>NC_135783.1:46086446-46686446 GCF_051106095.1 Pogona vitticeps | reverse complement strand
AAAAAGGTGGAGATCAGTGGCCTAATAAAGAAAGAAAGGGAAGTTGTCCAGGAATCTGAGAATTTGTGAATCACATGGCATTTTTTTAGGGAGGGAAAAACTGGTGGTGATACTTAAAATGGATTGATTATGTTCTTTCCTTCCAAATAAATCCACTTTTCCACTGATGACTTGGGACCTCTGAGTCTGCAGAGATAGTGATTTTTGCCTCTTAATGTTTCAGAATGTCTCTTTCAAGGCAGGATGGAAACTTCTAGAGTAGCTATAGCAAGCAACAGGGACACTTTGGCAGAGAAGGCAAGAGGTGGTGAGAAAAGGTCCCTACGTGGATGGCACACATTTTATTTTCTAATTTTGGAATTGAACGATGAATTGTGCAGGCTTGTGGGATTTGAATCTCTCATAATGACACACAAATGAGCTCTTCTGTGCCAAAACTTTACAATGCAGAGAGAGGACAAAATAAGCCAAGCTAGTTAGCGGCAGCCTCCAATGGCCAGTTCTTGAAACCATGTCAAGAGCACAGCTGGATGGTGGAAGTGGGGGGGGGAGAGTGGGAGATTTTCAGGGCTTAGCAATGAATAAAGAACAACAGCACAGAACAGTGTGAAAATAACAGTGCAAAGTGGAGAAGGAAGGGAGATCTGCATCCAGATTGATCAATTCTATCGTGCACTTATTGCCAGCAGAAAGCAGTAAATACTGTCCTTCTCCACGGGCTTTCAGCTGTTGCTAATTTTTATTTGTGTTTCTATCATTTATATGAAATATGTTATTATTTGTTATGCTTGTTATATATGTAATAAGTGTTTGTACTGTGATGTACAGTATGTCATTCTGGATGTCATGAGACAAAAGACCAGCATATGGATAAAAGTAATAAAGGAATAATAAATAAATAAATGGCCGTATAATCTTCTGTGCTAAAGTTTTAGCACCTCTTCATTTTGACCATTCCCGAGCCACTATTATCTGTTGCACACCGTTGTTACCCTCCTGCATAACTAGCCAACAAGCCCACTTATTTTCAAGAACGAGTCCAAGTCCCAAGTTCCGAGAAACTAATGGTCAATTCAAATCAGAAAACACTTAGGTTTGAAGTTTGGATTTCTGCTTTCAGATTTCAAGAGCGGAATAAGTGCTTTTCCAATGTTATGTTAAATTACTTTTGAATTATGGCAACCCTATGAATTAATGATCTGCAAAAGATTCTGTCATTAACAGCCTGGCTCAGCTGTTGCAAACTTACTTCTTTTGTTGAATCAGTCTATCTTTTATTTGATATTTTGCTCTTCCTATTGCCTTCCCCATTTTTGGTGAGTCATTCTTAATTGTCTTTTCCAGTTAATCTTATCTTCTGATGTGCCCAAAGTACAAATAAGCTCAATTAAATCATTCTAGGAAAAATTCAGGCTTGATTTGATTGATGAAAAAAGTCATAAGTAAAAGATCTCAAAATAGAATTGGCTAGTCCAGAGAGAAAGTGGCCACTTACCTCACAGTCCAAACAAAGAAAATATATCATTAAAAATATAATATAAATAGAATGTATTTTGTGTAAACACAGAAGGCCCATTCCTATTTATTATTCTTCAAAGTTTATATATAAACCTTGGAGAATAATAAATAGGGATGTGCCTTCTGTGTTTACACAAAAGAGGCTGTCTTTTGTCTTTTTTACTGATTACCAAAAGTAAACATTTAAAAAAAGAATTATTCGTATTAATGAGAGGGGCACACAAAAATGTTGTAGGTTTTTTTGTGTGTGTTTCCCTCCTTCATTTAACCTTTCTTTCACCTTTTTTTGGTCAAATCACTCAGGAATTTTTTTCATACAATGGTATTACAAGGGCTGTTCTCAGAAGCCAATCAGAACATTTGGAGTGGAGTGGGAATTTTGAATCTGCAAAAGAGTCTGGATACTAGTGAAGAGTGTTATTTCTTTGCTTCCTTGTGGATTTGCAAGCTACTGGTGCCCTCCATTTTTGTTTGTGTTCCTTGTGTACCTGCGTGGCTGCCTCTGTGCCTCAATCTTAGATCCTCTCCCTTTTTGCTATTTTCCCCTTGTATACAGTATTTTAGGAAGATTTCCCCACCCTGTTTCTTTAGATTACCTTTGCTCCTTCATCAAAAAGCCTACTTATGTCAGTGTTCTTCCTTGAGGTATTTTTTTTAAATCTCTGTTTGACTGATTATTGTCTGGTTAATTTACCATGTTTTTATTAAAGGTGTATATTTTGGTGGGACTTTGTGTCTGTGCTAGTGTGCCACTGGCCTGTGTAGGTGCATGCAAAGGTCTGATTATGGGGGTTTTTTTGGCTCTTTCTCAGGCACTGTTGTCTGCTTTGGGGATAGATTTGACTTTCTGTTGCCTTGCTTTTATGTTTTTGTTTTAAATTCAAAATTCAGTGAGAGGACTGGCATGAGAAAAACATGGGGGAAAAGAGGCAATCCCTAAAAGAAAGCAGAATGAAACAAATATGAAAGTATTTACTGGGCAAACATCTATTAACAAATTTATTTCAGTGTGAGCTTTTGTGGATACAGTCTTCTTCAGACACATCAGTGAATTGTATTCACAAAAGCCCACTTTGAAATAAATGTTGTTGTTTAGTTGTTGTCCTTGCTGAAACAAACTAAAAAATTTGAGTACCGACATACTTGCTCTTTGCTTGCAACATGATTAGAAAGGCTAGAAAGTTAGATTAACAGTTAGCATGAACCAGATGGGTTTGAAAATTTTAATCAGGCAGACTGACAGCTAGAAATGTGGGGAGATATGTAGAAGGAAGAAGACAGGTGTTGACAAGCTGGCTGGGACAGAAGGCTGAAATCTTAACCCTTCCTTCCTTAGCTGCTTGGCAATTTGGTTTATAAAAAAAACTCCCCTTCCAACAAAAGGGTTGCGGAAATCCTGGATGTTCTGGTGGAGCAAGGGAGGTCTCAGAAGGAAAATCTGTATGTAGGCCAGAGCCAAAGGTTCGAACCTTCTAGCCAAGAATTCTCCACTGCTGAGCTACAAGGAACAGCAAGGATTCTGATTGTACAGATGAGGTCACGTGGATGACCCAGGATGGAGTCCTTAACCAATCAGTTTTTAAGGGAGAGGCTTGCTGCAGAGTCTTTTGTTATAATATAAAATTTCTCTAAGGCCTAGTTCTTTGGCCTCATATGCCCTTCTTTCCATTGAGGAAAGCTCGTGGGTGGCATTTTGTTCTTAACAAAAAAGACTTCCCAGCAAGCCCTGTTTTTGTTTGTGGGTTGAGGCAGCTGAACTTGGACTTGTTTGTTTAATTGCTTGCACTCAGAAAAGGGTCTCCCTCCAGTGCTGAATGTATTAAGCTGCAGAGAAAGCGCTTAAATTATTGAAAAAACTCTTTTTTTAATGGCCTCTGCTTCAGCCCTTGAGTAGTTGGCAGCTTCATGAAGACCAGGGACACAAATGTGCTGTTAGAATGCCTGGCAGACTGGCAAAGGGGACAGTGGAGGTGGGGGGGGGGAAGAGTTAGCACAGAACAGCCACCCAGAGAAAACCTAACAAGTCTTTACGTTTCAAGACATTTTGGTTTGCCCCATTTCTTTCTCACTTTGTCCTTATCTTCTTAAAGGGGGGGGGGGCATAGAACAAAACCATTCCTTTTCTGGGACAAAAAAGTGCCAGGATAGCACTATCCAGATATGGTCAGGCTAGGAGAGGTTGGAGCAGACCACACTGGCTGAGCCACAATTTGAAGCAATCCATTTTTTTTAATTATAGTTCCAAGAAGACACCAGCCAATAGTTCATTTTGGCTACTATGTTCTGGAAATTGTAGTAAAAAGGAATAGAAGTTTAATATCTCCAACCTCTAAGAATGGTTCTCTGTAAGACACATCCTGAAAGAAGCTCTGAGTAAAGGAAGAATGTTCCAATCTTGAATTTTGAACGGTATTATTCTAATTCTAATTCTTATTTACAGTACTTACTTCCTGTGTATCCTGCCTTTCTCCCAATGAAGGGACTCAGGGCAACATGCAAAAGATATAAAAGCATACATGTATTTAAAATCACAATAAATTAGAGCAATCCATGTTAGAGTACTCCAGTTTCCTGCACCCCTCCCCCAGTCAGTCTGTTGTTCTTTGCTGGGGCTGAGTTTCCCTCACTAGTCCCAGTTCTACAACACCCTACAGACTGTTTCCATAGTAGGAGGCTGCCTCTAGTATCTGAGTGAGCAGCAAATGGCACAGTTTCTGGTGAAGGCAACAGCATCTCTGCTGGGAGCGGGTCCAGGTGAGCAGGTCTCCTCAGGTTGCTGTAGTTAGTGGTCTAGGGATTCCTGAGAAGCAAAGATGGGTTTGCCATCTCTGTATCCAGGTCCCCAGGCCAAGGCCAGGCCACAGGTTCCACAGGATGTTCTACTGTACCTCCATCAGTACAGAGAATACCGGAGCCATCTCTTTCCACACTTCCACCAATTACTCCCATTCAATCTCTTCCTCTTTCCCCTTATTTCTGGCTCCACTCTTTCTATCCCACCTGTTCACTTCTCTTGCTCCAGGTGTTTGTGGCCTTGGCTCTTGCCCAGGTGCTCCTTTTCCTCATGTATGCTTCCTGTTGGTTCTGTTGCCACAGCTAGTGCACACTCTTCCTGGAGTTGGGAAGAAAAGTGGACAACCTGCCAGAGATGGTGGGAGCATCCCCTCCCCCACAATAATCTGCTTTATTGTACGGAAGTTGTGGGAGCCAAAGGCAGAGGACATTTTTAATGACCAAACATCTAGTTTGGTGAAGTTATAGGCTGAGAGAGTATTTCTGTAATTAAAGACTGCCTTCTTCCATCCTGCAACTCCCACAGCTTCCATGCAATTAAATGCAGTACTGTACTTGTCAATTGGACCAGCTAAGGAACAGAAAGACAAAAGTTTTTTATTGAAAATCTCTTCCTGGTGGTGACATCATCACCCTTCATAGCTTAAGTAATAACATTATCTGTTTCATATTACTGTATTTTTTAGGAGAAAACGGACATAACAATTTTCCTCTTTTGAACAGTAACAGCTAGAAACATCATGGTGTGTACATAGTAAGTACCATATATTCTCACTAGTACCATATATTCTCATTAGTGTTAGAAAAGAGAATAATATCAGGAAAAACTGAAGGCAATAGAAAAAGAGAAAGACCTCTCCTTTGCAAGACCTGATCAGTTAATGATGGAATCTTTTGGAAGCCATCAGTTCATAAGTTCGAACCAACTTGCCAGCGTATAAAGCACAATGTATAATAGCTGAAATCTTATTGCTTAGTGTAGTAAGTCACACTATAGCAGGCCTATTGAGTCAGTGAGATTAGTTGAGTTGCTTAGAGTAGTAAGCTGCAACTAGAGTAAGCCTGTTTGAATCAATGGAAATTACGGAAGAGTTAACTCACCAAATCCCCACAGATTCAGTAATCCTACTCTAATGTAATTTAATACACCAAGCAACAAGATATCAGCCAGCGAGTATCATTTACTCATTAATGGGGGTGAGATAATTAAAAATGTTTTCTTTTAAATATTTTTTCAGAAAATCTTTTTAGGCTACTTCCTTATGTTTAAATTTTGATTTTTTTAAATTTGCTATTAAAAACAACTGAAATTTAAGTGGGGAGTGTGATGTGCAATGTGTTGAGTTACTTGTGTGTGTTTTGGCAATTGTAACAAGATATTTTAGGTTATGTGTGATGACTTACATAACTATGAGATTGAAGGTAACATCAAAGGTGTTAAACAAGGTGCACCATCTGCCTTTCCTAGTAAGAAGATGGGAGCAGAGATAGGTACCCTTATAGGGGTGGAACAGTTAAGTGTAGTGATAGAAACACCAGGGGGTGATATTCAGGCGGGAAAAGAGGAGGATAGAAAAGAGAGTGTGAAGGGGGAGGAGTGAGAAATGTGCTGAGCATAGGAGGAGAATGACTTGGTGGAGTTAGTGGAGGAAGATCCTTGGACTGGAGAATGGATAGAGCTCAAGGTACCCTGAGAATATGCTGAAAGAGAGTGGAGAAGAAAGACGTATAGGAAGCCACCATATTGGGGGGAGATGGAGTAGAGGAAACAGAGGAAAGAATACAAAGCATGGCTGAAAAGATAGGCCCAGGGACGGAAGAACAGGAGATATGTAGAAACCCCTGGGAGATCCTGTGGGAACAGTCCATTTTGGCCCCAACAGAGATTAAACAAAGGCAAAAGGGTTTGGGAATCGCAGGTAGGATGGGTTTACCACCTGTAACCATGACATTCTGAGTAATGTGCCTGATGTACCTGGATATGACCTTAAATGGGAACAAAAAGGTATGGGTTTGTTGCCCCTCTCATTCGATGGGGATGTTTCTTGTTATAAAACTGTTAAGACTTTGGATTTGTTACTATCACATGAAACAGAAGAGATGAACAAGACGGAGACAATGTATTCGTGAAGGCTTTCACAGCTGGGATCTAATGGTTGTTGTGGGTTTTTCGGGCTCTTTGGCCGTGTTCTGAAGGCTGTTCTTCCTAATGTTTTGCCAGTCTCTGTGGCTAGCATCTTCAGAGGACAGCACTCTGTGCTCTGGTGTAGTTGGCCTGGGAGTGGAGTATTTATGGCTGTGAGATAGGCTTTTGTCTTTTTCGATAGATGGGTGCAGTAGCTGAACATGCCCTAAAACAAACTGGACATGAAATTCTATTTCAAAATACTGAAATACTGGACAACACCAGCAATCATTATGTCAGACTGCACAGGGAAGCCATTGAAACCCACGAGCACCAGCAGAACATTAACAAAAAAGAGGAAAGTGTGAAGCTCAACAAAACTTGGCTCCCAGCTCTCAAAAATACAGTGTGCAAAAGGTCAATGAACTCTACCCAGCCAAAAAGACAGGGGATCACTACACACAAAAGACCAGCTAATGACACCCATCAACCACATTGACAGATAATCTCTTCTCCTTAGGACAACAATACACTCACAACAAGACACACTAATCACCCATCTACAGAAAAAGACAAAAGCCTATCTCACAGCCATAAATACTGCACTCCCAAGCCAACTACACCAGAGCACAGAGTGCTGTCCTCTGAAGATGCCGGCCACAGAGACTGGTGAAACATTAGGAAGAACAACCTTGAGAACACAGCCAAAGAGCCCGAAAAACCCACAACAACCATAAGACGGAGACAGTTAATAAACATGTTTTATTTGAGGACTTTGGTTTGATTGATACTTCTATGAAAAATAATGGGGACCAGGAGATATTGAGTGCAGGAAAACATCACAATAACAAACCAGTCTTAAAAAAGTAACTTGTCATGCTCCAAATTACTCCATTCCCAGAAGATGGCATTTACTTAGGTGCATCCACCTTTTAAAATGTTGTGCCCTTCAGATGAACTGCTAGGTAGCTCAGTGGCTTAGGCAACTGAGAGTTCAGTTTGCCAGTGTGTCTCCTTGACAGGGCCTGGACTTGATGATCCATAGTGTTCCTTCTACTCTACAGTTCCAAGATTATTATTGTTGTAATTATTATAAATGTGTATTGTGTTACAGTTCCCATCACTCCCAGCCAGCAAGATATGGGAGTTGTGTTTAAAAAACAGCTGAAGGGCACCAGGTTAGAGTATGCTCATATACATGATGTATATGCTGATGAAGTTTAAATTTATTTAGCCTATGATAGAGAACTTCATTCCCCAATACAGTTCCAGCAGTGAAGAGACAGCAAAATTCCATTAGTGACTCTGTTGTATCCACTTCTCTCTGTAGAATCACCACAGAGTCATTCTCTTCCATTGCATTTGAATTAAATACAGACTTTCTCCTTCTCTTTCCTCCCACAGGACTAGTCTTTTAAAAAAAGTAATTAATTCTACACACTTCAAACACACTACACAACGGTAGACAAACAGGAGATAAAAATCCTACAGTATGTGCCCAAGGTACTAAATTCAAGAATCCTTCATCAGCTGCTGCTAGGACTCAGAACTTTTCACTTTCAAAAGACTGCACAAAACACCAGTTCTTTTCATCTCCAGAATTCTGAATATTCACATGTTGAAAAACAGCTCTGACAATTGATTTGTTTTGGGTGAGAAAATTGATGAAAAAAAGGAGTCATGTTCTGGGATTTTTCCTTGCGTGGTGTCATTTTGTGAATAGTAGTGAGCAGAAGAAGGTATCCTGTAGACCAGCGGTCCCCAACCTTTTCCAAACCGCAGACCAGTTTGAGGGGTGGGGTCTGTGGTGTGTGGTGTGGGGGGGCAGGGTGTGCGCACGGGTGGGTGGGGTGCATGCGGGGTTGGGCGGGATGTGCACACAGATGAGCAGGACACCCATGCACACATTCATGTGTGGACAGGGTACCCGTGCATGCGTGTGGGGGCATGGATGTATGCATATGTGCGGGGGCGTACATGTGGGGGAAGGAGATCTGTCTCCATGGCCCGGTCCTGCCAAGGCCACGGTCTGGTACCAGGCTGCAGACCAGGGGTTGGGGACCCCGGCTGTAGACCATCTTGACTGTTAATGTCGGCGTGGTCAACATGCAGGTTGCTCTTTGCTATGTAAAGTTTGGCATCCTTTCCTTGCTGGCAACGCAAACATGATGCTGTACAGTGATATTGGGCCATTTCCTGGATTTTGAATCATAGGTACAGAAGCACAATATTCCACATTCATAGGTTTTTTGAAGAATTTTTGAAGAATTGAGTATTTCCATATTCACCATGCTTTCTATTCCATTTTGTTCCTCAATCCACCCCTCTTCTCCATCGCTTTGTCCATCATCTGTGCCTTTCTCCTCCCTGAGTGTATGTGTGTTAAAAGCTGGGTTGCAAATCCCAGATGTTACATAATGAGTAATCTCTCACCATCTTAAATTAGAATTAACAATGAATGAAAAAAATCCACTCCGAAGCCCTTATTTATTCATTTATTAGTGGGGGATTTCTAACCCGAGGTTATGATGTAATCCAGTTTTCCAGGATTTTCTGCTATTTCACGGGTAGAAATTTAGTTTAAAGCAAGGATGGAAGATACTTGTTTTTGTTGTAACTGAGAGCTTTAATACAATTCAGAATTGTGAGACTTCAGATAAAACCTAGCCCTGCAGAGGTGATGCATATCTTCCCACATGTAAGCCATTTCTTTCAGCAAAAAAGATGGCAGATAGCAAGCATACTCTTTGTCTGAATGTAGATTCACTTCTACCAGCTGGGATAATGTTGTGGATGAGATTGTGCTGTGGTAGCTAGGAAGTCTTTAGTTCAAACTAGATACTAACTGAAAGGAAAGTTAGATGCTGCACAGCACATCTACAACTGGAACATGGAATGTGAGAAGTATGAATCAAAATAAGCTGGAAACCATAAAGCAAGAAATGAAACATATAAACATTGCAGTGCCTAGTGTCAGGATATTTTTAGTCACACAACTCAAAGTGTTCTACTCTGGAAATGACAAACCCAGAAGAAATGGAGTGGCTCTAATACTGAGGCAAAATTTAGCACAAGCATTTAGGAAATATAATGCAAGATCTGACGAAATAACATCAATCAGTCTCTCTGGAAAAGCTTCAGCATAACCATCATTCAGGTCTATGCTCCAACTGCCATTGTTGAAGAAGATGAAATTGAAAGCTTCTATGCAAGCATCCAATTGATCACACACCCAAACAAGACATGCTTATAATCATAGGTGACTGAAGTGTAAAAATAAAGAACAAAGCAGAATCGGATATTGGAAATGTTGGTCTAAGGGACAGAAATGAAGCAGGAGAATGACAGAATCCTATGAAGCCAACAATCTGTTTCTTGCAAATACATGCTCCAAACAAATGAACAGACAGCTGAACATGCAAACATCACCAGATGGTCAATAAAGAAATCAAATGTTCTATATAATTGGAAGCAGAAGATGGAGAAGCTTTATTCTCTCAGCCAAAATAGGACTGGGAACAGTTTGTAGTACTGATCATGAACTCTTGATATCCAGCATTAGAATAAAGCTATAAAAGAACACTAAAAGAATCAGAGTTTGGAATTTGAGGTGTGTGAAATAGTGGAAATATACAGAAGTGAGAATGGAGGTGTCTTTAAAAGTATGAGGTAAAAAAAAAGTATGAGGTATAATAAAGTAAAATGAGAAGTCAGCTCTACAGACAGCAAGGTCACAGATATATAAACACTTTTGACAGTTGGATGTTGTTCATATGAAAAGGACATTTATAGGTCTTATAGTACACTCTACTGGTTGTCATAATAGTATGGTTATGATTATGTAATATGTAGTTTAGCATCCTGGTTTCTTGATGCAATAAAATCTTGTTGGTCTAAAGGCTTAAAATTACAGATTACAGTATTGAAGTTCTGGAGGTTTGCAAAATATAATAAAAACCGTAATAATGGAGGTTAGCCAAATACGAAATTGCAGACCTCTATTGTTGTATTGTGCCAAGTCTCCCCTGATTTATGGCAACCTCATGAATGAGTGGGGTTCCAAAATGCCTTGCCCTCCACAGCCCTGCTCAGCTCTTGCAAACTCAAGCCTGTGGCTTCATTTAGGGAGTCAATCCATCCTGTATTTGGTCTTCTGCCTTTCTTGCTGCCAGCAACCTTTCCCACGTGTCTTTTCCAGAAATCTTATCTTTTCATGCTGTGCTCAAAGTATGACAATCTCAGTTTTTGCTTCCAAAGAGATTCAGTCTTGATTTGATCTAGGACCCATTTATTCATCTTTCTCTGACGGTCCAGGGTATCCACAAAACTCTCCTCCAACACCACATTTAAAATGAATCAATTTTCCCAGTGTTTTAAATACTGCAACAATTCATTTCAGTCTTTAAAGACAGCATACAAACAAACAAATCCAGTAATTGAAGTTGCTCGACTGTTCCAGGCTTCAGAAACAGGGCCAATGAGATGCTGCAGGTGTGCCATTGTGCCTGCTTTGCTGCTGCCTAAATAGGTAAGCAGTGTGCTTTTCGCATCCTGTTTGGAAATTAGGTATTCCATTTTCAAAAGAAAAATATATATGTTATTTTAATACATTTCAGTATGGTTTATTATCCTCAATGCCCATGTTTTTATGCAGGGTGTGCCCTATGGCAGGTGTATCTCACACTACAACCTTGTTATTTTAATGTTTCTGCAAGGGAGAGGTCCCTAACCCCCAGTCCATGGCCCTGTGTCGGTCTGTGGCCAGAACCGGACCAGGCCGCGGAGACAGACCTTCCCTCCTGCCCGCACTCCCCCCGCACAGCCCTTTTGCCCATGCACGCGCATGCCTGTGCCCACGCGAGCACTCCCGCACCCCTTAGCACATGTGCATGAATGCCCGCTGAGTGCCCTTTGTGCATGCACACAAGTGGCCATGCATGAGCACCCTCCCGCTCCTTCACACATGCACATGAGCTCGCACACCTGTGCAAGTGACCTCCTGCTCCTTTGCACATATGTGTGCGCAGGGGGGTGCCCTGCCTTCCCCAACTGGTCCGCAGGCTTAAAAAGGTTGGGGACTGCTGTAAGGTATAGCTGTGAAGGACCAGGCTGCCCCCATATCTTGAGTCAGCCCAAGCTTCTTCCTCTTCCTCAGAGGAAGATGAATAACAGTGATCTCAACATCAGCTAGGACTAAAGGAAGTTGCTACCTTCTGAAGGACCCAAAGTGGTTTTCCACTTGGGAAGGCTATGGAAACAGGGGTTTGATATCCCTCACTGGATTTGTATCTCAGTTTCAAACATTCCACTATCTCATTCCAGGAGAGGACTTACGCAGCAATGGGCTTCAGCAGAGCCTAGAAAAACCACTTTTTTCACTACACTTCCTCAGACAACATAGACACAGGCTGTGCTGACTGGAAGCTTTTAGCAGGCATAGTCTTAAAAAGTAAGTTTCCTAAGTATTGGCACTTCAACTAAAATCCAGATAAAGAGGTATGGCACCTACCTAGCAGCAAGAAGCCTCCTATGTTTCAGCCCTCCTTGAGAGGAGATTGCAAGAATTGTTGCATATTCTAGATCAGACTCCTACTTGTCATTTTAGGAAAGAGACTGACAACAGGGCTGACAGTAAAACCTCTTGCTTGCTGCCTCAGAAACTATGTTGCACACTTAACACGATTTTTGAACAGATGCTTCTTCAAGTAATAAAATATATCTGTTACAGCAAATGATTTTCCACACCTACCGTGTTTCCCCGATAATAAGACCTATCCCGAAAATAAGCCCTCCCCTTCCTGTGTAACATTCCTCTAAAATAAGCCCTCCCCCGAAAATAAGCCCTACCGTATATGCCGGCGTATAACACGACCGGCCGTATAAGATGGGGCCCTGGGAAGAGGCTTTGGGGGGGCGGCAGGAGGAGGAGGAGAGGGAAGAGGGAAAGGGGGGGGTGGCCGGGCGAGCGAGCGTTCCTCCCGGCGGCAGTCGGGAGGGAGGGAAGCGGCGCTCGCGTGCTCGCCCAGCCACTCCCCCTTTCCCTCTTCCCCCTCCTCCTCCTCCTGCTGCCGCCGGGAGGAAAGCAGGCGGGCAGGCAGTCGGGAGGGAGGAAGAGGGAAAGCGGAGGAGGAGGAAGAGGAGGAAGAAGGAAAGGGGGGGTGGCCAGGCGAGCGCGCGCGCGCCTCTTCCCTCCCTCCCGACTGCCTGCCTGCCTGCCGGACCAGCGCGCCCCGCATCACTCTTGCGGCGGCAGCGGTGGCGGCTCCTCCTCCTTCCCCACATATAAGATGGGGCCCCCACTTGGGGGCATGTTTTTTGGGTTTAAATGGCCACCGAAACAGCCGAAATGGCTGTCAATGTTCATTAAAATAAGCCCTCCCCTGAAAATAAGCCCTCTGGTGTTTTTCTGTCCCCAAAAAATAATAAGACAGTGTCTTATTATCAGAGAAACATGGTATGTGTCTTGCATCTGCCATGCTGTACTTTGTGACTAGTCATTGGAAGGTAAATGTGGGCTTCATTTAAAAGTCTGACTGATAAGACATGCATCTCTGAAAAAATCTTGTTCCAGGAAGGAGAACAGGCTAACAATGTGTTTTTATTAATATCTCATTTGACCAGTAGTTGTTGCTCCCATATCCTTTTGTATCCAGTTCTCTTGCTAGATTACTTGTTGCCCTAGCCTTTCTTCCTTTGAACCTAGCTATGCCATGCTGGACAGCTCCCCGCCTACATGGATAAAAGAATGAATTGAGCCAAGCCCTGGTGATGGTGGGGAGCTGTCCAGTGTGACAGCACCAGGTTGAAGAGAAGGCTGAGATAAATCAAAATGACAATTTAAGCATAAGTTATTTCCTCAATAAATCTGCAAACTATGGTAAATTCTCACCGCAGTCAAACCCAAATGACATTCTTGTTCATCCCTCTTTGCAGTGTACAAAACCATAGACTATGGAGCTACCAGAATACCAAGATGTACTTCCAGATAGGAACATAATAGGCTATTGTACCAAAGGGTTATTTTCTTAAACACTGTCTGGAAGCAAAGGTTGGTATGGATTCGGGAAGCCATCAGGTTACTGTATTCCGGTAAATATTACTCAAGGCCATAATAAATGCTTTTTCGTTACCTGTTTAACCCCTTTATGAGACAGCCTGCACACTGAGGCATTCAACGAGGTGCATAGCCATTTACATCTGCTTTCTTGTGGTGAGAATGTACTAAAGTTTGCAGATTTCTTCATACTGTGGATGAAAAAGGAGAATAAAATTTATCTGAGAGGTACAGAAACAGACAAATCTGTTCACCTAAGCCCTGAACTCTGAATGCCTAAAAGGGGTGTGAATTGCAATGTTAACCATCGTATTCACAGGGCTGAGTAAGACTTGCCACCTCTTTTTTTCCCCTTAGGTGTTAAAGATAAGGAATTTCCATCTGGCAAGCAGGCACAACATGGTTCTCTGAATGCTGGGAAAAGGTTTACCTATTGAATTTGACTATTGGGCACTGAGAATACATTGATTTCAGTTTGTTTTTGTTTTTGACCAAAATTTTCATTTTTTCTCTCCTGATACTCAGTAACTTGAGGTTTAAAAGATCTGACTGTGGGGGAGAACAAACTGACGGTGTTCTCATTTCCAAATGCAGATTTAGCACCTTGTTGAATGCCTCACTGCACAGGCTTGTAAAAAAAAAGGGTTAAACAGCTAATGAAATGCATTTATTACAGCCTTGGGTAACACTTACCTGAATGTAGCAGCCTGATGGCTTCTTGAATTCCCATACCTCTTTATATCTTTATCCAGACTTTTAGATTCCTGCTTTAAAACCTCTTTAATTAATACTATCCCAGCAGGATATCAACACTCTCCTGAGTTTAACCTCTTACCTCTACACATAATTGCCTGTGGTAATCTCTTTGCCGTACACATAACAAAGTAACAGATACCTTGTTACCTAGGTAATAAACAACCTCATTTAAGTGCTCCAAGAGGTATGTTTCATAGTTCTTTGTCCTATTTTCAGTGTCTACTCTAAGAGTTCCCCCTTTTTTTGTCACTCATTCTAGAGATGTTTTCCAATTTTCTGTGTAGATCATATACTGCTATGGACTGTGTGGACAGAATTTCTTATCTCTTTCAACTTTTTAAATTGCCCTTTATGGAAAATAGCTTTTCTTTGCTCCTTATTCTGATCTTGGTGTCTTGGTACCACAATTCACATTCCAAATTTGAGTACTCTTATCACCTACGTTGTCTACAAAATTGCACACACTGAAGAACATGTGGAAGGAGGAAGGTTTTTCTTCTTCTGTTATATTACTAGAACTCAGCATCACCCAACAAAAGGTGGGACATTCAAGACAGAAAGAGACACTCTCCTTCCCTCATTATGTTCAGGAAACTGTTGAAAACAGAACTATTCAAAGTTACCTTCAGCATCTGAGTCTCCCGGATGTTGTTAATATATTTTTTTTTCTTGTTGTCTCTTTTATTTTTGTATGGGTTTTGTATTTGTTTTTAATTGTCATATTGTTGTATGGTTATATGGGTGTCTGTGGAATTTTTAAGTTTTAACTTGTTAAACACTCAAAGTAGTGTTTGTACTAATGGACTAGTTCGTAAGTAAGTAAATCAATCAATGATCAGTCAATCAATCAATTATCCCAATAGAGTTAAAAGAGAGCTGTTGCAGTTGTGGCCTGCTTGCAGTCTTCTTGTGGTTGGCCGTTTTTTGAAACAAGATGCTGGACTTAACCAAACTTTGGAACTCCCTCCCACGGGAAGCCAGGATGGCCCCATTAGGGCTGTCCTTCTATGAGAAAGCAAAGACCTTTCTCGTCAGGTAAGCTTTCTCTTAATGACTGGCTGCCTGCATGGGTTTTTTAAATGGATGGTTGTGCCTTAACTACTTTGAACACATTTGTTGATGTTGCTTTTGTTTAATGTCTTTTAGTGTGGTATCTGTTTCATCTTTTTTAGTATTTGTATGCTTACTGTTTTTAGCTTTCAATATTTCCTTTTAAAGACATCAGTCACTTTGGGTCCTTTTTAAGGATGTTCTAAAAGGAAAATAGAAAATAATTTTAAGGTTCTTGGTTTCTTTGGCAAGGTCCTGAAAAAGAGAAAAACAGTTGGTGAGAACGTGTACACACAAGTAATTTGCAAATATAGATAAGAGGTTTATTGGAAAAGAAAGAAAGAAAGAAAGAAAGAAAGAAAGAAAGAAAGAAAGAAAGAAAGAAAGAAAGAAAGAAAGAAAGAAAGAAAGAAAGAAAGAAAGAAAGAAAGAGTGCAAGTGGTCGGAAACCAATACAAGCAGCATCAAGGTTACAGACCTCCATACATACTTTATATAGTTCTTTATCAAAAGAATGGAGTAAGTGATGGTATCACCCCAAGACAACAAGCTCTGGGTTTTCTGTAAGCATCTTTGCCTAAAGTTGCCTAAAGTTATATATGCCTTCTGAAGTTGTCACTTGCTATGAAAAGGTGCCAGGAATATGGACCTGGCAATGCCCTAGTTACACTTGAATAATTGTAGTCCTTTTGCAAATACAAAGGCACACTATAAATACGATCACACATCTTTCGCATGTTACTATTAATGTAGTGTGAATAGTATGTTGACTTAGCCCTTATCTTGTGTGATATTGATACTTCCCCTCTACTGGCTTCTCGATTCTGGTCCTTGGCCAGGTTGTTCCCACGCTTCTGCAAAGCTACAGATCTTTTAGTTGTTATCTTTCTGGTGAGTCAGCAGAAAAAGTTTCCAAAAGCTTACAGCAACTTAAGTTTCTGAGAGCTGCTTTCTGGGTAAGTTGATTCTAAGTGTCTATGGTTAGTAGACTGTAATAATTGCATTATTGGAAATAAATGGTTTTTAGAAGGAAAGAAATGGGAGCAACATATAATATGTTTAACAAGGAGAAAAGCAGGATAAAAATATTTTAAATAAATAAATAATAAATAAACTGGCCTTTGGTTTGATCCACTCAGGCCATTAAGATACAAGTGTACAACAGGAAAAAACAAATGTACTTTTGTGAAGTTGTATCCAGGTAGTCAGGTTTCCTTGGGTGAATTTGCTTTGGCTGAACACACAGCAGAGAAAGAGGAGGAAATTGGTAAACAGCCTTGTTTGCAGGTTGTTAAGGTAGCCTGGCTCTGGATGTCCAGATTTGCAGGAAACACAGTTAAAGCAGAGCTATCTTAATGAGCTGGAAACAAGGTTGACGGATAATTTCCTCTTCTTTCTTTGCATATTAGCAAGCCTTTATAAGAAAAAGAATGGAACAGGAAGGGAAGAGGAAAGCAAGCAGACCCAGGCATCAGGTTTGGGCAGCAGAGGATTCAAATGGCAGCCAGATATTCCCTGCCTCTGTGACTGCTGATGTAGCTGAGAGGAATGGCTTGAAATAGAATGGCTACAAACTCCTCCATAGAAGGCTCTGGAACTGTAGGCATTGGCACAAGGACCATACCACCTAAGCTGAAGAAAATGCATTCCCTTAGGGGAAAAATAAAAGCCCCAGAGATTGAGGAAAAATTCAGATTCGGGAGGAAAAACTCCAGGCTAATTCACATTGATTTGTACATCATGTAATCAGAGGAAAATAATACAAATCTGACTGTCCCAGTTCTGAAGCAATTCCTGTATTATTTGCCAATATTGGCTCCCCTTTATGTCCATGTGAAAGACCTTATTGTTTGCTATAGAGTATTATTCTGAACAAAAGTAAAAGAAAGCCATTTTCCTAAAAAGAGAGCATGTTAACAATACTGCTGTCTTCCAGCAGTATTATTCACTTGTATATCCTAGTTGACCAGATATTCCTTTATCCTGGAAATAACACCAGTAGACACTTGCCAATGAGTACATTTTCAGTCACATACGACAGTCTCACAGCTCCAGGAGTACAGAAAGCAGAGCAAAACAAACTTCATTTTGGCAGCTATCTATAGTTATGTATCTTCACTTTCATGAGTGGAAATGACAAGTGCAGCCACACTGGGTAAAGCTTTACAGAAGTAAATCTAGCCTGTGGTCCTAGTATATATGAGTTACTAAATTCAATTCTTCAGAAATCTCCTGGTTTATGAGTGTGAGATATTCTGCTTCTGTATCCATGATTCAAGATGCTAGGAAAAGGCCCAATGTTGCTGCACAATATCTAGCCCACGTTGCCAGGAGGAAAAGGTATGCTAAGCTTTACATAGCAATGGGCACCCTGAATCTTGATGACACCCATGTCAGCAGTCAAAATGGTCTACAGCAGCCATTCTCAATAGGGGCCCTCAGGGGCCCTGGCACATTTAAAGTGGGCCAAAGATGGAAACAATTATTCACATGCCACCTTATAAAGTTCATTATGCAACCTATACCATCCTGATTTGGCCTATATATCTTTCATATTGTCTTTATGGCTGTGGCAAAAAAAGTTGAGAATATCTTATTTACGGGATAGATATCCTCTTGTAATCACTACCATTTCTTCTAGGCATTTTTATGTCCAAAGAACTTGGTGAAAACCACCCCTGATAATTGTTATTTGTTTGTGTGAAAAGTGCTTAACTGATGAAAAAAAAGGAGTCACCCTCTGGGAGTCTTTGAAAGGCATTTTTTTTTCAAGAATCAGTATTTCAGACCCTACTGCCTGAAATCTTTCCAAATAAAAAAAGCAGACAGGAATAACTATTTTCTTTCAAGATAAGCAAGACTGGGTTTTTTTTTCAATTTAGGTGTTCTGTTTTAAATCTGGGAACTTTAAGAGTTACCTGTTTCTTAGCAGGGGGTAAAACGGTTTTTTGCCCAAATTTCCACATGCTTGGCACAGAGCAGACTCTCTGATACAAATGTGGCCAATTTGGTGCTGATCTGAAGCCCTGCTTAAAAAGTCATAATTTTTTGTTTGGCCTGTTCTGTTTCTAGAATTTCCTTAAGGAATGTTGATTTAATCTGCCAGCACAAGATCACTGCTGCACTCTTGTGTCGTGAACAACCGGTAGTGCTTCATGGGCATCGCACTGCTGTGTGTCAATTCTGGTTTAATGATGTCACCCAGTCTGACTAGGTTCCCAGACCAGGAAGCAGCTAAACATGGGCATGGGTGGGTATGTTGATCTTCAAATCTGTTTAAAACACAGGATTGAGAGGAATGAGAAGCAGCAGTGATGCAGACAATAGTTTCCTCAGCTTATTTCCTGCCTATGGCTGGATAGCTTGGTGAGCAAGGTATTTTGGGAGTTTGATTCACCACGGTGCCCCCAAGGAGAAGAGCCAGCCCGTGTGGCCTTGGGCAAGCTGCACAGTCCCTGGGCACTCCCTGAAGAATGGAATGGTAAACCACTTCTGAGTATTGTTTACCTAGAAAAATCCAGGAAAGGGTTGCCGTAAGTCAGAACTGACCACACATAATTATGAATTTAATAAACAGATTGCAACAATCAGAATATAGAAACAACAACAGCAAAGTGTCTTAAAGACTAAGGTGAGAATTGTTTTGCCTAATGCAATTGCATAGGGGCATTTGCAGAAGCAATGGGAGTCTTTTCTAGGTTGTCCACCGTACTTCTGTTCTTCCTCTGTTTATGTGGTCACATGCGTGGTTGTGGAACAGGCAGCCCATAAAATGCTAAAAGTGTTCCCACAAATGCCCCGACTTGTGTGGAAAACCTGAAGAAAATTCTGGCCTTGCACGTTTTCTATGGTATATACTTTTATAGAGTGGAAGTAACCTCATATAATGCCTGATGTGTTAACTTGAGGTATAGATATGTGGCATACATATGGTTTGGGGTAGTGGTGGGGCAAAATGAAGTCTCTGATAGAGAGGTCAGAGAATCCCTTCCCCTTGCTTATATAGATGTAACTCAGGATAAAGAATTTGTGCATCTCGAAGGGAGCTCTAGTCCACAAATGCTTCTGCCACAGGACTCTGGCTTGATTGCTCAACAGATGAACTTGATTATGTTTCTAGATATCACCGTGATACGGAAAAATTACAGGAGTTAGTACAGTTGTATTGCAGTAACTCTCCCCTTTCTTAGGTAATGGAAAATACCAGAACAACTAGATTTTTAAAGGCTTTCTTGTGGTCTTTCATGAGACAAGGAGTTGAAGGGACTGAAGGAGGAAAATGTATAAGGGGGATATGGGGGAGACCATCTCCTTTCCTCAGTTTCCCCACCACTGAAGGAGCATAATGGCAAAAGGGGCTGTACAAATAATGAAGCGTGCACCCAACAGGAATGAGCCATATTGCAATTAACGCTTTGTGTGATGTGATGTTCAAAGAGAAGGGTGTTTCATGGAGTGCAAAATGCTATCAAAATGTATCATTTAGCTTATGGCTTCAAAATCGGTTAGCACCAATGAATTTTAGTGTGCAACATCTAAAATTTCTCTCACCTTGACCTAACTGAATATGATAATGATGCACATGCTAATGAGAAGTTAACATGAATTATATTGGGCAGAGTGTTATTAAAGTCAATGGTCTGCTAAAATATCCTAGAAGACAGGAGTTAATGAGGATAACTCTAGCTGCTGGAAATGGAAATGTCCAAGATGTTCAACTAGAAGTGTAAAATGTGTGAGCTGCCATATTTGCTTTTTACAGGACTTTAATGCATCTTTGTTCTGAGCCTAAGAGTTCTAGTCTTTGGCCATGATCCTTCTATATTCACCAATGCACAAAACAAAAATATTATATTTTTTCTTCTAGGTTCAGAATCAGAACCAGCAGGTAGGTCTAGGAGTACAAAGGAGAGCAGAGACAACACTAATGAACAAGTGTCCTGAGCATCTCCATTGTGTACAGAAGGTAGGGCTGGGAAAGGCCCCTTACCTGAATTGGCAGAGAGCCACTACCAATAAGCTTTATCATAAGTTACACAGAAGTAGAAATATTTATGGGAAGGACAAGGCTGCAGCAAGGCATTGGGCTGCCTCAAGTGAAGACCAAGATGGTGCCCCTCTTATCCCATATACAGAAGATGATCAGACTCACCACTAAATATACTTTTAACATTAGTGACAGATTAGTGGTAGAAGTGCATCTTCTGGTACACCCGAAGGCAGCAGCTAAGCTTGAGGGAGAGACCAAGTTGCTTGGTAAACAGCCAGTTTTTCAGCTCTTGGCTGCCATCCTACAGCATCTGCTGCCTGAGCAACTGCTTGTTGATGTTTAGTCGTTTAGTCGTGTCTGACTCTTCGTGACCCCATGGACCAGAGTACACCAGGCCCTCCTGTCTTCCACTGCCTCCCGGAGTTGAATCAAATTCATGTTGGTAGAGTGTAGCAACCACTACACTCTACCAAATGGCAGAACCAGTCGTGGTGAAAGAGTGTGTGCATATTCATTTCCAAAACAATTGTCTCCTTGAAGAAGACAATGTACTCCATACTGAACTAGATAGATCGGTATAAGACAGCTTTCAAAGTGGTATTTTTATATTATCTGATAAACACCAGGGCCTGTAATCATAATTTCAGTACAGATTATGTACTTCTTTCACCATCAGCCTCTGTGTTTTCGCAGGTGACAATTCTACTGTGTTAATTAGATAATTATAGAGTTGACTTCAGTGACTTACAATGGAGTTATATAAAAAAACCCCACAAAACACACACATGCAGGCACAGCAAAAGAGGTAGCCACAATGACATTGCTGTACTTATCTGGTTGTTCTGAGAAATAGTAGCTGTCAGTAATGAGAGCACACACACACTGTTGTTTTTGATGTGCCACTTGGAAACTGATCACTTGTTTTCCCTTAATTTGGGTTTGATAATTCAGCCTTTGAGAACGCTTCATCTTTATTGCCTGTAATGAACAGGTCTGAATGTGACATTTACTTCCCCCAGAAGCATTCTCTGCAGTGCAGACTTGCGAAAAATTAGCACTGATTAATATGTTACAATTGACCACATAAAATAGCTCATGTGAGTGGCCCACAAGCAGCATTATACAGAATGAGAGAACTAACATAATGCCACAGCAGTAAGCTCTGTAAACAGGGCCTTCACTGTTTTCAAGTGCCCTCTGCTTAGACACATCACTGTTGTGGTGCTGAGTGAGTTTTCCCTTCCATACTGTGATGCTCACTAGACTCCCTGTGGGACTGCTCATTTGATGCAGATAAATGGTCACATCTACCTTATATTCATTCACATCTTTTTAAAAAAGTCATTATGCTGGAAATTACTCCTTGCTCCCTTGCTTCCTGCACCTACATTTACAAGTCCACTGTGGAAATATCTGTAGGTCTAAGATACAGTGCAGGTCATTCCTATTTATTCCTATTTCTATTACATCCCTCATAAAAATCCCAGGGTTGTCTCTACAACTATGTTGAAACAGTCAGCAACAGAATATAATAAATAAACAGTTAATAAAACAGCAATCAACAGTGAGACTGATTGCAGCAATTAGTAATCACTCATAAATGCTTGAGCAAACAGACAGGGCTTAGCCTGCTGCTAACATGTAAATAAAGTTGGTGCTTTGTTTGCATGCTAGCAGCACCAGACTTTGCTGAATGGTGGTCAAGGTAGGCCTTCCCCATCTTCCTCAAATTAAAGAGAATAAGACAAGTACAGAGAGAGACCTGCCTTCAAGTACTTGAGTCTGTTGAGAGTTATGGAAACTCGCTTGAATTCCACAAAAATGTGCAGCAAGAAGTGCCAGCCAGTTGGGCAGAATTAGCTAGAAGTTCCCCTTTTTTACTAACCGCCCCTCACCAAACACTAGCACTTAGGAATAACACTCAGGAGGCTGTTTTTGTAGTAAAGAAAAGAGTTCTATATTGTACTCATATGGGCGGTTTCCGCTTGAAATGTGTAGCCTGCATAATTAACTTGTAAACCGCCCAGAGAGTGCTTGAAGCAGCACACTTTACTTTTTTGATATAGAAAAGAAATATAGCAAAGATAATGTTCTTCTCTTTAGCCCACATGGCTGGAGAGGAATCTAGGCTTAGAGAGCCAACCGTGGAGATGTTACATCTTGAAAAATGTGTGCAAGAGTGGTGGACTATAATGGAGGTTCAGTCACCTCATGGCAAGAAGGGGAGGAAACAGGGGTGGAGTTTCAAAAAGCCCGGGAACAACAAAACTCCCCTCTAATTGGTCAATGTTTAAAACGAACAGACAAACAAGTTAGTTTGTGTGCTGGAGGCCCTTCCCCCCCTACAAATTTGCATCTAGATTGCTTGATTGTCCAACAGAGTCATGGGTCATTTAGAGTTTTATGCACCAGCAGCAGCTGCTTGAATTTCTTCAAGAAGCACAGGGGCAACCAAACTGGCGGTTTTATTCCACCTTCTTCCAGGTCTCTGAGGGCATTACTGATTTCCTTTTATCTGCACACCCTAACTTGTGAAATAGTGACTAGTCTGAGTTTTAACCAGTAAGCTTCACGGCTGGCTGGAACTCAGGTTTCCCTCGTCCAGTATTCTAACTAGACATATGCAAATTTGTGTTTTTGAACTACAGCTCTGAGAATTCCTCAGGCAGCATTCCTGAGACTATATCACACCAGCTCTAGACCAGCTGGTGGTGAAGGCTTCTGGGAATTGCAGTCCAAGAACACCTGGGTTACCCAAGGTTAAGAACCTCTGCTCTAGACTACAAGATTAGGGACAGCTGGTGAGTCCTTTTGAGGGGGGGGCATTAGTCTTAACTTTCCTAGAGCTATCTAGGTGCTAAACTGATTTTTTTAAAATAGAGTTCAGCACCTATTTAAATTTTTGACTAAAGTGTAGAGTGGGTTCAGAAAATTACAGGTACAAGCAATTCCATCACTCTGTTGATCACACATTGATCACACCAGGCATCCATATACAACTGTCTAAATACTTTGTTGTGGCTTCTCTTCATTTGCTGCATCTGGTGACAACCTTCTTGCTAGAATTGTATTGACATGATTCTAGTGCTATACTTCCCATAGACAATGGGACAGAATTGGTTGTCACTGGCAACCAGTATAGCAGGAAACTACAGTCCAGCTTATTTTGCCTGATCCCGGCAACAGTATGACTTCCCTTTTTCTGATCTGACTGAATCAGACTCATATTAACTTAAACAATTTCACATAAATTTGAGCAGAAAAAGAAAGCAAGACAATGTCTCTCCAAAATGCTCCAAATTGGCACCATATAAAGAAAACTCTCGGACAGTGAGAGGGAGAAGAAGGAGGAAAGCAGGATTTTGGTCATTGAAAACTACTGTATTGTGTTGGGGGATTGTGAAGGGCCCTTTGGTTAGCTGAAAGACACCAGGGAATCACCTCACCCCTGCCCTTGCCAAGTATTCTTTAGCAATTTTGCTGATTTATCAAAGTAAGAATGACTTCTAAGGACAATTTGTTCACACATTTGGTGCATCACAATTTATAATCTCTGTCTGCAGGCTGTTTAATCCTGTAGGTCTAATGTATGGTTCTTTATCATCAGTTGGAAGGCTCTATAAGTGAGGTGATACATCTCTGTTCATTAAAATTGTGACTCCCCTTGCCTATGGTAAGTATGAATGCAAAACATTTTAACAACCCATTTACTTTCCATTTTCTCAGGCTCACTATCTGTCAAATGAAGCTTTTAACACTGAATCTTCCTGGGTGTGCCTTTTAATAACTTTTGTGATTCTTCGCAGCCTCCCAAATTATTGTACCAACGTCATCACTTCTGACCACTCCTGTCCAAAATACTTTGCCCCAAAGAAAATGTTAACTATGTTCGGTGTCATAGAAAAGGGGCTCAGGATCAGGTATCTAGTATGCCATGATATGTATTTATTGTGCAGCTCCATTTAGAACACTTTATTCATATCAGAGCATTGCACAGTTTAAAATTATGGATGTATATGAAATACAGCTGCAATTAAAAGCAAATTAAAATGTTAAGATAATTAGATGGTTTTTGACCAGAAGTGAGCTACTTCAATAATATTATCTCAGTAATTTTCTAGATCTTCTTTTGTACATGGGGTGGGGCATAAATTGCATGTACATAATTGAGTTTGAATTTCTCCACAGTCACAGGAAAAATGTCCCATGTCCAGGTAGCCCCATTTTGCTTGATTATTATCTGATCTTCCTACGCCACTTCAAAGTCTATTAAGTGACAAGGTCCAGCTAGAGTCTTATCCTGGTGGAAGACACTCTTCAGCATTCATTCTGTACACCTTGGGTCACCCATTCTTAGAAAAGGGTATCATACAGCTGAAGAGAGACAGAAGACAGCAATTAAAATAGTTGAGAAAAAGTGAGAGCACAGAAGGCTTTTTAGTTTGGGGGGCAGTGGCCATAATAGAGGAGCAGAACACTGAAATGATAAACGTTTATAAATTAAGTGGATAGACAGAGATGCTTTCTCTTCCTTTTGTCTATTTATCAAGTATAGGTGATCACGGAACAAAGGAAGGCTAATTGCCTTAGAACAAAGGAGTCGAGAGCACAGATGTCCAAACCAGCGGAGCCTCAAGGCAACACCCTGAGAGCCCTTTTTATTGATTTGCATGACTTACATAGTATGTTGTCAGAATTCAGATAGGATACTAGTTTGCAATCACAACTAGGATTGGCTGAAATAACCCTTTGGTCTTATGTTCTACCTCTAAGCGAAAGGGCAGAATAAGGGGGTTACCCTGCCTGCTGGCAGCTGCTACTTCTTGCCAGGAGTGTATGCACGTCACTGGAACAGAATGCAGCTACAACCTTTAAGCAGAAGTTTCCCACAATCAAGGTCACCTAGTGAAACTTATTGGCAGTCCATTCATGACAGATAAAAGAAATTGCTTCTCCACGCAAACATATAATGTATGGAATTCATTGTCACAGGAGGTACTAATGGCCAGTAGCAGAACAGTCTTTGAAAGAGGATGAGAGAAATTCAAGGAACATATTCTACAAGCAGAAGAGCAAAACTGAATGTCCATGTTTTGACACAGCTTGTCTTCAAATGCTAGTTGCCCTGTGTGTGTTGCGGGGGGGGGCATCAATGACAGAGGTGGTGATTTCTGTTTTCACATTCTGCTCATAAGCTTTCACAAAGACCTCTGTACCCAATGTCCCAGACAGGATGCTGGGCTTCTGTCTGAGCAAATACTGCTCTTCTAATGAAAATCTATCAATTTACCATTATTATTCATAGGTTATATTATATCTCATCTCTCCTTCAGTGGGTTCAAGTTGACATAAACTGCTTCCTCATCTCTTTATAACATAAGAACATAAGAAGAGCCCTGCTGGATCAGGCCGACAGCCCATCTAGTCCAGCTCCCTGTATCTCACATTGGCCCCACCAGATGCCTCTGGGAACACACGAGACAACTCGATCCCTGTCTCCTGATGCCCCTCCCCTGCATCTGGCATTTGGAGGTACCTTCCTTTTAAGCCTGGAGATTATACATCCCCATCATGGCTTGTAACCTGTGATTGACTTTTCCTCCAGGAATCTGTCCAATCCCCCTTTAAAGGCATCTAGGCCAAGTGCCATCACCACATCCTGTGGTAAGGAGTCCCACAGACTAACAACACACTGGGTAAAGAAATATTTTCTTTTGTCTGTTCTCACTCTCCCAACACTCAATTTGAGTAGATGTCTCCTGGTTCTAGCATTGTGTGAGAGGGAAAAGAGCTTCCCTCTATCCACTTTATCCATCCCTTGCATTAACTTTATGACAACCTCGTGATGAAGGTTTGACAGAAAGAGTGACTGGCCCAGTTTCACCCAGTGAATTTCATGCCTCTGTGGGAATTGGGATCTGGATCTCCGACGTCCTAGTCAAGCATTCTAACCACCATACCATGCTTGGTAACACAAAATGCATTTTGCAGTAAAAAGGCCATCTATCAAGGGTAACATATCTGAAGAGATAACTGTGCTACTCTTGTACCGGCTGCTCTCACTTCTTAAAGTGGATTCGCATGAAGCTGCCTTAGAAGACAGACTGTTATTCTACCTAGATTGGTACCAGGGCCACCATAATCATTTGATAGGGTGAGGTGACTGCCTCAGGCAGCAGTTGTTGTTGAGGAAGGAGGATGCTGGTAGCCTCCCATGTATTTCTCCTGAATTCCCCTGCTGTTTCCTTCTTCTGGTAAACAGAATTCTGTAGGCCAGACAACCTATATTGTTGCCCTCCCTGCAAACCTGAGGCAGGAGAACATGCTCCAACTGCCAGTCTACTTAGCTTTTGTATATCGAGTAAACAGGTTCCTCATATCCTTTGCCTTGAGCAACTACATGTCTTATTTTACCGAAAAACTGTGCAGTCAGGAATCCTGTTTCAAAAGAAATCCCTTCCACTGACCTTCCATTTGCACATGCAGTATTTGCATAATTATATTCAGCAGAGCCCAGCATCATGTATTGGACTAAGTGCTCAGCAGATCTGGGTTCAAATCCCTGGTTAGCCAAGAAAAATCACAGGGCATGGCAATGGTGAACCACTCCTTAAAGGTCTCACACAGCGCCCAAACCCTGTTAGGGGCACCATAACTTGGTGACTGGATGGCATGTAACAAGAACAACAATTCAACATTTAGGGTGTACATGGAATTCTACAAGAATAGCAAAGTTTGTCGCTCTATTTTGTATGCAGGCATAGTTCATTTCTTCTAAGGGAAGCCATTTTGAGAAGCTGATTGTGGGTTTTTTCAATGTAGTGGACGCTGTTTAGGTAGGAATGGATTTTTCTGAAGACAATACCTATTGTCTGTCACTTATATTATGAACCTATATTTCCCAGTTCTAATCCACTGAGCAATTTTGTAGAGGTTCTAATAATGTGTGTCATTTAAAAGGATAAACATAGGTGTAGTATATTCTACTTTAAACCTTTTTTTAAAATTGTGTAGCCCAGCTGGAGCACGTGAAGAGAGGCAAAAGTGATAGGTGAGTTAGTGTTCAATTTGCTTCTGTGTCCACCTGTCATGGAAACCATGATGTGTGAGGAAACTGAGCTCACACCTCGGATGAAGAACTTGCTGTGATCATTCTTTTATAAATTATGTCTGTCATCAGTCTCCTATTGAATTATTTCAAGACTCAAATGTTAGGGGAGTTTAGCAAGAATTATGTAAAGGGGTAAGCATGGCAGATATAATGTGCTATAAGAGTCAGGAACTGAAAGAATTAGAAGCAACCTAGTGCTGTTTGAAAGGGGAATGAATGTCTGGGAATGACCTTTATTTTGCAATTAAGATCACAGAGGGGTTTGTGCGCCTGACTCATCTCTGTATTAGAAGATAGTGACTGTAGCAAAGAGGGCAAAGTGCTACCCTCCCAACGTGCTTGGACTGCAAGTCCTCATCAGTGGCTACACTTCTGGGGCCGATGGAAGCTGCCATCCCAGGACATCCGAAAGGCTGCACTTTATCAAGCCTGAGCTAAGAGTGTTGAACTGAGATTCGCAGCTCCCCCCGAACCCTAGACAACAAAGCCAATGGTGAGAGAGGGTGGGAGTTGCTGTCTAACATCATCTAGAGAGGGCTGCACATTCATGATCTCTGCACTTGCGTGTTACAGCAGCCAGTTATGTCCTTAATATGTTGGCAAGACGGTTCGAAACATAGAGGGCTTTCTCAATGTTAGACAGCCTCGGTTTCCTCCTTTATTTTATATTTGGCTGTCTGTACCTGTTTACCTTCACCCACACTTTTCTGACATGCCACAACAGCTCTTCCTGTGGACGATAAACTAGAGCTGGGGAAAAGTTACTTTTTTTGGACTATAATTCTCTAAATATTCTAGCCAGCAGAGCTAGTGGCTGTGTTAGCTGGAGTATTTGCACACTGTAGTCCAGAATATTTTTCATGTTGCTGCTGTATACTGAAGAAAGTGCAGCTGTGGCACAGCTGCTATTCAATTGTGCCTGCTTCCGTAATCTGCAGGAAGTCCCTTGCCTGGGAATTTCTCTTTTTAACTCACTGTTATTGATCTGGGCTCTCTTGCAGCTGCACCACCTTGCTGCTAGGCATTTGGAACAGATGCACCTCCAAATGTTACAAAGTTATCCTATCAGGGTTTGAAATTCTGTGTGCATATAGAATGTTAAAAGTAAAGGGGGTATAGAAAAAGTATAAATATGGAATTGATATGTGCAGGTCTTAGAACTTGTACTCTTTGTAGTTCCAATACCTTGGAGCTACTATATTCTGGCATTCCAGAACCCTGATATGATAGAGCTTATTCTTCTAAACTTTGCAAAAATTTTAGTCAAAACAATGATATTATCATCATAGTGACAGCCTGACAGATATTAACTTACAAACCTCTGGGGTTAAAATAGGTGCAACAGCAATTGAGATTCCTATTTTTTTTCCCAATTATTGGATCTCCAGGCTTTAGGACCTCCAAGCCCTGCAGAAAGAGATTGTTGACAGATAGAGGAGACATGTACAGAACTGAAAACTATAAATATAGATCTCTCTCCCCCCCCCACCCCCACCCCCACAAATTTGGTATTCAACTCATCATTGCAAAGCAACACAACTTCATGCTACACCACACACACTAAATGCCAACAACAATCATCATAGATTTCCCTCCGTAGATTGAAATTGGGCTGACTAGGTGAACACTGCGAATTTTCATGAGTGTTGAGATATGCTAAAAGGCTAAGTAATATATTTTACTTTCATAGATTTTTAAAATTAACACATTTGATCTTTTAAGAGATTTATTTTGATTTTCAGTATGCCTCTTTCAAATTATAAATTCCTTTATTCCGAGGTTCAAATATGATTTAAGTTCTTGTCTGTAACTTCCATAGCTAAAAGCTTATATTGAAATATATTTTCTCAATATAAGTTCTGCTTACAGTTTACGTGTTGTTACTGAATGTACATTTGTTTGCAACTTCTCATAGTTGTGAGAATTTTGCTTGACAATCACACTTGCAGCTTTTCACAAGTCGCAAGGATGGATTTCTGTTTAAGCATTTGTGCCTACAGTTTTTACATAGCCACAACACTTCTGGATGTTTTGAATATTGGAAATTTTATTTTTGTGCTCATGGAATGTAGGAGCAATGTAGAAATAAACCAGGTAGAATTAGACATGCTGATATTGCCTGGGATTATAGCAACCAGGAAAAGACTAATACCTTGATACTGAGATGATTTTTTTATATGACTGTTGATGATTGCTTTTCATTCTGGAATTAACCCTTTTTCGGGACAAATGCTAACTGTGACAAACACAGGCTTCTGATTTTTCCCATAGAAGTCTATACAGTTCTATAGGGTTCTTAGGGACATGTTCAGGCATCATGACCTGACCATCCATTTCCACAGTTTGTAGGATGGCATTTAATTATGCCTTTCTGTGAACTTGTATTGATTCAGCCACTCCATGCCTCTAAGATCTATGCTGTATGCAGGAGCTACTCTGGAATAATTTATTTGGGGTAACAAAGGGGTGGCAATGTTTTTCTCTCCCTCTCTCTGTGTCAAAGGATTGTTCAACTTCTTCTGCATTTAAATGTTTTCATGATTATTTTAGACATAGTTTACTAAAAGAGAGTGGGGTTTTTGTAGGTATTGCTGGCAGAACACTTTTGAGTGATATCTGACCTGTATTGGTGGATATTGAGGATTATTCTTGTGGAGTTTTTCGCTGATTTTCTGGAGCTATTTGAACATTCTGAAACTGTCTGAAACACAAACTTTAAAACCATTCATTCTTGCTGTTTTTATTTAGAATCAAGGATGAATATGTTTTTTTGTTTGGCAACATTTCGGCCCCATGCATCTCATACGTTTTGGATGCATACCTCTCAATGCACTCCTTTTCTCCAGCAATCTCTCTTACAGATTTCCTTTCACTTACTAGTCTGAACTTACCTGCTTACTAGAAGATGGTAAGCACCAATCTTGGAAACTGGGGAGCAAGTTTGCAGCCTCACTGATAAATTAATGTCTATCACATTGGTCGTTGGGAAAAGTAGCTGGGATCCCACTGGCTTCTTGTGACACACAGAGATCAGCACCAGTTTATATATACCTGGTATAGGAGACTTTACAGACAAAATCATTTACACTCTGTGTCTGCAGACCAGGCTTGAACTCATTTTAAAATGGTGCAGTGAAATCACCCACCAAGTCCAACTGGAGAATCATCTACATTAGCTTTTTTAGATTCTGCTCCCTAGATTGGAAATACAGAAGGTCAGTGGAAGGGATTTTTTTTTATTTAAAAGGATTTGTAGGATCTTAACACCTTTGATTCAAAACCAGGCATTAATCTAACATTGCTATTTGACAATCAGTTAATTGCCTGTGGCTCAGATATTTTGAAATTTTGCTTTCTGCATTTTTCCCCTGCCTACTTTAAAGAGAAATCTAAGTCAATTATGCAAAAAATTTCTTCTAGTGTTATAATATACACATCTCCAGGCCACCCTATTCACCATCATTATAATACAAGCCCAGAGACATGCTACCTTCCAGAGCAAATATGATCCTAGATTTCTATTCTTCTTTATAACTCTATAGAATTTTAACAGATTCTGTTTCCTTTGATGGGCAGTGACAACTGTCTGCATCAAAAACATGGATATCTGAATTATCTTTTTTTTAAAAAAAAACTGTTGGTATAGAAAGACATCACTGGTTCAGAAAGGCATCTTTTACTGGACCTTTTTTATTTCAGCCAAATTGCAAGTTATTGAGTCCTAGTACAGTAATATCATCATCTAGTAACATAACTGTCTGGGGATGAGCATACAATCAAATAGATGAAATATTGGTTGTTTTCACACTAGAATCCTATAGTGTTACTGATGCATTGCTTTTCTGAAGTTAGCTGGAAGTCATACAGTACTGGATGAGAGATCTGGGCAAAGCTGCTTTCTCTCAGAGTACCTTACATCACAAGGGAATCATGAGGGTAAAGTTGAAGGATAAACCATGTATGCTGCCTTTATCTCCTTGAAAGAAAGGAATGGTGTCAATGCAATTAACTGATTAATTAATTCTCTGTATTGAGACATAAGAGTAAAACCAGGAAACATTCCTTATGGACTTGGTTGAAGGAAAAGAAAGGGAAAATGCATTTCCTTTCATCTTGGCACCTTTTGAAGTCACCTCCAAGGAGGAGGCAACGCATTGGAAACATACTCTCTTTCTAACTCAAGGTTTGGCTTTATGACAAGAAGAGAGAAAGATGTAAGTACCAGAGAGGAAGTTTGGGAGTTATAGAGGAATGGCTAATCATCTCCCCATCCTTATTTATTTGTTTCTTTGGCAATCAAATTGTTAAAGATTAACATCCTGCCTTTCTCCCAAAACTGAGCCCACCTGAAGAAAGGTCTTTGCCTGCATACAGAGGGAGGCCGTGGAAGAGCTAAACTAGCTTTCCTGAGAAGGGAAATTGCACAGTCTTGATATAGCCACTGAGAAAGTTCTTCATTCTCTCTGGCCTGAGAGCAGCTTCTGAACTGTGGCTGTGGCTGAAATTGTGGTCTCTTTCACGAGACCACAGTCATTTTGAATGACAGGAGCAAAGAGACACCACAGTGAGATGGTTTGAGTCCACCCAGCTGTAACATTCTGCATTGCCATAGATGTGTCAAACAGTTACGTACCATGCTGGGAAGATCAATCCCCACCTCGCCAACCAGTGTAGAAACAGGGAAGCCAGGAGAGAGCTTGTGTTCGGCAGGTGATGTTATTGCCAATGTTAATCAAATGCCTGTATTTCTTCAGTCCTTGTAAGCTGGGGCTCCACTACAGTCGTTGTATGGTCAAGCTGTGGGTTCAAAGTCAAAGGAGATGCCTTGGGCTACAATTTCATGCACCTGTAAAAGACAGGGAGTTAGTCTCTCTGAACTCGGTTGGACTTACTTCTGATTAAACATGCATAGGCTTGTCCTGCATGTTTTCCAGAATATCTTCAAAAGCAAACCATTCAAAGTATTGAAGATATCTGATATGGGATGAGACAAAAGCATCTTCTTGAATTCATTCTGCAGTACTTGTGCAAGTTGTTTCCCCCCCTCTCCTTCCCATTTCTTTGCAGTCTATTACATTGTAAATAAACCAATTTTCACAGACACTATACAGCTGTGCATCTCTTTCCCCCACCTGGATCCTCTAAAGGCTGCACTCTTTGGGGATGAGGATGGGGGGCAGGAATGTCTGGTCCAATCAAGGATAACATCTCTCTAATCCTGTTGGATCAGCCAAGCAATTACATCCCCTCTTCTTCTGACTGAGACAGGCAGTGCTGCAGGCTCGGGAGAACCCGGCATGGTAATAAGATAAGGCTCACAGTTACAGCCATGCCACGTTCATTCTGGCTCTGTTCCTGTTCCTTTAAGAGCAGTGCAACAGATCAACATTCAACAGGTAGTTTTCATGCTCCTTACTTTTATTCTGCAAAAATCTACCCTCAAACTTAAGCTGCTAGAGAAGGACCTACGTATATCAGTGCTGACAAGAGGTTTATCAATAGATATGCAGGTGTGTTTTGTTAATAGTTTAGCGAGGCTCGGTTAACCAAGATTTAAGTGAACTTTAGTCACCATAAAGAAATTTAAAAAGCAGTGTCTGCACTTGGTGAGAGATAAAGAAAAATCTAAATTAAATAATATACTGTACTTTAAGGTACTGTACCATTCTGTGATTAATGCTAATACACTTTGAATACAGTTAGATGATATAGGGATAGGATTTTTTTTTATTTCTTGGGTAGCAAGAGGCCTATCACCATCCAAGCTTCTTGTTCTTGCCCCAGTGCTAGCTGAGAACTTTATTTCTGAACAGGATGCTAAGCCTCATTTGGCCTTTAAGCCTTCTGGTTTAGGCCTGTCTACCAGATGAGCCACATGTAAAGTCCTTCCATATGATCCTACCTGGCAGTTAAGATCTAGCCAGGGGGCCCTTTTGAAAGAGCCATCCCTCAAGGAGGTAAGAGGGATGGCTTGTAGACAAAGGGCCTTCTCGGCAGCTGCCCCCAGACTATGGAACGCCCTCCCGACTGAAATTCGTCTGGCGCTGGCGTTGATGTCATTTCGGCGCCAGGTCAAAACCTTCCTGTTCCAGAAAGCTTTTAATTGAAATAACATCAACTGTGGGTCCTGATGATGGCAATTTTAATTGCATTTTAATTGTATTTTAATCATTTTATCTTTTATTGTATTGAATTTTAATTGTTGTAAGCCGCTCAGAGACCTCTGGGTAGAGTGGGCGGCATATAAATTAAATTTTTAAAAAGTGCCAATCTGTCAGGTAGAAATTCCAGAGTGGAAAACTGCAAGATCTGCAGTCCAAGAAAGTCAAAGATCCTATCCCAAGATGTTACTGTTGCTGATTAAGTATTAATAGATGTCAGTAGAGTCTTAATGCATATCATAGAAGTGTTACAGTGAGAGGTGTGAAAGATAAATTCCATTAACTTAAGTGTTTCCATTAAATATCTCTCTCTTTTTCCTTTAAACTGGTGCCTTCTTGGCTGGACTGGAACAACGGAAGTTCAGTTTATTTGGGTGCTACAAGCTTAGGGAATGTTTCTTTTTTATGCTGTAAAGGGAGGTAGTCACTCCCCAAGGAGAGAGAGAAAGTTAACAATACAGTATCGTTGTTTCAGTTCCAGCTATGACTAGAATGGGGGATTAACTGACTGCAAAAAACAAAAAACAAAAAACAGCAGAAAGGCACCCTGAAGGACAGGAAGAATGGGAACTCAGATTTCTGTAACTGGCATATGCTCATTTGTATACAGATATAAATTTAGAAATTTAAATAGCAAAGCCATATATCTCACCATAATGAGGAAGACAGTGGCTTGCTAACCTGTGTGCCTACCCAGTCTTGATGTCCTTGGGCTAAGTGTCAGTGAGAAACTCCAGGGCCCCCTGCTCTCCCTCTGTTTGGCTGAATGTTTCTAAGAATCTTAAGTTAATCAAGAACACAGCTGCTGGGTTGCTAAATGGAACCACCCCAGGGAACATATCCTGCCAGTTTTGAAATAGCTCTTGTGGGAGTTAGTTCATTTCCTAGTACAATTCAACATGCTGCTGCTTACCTTCCGTGTTCAAATTATTTGGATCTGAGTACCTGAAGGACTCTGTCTTCCCACACATGCTTGGACAAAGATTTTTATTAGAGAATGTTTTAGGGACATCACACTTTCTGAAGGTAAATAGATGGTGAACAGAGAGAATAGTTCTGGCACTCTATTTCTGGAATGCTTACCCCAGGGAGGTCATTTGGCATCCGGCGTTATGTTTTCTGAGCACTGAACAAAGATGCGTTTATTTTGCCAGTCATCCTGAATATCAGTGGTACCTATTTTTTTTTTAAAACATGTTCCTCGGATGTGTGTGTACTTCTTTGTTTTGTTCCTTCTGCTGCTTTGGAGGAAGAACTCAGCAATAGGGTTGGGGTCTAGAGCAGTGGGAGTCAGTGGAGTTTGGGGAAGGGGGTGCTTGAGTCCTCTGTGCAACCCCCAAAACAGGGAGGGCTAGGAAACTCCCCAGAGCTCATTTCTGTGCAATGTGGAAGACCAAAGGAGTGAGGGAAGAAAATTATCTTGCAACTGCCAGCAGAACATTGGATGTAACCAAAGGCGTTTTAAACATTGTTTATATAGTTGTTTTATTACTTCTCACTGGTTTACTGATATATGTTGCCCTGAGGCAGCTTTACTGAAGGGTTGAGTGTATGTGCCTGTCTGTCTATGTGCCTATCAACTGTTAAATTATTTGGATGAAATCCAGAGAAAGGTAGGCATTCTGTGAGGGTATAATTCCCATTTCAACATATTCTTTGTATCCTGACATATGGTGATTCAAAGCTTAAAGAGCGCTCTAATTAGAAATGGGATATCCTTTTCGGCTGTTTATCTTAATGCAGTTTGTTCTATAACTTTCCTGTTAGCAGCTAGTACTGAAAGCCATCAAAGGCAACATATTGGCTAAGATGAGTCCCTTGGCTTATTTTGAGCAACTTAGGATCCTTGCAGAATGCATCTGCTCTGTTACAACATTCCTATGATCCAGGGAACTGAAATGTATATTTCAAATCCCTTGTACAAATAAATAAATAATCCACACAGTTTCTCTTCCGGTAACGAGTCTGATACACAGAACGCAAGAAAACCTCACACTCTAATATCACCTTTTCTAATTACTGCTCTGTGCTCTTGGGCTTGTGATATGTCTCTCACATTGCTGGCTGCCACAAGAAGGCAGTGATCTGAAACTCTGATGTCTATTGAAAGGGTGCCACCTGGTCTCTGGTTTGCTGCTGTCATCTCCATTCATTAAGAAGGCTGTAGTACTTTCAGACTAGCAGTAGATGCTGCTGCACGCCTGCTGTCATACAGTGACAAGGATGGAAGTGTACACTCTTAGTAACACCTTATCCAGGAAGAAGCCCCTTTCATCCTTTGTCTTAAGGGAAGAAAGGGTTTAGATTCTAGGGCTTGATGGAAATTTTTGGCAAGGAATCCACATTTTATTTACCTTGCTGCACTCACATATTATTTACTTGCTTCATCTTCCAAGACAGTTTTTTGCAGTTTCTAATGTTTACCGATTGTATGTATCACAGCAGCTCTGTCAATAACTGGAAAGATTTCTAACAAATTAAATTTATCAATTCTTTTTATTACCAAGAGTTATTTTTCGCAAGACATTAAACTGCACTCAATAATAGTAAATTCTGCAGGGACGAGGAGTCAAAGTTTATGAACTTATCATTTTGATATATTAAATTCATTTGTTTCCAGTCATTGCAGGACAGACTTCATTACTATCAGTTATGTTAATTTTATGTACATGGCCTGATAATATTTAATAACTAAGTAATTAAAAGAATGTGGCTAAAATGATGTATCAGCCCTTTGACACCCTATTTACTTTGCTACCTGCTCTTGGATGCATCCCTTAATATGGTGGGAGTGTCAGGAAGTATCAGAGCAATACCTTCAGAAAGCAAGGCTTAATTCAGAGTAATCTAAGGCAGAATGGGTAAAACTGGGACACCAGAATGAGATAAATTTGTCCTCTACAGGAATTAATAGTAGGATCAAGAGAGGAGAACGGATGGTTCCAGTGGCGATGGGATCAAAGAAATTCCTAAAGAGTACCTCTTGGGTAGAAGCAGCAGTGAAAGGTAACGCTAGTTGGGGATGTTTTCAATACAAAGCAGTGACATTCAGGTTAACTCTTCTTAGCATTGTGCAGAAGCCACCAGGTGGTAAATCATATTTGAATAATTTATACTTCAAAAACTCTATAGTGAGTATGGGAATTTGGCCATATCAATTGAGCACAATTCCAGATACCTCTTCAAACATTCACATTCAAAGCATGAAGATCTAGGATGCTGCTAGGTACATCGGGATGTTCATGGGTAGCTTTATATGTATGCCTGTACTACCCATGACTAGACAAATGCTTGGATAGGACTAGCGTGAGAGCATTCTCCACCACACACTTCATTTTAGAAAATCTTAATCATCCCCACTAATTGCCCTTTTCTTAAGTTTAAAAGCTCCAGATATTGTATCATTTTGTACTTTACTTTACTTTACTTAAACCTTTATAGGCATTTAAAAAGAGAAGGAACATACAGCAAAAACAGTTTGTGCCATAATATTACAGACCAGGGGGAACAATCACGGAGGTTTGAACTAGAAAGGTGATGCAGTAGGGGGTTGGGGAAGGGGTTTTGACTTAGAGGCCGCTAGTAGAAAATCCGCTACCAAGCTGGAGATGGTCGCCGAATAATCACTTAAAAGGATAGGAACAGGGTCGACAAAGGAAACAAAAAGAGAAGACAGAAGGGGTTCAAGGATATTGTTTCGTAGGTATTGGTGAGCCGGGCAACGAAGTAATATGTGTTCTAGAGTGTCTGGCTCAGATGAGCAAGAAGGACAAAGCCTGTTGTTGCATGGTATGTTTGCAAATCTGCCAAAATGAACAGCAGATGGAAAGATGTTTAATCTTGCTAGCATAAATGCTCTCCTTTTACTGGGATTAATTAATTTACTAAAATAATTTGAGGGTCTACCAAGTGAGGGAGAGAGGCCGAAGAAGTGAGGGGAACAAGTAGGGTTTACATTAGGGAGTAATAGATTGAGTTCCTGTTGCCAGAGTTTGGATTTGATGATTTGGTGGGCTCTGTGAAGGTTGGTGTTTGAAAGAGATTTGGGGGAGAAGTCCAGAGATGCGAGCTTAGCATCGAGAAGTTTAAACCACTTGGATGAGAAGGGATCTTTTAATAGGTCATTGAGTAAGGAGTCAGGGTGGGTATTAAGGTGGAGTCTAAGCCAAAACTTGAAGGTTAGGGACCAAGTGGTGGTAGAGGGGAGACGGATGCCTAATTCAAGTATCAGTGTGGATAATCTAATTAGGTTAGGGACCCCAAGAATCCTTCTGAGGAAGGAGGCAGCTACTTTGTCAAGGTCTTGATTTGCAGCCTCAATCCAGATTGGGGCTCCATATAGCAGCTGGGAAAGGATTTTGATTTGGAATATGTGGAGAGCAGCAGGGATGTACTGGTTGCCACTGTTAAAGTGAAAGCGGGCAATTGCATTTAAATGTGGTAAGGCTGAGGAAATGGCAGATTTGCGGTGGTGGATCCAGCTATGTCGAAAGTGGAAAGTGATCCCCAAGTATTTAAAGGTCTGGACTTGCTGGAATGATAAATTACCAATCTTCCAGACAGACGGGGCCCAAGATTTCGAGAAAACCAGAATTTTTGTTTTCTCGGAATTAATTGATAATTCATTGGCGAGGCAGTAATCTTGGAAAGAAGATAGCAGAAGTCTAAGGCCAGGTTTAGTGACTGACAGCAGCACTGCGTCATCTGCATAAAGAAGAATGGGTACGGGGACACCGTTGAGGGAGGGAGGGGAGTTTCCAGAACTAGAAAGAAATGAAGGCAGATCTGCAAGATATAAGTTAAAAAGAGAAGGAGCAAGTATACAACCTTGACGGACTCCTTTGTTGATGGGGATTTCGTCAGTCATGGAGCCTGTTCCATCAAGGCGAATCCGGCACGAATTGGAAGAGTGAAGACGTTGAATCAGAAAAAGGAGGCGGGGGTCAATCCCCCAGTTGGCCAATTTCTTCCACAGGATGTCCCTGTTGATTGAATCGAACGCTCCTCTAAGATCAATAAAGGCCGTATACAATTTGACTCCGTGGTGATCAGAGTATTTTTCAGCCAGAAAAGATAGTGTGAAGGCATGGTCGACTGTAGAGGCACCTGGGCACCTATTTGTTCTCTGCCCGGGAGAGCTTTTGAAAGTGCCCACAATGTGAGTCTATTAAGTAGATATTTAGAATAGAGCTTCCCAATGAACGAAAGAAGGCTTATTGGCCTGTAGTTGTTCGGGATAGCAGGATCACCCTTTTTGTAAATGGGTACAATAATTGAAGATAGCCAGGAGTGGGGAATGGTTCCAATGACTTGATGATTTTAGGATGTGATGAAACATTTTCAAAGAGGTGCAGCGGATTGCATTGGAAAAGGTTGCTTTAAGGGAGACAATCTCCCTTAAGACAACCCTTCTATTTGCTAGGGAACCAATCCAGCCCAGCCCCCAAAAGTAGAAGCCTTACAGCCAGACCAAAAAGGTCCAGATATCCCCATGTGTGGCTTGATAACCAGGAAATAGCTCTACAAGCAGTCCAAACTGCAATCTTTTTCTCTATGTGATCAAACCTTTAGTTGCCCTTCCTGCACCTTTAGCAGCTGAACAATATCCTTTTGTTGGTGAAATAGTGAAGCCCGTAGCCTTTACTTGTGATTGCAATGGGTGGTATTTTGAAAGAAACAGTTTGACTTCCTTAGATACTTCATGTCCCCACTACTGACATAAGAGAAATAAGTAACTGTGCCAAAGCATACGGATGAGTAGAATTAATTTGCATTTGTTGCAGAAGCTGCTTAAAAACGTATGATATACAACACCATTTGAGAGTTGTAAGGAGTATATTTTGAGCATGTCTACAGTTTCAGGAGCACCTATATCTTTAGTTCATGTGATAAAACACAAATATGAATACAAATGGACCAATAATGAGAGCTGTAATACTCTACACCATGAAGAAAAAGAAAAAAAGCTCTATGCAACTAAAAAAAAATCCCTGCTTCTGTGACTTTATATAGTTTATGTGCATTAGTCGCTATCAGCTTTTTTGTATTAACTAAGAGAATTGCCTGCTTCTGTGGATCATGGTGAGGGGTAAGAAGCAAAGTGTGCTGGCAGTGCAGGTTGCCAGGTCAGCGGCACCCCATTGGCTGCGATTTCAGGGTTGAAACCTAAGATGGTGGGGTAGGCCCTTATGATGTCACAGAAGCAGGGCAGGCAAGAGTTAGGTGTGGAGAAGGTTTTCCCCATGGTGTGCACCACTGCTACCAGGGCTTGTGTGACACCTCATATGTCACAATGGCGGTGCCCTACTCCTTGCCTTGCTTGAAACAGCATGGTGGGCCCAAGAGTGGGAGGGGACTGTGGAGAGAGCTGGTCGGTGCATGCATGCCATGGGGAGCAACTCATATAAATAATTTCGTGCTGAGTCAGGGAGTACAACGTCTTGTACAAAAATGAAATCCTCTCTTCCCCAGTGCTGCTTGAAACTTCACCTGGAGGCCTGAGTCATGGCACAACTACTGAAGCCTGTCAGTTCTACTGAGCCATGTTATAGCACTGACAATTTCACAATGTGCAGCTCACACCAGACTTAAATTTTTATTCATACCCATCAAATCTAGGGCAGGGTAGGCAAAGTAGTCTAGAATGTTGTCAGGAGGTGATTCCCATCATTTCTCACCATTGGCTATCCTGGCTGAAGATGATTAGAGGTGTAGTCCAACAATGACTGGAAGGCTGCATTTTGCTCGATCACAGTCTAGAATTTTAAAAAAATATAAAACCAGAGATTCTTAGGATGTCCTGAGAATGCTGAATTCTCTGTCCAGCACTCACCCCCATCCTTTTCCTGTAAGCTGAACAGAATATGCAACATTTGATCAATTACATTTCCTTTCCGTGCAGAAGCTTTTAATAGAAGAGGTCAGACTTAAAAAATGGAGGTCTTTGTTAATATCTTTGCCTGAATTGTGGTGTTAGTATTGCCGGTGTGTCTTCTCAGTCAGGTCTTTTATAAAGTGAATCAGCACACCCTCAATTGCTCCTGATACTTGGATGTGACTCTTTCTGATCAGATAGCACATGCTTTTGTGAGCAGGCAACCCAAAATGAAAACAAAAGCTATCAAAGGGGCCTATCAAACAGGGCAGAATGAATGCACAGCTGTCTTGTCTGTCTCTCAAAGACATTTAGAAAAAACCTTCATCAAACTAGCACCTTAGAAAGCTGGCTTTAAGAAAAGGGAGATGTTGCAGAAAGATAGATGGTACAGTCAGATCAATAAATACTGTCAACAGGATGAGAGAGAACGAGAGAGAGGGAGAGAACTAGATAGACAGAACCGTGGATAAAACAACACTGATGCTGTGTACGCTTTTTGTATCTGTAAGGAACACATGCGACCATCTCCTTAGTAAAGCAAGTGTTTATTCTGATCTTTTTTTCTTCCCAAGATGCTTTGTTCCTGACTGAGCTGGTGTTTATGTTCTGATGTAGCATGAAACACTGTGTCTGTTGGAAATAAACATGCTTTGCCAACTGCTGATATTTTAAAAAATTGAAGCCCTCCCCCTCAAAATCAGGGTGGGTTCAAGTCATGCCCAGCCTCAAGCAAAAGATTAGATTACCACCATCCTCTCTCACCAGACTGGGCAGAGACTAACTGGATTGGCTGCTGAATCTTAGGAGCAGGCAGGTGACAGAAACCACTCTGCCCGCCAGTATCTCATCACCACTCTCTGTCCTGCCCCCACAACTGCTGCCATGCATGCCAGTGCCCCCTTGTAATGCTAGGGTGACCTCTGTTATCCTTTTGTTTGGACAAATGCACTAATAACGAGAATGGATACAAGAAAGGCAGTACAGAGCTTTGCACAACATCCTTAATTCAATGTCCTTTTCCCAAATGTGTGGTGAAACCAAAAATATTGAAAATACTTCTTATTCAGGCCTAAAGTGAACAGAATATTAGCAGGTTTTTACGTCAATTTTTGTACATATTCGCTTCCTCTGTTTCGCCATAAAAGTATACCCTTGGATGTCCCTCCAGCAAACTAAGCTGTGATAATAGGTTTTATGTGTAGAAATATGCTCTGTTGTAACAATGCTTCCGATATGTATCACAGAAGGGACAAAGGGAAATATTACACAGATCGCTCTGTGAGATTACTTATTACCACACAGATCACTCACTCACTCAGCCATGCTGCTTTGTTTGTTAATAGTATTTCTATGCTGATGCATAACCAAAGTATCATACATACATAAAAATAGGTAAAGTTTATTATAAAGAAAAAAACAACCCCTGCAAGAATAATGTACATTGCAGCTGGGATGAATAAATAAAATCAAGTTAAAAACCTCAATAGAGCCCCAAAAGACACTGAGGTATTTTTTTTAAAAAACACACACAATAGTCTCTGCTTTGTTCTGAAAAGAATACAAATTAAGTGTCAGCAATGGTGTAGTGGAGCCAAGGCTTTTAGGATTGTAGCTCCAGGACTTTTTGTGTCGCAAGAGCTATGACATCATCTGCCATCTCATGGAGTCTTTGCTCTTTCCTCTGAGCTTAGCAGCAATTCCTAAGAATAGCGTATTGCTGCACGCTAACCCTGTGAAGCATTTAAGGATGGTTTGGGCTTGAATGGGCAAGTAAGAGCCAGTGATTGAAATCCTGTTGCAGAGCTTTGCTGGAGTAATCCAAAGTTGTACAAGCAGTAACAAAAATGGCACCAAAGTGGAAGTCATATTCCCAAAGCAGATGCCCATGCATGTAGCGCAGTGTGTTTTATTGTGAATTACCCTATCAGATTGGTCTGCCTGAGTGCAATGCCCTGCAAAGTTCTTCAAGCATGTAATCAGGCCACGGACTTTAAAAAAGCTATCCTGGTTTGCAGATATGGATGGACTGATCCAGCAGCCTGCATTTTCAGACTCCCAATGGAGGTGTGTGTGGGGCTAGCTATGGGGACTGTCACTTTCAAATTTACTACTGGGTGTCAAGGAATAGTCTCTCTGGAGGAAGTATAACAAAATGCTTGTTGTGATGTTCTCTAATTATGAAACATTGCTCCACGTGAGCATTCCTGACAACTTTTCCTGCCTCCAAATGGGAAGGAAAAAGTTCTATAAGTGAAATATTAGAACCTGACCTTTTCCATATCCTCTAGAATGGCTGATGAATATAAATGGAGCCTGCTCCTTCTCTCACTGTTCAGCGATGTAGATAGGGAAAACACATACACACAAAGCCTCACACGCTGTTTGTCTTTGTGGGATCACCGTCGCCCACACACATGTCAGCAGATGTCACAGTCGGGTAGTGTTTGTGTCAGAGGAACTGATACGATAATCGGGTTCTTTATGCAAAGAATGGGCAAGGAGGAGCTGAATACTGGTCTTCCGCAGGCTGTCATCTGCCTGTTTTCAAGAAAGGCTTCTGATAAGTCTGTTCACCTCAGAACGATGGTGCCTTCTGTTCCCAGGGAGTGATAACATGTACATTTGACAGGACTGAGGTGTCATCTGAAATGCTGCAGGTGGGTGAATAGTGCTTGCATCCTATTTACCAGCCGGCAGAGGCGGCTTCTCAACACTGTGGATGGCTCCAGCTGATAGCAGGTCTGTTTTGCTCATCTCCCCCTGGAGCTGTCCTTTCAGTGATCACCCTCTGTACAAAGGGAGTCTGCCTTTGCCTGTATACTGGAGCTGCCCTGGCCTTTAAATAACACAATTGGCTCTTTCATTTATTTCAACTGTCTTTTTCTTCCTACCCACAATACTGAAAAGAAGCTGATAGAGGACAGCCTCAGCGGCATGTCCTTGTGGCACCCTCAATTTCAAAGCAGGAGGCAAAGGCTTTGGAAAAGGCAAGCATAAGGGGTGGGGTGCAATCCTTCCTTTGTAGAGATATTTGAAAGCACGATATACTGTAGCTCTGGGTTCCGTGGCTGAAGCATGAAAAAGTCACTTTTTAAAGTACAGCTCTCCGTATGTATCACACAAGGTTTGCACCCAGGTTTCTTCAGTTAAATTTCAAGTGTATTCAGAGGTGAGGAAAGTTGTTGTTATTATTATTATTTTAACTACAATGAGGGCATGCAGTTTGTTGGAGGATTCTGGGAGCTGGAAATGAGAAAAATAAGTTTTTGAAGTTCTAGCTGTTGTTTAAGGATGCACTGTGTTGGGAGGAGGAGGAACCCACATCTTTGTGTTTTTCCCTTTATGGTTTATTCTCAGGGAGTTTAGCAATCTAGGGATGGATGAAGATTTCGTGTCATTTCTGAGAAAGATGCCAGCAAAATTCACACTTTTCTTCATCAGGATGTAAAGATTGAAATTCAAGGTGGGTGAAACCAAACCTGGGAACCTTGCCCCTCCAGCCTGAGGGCATTGACTGTACAACTCTGAAAAGTTTGCATTTAATTGTCCACTGCTGTTGTTGAATTAATGGTGCTACAGCTTTCCCCTCCTTAAGGGCTAAATATTAAGTGAAACATATATTCCCTCTATTAACATGTTTCTGTCAATGACAAGGTTTCCTCAAATATGACAGCCTTAGTTATCAAATTTGAAAAATAAGGTTATGGTCACCTTGTAGTGAATAATTACAAAACAAAGCACAGTTAAATGCAAGATACTGAGTTGAAGTTAAGCACCTACCAACATTTGACATATTTCACCCCTTGAGGGAGCACTGCTTTGAAATGGGAGCCAGATCATCTAATTTATTCTTTAAAGGTAAAGGTAAAGGTTCCCCATGACATCTAGTCCAGTCGTGTCTGACTCTAGGAGGTGGTGCTCATCCCCGTTTCTAAGCCGTAGAGCCAGCATTTGTCTGAAGACAGTTTCCGTGGTCATGTGGCCAGCGCAACTAGGCATGGAACGCTGTTACCTTCCCACCATGGTGGGACCTATTTATCTACTTGCATTTTTACATGCTTTTGAACTGCTAGGTTGGCAGGAGCTGGAACAAGCGATGGGAGCTCACTCTGTTGCGTGGATTCCATCTTATGACTGCTGGTCTTCCAACCTTGCAGCACAGAAGCTTCTGCGGTTTAACCCACAATGCCACCACATTCCACAATTTATTCTTTAGGGCTCCCTCATATTTAACACTTACATAGCAGAGATACAGCATGATTCTCGCCACTGCTTGCAATAGTTGTACTTTTTTGGATTCAGCAAGTGCTAATCAAGGGATAGATTTGTTTCGGTTTGTTTCTGAAGAATTTACTCGAAATCATTAATGTCTTCATATTCAGAATGGAAAGAACCCGAGGGCTAAAAACTTCAGAGATAGCTAAAACCACTACTCTTTCTATTCCCACAATAAGCATTATAGACCCTGAACCCCACAGAATAACCTGGCTTTCAATGCAAAGCTTTGCTGCAGGTGATGCAAGTTAGTGAGAGGATGAGAGTAAGAATCTTCCTGCTGAGAAATTAATATGGTTTTCAAGGCATACATGAAGTGAAATGTTTTGACTCTCGCTGCCTCCTTCTAGAATGCCACTCCATGTCAGAGCCTCTATCCCGACTCCTTTGTTTTCTTCCTGTTGCTGGAAAGTAAAACGAATAAATTGAGGCCAAGTATGTTCTGATTTGCATTAAGATCACATTCTGATATGTATATTTAAAGCAACACACTTCAAGGAACCTTGCATATTTTAAAGCTGAAGGCTAGATTTAAATCTCTTTTGTTCTGGTCTGTTAGTTCCTCCTAATTGACTTGGAAACAAACCTTTGCTTGCTTTTCCTAATTATAAAGTCACAAAGACATTCTCAGAAGGAGCTCTGGTTTGATCTCATAGCTTGGTTTTCAAAGTAATCCTACTAGTTAACATGGAGAGAATCTGAGCACTTGCAAAGTCTCTTCTCTTTCTCTTTCCCTCTCATTTAATTTAGTTGCTGGGACAGCTTGCCAAGGTTGGCTGTAAGTTCACAGTTTTTTAAAAAAAGGCCTTTTTGGTTAGGTGAGTGGTGAAGCAGCAGCAGCAACAGCAGCTGGGCAGAGCCAAAGAGCCAATCCACAGACTGATAGTTTCCTGGTGATACAACCTCAAAGTGCATCAGGGAGGAGCTGGAGTAGAACCTGGTGGATCTGGACAGAGCCTAGGCACAAGGCACTAGGTTGTGTTTCAGTTTTCATAGAATCTTCTGATGCACGTTGGATCCTGTTGTTGAAAAACAAGAAGAACAACGATACAACATATTTTCAGCTTCATTATATCTGATGTTCACTGGCTGTTCAAATAAAGATCACAGAATATTCACAGTCTTGCGCACGTGTATAAGGCTATATCCAGATGGCCAGATGGTGGTAGTTTATGCTGCTGGGGAGTATAAATTAGTGCTAGCTATAGTGAAAAATAGAAGCAAAATATTGCTCAAGATTTTATATAACAACATTGATTATATTGACCTCACAAGTAATTATGTGGAGCTGGATAATTCATGACCACATAAGTCTGAACCAGATACAGTTGAGTGGGATTCCTTCCGTATCTACAGACATTCCTAAATAGTGATAAAAGATACAAGGGAAATTTCCTTCTAGTGCTCCCTTGACATCCAACAGGATGGTGAAAGGCGCAGGAAGGGGCTTGAATGTCACTGCCATTGTCCGTGGAAGATCCTCTGCCAGTGTCATCTTCAGCCACCACTGCTACCCAGTAGCTGCCCTCCAGCGGTTTCTCTACCCCATTACTATTAGGATGATCCCTTCTGCTTACTCCTGAAGAGGGTGGCTGCATCTTAGTCTGGTGCCTCACCTCTGAACATTCTGCCTTGGATGAACATGCTAGGAATCCAGGCTCATAATAGGAGCCTAGCCTCCTAATGACATTGCTCCTGGATTCTCTGACACTTTCAAGCCCCCATACCCCATTAAGAAGGGTAAAATTTTGATTTGCTCTGCTGCACAGTATTATCTCTGCACTCTCGTGCAGCAACAATGTTGGTGTGCTTGCTTGGTTTTGAGCATAACTTCATTGTGCTTCTTAGTGGAGAGACATTCTGAGGTAGGGTTTTACCTAATGTTTCACTTCCTCCCTTGCAATAAGAAAGCATGGGGATGATCTGTGGCTCCTAAAAGTAGATGGGCTTTGCCATCTCATCCCAGATGCTTCAGCTAGTGCTCTCTCTGTCTCCAGATTGAAAGTAGCTGTTTCATGTGCACCAGTTGCCAAGCATTCTTGTCAGGCCGTACCTTTCCAAGTGAATTGCCCATTCAAAGGAAACATCCATATCCACTAAGAAACATTTAACATTTTTCTGCCAAATCATAACCTCTTATCAGGAGTCATTTTTGTCAAGGGAAATTACAGGCCTGAGCAGAATGGAGTGTATTAATGAGAATCCATAATGATCAGGTGTGTTAAAACTGAGTCAGGATGACTCAGCAGTGCTGATGCAACTCATGGATGATGCAACTCAGGGATGATGCAATGTGTGATCTGATTGGTCCTGTATATGTATATATGTGTTAGTTGTACAGTCAATTGTATCTTCCCGCTTGAAGATCACTTCTACACGTTATGCTGCCAGACTGCTGTAAATACTACTGTAAATACACGTTGCTGAAGGAAATGCTGCTGGACTGTATGTGAGTTATTTCTGGACTTCCTGGACTGTGAATCACTCTGCTAAAACCGCGATTTGCGCTAAGAAACGCTGACAATTTTATAGTGAGTGGTGGCTGGTGTCCATTGGGGCTGGTGAGACAGAAGGCACTGTGGCTAATAATGGACAGCAACATGAAATGACAGTCAAAATCAGCATCAGTATATACATAGATAAACACACAGAGGGACACTTTCAACATACAGAGATAGAGGTAGCCAGGCATTCATTTGCATGCTTCCTTACTCACACCCATATTGATTCACTGAATAGCTCAACAAAAGAGCAATGAATTCTTTTAAAAAATCAACCTTTGTTGCCAATTTCCTTTGTGTCTTGTTTCAAAGCTGGGCAGTTGGACTACTGACACCAGTTGACACTATTGATTCAGTCTCTCATTCTGTCCCTCTGTTCAGTCACACACACACCTCTAGTGTCAGACTGGAAGTTCAGCGGGGGTGGACCACCGGTGGGTCCCTGACCACCCACCTCAGCTAAGGAGGAAAGCAGAAGGGAGAGGCTGGAGGTAGTCCAAGACTGGCATGGGACAGTGCCCCTCCAGTCCTGGACTGCCACTGACGTCTGTCCAGCATATCTGTCACACTACAAGGCAGGGATGAGGAAGATTTGGTTTTGAGCCTCACCTCTCAGAAGCCATACCCAGCTTGGTTGATTGTAAGGAAGCTGGAAAACTAAATGTTCCCTAAATGTGCAGTAAGGCCATAATGTCTGGTGCATAGAGGTCATTTCCCCCCTTCTCTTCCTTTCCTATTTTCATTAGTAGTTTCAGGTGTCCTCAACTTGGTCCTGATAGAAAAGTATTATTAAGGTACTGCAAGGGGTATTGTCAGCTTGGCTGGAATCCTAAGGGAGTGCATTGTGGCTGTATTGTTAAAAAAGATGACAGGCAAAGTTTTTGTAGTCTCTTTGCTCATTCCTTATATGACAGAGAGTGCCTCCTTTTACTGGAAATGCATCTCATCTCTGATACAGCCTCATCACGATGTAAATTTAAGCACTCAAGCCCTGTTATTTCCCTTTGGGAATTGGCTCTGAAATGCTGAAAATATCCTGCCTCCCAAGGGGTTAAGACCTCCTTAGCGTATGCCTATTAACCTAATGTCAGAAAAGGAATATCCTAAAGGATTTAATAAACTGCAAATGAAATTATATAAAATATTTTTTCCCCAGGCAGTTGAGTTTTCAGTGATTAAGAAAATACAATTTCCTGTAATTAAATCTTAACAAGAAATGTTATTAAAAACACTCTGTCCCAGCTTCTGTAATAATTGTCCATTCCCCCAGAACAGTAAACAGAATTAGATTCTGCAACATACACTTTAATCCATGTGTCATTTTGATCAAATTTGCCTTAATAACTTTATCTAGAGAGAAAAGTTGAATCAAGGAGTCTGAAACAGGAATCTCTCCACCGTGAGTCTGACAGGCGACTCGCTTCATATGAACGAATGGGATTTATGATGATGTATTACCCTGTTGGGTGCGCAGCACCACTGACAAAGAGCCAGACTTTATTTCTTCCTTGTGTGGGGCTTGAGGCTTTTAATGCAATGCCTGCTGCACTTACCTATGCACATTTAAGTGCCTTCTGTACCTTTTTTTTGGTCCCCTGAGGAAACAAGTGTGGAAAAGCAGGCAAGAGTCATAAACCATAATGACTAAATAGCATCAGTCCTCATCCAGTCACACAGCATACTATAGTGCACCCCACATCCACCCCCACCTAATGCTAAGATACTCTCTTCACTGCTGTCACTTTCTGCTTTCCTGTTTAGATGCTGGTGATACTATTACTACTGCATTTTAATAAGAAGGACCTCAAATTAAAAAAAAATCTCCCACTGCTGCCTGGTGTATCAGGAATTGTGCATGTCTCTTCCTCCACAAATTTCAACGAACAGCAGAAGTAACACATGGGGGCAAGTCAGAGGCAAAGAAATAGAGGAGCAGGGACCATTTTTTCCATGGGGGAAAAACATTGGTTTTATTTTGTTTATTTCAGGAGAACTCCAGAAGGAACCTAGGTAGGTGACAAAAATTTAAGTGCACGATATTGCAGGCTAAAGTATACATAATATTGCAACACGAAAGACTGCTTCCAGGATAAAACAAAAAGCTAAAATATATCTAGGAAGTACTTTTGTAAAATGTGTTGTGAAGACAGAATCAGGATGCCGCCAAAACTTGCACACATACTCTGATGCCAAGAGTAGCCATGTGGTCTACTTTACAGAGGACAGTTCTCTATCTGAAGACATCCTCTGTTTCAAGAAAAGGCTACCTGCAGCAGTTCTGATGTTTTGGGTTGCAGCCCCCATTAGGCCCAGACAGTAGAGCCAATAGTCAGGGATGACTAAGAGCTGCAGCCCAACATCTGGGGGAGCAGCTTCACACCTCCGCTCTATTTGCTGGGTGGGTGGGTTGAGGCTCATGTCTGCTTTTGTGTGTACTTGAATGCAAGCAGAACATCTTTGGCCCTGGTTTTTTTAAAAAAAGAATTCATACCAAATGGGGAATTTGAATGTGCACATAAGCAAACATCGGTAGAAACACTAATTAGGCAAGCTGGTGACTAAGAGGGAGGACCCTGGGCCTCACAGAGATGTGGGGTTGGAGACAAACCAAGAGCATGAGCGAGAGTATTTGTCCATTCCACCTATGCTTGCAATATCTCACTGCAAATAGCATCTTTGTGTTGTTTCTCTCACTTCTATCTCCTCCTTTCAGCTGGAGGGCTGTCCACAGAGTATTGATGCTATCAGCTTATATAATCAACAGAGATCCACTGCTAATATTTGGCTGGATAGCACAGTGGTTTAGGTAGAGCCAGAGGTTGGGAGTTCAATTCCCCCACTGTGCCTCCTGTGAGTAGAGCCAACCTGGGTGGCCTTGGGAAAGCTGCACAGTTCTAAGAGGCCCCCAGAAGAAGGGAATGATAAACCACTTCTGCGTATTCTCTACTTGGAAAAGCCTGAAAAGGGTCACCATAAGTCAGAATTAACTTGACAGCACGTGATTATTATTAAACCCTAATATGCAACTAAGAGTTTTCTGTCGTGCTTTCACTGAGGCATCTAATGGAGTGATCTGCAGTCCATAGAAGTTATTATTATTATTATTATTATTATTATTATTATTATTATTATTATTATTATTATTATTATTATTATTATTATTATTATTATTATTATTATTATTATTATTATTATTATTTATTTTTATTTTTATTTTTATTTTTATTTTTATTTTTATTTATTTATTTATTTATTTATTTATTTATTTATTTATTTATTTATTTATTTATTTACTGGCCAGGTATGTAAACCATACCCGGAATTTAATATGGCTACCGGCCACACTTAAAAACAATACACACACACACACACACACACACACACATACACTATAAACAGAAAAATTCACAAGACAATTAAGAACAAATTCTACAAAAGCCAATTGCCTCAACTCCCAGTTGCGTCAGATGGTTACAAATTCAGCAGTTTGATGGCACAGGGAAAAAAGCTATTTTTGTGCCTCAATGTTTTAGTATACAGTGTCTTGTATCGCCGACCAGAGGGGAGAAGATTAAACAAGTTGTGACCAGGATGCCGTGGATCTGCCGCGATCTTTTCCGCTCTCTTTTTAACCCGTGCAATGTACAACTCTTCCAATGATGGCAAATCAGCTCTGATTATTTTTCCAGCAGTTCTGACAGTCCTCTGAAGCCTGTTCTTGTCCAGTTTGGTTGCCGAACCGAACCAAACAGTTATGGAAGAGCAGAGGACAGATTCAATAATGCCTCTGTAAAATTGGACAAGCAGCTCCCGAGGCAGATTGAATTTCTGAAGTTGTCGTAGAAAATACAGACGCTGGTGAGCTTTTTTAATGATGCCATCGATGTTAATTGACCATTTCAGGTCCCGAGAGAGTACAGTGCCCAGGAACCTGAAGGACTCTACTACAGAAACCGTGCTGCCTAAGACGGAAAGTGGGAGTATACAAGGGGGGTGTTTTCGAAAGTCCACTACCATCTCCACCGTTTTCTGTGGGTTGAGCACTAAGCTATTACTGTTGCACCATGCGACAAGATGCTCAACTTCCCGTCTGTATGCCGACTCGTCACCATTCTTAATAAGTCCAATGACCGTCGTATCATCTGCAAACTTCAGAATCTTAACAGAGGGATTCGTGGAAATACAATCATTCGTATATAAGGAGAAAAGTAATGGGGAAAGTACACACCCTTGGGGGGCTCCCATACTAACTGTACGGATATTAGATGTTATTTTCCCCAGTCTCACTTGCTGTTTCCTATTTATCAGAAAGCTATGTATCCATTTACAAACAGAAATGGGTACCTTTAGTTGAATCAGTTTAAGATACAATTTAGATGGTACAATTGTATTAAACGCGGAACTGAAGTCGACAAAAAGAACCCGTGCATAAGACCCTGAGGAATCCAGATGTTGTAGGATGTAGTGCATAGCCATATTGACAGCATCATCTACTGATCTGTTAGGCCGATATGCAAACTGGAGAGGGTCCAACAAAGGATCGGTGATGTCCTTCAGATGGGTCAGCACCAATCTCTCAAAGACTTTCATCACTACAGATGTTAAGGCGATGGGTCTGTAGTCGTTCAGTCCGCTAATAGAAGCTTTCTTAGGTACAGGGATAATAGTGGAAGTTTTAAGACATGTAGGGACACTACACAACTCCAACGAGCTGTTAAAAATCTGTGTTAGGATAGGCGCTAATTGTGCAGCGCACACTTTCAAACAGAAGGGAGTCACCCCATCTGCTCCCGGAGCTTTCCTAACCTTTTGTATCTGAAGAAGATCACGCACATCTTTTTCGCAAATCACCAAGGAAGTAGATTCCTGAGATAAAGGAACAACAGTAGGAGAGGCGGTTTTTAATACTTCTGAACACAAATGGTTTACCGCAGGTGTAGATGGTGGTGTTTCAAATCTGCAATAGAACTCGTTTAGGTCATCTGCCAATTTCTGGTTTTCCAGAACCGGGGAAGATGTTTTCTTATAACCCGTAATGTTCTGTAAGTTTCTCCAGAGAGTAGCAGAGTCATGATTTTCCATTTGTGTCTTCAACTTGTCGCTGTACGTTCTTTTTGCCGCTCGAATTTCCTTATTCAGTATATTTCTAGCCTGATTGTACAGGGTTCTGTCTCCGTTCCTATAAGCTACCTCTCTGGCATGTCGAAATTTCTTAAGCCTTGCTGTAAACCAGGCTTTGTTATTATTGTAGATACGCACGGTCTTAGTAGGCACACATAAGTCTTCACAGAACTTAATATAAGATGTTATGGTTTCAGTAAGTTCGTCTAGGTTATTGGAAGTAGACTCAAACATATTCCAATCGGTGCAGTCAAAACAAGCCTGCAACTTTAACTTTGCATCCTCAGTCCAACGCTTGACTGTCTTAACCACTGGCTTAACAGCTTTCAATTTCTGTTTGTAAGTTGGAATAAGAAAAATCAGGCAGTGGTCAGAGCGACCGAGGGCAGCACGAGGGACAGAACGATAAGCACCCTTAATTGTGGTGTAGCAATGGTCTAACGTATTCTTATCCCTGGTGGAACAACTAACATGCTGTTTGTATCTAGGCAATTCATGTGATAAATTTGCCTTGTTAAAATCCCCTAAGACTATGAGCAGAGAGTCAGGATATTTCCTCTCTAGTCTATTTATCAAGTCAGCAAGTTCATGCCAAATGAAACTTATCAGCCTTTATGGTGGTGGAAGACTCTTTGTTGCCCTAGCTATTTGGAAACCACCCCCTGTCATTAGCTTCCACTGAAATAAATAAATTACCATCCTTAATTATTAGTTAGCAAGTCACATTTCAATGGACAATTGCTACCATTCCATCGATTGTTCCCTTAATCATTGCTTATATCATATTTCTTCTTTAATCTATTTTCCTGTTTGATTCTTTGCTTCCTCTACAAATGAAAAGAACAGTAGTCACCTTGACCTTAGCCACAGCCCATTGCCTGAAGGCGTGTGCATTTAATTGAACTCAGTGGGGCTGAATTCCCCATAAATTTCTTTAGGATCTGATGGTTAAGTAATTGTTTTGTGGTCTCTCTTCTGCTGGTGAGCATATGGAAGTCTCCAAGCTTGAGGAATAAAATGCTCCTTTGCACTGGTGTATCCTTTCCAAGGGAGAATTAACTAAACAAGGGCTCTGTCAGCTGGCTGACAATTTCTCAGCCTAACCTGAAATCAGCCTGACAGCAGCTGGGTTTGCCCATTCTCCTGGGGGCTAATTTTTAAAGCTGGTAATGGGCTCTCATCACTGTCATGTCAGATTATGCTATTCTTTCTCCGATCTGATTTGAGAAAATGGAGGAGAAATAATCTCTTGAGGGCACAACAGGGAAACGCTCTCCCTCTCTGTCCAGTGTAGTTTGAGTTTGATCATGCAGGGCCATGATGCTAAAGAATAACCGATCATATGGGAAGATAATGTTATACTTGAGTGGCGAATCTTTGGCATTCCAGATTTTTTTTGAATGACAACTCCCAGCATGTATTACTAATGATAAAAAAATGGTGGGAGTTGCATTCCAAAAATCTGGAGTGCCAAAGCTTTGCTACTCTAGAATACAGTAGTCCGTCATGCCAAAGTTACACAGTACTGCATGTAAACAAGATTCTGGGTGAGAAGAACCTTCCTTTAACAGCAAAGGATCTTATGGCACCTCCAAAACTATCGAATTTTACTTGGCATGAGTGTTTGTGAGCATAGTTCATTGTCTGAGATGCATGGAGAAGTGCTATATTCAAGCCAGAGATTGCTATGCATGCTGTTCCTGGTCATGCGGTTGGGACAGAATAAAATGCAATCCCCCAAATTGACAATTATACTATTAACATGGGTCATGATGTTTCAGTGGCCAGAAAATAATTTTGTATTTCTGCCAAGTTGTCTAATTTGTGCACAGTGGGAAATGCCTACATCAAGGTCTTAACCTGTGGCAACTGACCACTCAAAGTTATATTGCCAGTGTTATGTTAGTGGTGTAACTAACAAGATTCACTTCCGTGAAAGCTTTGACAGTTTATCCCCAGTATTAATAACTTAGTTGTTATTTCCTGTACCCCATTTCATTCTGTCCTAGTCCTATAAACAATGTGCATATAACCAATGTGAGAGCCAGTATGATGTAACGGATAGGATCTTGGATTACGACACAGGCGGCTTGAATTCAGATTCCTGGTTGTGATGGAAATTCCTTGGGGGTGGCAATGGAAAACAACACTTTGAAGATCTCACATGCCACAGAAGCCCTGTCAGAGTTGCCATAAGTTGGAAGTGAATTAGCAGCCCTTAAGGATGATGGCAAGAACATAAAACTTCTAGCTTGGACACTACACTTTGAAAATGTCTGCTATGTCCACAAAAGCTCATGCCAAATAAAACTTATTAGCCATAAGGTGTCTCAAGAGGCTTTGGTTACTTGTTTGTCTGGTCTGGTTTTCTGCAATAGACTAACATGACTAGATCTGTGCATTAAAGCAAAGCAAAACAGCAAAATGTGCTGCTTATGTACTGCCCCTTAGCCTCTGGGTGGTTTACAATTGAATTAATCAGGCTACACATTGGGCCACCTTACCCTGTGTGAGCTGGGTAGTCAATTTATTGGCCTCCAGAGAATTGAAGTCTGAGTCAACCTTGAGCCAGCTACCTGAGCCAAACTTAAGTCATGAACAGAGTCTTGGCTGCAGTACTGCAGTTTAACCATGGTGCCACAAAGCTCTTATCCAGGTGTCAGAAAGGAATCCCTCCCTTCTTCCCTCTCTCCCTCCCTCCAACCTGGTTATGCTGTGAGCTGAAGTAAAATAATAAATAGAGGGTCTTTGTTACAGGTATAGATTTCTGTTGTAAAGAACCTGCTCACATGTAAGGGCAAAGTAAACATGATGCTGTCCGGACAGTTTGTTTCATTTGTTCTAATTGAAGGCAACCCCACCTGAAAATACTTGAATGTTTTCACATTGTCAAATCAAACATTTTATAATTGAAAGTTTCATTCATCATTCAATTTATATACCACTCATCTGACTACTAAGGCGACCCTTTGTTCAGATTTGGAACATTTTTTTAAAAAAAATTACAAATGTTTGTTTCAGTTGTGATGGTGAAAAGACCAGTTCAAGGAATCATATGCTTCAGAACTGATTATTAATATAATAAATACATGTGCAATGCAATAGTACCTGTACAATAAATGCAATTTTACTTTTTCACTTTTTCACAAAAAAGTGAATAAATGCATGTACTGTAGATTATTTTCTCCTTGGTTTCATTCAATGCTTCTCCTTCTGCTTCCTACAGACCCCCTCCTGGATCTAGCTGTTATATCTGTGGCCCTTTCTAAGCACATCTCTTTCTGTAACTCCTCTCCCTCCCTCTCACCTGTGGTACAACGACTTCCTCCTAAAACTGTTGATGGGCCCAATTCATCTGTCCTGTGGCTGTCAGCATATAGACAGCCAGGGACCTATAATTTAAACTCCTGTGCAAGACACAATGGCCTTGTTCTTTCTACCTATGTATGCTTTACCTGTAAACTGGCGGAGCAGCTGAAGGATTTCATTGTATCATTGGAAAAGCGACAGGTAAGACTGTTTGCTTACCTAACCCATTCTTCTCTCTTCTACTCACTTGTAAGAAAATGCTGATTACCAAAAGGAGCAGTTCCAGTTGTAATTCTGCCCCAGCAAAAGCTATTAGCCCTTTCTGGAATTAGTCCTGCATTATTTCAAGGAAAGTGGCAGTCACGTTTCTGCAACCTACATCCTCTGTCAACGCTCTTTGCTGGCCAATTTCTTATCTGTCAGATTTCAAAATGCTTACTGATGACAGCGTGTTTGAAGAAACTGCCAGAAACTCTCTCTATGTGACATGACAGGCATCTGTTGCTTATTCTGCTAAAAACAAACAAACAAACAAACAACAGACACGCAAACAAACAAGTGAACAAATGAACTAAATCCTTCCCACCCGATTTATATTGTCACCATCCAGCCAAACACTCTGTGGGCTAGAATGGGGGTGCATATCTTTTCTTTCAAATTGAAGGTCTGGGAGTTGACTTTTTGCCCAAAAAGATTTGGACCACTTGCGGGACTGTTTTTCAGAAACTGGTGCTGTTCGTGTTATATGTTGGTTCCTAGAATAGCTAATAGACCCGATTCATCTGTCATGCGATTCTCTGCAAATAGGCAGGTATGGTAATAGTTTAAACTCCCATTCAAGGCACAATGGACTTGTTCTTTCAAAAGATAAAGATTAAAAGGCTCTTGTGAAAGAAGCTTCTTGGAACACCCGCCCATTCCAGCTATGCCATCTACACATAAGAGGATGTTGGCCCTTAAATATATATTTCCTTCTATTACAGTATTTTTCCTCCAGGCATAAAATTTGCTCAAACCTCTGTGCCTGAGCACAGAATTGGACTTGTGAATAAATCCTTTTTTTTCTTCCAATGACCAATCACAGAGATCATTGGAAGAAAGAGGTTAGCAGCCTGTCTAGGCAGGAATGCTCCTGCAAGCAAGGTGAGGGGTTATCCCTCCCATCTAATTTATGGCTGCTATTGCTGGTTTGGATAGCCAGATTCATGCTGGTCTGGTTAGGCAGCTGAGAAGTCTACATATAACCCCCACCTCAAACATGAGGCACAGTCCTAATTGTAAGAGAGAGAGAGGGAGAGACTTTTCTTCAACCCCCCTTTCTGCTTTTTATTCTCTTTTTATTCTTTCTTTAAAAATGTTGTGATAAAAATCCAGATCAAATTGCTTGGGAACCAATTCTCGAATAGTGTTTACATTCAAAGACTAAAGTGACAGACTGTTTAGTTTATCTGTAGTTGGCACAGTTCCTCTGTGGCTTTAGACTCCAGGTACTCTGAGTCTGGTGTGCAAAAATACATATGGATGGTAACATAAGCTCAAATTCCAGTATATATTGTAAAAGTTACCTTTTTAAAATACAACACCCAGAATTCTGCCACCAGAATGGTCACTTCTAATGATCTGATCATAAGCCTTTCAAATCATTGCAATTTCTGCTTCTAGATTCAAGAGGAAGTGCTCTTCTAGACTCACAGTCCCAGAAGAAAACATTTAACAGGCTTTAGCAAATCATATTGGAGAACAAATTAAATTAAGTCCAACATTTCAGGGTCAACAATATGTGATCGTCTGTTAATATAGCTTCTTTGTAAAAAAAAAATCACAACTTAAAATCACGCTAACCCACCTGTCACAGTTATAGAACAGTCATATGTTCCAGTTGTGAAGAAATGGAGAAACTAGGGAATATGAAATATGGAATTCAGTTGGAAGACCCTTAGATGCTTCAGTCGTGAGTGCCTGGGAAGCTGACCACATGTCTCCAAAATAAAAGGACAATTCACACCTTCAGCTTAATTCCTGTTACTGAATGCTTCAAAGAAAAGACTGAGGGGGGAACTGACTTTATCCTTTTTCAGATTCCCAAAAGGAATCTAATGCTTTAAGTTTTAACTCTTGACTTGAAAGGAATCAGTCTGCTTCCTTCACAGAGAGTTATGCAGATTTTGGCTGTGGGAAAGGGAACAGCATTGAAAAATGCTTTTTGTCTTGATGGAACATGGAAGAGGATCAAAATGTTGTTGGCAACAAGTTGTAATGGCCCATTTACTTGTATAAAAGGGAATTAGATTAGCCTAACCTATCTCTGAGGAGAAAGTGCTTTGCTCACCTACTGTTCTACAGTGCCTAGGAAGAGCTTAGTCTGACTGTAAGGAGGAGACTGCATTCGTTTTCCATCCTACAAAACTGTGCCAGGAAGGATGCACTTTGTACATGTTATCCAGAACAACATTATCTCTTTGCTAAGGTGTATTGCATAGGATAGATTTTGGAACTTTTGCCCTTTTGTCCTTTTTAATTGCTCCCCCCACTTTTAATAAACTACAAAAATCCTTTCAAGCAGCTACGTATATGGATTTTGGCTGAAAGGATTTGTAGTACTAAAACCAGTTCTTGCCTCAACCAGCTACTGGGATTTTTGGTGTATGTGTGGGAGTGGTGGCAGCTAACCTGCAAGGTTGGTGTACAATCTCTAAGTACTAGCCTTGGAGATTCTGTATTGTTTTAGACTCCCTTGAGCACAGGAAAGTCTGGGAGATTGGGGAGTTAAGAGGTATATGGTTGCAGTCTACTTCCATAGCTTCCATCAAATCTGATTCCTCCCTGGACTCTCCCATTCTAGGATGAATGAGAGCAGTGTCACCAAGTGGCTATAGACAGGAAGTCCTGATCAGGGAACCATGACACCCACTATACCAGCAGGTGTTACAGTCAACATAGTGTTGGCATACTACAATTCAGATTCTTTACATTTAAAGTACTAAAACAGAAAGAAAAACAAACAAACCAATAAGAGAGTGTAGTAATCCTGACTGACTCCCAGCACCCACACCAACTCTGCTGCTGTCTGACAATCATAGTGCTGGATGCTACAAAGTCTTTATTCGTTCTTCCTTTCCTGAAGGAACCAATTTATATATGCCTATGGCTGAACAGGCATATATAATGTCATCTTATTCTCCACATGTACAAGATGCAGTCTTGCAGCCACAGACAGCACAGTGTCTTCCTCATGGTAGATCACTAAATCATAGCAGAGCAGTAGCTTGGCACCAGGTTTATCACAATCTTTCCTACAAAAAATAGTAAAAATCACTGAATGTTACAGATATACACAACCTATAAGACTGATCACCCAGAGACTGTCTGTACTAAAAGGTTATAGCAATTCAACCCTACTTTCACTTCCTTGGCTCTTCCTGATAGAATTGTGGTACATGTAGCTTGATGAGATACTAGAATTCTGTTGTAGAAAGGTCTATTATTGTAGTTCAGGTGTGTGCTCCCTGTGCAGGAGAAACTGTTGTGAGGAAGGGCTGTTTTTACTGTGTTTCCCCCAAAATAAGACAAGGTCTTACATTAATTTTTGCTGAAAAAAATGCATTAGGGCTTGTTTTCAGGGGATGTTTTGTTTTTTTCATGTACAACAATCTATATTTATTAAAATACAGTTGTGTCATCTTCATCTAGTTGCTGCAATATGGTGGAGGATGGGGTTTCACTTAACTGGGGCTTATTTTTGGGGTAAGGCTTATATTATGAGCATAAAGGTAAAGCTAAAGGTTCCCCTTGACATTTAGTCCAGTCGTGTCCGACTCTAGGGGGCAGTGCTCATCCTATTTTCAGGTTAGGTCTTATTTTCAGGGAAACAGGGTAGTAGCCCTTGGCTCTTTAAGTTAAAGAGCCAAGGGCTACAAAAAAACCAACCATTCCAGGAGATGTGTCTGTGTGTGTGTCTGTGTGTGTGTGCACGCGCTCACGCACGCACGCGCACACACAAAGATGAAGTCATGAATGAGTAGGAGGTGTGGTAGATTAAAATATTTTATTACAATAAAACTCAGTATATGAATATCATTGTATGCTTCTTTCCATACTCCATTACACAAATACTTAGTTGCAGTGTGTAATAATGAAAAACCATTCACTGTCTTCACACAGTAGATTGTTCTTTAGTTCTCTACTAGTCAATACAAAAACCTTCACTGCCCCCAGCCTTTCCTCCCTCAGCCACTTTCCTTTCATGTGCAAATCTACACTATCTCAACACTCCCCTGAACCCCCTATTCACAGTTGCCATATTAATGCCAGTTGAAACTGTACCAACCCTCCTTTTCTTACCTACTATATTAATGCAAATTACTGTATTACAAAAATCCCCACTCCCATTACATCACAGTGTGGCATAGCCTTCCCCAAACTAGTGTCCTCCAGATGTGTGAAACTACAACTGTTATGTAGTCTAACACATCCAAAAGATCCTGGGTTGTGAAAGACTGGTGTGCTGTTGTGCCATCACTGAAGGCAGAACTAACTTGGGAGTCAATGTAGAATTCTGACTAAGGCTCACTTTTTCACCACCCATATTGCTCGGTACCACTACAGTTTTGCCCCTGGTCCACTGCAATTCAAGCAGGGCAAGGGGAATAAAAATGTAGACCTCTGATTCTGCTGTTCTGTTGGACATTTGCACAATCAAAAGTAGTGGCAACGTGATCTTCATCCAGCTGGCATGATCTGTTAAATATCTAAGACAGATTTAGCAAACTACAAATCAATGCTCAGCAGAAGGCCTGGCTCCCTTGTGCTATCAGTCGCCTCTCGCTTTCAAATATGGATTGTAAAATCAACAAATTTATTCAAGACTGTCTGGCGAAAGAATTAATTTAGAGCTATACATATTTGCAAACATCTGATCCTGAAATACTCTAAACAAGCTGTTGTGACATAAGATTTTCTAATTTCCTAACTTCTGTCCTGAGGGAATTATTATATCAAGATGTTTAAGTCCTGCTCTTTTTTTTTCTTTTTCTCCATAGCAGAATCCTGTGTTTTGTGACTTTGGGATTCACAAGAAGTGTTGCCAATCAGATGTAAATTTACTTTCTATTAGCACCCCTTAGTCTTTTGAAGAGATTGTTTCTACACTTTAAATGTGGGCGAAAGTTCTTGTAACATGAAAATGCAAGTGGTCTCTGCTGGATCAGACCATAGGTACACCTTGTCCAATTTATTCTGTTCCCAGAACGGCCATCTAGGGGTCTCAATGGGAAGACCACAAAGAGGACATGAGGAAAATAGCAGCGACTGGTATTCAGAAACATAATACCTCCAATACTAATGGCAATATGTAGGCACTACCAATGTGTATGTTTGTATTTATGGACTTCAACCAGCTTCCCAGAATTCTGGGAGCTGTAGTCCAAAAACACATATATGTGCACCCCTTATCGGCACTACTGTATAATCAGTATCCACTGATAGTGTTTTGTTGTTGTCATCGACTGTCAAATTGCTTCTGATTTATGGTGATCTTATAAATTAATCCTACTGTTAACAACCCTACTTAACTCTTGCAAATTCTAGGCTTGTAGCTCTGTTCCTATATCAACACATCTCTTATTTGGTCTTCCAGTTTCCCTATGCCTTTAACTTTTCCCAGCATTATTGTTTTCTCTATTGAATCTTGTCTTCTCATGATGTGCCAAAGGTATGATAGCATCAGTTTAATCACTTTTGCTTCTAGGCAGAGTTATGGCTTCATTGGATCTCTCTCTGTGTTATGTGCCATCAAATCGGAATCAACTAATGACCCTAGTAGGGCTTTCAAGGTGAGATATTTAAGTAGTGGTTTTACCACACCCCCAGTGAGCTTCCATGCTTGAGTGAAGATTTGAACCTAGGCCTCTTGAGTCCATCACTCTATACACGACATCACGCTGGGTATCCCAGTCTAATCTAGCAATTGCTTATTTATCTTTCTGACTGTCCATGGTATCTGCAAAGCTTTTTCCAACACTACATTTCAAACAAATCAGTTTTTTCCCCTTTTGGCCTTCTTTCACATCGTACATCATCATCATCATAGATGCTGTGTGAAGAAATTTTTTTATCTGAGTCTCTACCATGTTGCGCAAGACAGCTGTCATTGACATGGAATTAAGTAGACTACAGATGGACATTGTTGCCCTGCAAGAGACAAGATTGCCAGACTCGGGATCTGTCAAAGAAAAAAACTTCTCATTTTTCTGGCAGGGAAAACCATCGAATGAGACCAGGGAATATGGTGTTGGCTTTGCAGTCAGAAATACTCTCCTGAGATGCATTGTTCCAACTACTGTGGGGAGTGAAAGAATCCTGCCTCTGCAGCTCCACTCATGAGCAGGACCAGTAACCCTCATTAGTGCATATGCACCAACACTGTCTGTGACAAACCCAGACCTACTGGGATATGCCACAGTTTCACTAAGCTGCCACCAACCATTCCCTATAAGAAGTCACACAGACCAGGGATGGATTTTTAACAAATAAAAGAACAAGGTTTATTAAATAACACACAGGGAAAAATAAAAGGATCAAGTGAATAAGATACAGTAACGTGGCTTAGTCTCAATCATGCATACACACAGTTTGGTTCACACAGAACACTTAACTTGAAGCACAGACCCTGAACCTATCAGTTCTGGCTAACCATACAGACACCTGAACCTATCAGGTTGGTACTGACTGACACACAGTAGTACCCTGTCTGACACACAGACTCCCACTCAAGCTTCTTCTCTCAGCTTTTCCTCCAGCTTCTCCTAACTTCTCCACACAGGCTCCACATATATATACAGTACAGCCCCTCCTCCTGATGTCCCGCCTTCCACTCCCCATAGGATGGAACTTTCCCTCCAAACCCATGACAGACAGGTAACATCAGTGCTGTATGTAACACTGTCATCCACTCCAGAAGTGAAAGACAAATTCTATGACGATCTGGCAGCTACTATCCAAAAAGTCCCTGAAAGAGAGGCACTGTTCATTCTTGGAGACTTTAACACTAGAGTTGGTGCTGATCATAATTCTTGGCCCACTTGTCTAGGCCGTTTTGGCATTGGAAAGATGAATGAAAATGGCCAACGCTTGCTGGAGTTTTGCTGTTATTATGGTCTCTGTGTCAGCAACACATTCTTTAATACGAAGCTGCAACACAGAGTTTCCTGGAGACATCCAAGATCCAAGCATTGGCATCAGCTTGATCTGATCCTCACTAGACGTTCTAGCCTCCCTAGTATTACGATCACACGCAGTTACCAGAGTGCTGATTGTGATACTGATCACTCCCTGGTGTGTAGTAGAGTAAAACTACGAACAAAGAGAGTATATCACACGAAAAAGGAAGGAAGACCACGTATTGACATCAGCAAGACTCGTGATCAAAGAAAAGTGAAGGAATTCGCCCAAGCACTCGAGGAAGCCCTCCCAGGTCCGGCTAATGTAAATGCACCTAAACGATGGGAACACTTCAAGAACGTTGTCTATAACACCGTCTTGTCCACCTTTGGCAAGAAGACCCAAAAGATGGCTGACTGGTTCGAAGCCCATTCAGAGGAGCTAATGCCAGCCATCGAGGATAAGAGAAGAGCTCTAGCAGCATACAAAACCTGTCCTAGCGAGTACAACTTGCAAGCTCTTCGAGCTGCTCGTAGCCAAGTCCAACAGGCTGCCAGGAGATGCTCCAATGATTATTGGCTCCAGCTCTGCTCCCAGATACAGATAGTAGCGGACACAGGTAACATCAAAGGAATGTATGATGGTATCAAGCAGGCCTTAGGTCCAATGCAGAGGAAATCTGCTCCCTTGAAGTCTGCTACAGGTGTGCCCATCCAGGACCGAGCACAGCAGATGGAACGCTGGGTACAGCACTACTCCGAGCTATATTCCAGAGAGAATGTAGTAACCGAAGAAGCATTAAATAACATTGAGTGCCTGCCTGTCCTGGAAGAGCTGGACAGTGAACCAACCTTAGCAGAAATAAAAGCGGCCTTGGATTCCCTTGCCTCCGGCAAGGCACCTGGAAAGGATAACATCCCTGCTGAAGTGCTGAAGTGCTGTAAGGAGATCATCACCACTGAACTGTATGAAGTCTTTTGTCTCTGCTGGAGGGAAGGTGGAGTCCCACAGGACATGAAGGACGCAAACATCGTCACATTGTACAAGAACAAAGGCGACAGGGGTGACTGCAATAACTACCGTGGCATCTCTCTTCTTAGCGTTGTAGGGAAGCTGCTTGCCCGTGTTGTGCTGAAGAGGCTCCAGGTTCTTGCAGACAGAGTCTATCCAGAATCACAGTGTGGATTCCGAGCTAATAGATCCACCACTGATATGGTATTCTCCCTCCGAGAGCTGCAGGAGAAATGCAGGGAACAACAACAGCCACTCTTAGTGGCCTTCATAGACCTTACAAAAGCATTTGACTTGGTTAGCAGGGATGGCCTTTTTAAAATACTTCCCAAGATTGGATGTCCACCCCGTCTCCTTAACATCATCAGATCCTTCCATGAGGGAATGAAAGGCACTGTAGTTTTTGATGGCTCAGCATCAGACCCCTTTGACATCCGAAGCGGAGTGAAACAGGGCTGTGTCCTTGGACCAACACTTTTTGGGATCTTTTTTGCTGTCATGCTGAAGCATGCCTTTGGAACTGCAACCGAGGGTGTCTATCTCCGGACTAGATCAGACGGAAAGCTCTTTAATCTCTCTAGATTGAGAGTGAAGACCAAAGTCCAACTGAAATGCATGCGGGACTTCCTCTTCGCAGATGATGCAGCCATTGTTGCCCACTCTGCTGAAGACCTCCAACAACTCATAAATCGATTCAGCAAGGCCTGCCAAGACTTTGGACTAACAATCAGCCTGAAGAAAACACAAGTCATGGGCCAGGGTGTGGACTCACCTCCTTCTATTACCATCTCCACACAAGAATTGGAGGTTGTTCATGACTTTGTGTACCTTGGCTCAACCATCTCTGACACCCTGTCTCTGGATGTTGAGCTGGACAAACGCATTGGCAAAGCAGCTACCATGTTCTCTAGACTCACAAAGAGAGTATGGCTCAATAAGAAGCTGACTACACATACGAAGATCCAGGTCTATAGAGCCTGTGTCCTAAGCACACTCCTGTACTGTAGTGAGTCCTGGACCATTTGTGCACGGCAGGAGAGGAAGCTAAACACCTTCCATATGCGTTGTCTCCGACGGATTTTTGGTATCACCTGGCAGGACAAAGTTCCAAACAGAGTAGTCCTAGAACGAGCTGGAATTTTCAGCATGAACACATTACTTAAACAGCGACGTCTACGTTGGCTTGGGCACGTCGTGAGAATGGCTGATGGTCGGATTCCAAAGGATCTCCTGTATGGAGAATTAGTGCAGGGAAACCGCCCCAGAGGGAGACCACAGCTGCGATACAAGGATATCTGCAAGCGAGATCTGAAGGCCTTAGGAATGGACCTCAACAGATGGGAAACCCTGACATCTGAGCGTTCAGCCTGGAGGCAGGCATTGCATCACGGCCTCTCCCAATTTGAAGAGACCCTTGCCCAGCAGGCTGAGGCAAAGAGGAAGTCACAAAAGCAGCAAAACCAGGGAGCTGGACAGGGGACAAATTGGATTTGTCATCAGTGTGGAAGAGACTGTCATTCTCGAATCGGCCTCCTCAGCCACACTAGACGCTGCTCCAAGTCCTCCATACAGAGCACGATACCATAGTCTTTCGAGACTGAAGGATGCCTAACTACCATGTTGCACCATTGGATGACTCAGATTTAAAATATAATTCACAAAGGCTGAAATCTAGATGCGAGTTTTAATTTGAGTAGACTGCATTGTGGCTGAATTGTGAGTCAACAATTATTCAAATCCTGTTTATTCAATGGGTCTAATTTCATGGAGACTACCAAGTAGATTTAAGCTAAAATAAAATTTTATGACAGAGAGATGTAACAGGTAGATAGTGGGTTTGATCTGACTCCAAGCTCCCAGTTCTTAGCTTAGAAACTTTACTTTTTGGATTACAATCTGGATGATTATGGGAACTATAGTTCTCAAAGATAACATATCAGATTTAAGATGCTAATTATAACTTACAAAGCCCTAAATGGTTTGGGACGCCTCTCCACAAGAATGTCTACCTGTCCAACCTGAGCCTCTCAGGCTTCACTATTGAGGGTGCCCACCCTGAGGGAAATAAAGAAGACCATCAATAGAAATTGCGCTTTTTCAGCTCTTCATAGAATAAACTTCAGTTAGATTCCAAGTGTAATGTAGTGGATAGGAGAACAGACTAGAACTCCGGAGACTAGGGTTCAAATCTCTACTCTACCATGGAGATCAGGCAGGCTCCCTCTCTACAGTCCTTTAGAAAATTATTGGACCTAACTGTTCAGGGAGGCCTTTGCAACATCTGTTACTAATTCTGTGACACACTGTTATATCTCATATTTTTGGATTTAAGTTTTATTATTTTTATTTGTTGTATTGGATTATATTTATTTATTTTGGATATATTCTAAATTATTTGCTGTTGCTGGTCACCTTTCTGTTAATTTGATTATCTGACTGCAATGTGTTTGTGTTTTTCCTTTTGTTGACCATATGGAATTTCTATATTCTGCAAACTACCCTGAATAGTGATTTCATGAAGTCAGGGGTGTGTGTTTGTGTGTGTGTGCGCGCGCGTGTGTGTGCAAGGAAACTGTTTGAGTGTCAACCTCAGATGGTTTTTTCAATGTTGAAACTCTGTATAAGAAACCAACAGTGAATACCAAGCTGCACATAGAGATGCACAGGTGATCTAGTTATTAAATTGGGAAATTTGGGCACTAAAGATTATTGTAAAGAAGCAATAACTTTTGAAAATAGAGTTTGCTGATCTCTGTACCATTTGGCCAGCTGACTCCCTAAAGTCCTGTTCCTTCCTTCCCTTTCTATGGATAGCTATTGATTTCATAGTGGTCTGAAATCAAAGGCCCTACCAGCTGCCATATTCGGGTTGCATCAATGTCACACAGTTTGCTTCTTAGACACTTCAGCAAAACACAATCACCACACCACCGTCTGCAAAGCTCTCACCAAAAGTAAGCTATGCCCCCAGTTCAGATCCCTGGCATGAGCCTGATGCCGGTGGTAGAGACCCAAAGAGTACTCCTCGGGTGCCCTACTTCTTTGAAAAGCCTCTATACACAACAGTAGACAAATTCATCATGCCCCAGAGTTCTGACAGCACGAGACAACAGTGTCAGCTTTCATCACAGTGAAGATGGATGATCTGAACAAAGGCAGGAAGGTGTGAATGCAGAGTAATGACTCAACATGTCCAGCATGATGGAGAATGGACTGGAGTTTAAGAGATGCTAATACACAGCCCCCTTCAGATACAATGTTTGTGGATGTTGGATTTATTTGACGTGGCCATGGATGAAGAGTGCTGGCTGCTCCTTGTCTTTGTCTGTGTCTGATTTCAGGGGACTGGTTTGCTGGAGGTAGACTACACCAAACAGACTGATCAAATGCCAAAATATAGAATTCAATACATAGTCAACATTACATGGCTTTACACCATCTACAGTCCAAGCCTCTGTATTTCATAAGTGAACGGTGCTTTACAATCAAGGCGGGGGGGGGGAAGACAACACAGATTTTATATGCAGATTATATTACCAGTGAAAAACAGCAAGTATTGGAGGCGTGTAGATTTATGTTTTTGGACTACATCTCACAGAATTCCCCAGGAAGCACAGCTAAAGATGTAAGTGTTGTGTGAATGTTAGATAGTGCATACTTCTGTGTTGCTGGTGTTTTCCTTTCCTAAGTTGTTTGTTGTTGTTTAGTCGTTAAGTCGTGTCCAACTCTTCGTGACCCCATGGACCAGAGCACGCCAGGCCCTCCTGTCTTCCACTGCCTCCCGGAGTTCTGTCAATTTCATGTTGGTTGCTTCGCAGACACTGTCCAGCCATCTCATCCTCTGTTGTCCCCTTCTCCTCTTGCCTTCACACTTTCCCAACACCAACGTCTTTTCCAGGGAGTCTTTTCTTCTCATGAGATGGCCAAAGTATTGGAGCCTCAGCTTCAGGATCTGTCCTTCCAGTGAGCATGCTAGGTTGTACTATTCCTGGAGGTGACCAACTCATCTTCATTACCCACCATGAATATGAACATGAAGTGCACAACATGATTACTAAATCCACATTAAGGATGTTTGTTATGTGTACCTAATTATGGTTAATATTTGTGCTTTGGGAATTAAAGTTAAAATTCCTGCCTGACTGTGATCAAGGTAATGTTTGTATAAAATGACCATTGCCTTTTGAAGAGGCACATGTCTCTTATAAGTGAGAAGCCCCTGATTGGCCTTATTTTTTTAAATCCTCAAATTCTCCTTGCCACAAGTCTCCTTGGTATTTCTCATCACTTACAATATTTGGCTGCTCTTTTGTTGGAAGTTTTCACACAGGATATTTTCTCAACACAGTACATATATTCTCTAATTAAGAGATAAATCATTACAAAAACACTTCACACTAATGTATGAAGATGTTTTAGCCATTCAACTCAAACTTCTTAACAGAAGGTGGGCTGGAGGCTATGCAGTTGACTTTTTAACAAACTGAGTATTTTACTTTTTCCACCCATGTTACGGGACTTGTCATATTGTTCTGCCTTTAACCATGTGTACAGGAATGACCACTAAAACAATGATAATGCTATAGAAATGAGAAGTTCTTCTCTGGAGAAAGTTCCAGAACTGAATTTTAGGAGGAAAAAAAACACACCTGCTTTCTACTTTTTCTTTCCTGTCAAGCAAACAGTCTGAGCAAAGGGTAATGACAAAATTTGCTGACATTTGTCAGGAATAGAGGTAACAATGATGTTCACTATAGAACTTAGACTTTTCAGATGTTCTGTTCGAGAAAATGAGAATTCAGATTGGATGCGTGGATTTGAAAAGCACTTGTTGATTAATCTATAGGGAGGACTTTCATTTCTTTTTTTGACTCTGTGGTTTTTATGCCAGAGCTAATGCATTCTCTGGGGTGACAAATAGCAGCATCTCCAGGACACCTATTGCCTATGCAGAGTGCTTCACATCTGAATAGTTAGGTGAATGAGCTGTGAAACACATTTGATTTAACTTCCTTTCCAGCTGGGAACACCAGGACACCTGGAAAAGGGATGGTGGTGGGAACAGAAGAAACAGATGAGGGGGGGCGGAAGGAAATTGAAGGAGAGGGGAAATCAGGATTGAAGAAATAAGAGGAAAGTTTGCAGTTTTTGTTATTTCTGAGTACGCAAAAGGTGCATGCAATGGGTAAGGAAGTGGGAGGGACTGTTGAATTCTATAATATACCCAAGCATTATCATAATCCCTTAGAGTCCAACAGTAACTTGGGATGACAATACACAGGATGTTAAATCCATAAAAGGTAAAGGTAAAGGTTCCCCTTTTAGTCCAGTCGTGTCTGACTCTAGGGAGCGGTGCTCATCCCATTTTTCAAGCCATAGAGCCAGCGCCTGTCCAAAGACAGTTTCCATTGTCACGTGGCCAACGTGACTAGGGAGCGCCGTTTTACCTTTCCACCAAGGTGGTACCTATTTATCTACTCGCATTTACATGCTTTCAAACTGCTAGGTTGGCGAGGAGCTGGGACAAAGTGACAGGAGCTCATTCCGTCACATGGATTCGATCTTACGACTGCTGGTCTTCTGACCCTGCAGCACAGGCTTCTGCGGTTTAGCCCACAGCGCCACCACGTGGATAGTGTGCTTCTAAACTTTACTTTCTTCTACACATGCAAGTAAGTACAGTATTGAGATACCTGACTTCTGGGATGGCATGAAGTGTTGAGTGGTGTTTGGTTGTTGTGGGGTTTTCGGGCTCTTTCGCCGTGTTCTGAAGGTTGTTCTTTCTGACGTTTCGCCAGTCTCTGTGGCCGGCATCTTCAGAGGACTGGAGTAGGAACTCAGTCCATGCTCTGTTGCTGTTTGTTGGATAGGTGAGTATTTATAGCTGTGGGAACAGCTTTTGTCCTTTTCAGGAGATAGGGTGATCAGCGTGTTTTTGTTGTGGATGTATTGTTGTGATAAGTGGTAGAGATTATCTGTCACTGTGGTTGATGCCTGTCTTTAGCAGGTCTTTTTTGTGCAGTGATCCCTGGTCCTTGTGTCTGGGTAGAGTTCACTGACCTTCTGCAGGCTGTATTTTCCAATGCTGGAAGCCAGGCCTTGTTCAGTTTCAGACTTTCCTCTTCTTTGTTGAAGCTATGCTGATGTTTATGGATTTCAATGGCTTCCCTGTGCAGTCTAAGATAATGATTGCTGGTGTTGTCCAGTACTTCAGTATTTTGAAATAGAATTTCATGTCCAGTTTGTTTTAGGGCATGTTCAGCTACTGCTGATTTTTCTGGTTGTTTTAGTCTGCAGTGTCTCTCATGTTCTTTGATTCTGGTGTGAATGCTGTGTTTTGTGGTTCCAATATATACCTGTCCACAACTGCAAGGTATCCGGTATATTGCTGCAGTGGTGAAGGGGTCCCTTCTATCCTTTGCTGACCATAACATTTGTTGTATTTTTGTGGTGGGTCTGGATACTGTTTGTAGGTTGTGTTTTCTCAAAAGTTTTCCCATGCAGTCCGTGACCCCTTTGATGTATGGCAGAAATACTTTATTTGTGGGTGGCTGTTTTTCCTCTTCAGTTTGGTGTTGTTTTCTTGGTTTGATGGCTCTTTTGATTTCATTCTTGGAATAGCCATTCGCCTATAGGGCCCAATTCAAATGGTTGAGTGCTGAGAAATTGAGCTTCACAGTTCTGATTTGCATGGTCTACCAGTGTTTTGATTATGCCTCTTTTTTGTCGTGGTTGGTGGTTGGAATTTTTGTGTAGGTACTGGTCTGTGTGGGTGGGTTTTCTGTAGACCTTGTGTCCCAATAGGAGGTCAGTTTTACGTAGGACCATGACATCTAAGAACGGGAGTTGGCCCTCTATTTCTTTTTCCATGGTGAATTGTATATTTGGGTGGATGCTGTTAAGATGGTTTAGAAATTCTTCCAGTTTTTTCTTCACCGTGGTTCCAAATTGTGAAGGTGTCATCCATGTATTGGAACCAGACTGTGGGTGCGAAGGATGCCGAAGCCAGGGCCTGTTTTTCGAAATGTTCCATGTAGAAGTTTGCTATAAATGTGCTGCGGGGGCTCCCCATGGCCACGCCATCTGTCTGTTCTTAGAACTAGTTATCCCACTGAAAGTAGCTGGTCATTAGGCAGTGTTGGAAAAGGGCCTTGATGTCTTCTGGAAAGATCTGCTGGAGAAGTGTCAGAGTGTCCCTTATCGGTACCTTGGTGAATAGAGATTCTACGTCAAAGCTAATCAGTCTGTCCCCGGGTTTGAATTTTAGGGTGCTGATATTGCTTATGAAATGTCCTGAGTCTTTGATGTAGGATGAGGTTTGTCCAATGTAGGTCTGTAGGAGGATGGCTAGGTGTTTTGCTATTTCATATGTTGGGGAACCAATGGCACTTACAATGGGCCTGAGTGGGATTGAGTCTTTGTGGATTTGGGGGAGTCCGTATAGTCTTGGTGGGAGGAGGACTATACGGAGGAGGAGGACTATACGGATTATATCACCATTTGAAGGAATTTATGCCAGCCATTGAGGAAAAGAGGAGAGCTCTAGCAGCATACAAACCCTGTCCCAGTGAGTACAACTTGCAGGGTCTTTGAGTTGCTCCTAACTAAGTCCAACAGACTGCCAGGAGATGTTGTAATGATTATGGGCTTCAGCTCTGCTCTCAGATACAGATAGCAGTGGACACAGGTAACATCAAGGGAATGTATCATGGTATCAAGCAGGCTTTAGGTCCAATACAGAAGAAATCTGCTCCTTTGAAGTCGGCTACAGGTGTGATCATCCAGGACCGAGTACAGCAGATGGAATGCTAGGTGCAGCACTATTCTGAGCTATATTCTAGAGAGAATGTAGTAACCGAAGAGGCATTAAATAACATCTGGTGCTTGCCTGTCACGGAAGAGCTGGACAGTGAACCACCTTTGCAGAAATAAAAGTGGCCTTGGATTCCCTCGCCTCCGACAAGGCACCTGGGGAGGATAACATCCCTGCTGAAGTGGTGTAAAGAGATCATCACCACTGAGCTGTATGAATTTTTTTGTCTTTGCAGGACGGAAGGTGGAGTACCACAGGACAGACATGAAGGATGCAAACATTGTCACACTGTTCAGGAACAAAAGCGACAGGGGCGACTGCAATAACTACCGTTATTGGCATCTCTGTTCTCAGCGTTGTAGGGAAGTTGCTTGCCTGTGTTGGTGCTGAAGAGACTCCAGGTGCTTGCAGACAGAGTCTATCCAGAATCACAGTGTGAATTTCAAGCTAATAGATCCACCATTGACATGGTTTTCCCCCTCACACAGTTGCAGGAGAAATGTTGGGAACAACGGCAGCCACTCTTTGTGACCTTCATAGATCTTACAAAGGCCTTTGATTTGGTTAGCAGGGACGGCCTTTTTGAAATATTTCCCAAGATTGGATGTCCACCTCAACTCCTTGACATCATCAGGTCCTTTCATGAGGAAATGAAGGGCACTGTAGTTTTTGATAGCTCAGCATCAGATCCCCTTGACATCTGAAGCGGAGTGGAACAGGGCTGTGTCCTTGTGCCTACTCTCTTTGGAATATTTTTGCTGTCATGCTGAAGCACACTTTTGGAACTGCAACAGAAGGTGTCTATGTCCGGACTAGATCAGACGGAAAGCTCTTTAATCTCTCTAGATTGAGAGAGAAGACCAAAGTCCAGCTGAAATGCATGCAGGACTTCCTCATTGCCAATGATGCAGCTCTGTTGTTGCCCACTCTGCTGAAGAGCTCCAACAACTTGTGAATTGTTTTAGGAAGGCCTACCAAGATTTTGGACTAACAATCAGCTTGAAGAAAACACAAGTCATGGGCCAAGGTGTGGACTCACCTCCCTCTGTTACCATCTCCACACAGGAATTAGAGGTTGTTGATGATTTCGTGTACCTTGGGTCAACGATCTTTGACACACTCTCTCTAGATGTCGAGCTGGATAAACACATTTGCAAAGCAGCTACCATGTTCTCTAGACTCACAAAGAGAGTATGGTTTAATAAAAAGCTGACGGCATATACCAAGATCCAGGTCTACAGAGCCTGTGTCCTGAGTAAACTCCTGTACTGCAGCAACTCCTGGACCTTTTGTACATGGCAGGAGAGGAAGCTGAACATGTTCCATATGTGTTGTCTCTGATGCATCTTAGGTATCACGTGGCAGGACAAAGTTCCAAACAGAGTAGTCCTAAAACAAGCTGGAATTGTTAATGTGTATACATTACAGAAACAGTGACATCTACATTGGCTTGGGCATGTCGTGACAATGGTTGATGGTCAGATGGTTGATGATGGTTTGGAGAATTAGTGCAGGGAAAGTGCCCCAGAGGGAGACCACAGCTGTGATACAAGAATATCTGCAAGCAGGATCTGAAGGCCTTAGGAATGGACCTTAAAGATGGGAAACCTTGACATCTGAGTGTTCAGCCTGGAGGCAGGCGATGCAGCATGGCCTCTCCTAATTTGAAGAGACCCTTGTTCAGCAGGATGAGGCAAAGAGGCAGTCCCAAAAGCAGCAAAATCAGGGAGCTGGACAGGGGACAGATTGTGTTTGTCTTCAGTGTGGAAGGGATTGTCACTCTTGAATTGGCCTTCTCAGCCACACTCTATGCTATTCCAAGACCTCTATTCAGAGCACGTTACCATAGTCTCTCGAGACTGAAGGATGCTTACAGGAAGGAAAGAGGAAGAAAGAATGAGGATTTTGAAGAATGTTCATGTAGAAATTGCTTGAGTAATACCCTCTAGTAGTATTTCTGCTAGCAGCCATCCAAATCTACTTAGGGTGAGACTACAGAGCAGGAAAACTGTGAATAGATCTACTGTGAAATCGTACCTGAGAAGTTGTGCTTCCCTGGGTTAATGCTCTTCAGACAGCCATACAGAAGTCAACTGAGAAAGGGGGAGAAATTGGCATGGAAAAGCCTTGTTTGTAGCTTGTTGAAGTAGCTCTCTGCTCTGGCTGGCCAGGTTTGCAAGACAAATGGTTAGAGCCGAGCTAACTTCAGCGGCAAACAAGACTGATAACTTTCTCCTCTCTCTCTGCTGACTTGTTGCTGATTCATGGCTTGCTGATTTAGCTGCCCTAGTTCTAGAAAAGCTTTTTAGAAGGAGGAGGAGGAGGAGGAAATGGAACGGGATGGGAAGTGAAGGGAAGTGGAAAGCAGATCCAGGTATCTGGTTTGTCCAGGAGAGGATTCACACGGTAGCCAGTTTTCCTCGCTGTTTTGTCTTTCTCACTGCTGCTGTAGCTGGCTGGAGTGACTTCAAATAGAATGAGTACAAACTTTTCCACATCAATTCAAGTGATCACACCACCTGAATAAATGTGAATACTGTATATTAGATTCTAAAAACCTAGAAACCATAGCAGGGAGGAAAAAAAACTACAAACATGGGGGGTTCAGGATGATTCACATTGACTTGTACATCATGTAGTCAATAGAAAATAATGCAAGTCTGACTATCCCACTCTTGGAGCATCTCCCAGGTTGTTTGTCCATGTGGTCATACCCTTCTACACAAACGTTCCCTTTTTTACAGCAGAGATGGAGAACTTCCAGCTCTTGTGGAGTGTGTGTGCTTGTGCGTGCGTGCATATCTTCTCTTCATCTACAATCCTTAATCAGTGATTGCTGATAAAAGGCTATGTAAGCCCAGGAGACTGTTGGTCAGCAATCTAGAAACTACAGAGTTTGCAAGTAATTTCTGTTGAGAGTTCTGGGAATTTGTGTAGTTCCAGTAACATGCACAGTGGAAGGGCAGCTACTTCAGGTTAGAAGTAGGTAAGGAAGTTCCCTTTGTTTATCCACCCTCACCAAAGCCTAGCACTTTTGAAAAAAACAACACTCAGGAGGTAATCTTTAAGTGTAAAAAGGTTTTGTATATTTAACTCACATAAATAGGTACTCAGTAGGTTTCAGGTTGATACAGAAGAAGAAAAAAATAGTAAAAACAAAAGTTTCTTCCTTCAGCCCACATGGCTGGGAGATTCTCTGGGGTTCAGAGATCCTGCCTGGAGGTCTAGCATCTTGCAAAGTGAAAAAGAATCTGTATTACAAAATGGAGTTTCTCAAACCGCATGGTGAGAAGGGGAGTGACTAGGGGCGGAGCTTATTTAGTCCGGGAAATAACAAATCCCTCTGATTGGTTAGCATGTAAACAAACAGGCAAAACAAGTTAGTCTGTGATGCAGGCCCCTTCCTCCCACATTTTGAAATTTGCATCTGGATTGCTGACTAGCCCAGTGGTTCTTAACGTGGGCGATAATGCCCCCCAGGGGGCGATTTCATTTTTCAGGGGGGCGGTAGAACGAAAAGGGGTGGCGTGGGGGCGCTAGAGCAGAAGGGGGCGGTAGAGGGGCGCTGGAGCAAGCCAAACCTGTGAAGATGGCTGCAGCCTTTTTACAGTGTGCATGAATATATATTTTCCTCCAATTTTAATTTAGTTTCAGACTTTTTGTCTTGAAATTTTTAGTTCCTGCATTTGTTTTTATGACCTTTTTATATTTCTTTTTGCGTCTTAAAATTCACTTGCAACTAAATCATTAAATGTTACTTTTTGGGGGGCATTTCATTTTCTTGGAATTTAATTTTTTTTTCAGGGGTCATTGGATTTAAGTGTCTTAAATAAATAAATAAATAAATAAATAAATAAATAAATAAATAAATAAATAAATAAATATCATCACCGCAGGGAGGGGGGCGATGATAACTTCCTCAATGGCTCAAGGGGGCGTTTCTTTCAAAAAGGTTAAGAACCACTGGACTAGCCAACAATTTCAGTGTGAGCTTTTGTGGATTACAATTCAATTCTTCAGTGACTCTTGTCTGGAAAAATGAAATGTAATCCATAAAATAATAATAATAATAATTGTGTGCTGTCAAATGGATTCTGACTTATGGCAGCCCATTTCATGGCTTTCTAGCTAGGGAATACACAGAAGTGGGTTACTATCCCCTTCTCCTGAGGGCATCCTGTCTATGCAACTTGCCCATGGCTACACAGGCTGGCTCTTCTCTCAGGAGCCACAGTCAGGAATTGAACTCTCAACCTCTGGCTCTGCAGCCAGATACCTAAACCACTGACCTGCCAAGTCAGACAATCAAGAAAAACTCACATTCAGATTAATCTGTTAGTTTTTAAAGTGCCACAAAACATTTTGCCTTTTTTTTCCTTTCGTATGCTGAAAATACAAACATGGCTACTTACTTGAAAATGGGGAATACCTTCTTACAAATTAATTAATTAATTAACCCCTAATTTATTCAAATTTTCAACAACAAATTTAGACTGTTATTCAGTCAACACTAGAACCATTATTTTTTACTGTTATTGTTTTGAAAGCAACATTACTGTTTCTTGTTTTACTGTATCTTGTTATTTTAATTTGCTACTTTGGGAAGAGTAGTAGAAGCTAGCGGATTTTAATAATTTTAAATTAATCTTTTAATTTCATTATTTGATTTAGCAATTAATGATCGTTCCTTCCTGATCACAGAAATTAAATTTTTGGATTTTTTCCCCCAGTGGCTAACAATAACTATATTCCTTCATTGATTCATTGTTAATGTGCTAGTGATAATGCTAATAAGCTCCTGAACTTGCTCCATGAAGGAACCAAGCTTTGATGTGTAGCCTGTGAAGCTGTTGTATGAAATTAAGGCCTTCTTTTGCTGATGAGGGAGTGAGAGCATACACCTTATATAAATTCATGGACAGGATCTCAGCTTCAGTCCCCATCAGCTTCAGTTAAGGGATCTTAGACAGCAAGAGCTGGAAAAAAAAACGCAGAGAAAGAGAGACAGACTCGCTCACTCAACTTATGATCCTGAAAAGCCTCTGCTGTGCAAGAGACAATGCTGGGCTAGATAGGCTAGTGGTATAAAGATATTTATACGCTCTGGCATAGGCCTGTCTCATTTCAAGTGGCTTAATGTCACAGTTGTATGAAATGTGTCGGAAAAGAAAAGATGACTTTCTTCCATTTCCTCTGACTCTTTTCACTCCATCTATCAAACCTTGTCTGTGATTTCCACCACCTCCAACCTCCAGAGATGGAAAATGCAACCGTTTTGCAATCAATCATGGCATCTTAACTATATTTTGGGTATCTGTGCTTCAGCAGACCTTTGTAGCTTGCTTTGGCTGATCGCTGGACTAAGTGTGTATTGGCAAGTCTGTAAAACTATATTACCATGCAGCTATATGTATACAATTAAGAGAGAAAAAACCAAAATCCAACCAAACCAAAATTCTGTCCATAGTTTTCAGATTAGGACATCTAATTGTTTTGTACCTTTGTTTGTCCGACGTGGTGGTGCTGCGGGCTAAACCGCAGAAGCCTTTGTGTGCTGCAGGGTCAGAAGACCAGCAGTCGTAAGATCGAATTCACGTGACGGAGTGAGTGCCCGTCACTTGTCCCAGCTCCTGCCAACCTAGCGGTTCGAAAGCATGCAAATGCAAGTAGATCAATAGGGACCACCTCAGTGGGAAGGTAACAGATTTCCGTGTCTAAGTCGCACTGGCCATGTGACCACAGAAGATTGTCTTCGGACAAAACGCTGGCTCTATGGCTTGGAAACGGGGATGAGCACCGCCCCCTAGAGTCGAACACGATTGGACAAAAATTGTCAAGGGGAACCTTTACCTTTACCTTGTCACCTGTCTTATATGCATATTTATTGTTTCTAGCCATGAATGAGTTCTAGAAGGTAAAAAATGTGAAGTACTAATGGAATCAATAAATCCAGAACATAATTTCTTATTGTGTATGAGAACAAGTGCTCATAATTATGCAAATATATGTACACTCAGTTTATGGAGCTTTTTCATCTTAAGTGTTGGCAGGTACAACATTTTAATTTTTGATGTGCTGGGTGGAAGTACAGTTCCCAGAATTATATTCAAGGCAGAGGTAGTTTGTGGTTGAAAGAAGGCATGGAAAAAAAAATTCCTGCAATAAATAATGTGTGAGTGCCATGTAAATAGAGTTCGAAATACTAATTTCACACCTCAAAACTTGGCAACAGGTTTTTTAAAGTATTCTTTCTTGCCTTCCTTTCGATAAAAATACAGCTCCAAAGATGGGCTGATTACTAATCTGACATGTGTGATAGAGCTGAGCAGAAAGGAAGCAAAAGGGAAGAGGATAGTGTTATATATCTTCAAAATGACTTATCTCGTCCCTTTACTTCCTCATAGCATTAGAAAAGTGGTGGGCATGAGACTCCACTAGTTTTTCTGAGCCCCACTACTACTGGAGGTCTCAGCATTGAAACTGCACATTTGACAATGTAAACACAGCTGCATGTTTTTGTTTACCAGCTTTATTTATTTAGAATACTTTTAACACCCCTGTTTCCTTAAAAAGGACCCAAAGTGGCTTACAACAATTAAAATAACTTATTTAAGTTAGTAACAATGAATATACAATGCTAAAGGATCAATAATACAATGCCAACACACACACACACACACACACACACACACACACACACACACACACACACACACACACACACACACACACACACACACAAAGAGAGAGAGAAAGAGAGAGAGAGAGAGAGAGAGAGAGAGAGAGAGAGAGTTGTACTATTCTCTCTGGAGCAGTGATTCCCAACCTTAAGTCTCCAGATGTTCTTCAACTACAACTCCCAGAAATCCTGGTCACCGCAGCTAGTGGTGAAGGCTTCTCGGAATTTTAGTCCAAGAACATCTGAGGACACACAGTTGGGAACCACTGCTGTAGGTGTTTCTGGCAGTACGAGCCACAAAATCTGCATCCCCATATACCTTGTTTACTTGGCAAAAGAGAGCTGGTTTTGCCACCAACATGGCAGCAGATTCAGTGACAGCGAGGATGAGGTGTTCCAGAGGACCCCGTGCCCTCCTAACTGCCATTGTAGCCCATTGATTTCAACAAATTGTCAAGACAGTGAAAGAAAATATTTCTTCATATAGTTCATAGCTAACTTATGATGATTCTATGGAGGATAGTAAATGTAACAGATATGTAAGTGGAATGCTCATTGGTAACAGGCCTATGGATGCCATAATGCAGTTGGGGAAGGACTGATGCCTCCATGCCCTGGTATGGGCCACATGGATGCCTCTGCTTGCTTCAAAGCAAGATGCTGAACTGTAGGATGCTTGGAAGCTTGTAGTCAACCTTTTTTACCTTGTAACTTTGTCAGAAAAAGAAATGCGCAAAACAAAAGACAAAAAACATTTTTCAAACACATCATTACTGAGATGTGTTAGAGGGCATTGTCCCATTGCTAGGATATTTCAAGACATCTGCCACTTGCAATGATTGAGAAAATGTCACCCCCTCTCATCCCACATACCAAAAGCTGACTAGATTAGGAGACAAAACTTACTTCAGTCCTGGATAACATCTTCTACACCAGTGGTCCCCAACCTTGGGCCTCCAAATGTTCTTGGACTTCAACTCCCAGAAATCCTGGCCAGCAGTGGTGGTGGAGGAGGCTTCTGGGAGTTGTAGTTCAAGAACATCTGGAGGCCCAAGGTTGGGGATCACTGTTCTACACTACCTTAAGGCAACTGGGTAGAGTAGGGGCTCCAGCGGAGGCCAAGCAGTGACAGGAGATGTCTCCTCCAACATCTCATCTCCATTTTCCATTCCCAACCTCCACCCACTAAGCAGTCATATGATCAGTTTGTTCTTGTGGGTCTCATCTCACATTAGTATGTTTGGAAAATATTTTTCTCCTTTGTTTTGCACATTTCTTTCTCTGACAAAATAACAAGGTAAAAAGGTCGACTACAAACCAACACAGCCGACTATGATGGAATACCTAAAAATACACGAGCTTCTCCTCCCCCCACACGACAACAAATGAAGGATAAAAAGAAAAATGAGATGCAGCATGAAACAGAGAACCATGTAAATCAAACAAAGGTGGAATGGATGCGCCTTATCTGGGCCTCAGCCACAAGCAATTACTTATTCAGATAACAGATTATTAGTGGAGAGAGACAATCAGTTTTGATATATATAATTCACAGCCTGAGGAAATATGTGAAAAGGCATCTGGCTGGCTGCATAGTGGAACTATTCCAGATGTTTCCATATGGCACCATGCCGGTTGTTTGTCAAGGCAAAAAAAAAAATGGGAAATGTCAGAATTTTTTTCTTGAAAAAGAAGAATAATAGTTAAAGTTGTGACTCCATATGTTAACATGGTTTTGCATTCAGGAGGTGCAGAATAGCCATTATTAATAACTTAAAATGCGGATGTACAACATTATGTTGTGTATTACAGCAAAGACATATTTAAAGTTCCTGCAGCTGCTTTTCATGGTTTATCCACACAATCAGTCAAAGGCTGTTCAGCTCCATTTTATTCTCTACAGAACCTTCAGGTCCCCTTTTCAGGACATATCATCTGAGCTCTTGACTCTCTGCAGTATAGTATAGCCAGAGGGGGATATGTCTGCCTGTTGGTGAGGATAATAAAGGAAGAGTTTGTAGTGTTCATCAGTTTTGATCATACTGTTTGCATTCCTAGTTCCAGTGGGGACTGGGAATTCTGCTTGGGGCCACCGCACATGTTATGTGGCACTATGGATAACAGCAAACACTAGAAGGATAAAACATGAGCTAAATTGGTCAGGACCTACCTTATTAAGATGAAGCAAGAATGTCCTTGAAAAACATATATTTTAACCAATTCGTCTGTCAAGAGTAGATCAATACATAGTATATAAAAGGTGCAGCATTAACAAAACATTTTTTTTAATTTTCTTTGTATTTTGTTAGGGAATTTATCTGGCTCTCATGTCACAGATTTCCATCATAGATGCTTGGCATTTTACTATGGTAAACACAATGAGTGGACGGGGGAAGCACAGCACCCAACAGCTGGAGGATACACAAGTGGTTGGAAAGGGCCCCACAATATAGTTTCGAAGTTGGTCCCATTCTAATCTAGAGGGTTCAAGACTAAAACCTGAAGGACAGCAATTTGACCATGAGAAATGTCTCAGTCTTGTTGGGACCACCCATTCATGCTAATACTGTTGAGAAGTCAGAGTTGTGTTGAAGATCAACAGAATATATATTGTTCACACATTAAAGCAGGCTTCATTACAAAACAGTAAGGGTGTAATCACACAGAGAAATATATTGAATTTTGCACTACTTGGGGAGCAATCCAGTGTGATCTGTTTCCCCACAACCACATGGCACAATGGGGAAATGCACTCCACCTCTATCCTGATTCATGTAGCTTGTAGGGCTACTACTTTTGGAGCTGGAACAATTCCCTGGCAGCTGGAAGGGCTGCTTCAAGGCATATGGCTCCTTGCAAAACAACCCTTTTGGGTGCAGTTGGAGGCATGCCTTTCTTGCTGTCTGATCACACCCAAACTCTACTTCTTGCCATTCGTTCACAAGAGGGTTGGAAGCTGCAGCCAGGGCTGGATCAAGGAGGGAAAGCCCTGGGCACCAAAATGTAGAGGACACTGAAATCTAGATACGAATCTATCAGTTTGTAATAGGAAAATGAATGGCAACAGGTTTGGACCTTGTTCACTCTCTTTTTCTGAAAGGATAAGCGTTGTCTTTGTCGGGGAAGGGATGTCACATTCCTCTTCCCCTTTCTATGGGAAGTTCATGCCCTTGCCTCATGGCAGAGTGGGTAGGAGATGGTGCTACATTCCAGGTGGTGCTACAAAGCAGCTACTTATATCTCTCTTTACAATATCAATACATGTAACAATTAACATGAGATGGAAGGGGGATGAATAGCCGGGTGGACTAAAGCAGTGGTCCCCAACCTTGGGCCTCCAGATGTTCTTGAACTACAACTCCCAGAAGCCTTCACCACCTCTGCTGGCCAGGATTTCTGGGAGTTGAAGTCAAAGAACATCTGGAGGCCCAAGGTTGGAGACCACTGGACTAAAGGACCTCTTCCTTCTTGACTTTTTAATGGCATTACTCATTTAATATTAAATTGCTACTCTCGGGTCTTCCTTCCTCTTTCTTTGTTGGTGTTATTGTTATTTCCCTTTGTAATAGGGAATCAGCCAAAAAGAGTCTAATCCCATTACTAAAAAACTCCCTATTTAAATCAGGTTTTTCATATTTTAGATAAATTTAAATTTAAGTGAATACACGCACATGCAAGCCTGGATAAATTTGACAGGAAACCAGGGACTTTTGAGCAGCAGCTAAGGTTTTTTTTAAAAAACCCTTCTGCCAGAGGTCTGTTTATTTTAACACAGATGTGGACTCCATTCATTTAAATTGATCCCTATATGTGAAAGCCTCTGTTGGTGTTGATTTTTAAGGAGCCCTCCCACAATTGTGACTCTCACAGCCACTTTCTTCTGCTGTTATTGTGTTATTTTAAATTTTGTTTTTCCAAAAAAAAAAAAAAAATCTGCTATATGATATAGTGCTGTACCAGATAGAAATAACAGAGAGAAAAAAATTAAAAATAGAAAAAGCTTTGCTCTGATGTCCAAGGGGCCTAGTGGCCAGCTGTTCAATGCACTGATAAGCTGTTCAGTGGACCCACGGCCACTTGCCTGTTCACTGCAGCAGTGCCCTTCATCCTCTTCACTAATGTGGTAGAAAACAGGCTGCCCCAGAAGGCCTTGCAAAGAGCAGGAGAAGCTGCTGAGGCAATGTGGCAAAAGGTGGCGAGGCGGCAGGGCTGTTGCCACTACTGCTACTACTGAGGGTACTGACGCAGCAGCATGGAGCTCAGGATTTGGGCATCCTGTGGCATTCCAGCTGCCAGATTCAAGCCGGGCCAGCATCTCTGCCTGTTCTGGGTTGGCCCGGTTGAGCCAAATGATGGCAGCAAAGACTATAATGAGGATGGCAGAAGAGCCTTCAAGCAGTGAGAGAGGAAGAGAGAGAGGCAGCTTGTGGGTTTGCACCAAATGCTGTTATGAGTGGTAGTGTGTGATAGAGAGTGTATGGGTTCCAGAAAAGACTAGCACCCCAGGCTTGAACAACAGATGGAAGATAGCAAGGGAAGATGGGATAGTGTGCCTAATACAGAGCTGCAAAATAAGTTGCAAGTCACAGGCAGAGACTCTTAATAAGAGACTCTTGCATGGGCAAAGGTTTGGACTTTTGCACTTGTTTTGCTCAGACAAGAGGGAAGTGAACTGGAACAAGAAGCCCAAGTATAACTAAAACTGGAGAAAGCAGGCTTAAGGAAGAGGGAAGCAGCCAACATCTGTGGTGGGAGATACATGCGAAGAGCTCACAAGGTGGAGGTAGGGGTGCTGGTGCTGAGTGGCCACAGCGTCAACGAACTTGTTGGGCACAGGTGGCGAGTGATGGGAATAGGTGCTGCCATCTCTGCCTGTGTTGGGGAAGGAGAGCGACCTGAAAATGGCAAGGAATGGTTGCCTGAATTAAGGGAAGAGGACAGGGCACAGCTCAGCACAGTAGCTTTAGCTGGGGGTCACCAGGAACTTTCTGCTGAAATCTGGCTGGGTCTGGGGGGGAAAAAAGATTAAAAGTTGCCTCAGGAACGTGCACAGCAAATCAAATGCAATGTGACTGTCACATGATTTAAAGTTAATTTATACAACGCCAGAAAATATATCAAATTATTTCATTAATGTAACCAGGCCCTAAGTCTCTTTCATAAATAGCTGCCAGCATACATTCACATCAAAGCCAGCTTGAGTAGCTCCTGTAACCATGTTTATGTTGTTCTTTTGCACTGTCTCAGCATGGAATTCTTGAAGCAATACATGCAAGTTTTCTATCTCAAACGAAACATGAGATAGCTTTAATAGCCATAAATTCAACATTATCCTGCTGCATTCTGCTAGCATATATACTAAAAGGGAAGATCCTAGGTTGGTCATAAGGCAAGGAGATATAGTAATCTGGTGGGAGATTACACTAATATATGGTCAATGTTGCTAGTAGGGGATGAAAGCAAAAGTTAGACCTAAAATTAGTGCTATACTCTGTGGTTTTTTACCAAGAGAGTAAGGTGTTTGTGTGTATAAGTTTGCAGCAAGAGAAACGATCAAGATAAATAGGGGGAAGGTAAACAAGGCGCTCCAGCAAAGTCTGTAACCGTTACCATAGTTACCCAATATCAGAGTAAATAGGTAGGTTTAAGTGAGCAGTGCTGGTGCCATGGTGGGCTTGCTGTGGAGCTGGGATGCAATGAAAAATGGGATATCCACATTGGCTGTGGAGTTCTGAGGCCTTGGAATAAGAAGCTTTCTCTTAACACATAGAGCATCTGGCAGTGATCATCCCAGCTAAGAGGGACAAGCGAAAACGTGCTGTATGATGTTTTTCCTTTCATTCACAGACCAGCCAGAGCCAATTGAGACGCTGGGGAACTTGGAGGACACAATGTGCTGCTAAATTGGCACAAACCCCTAAGAGTACAAAGGTGTGCTTGCCTCCCTCTAACTTGGGCTGCATGGAACTCAGGACGATAGAAACGAACCCTGCTTATATATACTTATTCGAAGATTCTCTAGCAGGGTCTTTAAGGCAGCCAGAGATGGGGTGTGCGGATGTGTGTCTGTGTGTGCATGTGTGTTTGTAGATGGGTCTGTATGAGGTAAGCCACGCTGGATGAAAATGTCCTGCACTTAGCAGCATGAATGATTAATGTAAAAAGTCTAAAATTATAACCACCTACCCATTTCCTATGCTCTTATCCCATTTCTACTAGATATTTCTGCCTCAGTCAAGAAAGATTGATGTGGTCTATTGGAAAACCAGGGCTGGTTCTAATATTAAGCAGAATGAAGCAAATGTTTTAGGTAGTAGGTTGTAGATGTAATGAAAAGGCAGCAAATGGTTAGTTACTTCATTTGTTATTATGGTGTTTTTACCGTCAGGAATGAGAAGAAGTGCTGAAGATATTTTCTGCTTCATTTGTCAGAGTAACTTGTCTGGCTGCTGGTACCATGCACTTTGACCTGGGCTGATGAAGGCCTGCTATTTTGCTCCTCCACGTCAGGCAGAAAAAAAAATATATCCTGGGCTAACTCAAACCAGTATCTTACGCCCTTGTCCACACTGAGCATTTGTTCAACTTGCCTTGCAACTGTTATATCAGTACTGCATCCTGGTGTGCACACAAGACAAGGCTGAAACTAGTGTCAACAGAGTCAAAGCAGAACAGAGAAACTTGCTCTCTGGGTTTTTTACAGCCACTCCCAGCAGGTGATGGTATAATTCCGTTTTGCCTTTGCTCCGGTGCAGGATCTGTGGTACAGCATTGAGGCAAAGGAGAAGGCAGCGATTATGCCAGTTGTTTCTGCATTCTACTTTTTGGGTTTTTTTTAATTGTTATTAGTTTTGCACCATATCAAAAAAGAAAATAAAAGAAAAAGTGAAAACTATAGTAAACTAAACTTGGGGATGAGGGTGGGGGGTTAGAGAGCACAAGAGCCAGAATGGTGAGTGGATAAAACATGGAGGTATGGGAGGAGACAATGTATATATGTGTGCGCACACACACACATGCTCGCTTGCATGCACACTTTTCCTCTAAAATGAAAACTAAACTAAAATTAGAAAGCTCAGCAGTCAAAAGGTGAAATTTTCAGAACTGGGTGGGTAAAACAAGGAGGAAAGCAAGAGGAGAGTGAAGCAGGTAAGGAGAAGGTGGAGAAAACAGGGGGAAGGAGAGGATTGCCACCTGTGCTTGGATTGAGACATCAGGATGGAATTCCACATGTGTGCAGAGAAGCGGTACCAGGAAGACCAGCACATCCAGCAACAAATGCTCTTCCAATGTGTGGGTACCATTAAAATCTTTTAAAAAAACTTCAATAAAAAATAATCAAATAACCCAGAGAAATCCTGGAATTGGGGACAACATCATGTTGTGGAGAAGCTCTTAGGTAGTTGTTGTTTGTGTTTCTCAGAATGAAGAGGACACGTATGTACACGATACTACCAGTATCCATTTGTTACACCAGTGAGAGTCTACCTCAGCAGACAAGATGATCAAAAATACAAAAGCCTTTAAGAGACCAATCACGCATTTCTAGGCTCCTAATCTTTTCTGTCACTTATGCTATGCTCTTCCTCTTCCTCTCCTTAACCTCAGCATTCAGTTGGCAACATAAGATTGCACTGACATTTCTCACATGCCTGTTATAAAAAAATAATACTGAGAGTATTGTCTGAAGTGGAACACCTTGAATATGCTAAAAGCATAATTTGCAGAAGCTTTATTATGAATATAATTATGGTTTAGAGTCTACCCTCTTTCTCTTATGAGGGGTATACAGTAAATTAAAGCAAACCAATGCAAGACACACCCATCCTGTTGCGTCCATGAAATTAATAAACATTATTTGCATATTACTATCCACCAACAATTATATTATTTTATCTGCCACCTCAGTACTTAAAATCATTTTGCATTCAGAAGAAAGGTTAATGATTTCAGGTTTGGTGCCCTTTGTCACAAAACTAAGAACCATCAGGTTCTCCTTTGCTACCAATTTTAAGCCACTCCTGACTTGGGGTATATTTGAAGTGACAATTTAGACCTGAAATCTTTATGACCCTCTGGTATTTTGTCTTCCGATGAAGCCGTAGCTAATCTGAAAGAAAATGAACTGCAGCTGGACTTTGATGTGCTTCATTCTAGAGGGCAGATCGCTCTTAGATGTCCTCCTTTGCTCACTACTCACCTAGGATAGATACATTCTGGCTGAGAGACACAACGTCCCAAAGTTTTCCGCGTTTCCCTCCCTTCACCACCCCTTCTTTCAGTTTTTTTCAGAGCTAACTGCTCTGTTCCTAAGGGATGGCATGCTGGGCCGATTTAATAAAGCAGCATTCAAAATGTTAAATAATTAACCTGCCACCCAATCTTAGTTAACAGATTTTAAATCGTTCCTAAAATGAGTCCGTTTAGAAATATCTAACAGTTGAGTAGCGCAGTACACCACCTGGTCAAATTATACAAGTTTTATTGTGAAAAAGAAGGGCTGCTCCTACCATTATACTGAATGAGGCCGTTGCCTCAAACACTAGATACTAGTGGCCTGTAACAGCTTGAAAGAGTGCTAGAGTGTCCTTTTAGCTCAGCTGAATTTCAAAGAAAAAAAAAAGAAATAGGATTCAAAATGTTGTTGCTGATAAGCTGAGCTAATAACACAGAAGCTTGCATTTACAATATACTTTATTAAGCCCACAAATAAGGCAATGTTCAAACTGTTCAAATAAAAATTGCCAGACCTACAATAAGTTAAAAAGTGTTGAAAATTGACACAATGGCCAGAATCCTATTACTTATGACCACTGATATAAGTCCAGTGGTATAACATTTAGCAGTGAATTGCTACCAGTTAAAAAAGTCAATGGGGCGTGGTGGCGCTACAGGTTAAACCGCAGAAGTCTCTGTGCTGTAAGGTCTGTAGATCTCCAGCTGTAAGATCAAATCCACGTGATGGAGTGAGCGCCTGTCGCTTATCACAGCTCCCGCCAACCTAGCGGTTTGAAAGTATGCAAATGCAAATAGATAAAGAGGAACCACCCTATTTATCTATTGGGAAATGTAACAGTGTTCTGTGTCTAAGTCGCATTGGCCATGTGACCACGGAAGATTGTCTTCGGACAAATGCTGGCTCTATGGCTTGGAAACGGGGATGAGCACCGCCCCCTAGAGTCGAACATGATTGGACAAAAATTGTCAAGGGGAACCTTTCCCTTAAAGAAGTCACTGCTGTGTATTCACAAAGGCTTTCACGGCTGGGATCTAATGGTTGTTGTGGGTTTTTCGAGCTCTTTGGCCGTGTTCTGAAGGTTGTTCTTCCTGACGTTTCGCCAGTCTCTGTGGCCCGCATCTTCAGAGGACTGGAGTAGGAACTCTGTCCATGCTCTGTTGGTGTTTTTTGGATAGTTGAGTATTTAAATAAATTAAATTAAATTAAATTAAATTAAATTAAATTAAACAAATACTCAACTATCCAACAAACACCAGCAGAGCATGGACAGAGTTCCTACTCCACTTCTCTGAAGATGCCGGCCACAGAGACTGGCGAAACGTCAGGAAGAACAACCTTCAGAACACGGCCAAAGAGCCCAAAAAACCCACAACAACCAGAAGTGACTGCTGGTTTTTTAGATGGGGCAATCACATGGCAGCCATGTGATTGGGCACATGGCAAGAAGAACAAAAAACTGAATTCTTAATTGATGGCATTTCACCTCTGTTGGCATTTCTCTGGGGCAAGTACATAATAGGATTCTAGCCATTAGATCTTCTCTCTCCATGTTTCAGAAGCACATCATATGTTTCTGTAAAGTGTTGGTGAAAACTACTGATACACTTTATTCACACTTGTTTTGGAAAGAAATCCTGTGTTGGTTTGTTGAAGTTTTGAGTGGCGGCTCAAAAGTTATGAAGGTTTCTATGCCTCATTAAACCCTTTGGGATGAACTACCAGCAAAATTGTCTTGTGCTGTCTCTGTTCTTCATTCTGAAGTTAGAACAGTGACTGTATTCCCAGTGGCAATCACTGGAAATAAAAAAAGTGACTGTAATTTTCCCGCCTCTGTGTTAGAATTGGATGGCAAGCCATAACCCATTATTAGAGGATTAGTCTGAGACAAATAGGTTCAGAGGTTTATGTACTATGTACATTTAAATGGTGATATTATGACAAGAAATAAAAAACCCAGCATTTCTGATGGTGGGGAATGGATAGGAAAGAATTGTCAGCTGAAACAAATGTGAAATAATTCTGCATGCCAAGTCATTCTGATTGACAGCCAGATGACAAATAGATAAGCTGAACTTCTCTGCAAACTTACACGGAAGTAAGGTTTTCTGTACTGATACATGCCACACTATTTTGTGCAACGAGGTTTATATTATAGTGATATCAAGAAAATATTTTGTGAAACTGAAGACATCATCATAGCAAGAGTGGTAGCAATTGGTATCTGTTGACTTTGTAGCTAATAGAGCACCAGAGGTGGGGAAAGGAGACTAAAGTCTGGACGTAAACCTTATTTGGGTTAGTTCTTTGCCTTTGGCAAGGCACAGTGTGTGAAAATTGCTTTTCTGGACTTTAATTCCTAGAATCCCCCACTCAGCCTAGCCTAGTAGTCACACTAGCTGGGTTACTTTGGGAGCTGCAGTCCAAAAAAGTCTTGTAAAAACTCTAGAGAAAGAGTACAGGGCAGTAAAACTGCAGGTGGTATATCAACTATAATTCAACACAGCTTGCTGAAAAGTAAGCCCTATTGACCGAACAGGATGTATTTCGAGATTTCCATCTCCAGGGACAGTGGCATATCTCTGGGTCCAAGTCCAAAGTCTGAGTGCCTATTAAAAGCAAGTCCCCCCCCCCCAGAAATAGGAAAGGGGTGGGTGGGTTCCAAGTTGCAAGTCAAGTCCAAGTCATTGGGGGGGAAAACCCACCTGAATCGAGTCTGAGTCAAGTCACTGGTTCAATTTAAGTCTGACGTGACAGTGAGTGCTGTGGAAAGCAAAGAATTCTCCAGTACTAGGAGAGCCGGTGGAACAGGGAGAAGGGGATCCCCCCCCCCCCAATTCTGAGCATAATAGTAAGAGCGAGAGGCCAAGAAACGCTGTGGCCTATTTAAGTAAGTTTTATAAAAGATGTTGCTTTGTATTCCAAAAGCTTTAGTAAACAAGTATTAGTGATAATATCTGTGTGTAATACTATTTCCCACATTCAATTCAGATTAGCCACACATTGGATGATACTACACAGAAAAGCTATTCTGGTAGAAAAATTATGAAAATTCCAAGCTCTCACTGAGCATGATAATTCAAAATGTCTACAGTTTAGAAATATTCAGAGATCATACACACAAATATGTGTTTAGAAGCTTTCTTACTACAGCAGTCTTTGCTATGTAGTAACAAATGTAATCATCCATTACCTCATATGAATGCCCAGATACTTAATTCACATCTGCAGTTCAGTCTTGCCCTGGAAGCTGCTTGAAAACATAATTGTGTGTTTTGCTGACATGGATAAAATCACCAGAAGAGCATGAGGGTAGACACTTGACTCAAATCCTTTGTAATGTAGAATTGTTTCTACAGCAATATTTACAAGTGGACACCACCATGCTGCAGACTGAATGTATGAATTTAACCCTGTATTCTCTGCCAGAGATAGGCGAGAAGACTAAAAGTGTAGTTGCAAATTATTGCCTTGCTACAGTACTGGGATTGGGTAATTTATTTAGTGTCCCTTCACCAGCTGGATGACATCCCATTGTTGTCTGGGAAAACTCTGTCCAAGACAAAACAACTTTTTTTTGGTTATGCTGAGGGTGGGGCCTGCTGGGGGAAAGCCTGATGCTGTCAAGCTATCTTAATCAAAGTACCAGTTGCAGGAGGAGCCATATTGCGGATGGTTAAACCACAGAGTTTGACTCTCTTACTGAGGCACCAAATAATCTTTCCATATCATAGAAAGGGGTTCTTTTACTGCATCCTAATGGTGGGGTCTACAGGTGCAACTAAAGATTCATATGCAAAAAAGTTACTGTTTTGGACTAAAATTTCTGGAATTCTGCCACCAGCATGCTAAGAGTTGTAGTCCAGAAAACTCCCTTTCCCAACTCTGCTTATATTTAAGTATGTGCCATATCACAAGCTGCTTTTGAAACTCTTTATCATTTTTAAAGAATTTAGTTTCTGGTAGTGGAAACAGACTATCTGGATGGGTTTTGATGTTCTGGATGTTGGATGAGAGGAAAGTTGATTTTTCTACTACAGGCCAGTGCCTTGTGGTATGTGGCTTTCACTTGTATTTTTGCCCATTAATAAAGAGCTACGTTACCTTTTGTATTAGTCATATCCGAGAAATGGGAAAACTGCTTTTACAAAACTATATGTATAAGAGCCACGAGCTGATTTTGGTGACAGAAGCTTGGAAAAATCACTATAATTAATTATTTTTAAAGGAACGTTCTAAGCTTCATATTTTTGGAATGTGAAGGGGATGAAATAGATCACTGCTAGTTTACTGTATACAACAATGGCATGGCTTACAAGCTCTGAACTCTTCAAGGCTGAACTTTTGAAGCCAGTCCTGGCTATCTGGGAGCAGTAACCATGGCAGCAACTTCTGCATTGCATGGTAGCTTAAGAGAAATGATTTTTTTTTTTACTGAAAATAAGTGATTAAAAATTGTAATAATTATAGAGAACTAGCAGTCCCACTGCAGCCTGATTTCTTTAGGACTTTGCACCTGTTGCAGCCATTCTGTGGGGTGCCTGGCTTGAAAGAAGACACCCAGGCAACATTGGTACGTCTGTCTTTGCAGGCTCTCTCTTTCTTCACTGGAGGCCCAAGCATGCAGAGACTCAGGTGCTCAGCCATAGGATGCCGGCTGTGAAGATAATAAAAGTTTCTACAACTTCTTGGTGTTTCTTGTATTACCAAAAAAAAAAAAAAAAAAAAAAAAAAAGAATTTAGTCCGTGGGTGAGAAGCGGAGAGATGATTAAATTATTGGTAAGCAGCATGTTTTGTCATGAAACCGAGCTCCACAGTCAATTTTTAAAAATTAGGTTGTTTTCCTAAGTCTTCTCACTAATCTTCTGCTCTTGTGGCATTATTCTCTCCTCTAGGTTTCTGGTATCAATTTATCACTGCAGCTGAGATCGGGGTAAGAGGAAAGAGTCACAGCATGACTGATTTTTCAAATAGACCAAATGAGACATGTTTGGGACCTTCTTACAAGATTCATTCTGTATTTTATAGTCACATTAATCCTTTTATGGATAGCATTGGGCTGTTAGGGTTGCCAACACATGATTCAAAAATAAACAAATAAATCTTAGGCTCACTAGGATGAAGTTAGAGATGTAACATTTCTGAAAATTTCCATTTTTTCCAGGAAAAAAAGTCTTCCCCCTGCTTTTTTTTTCAGGAAAAACCAGAAGTTTTCAGAAATTTTACATCTCTAGGTGAGGCTAAAGAGACATGCCATCTAAGCAGTATCAGACGAGTAATTAAGCCAAGTCCAGCAGTCAGATGTGAAGCTAAAGAGAATTTTGTGACCTTTTAGGTAGGAATGAAAAAAAATCTTTCCATTTCATTATCTTTCAGTTCCCATATATTAAAAGCATTGAAGTCTTTCTGTGCAGACATGTGGTTTGCAATTGTTAGTAAATTTTCAAAAAATGAACGGAAACTGACTTTTTGTACATTTGCTGTGGCCACATTCAGTCGCCCCACTATTCCCAACATAGAGGGGACCATTTTGCATTTTGTCCATACTCCAGACTCTGTGAAAGCTGATTTTAGAAAGCTTAAGGAAAAACTCCAGATATTCCATGGACAGAAATACACAGACAGAAAGGAGTCCAAAATGGATGGTAGTTTCTCAATGGTGAGATACTGAAGGAACAATCACCTACAATTCCCATTAGGAAAAAAACTGGGTGATAGCTTAAGAAACCAGGGTGACTGCATAAAGAGTTTACAAATGAGCTACAAATTAAAAGGAGTATATACGATAAATGGAAAGAGGGAAATGCCATGAAAGAAAAGTACAAACTAGTAACCAGCATTTGCATAGGGAATGTTATGAAGACTAATGCTGAAAATGAACTCTGCCATGCAAGAGAAGTTAAAAATAAAGAAAAGTTTTTTTTTTTTAAAAATACATGCTTGAAGCAAGAGGAAGAACAAGGAAGTGGTGGGTCTGCGGTGCAGAGAGGATGGATGACAGACAGAAGGAAGAACCGGACACTTACTTTCCCTCCATCTTCTCTCAGGAGCAGGTATTGCCTAAAGCAGGGAGTTGCTGGCCATGATAGGTATAGATGTCATTGGGAACACCTAAGTGCTTTATATGGGTTCGAGTCTCTAGGACCAGATGAGCTGCATACAAGGCTACTAAAGCAATCTGTGGATGTGATAGCAGAACCTCTGTCTATATTTACAGAGAAGTTACATGACACTGGATACAAGCAAATATCATCCCAGTCTTCAAAATGGGAATGAAGAGGATCTGGGCCAGTCTGTAAACACTTAGAAGAAAACATTAGTTTCTAAGACCTAACATGGGTTCCTTGAAAATAAGTCATGCCACAGTAATCATCTCTCTTTTTGGTAGAGTTACAAGCTCTATGATGATGTAAATGTAGTATATCTTGATTTCAGCAAGGCTTTTGACAAGGTCTCATGATATTCTTGTGGCTGAGCTGGCAAACTGTCGGCTAGATGATATTACTAAATTGATTTGTAGCTGGTTGACAGGCCATACACAGAGTGCTGGCCAATGTTTCCTCATCATCCTGGAGAGATGCGATTAGTGGGTGCCACAGGGTTCTGTCCTAGGCTTGGTGTTGTTCAAAAAGTCTCACAAACAACATGGTTGAAGGTCTGGAAGAGATGCTTATTGCATTCATGGATGACACTAAACTGGGAGAGTATCTTCTAATACTTCAGAAGATAGAATCAGGATTTAGGAAGACTTTTACAGACTGTAGAATTGTTCCCACCCCCTAAAAAGCAAAACCACAAAAATGAGTTTCAACAGGGAAAAATGTAAAGTTCTATATTTAGACAGGACAAACCAGATGCACAAAATAGAATGGGAAGCAGTTACTGTAGATGTATCATTGTAATATGTAGTAGATCATACTGTAAGCTCAGATGAAGAAAATATAAGATGGGAGACAGTTGGCTTGACAGTAGTACCTGTACTATACTACAAACTAAATATGAATAGCTAATATAATGCATCAGCAAAATAGCTAACATGATACTCAAATGTATCAACAGAAGTACGTATAATGTTCAAAACAAGGAACATAATAACACCATTCTGCATTGGTTAAATACTGTGTTCTGGGCACCACAATATAAGAAGTACAGTATATGCAGATGCTGGAACATGTCCAGAGGAGGGCAACCAGGCTGATAAAAGGTTTGGAAACCAAACTGTGTGAGGAGTTGAGGGGATTGGGCACATTTAGTCTAGTGAAGAGTAGACTGAGAGGCAACACAATAGCCATGTTGAAATACCTGAAGGGATGTCATGCAGAAGAATAGAGCAAGCTTGGTTTTTTGCAGTTTGAAAGGCTAGGACCTAAAGTAATGCACTTAAACTACAAGGAGATTTTGACTCACCTTTTGGTAGAACTTTCTAACAGTGAGAACTGTTGGACAGTGACATGGACTGGCTCATAGAGTGCTGGATTCTTCAACACTGGAGACATTTAAATAGAGACTGGATAACCACCTGTAAGGGGGGATTTAGAGGCATTTCCTGCTTTGGCAGGGAGTTGGACTCAATGCTCAGCTCTGGTCTTCCATGATTCTATGATGTGTTAAAGACTCTTAGAAAAAAGCTCCCAATTCAGCACTAACATGGTTGAATTACACAGAGATTCAAAACCAGACATTTAATCATTGCCCTCTGCCTGAATGGGGAAATTTGCCAAGTTCATTTTCTCCCACATTCATTTTAAAATCTGAAGCTCCTTCTGCTCTGAATATGAAGATATTTGCATGTAGTGGAAACTTCTTATATCTTATTCAGTACCAAATGAAAGTAGCAGAGCTGTGGCTAAGAGAAGATTTGGAACCAGAAGTGCTTGCTTCTGACATGAACACACAAACTGGCCATACATATGTTTCTAGGTACATAAGACAGCCTCATTCATCCCATATGGAAAATAGGAGTAACAATAAATGATTTTATAAAGATAATGAATATGAATGTATGGTCTTGTGCCAATGCAATTATAAATGCTAAAGGTATAGCTCAGGTTCCTTGGTTTCTGAGACCTCAGTTTTGAGATCTGTGTGTGAATTCCAGAGGCAAGATCTTACCAATGGGATTTGACTTTGACATTCTTGATCGGCAAACCTTATGGCCAGTCCAACCTCTAAAGACCTCCTGGTTGTACTGAATGAGGTTTGGTTATTACTTGAAGTTTTTCAAATTCATTGGCTAGTTCATTGAAACATGATACCTTTTCGAGGGGTGACTGCGTTGACAAATAATATAGGAAATGTTCTGAGATTGGAACAGATCTGCATCATTTTTAGCAAGTGAATGTGTTTGCATCAATTCAGAGGGTATGATCATCTGAAGCAACGTAGCTTCATGGCTGAATAGGCAACCAGAAGTTGGCTCTCCCAGCTACCTAGCTAAAGGCAGAGGTTCTGATCTCTATTTGCCCTTCCTCTTCAAACACCAAACCTTCAATTCACAGTCCTTTAAAATCCTGTGCTCTTTAAACATTGACAAAAATTCCTATATAATTTGAGCAGACAAAATGTGGTTGCTATCCTCTTTGCAAAATATTCTTTTTGGCTTACAATTGTGGCTTGTTTGGGAGAGAAATATTTTTCTTGTAAAGAGGATGCACAGTCTTGTGGACCAATTCCTAATTCACAACTGCTCATCTCTCTACAAGTTTAGAAGAGGACTTCTCCCCCTGCTACATTTATTATAAAATGGCGTTGTAGGTCAACGTCAAGTGCCTGCAGCTCTGTGACACAACGTTGCGTGCAGTTTCCCTGGATGACAGTAAGTTCTGCCATCTACAAAAATGAACCGGGAGCTCTTGTCAAGATCAAGGCTGGCACAAATACGTGAGAAGCAGAATTTCCTTTCTCCAGTCCCTTTCATTTTCTCATTATTATTCAGTTCCAGGTTATGCATGACTAGGTCTCTGCCCTGAGTACCTGCCTCACAGCTGAAATCAGATGGAGCATGACCAAATCCTCCAACACAAACAATCAAATAAGAGCAGCAAAAGAACAACAAGGTTGCAAAAGATAAATGTTCATTTAAAATATCTGTTGGTTATATGAATAATTTATTCAACGATGATTTGCTTGCTCTGTCACTTAAGATGAGAAGGTAAACAGAATAGTGCAAGACTATGATGATGATGATTGGATAGATTTTTATCCTGCCTTTCCTCCAAAAAGCTCAAGGTTCTTTCCTCATCTATCTAATCATTAGAAGAACAGACCTATTGTAGCAGGTTAGGCTGAAAGATGCTGACTGACGGACGTGAACCACATAAGCATCATAGTGGAGATTTGAACCTAGGTCTCCAAAGATTCTTGCCTGCTACTTCAACTACTTTGTCCCAATAGACTAGAAGAGAATGGCAATAAGTAGAGAACTTTGTACACATTGTGGATTACACAGCATCCAACAGATTTATGGTGCGTGATCAAGTCTGCCACTGTGCATATTATACTACTTGAATCACATTAAACCAATGGAATTTAAGCAGCCTGAAAATAAAACTTTAGTCTAAATATGTATCACCAGTGCTAGCAGTGTTTTAAAAATGGGAAACTGAGGACTGCAAAATGGGTCTGGCATAGAAGCAGAATTTTTGGTTGAAATGCTTTTGCACAGTTACACAAAAAGCATAACTTTTAGCAGCAAATTACTGTACAGTAAGAACTCTCTGTAGACATTAAATATTGCAAGCCAAATTGCACAACTCATTATGCAAGAGATAACGCTCATGAATATTTTTTAATTTATGGCAATTCACTGCTAAAAGTTACACTGTCCTTTTCAAAGATCGAATTCTATGTGCATTTGTCTTGGGAGCAGAATATTGCTTAATATTCTCCTAACTTAAATGAGTCATACATCTCAGTAAATGTGATAGAAGATTTACATACAGTGGTGTCTCGCTTAGCGATGTTAATTCGTTCCAAAAAATTGCTGCTAAGCGATTTCATCGCTAAGCGAAACACGGTTTCCCATCGAAATGCATTGAAAACTGGATAATCTGTTCCAATAGGAACAAATTGCCGTCCTTAAGCGAAAATCGCCATAGGAAACATCACTAAACGAAACGCGGTTCCCCAATTGAAATGCATTGAAACCTATTCAATGCATCTCAATTGGGGAAAAAATACAACAACAAATTAAAAAAGAGTCAGAACAAAGTCAAATTTGGTTAACAAAGTGTTTATTAAGTGCACTTTATGATTTCAAACATTTTAAACAGTAAACTTTAACTTTATAAATAACAGAAAAACATTTAAAAACCAGCAAACATGAGGCTGTTTAAACCATCGTTAAGCGAAGCAGGGGACCCATTTTAATCGCTATGCGAAGCATGGTCCCAACCATCGCTAAGCGAAAATTGCCCATAGGGACCATCGCTAAACGAAGCGCAAAAACACTCCAAAAAAGTCATTGCTAAGCGATTTCATTGCTAAACGGAGCGCCTGTTAAACGAGGCACCACTGTATTTGTATTTATTAGAAAGCAGTGACTGGCAAAATGATTTTCTTGAACTACAATTCTATTAGTCCCTCAGCCAACATGGTCGGTGACTATTCTGTCTGAGAGATTTTGTATCACTTAGAGACGAAGGCAACGATCATTCCTGTTCCCAATTAGTAAAAAGTGAAAGTGGGACAGTGAAGAAAGCTGACAGGGAAAAAATCAGTTTAAACGTGGTGTTTGAGGAGAACTTATGGGGTTCTTATAATTTGTTTGCTGCCTAGAGTAGTGGCTCTCTCACTAGTTGTGTGGGATAAACAAACAAATATCATGCTATGTCAGAAACAGAAATGAAGGGGTTCTAGATGAAATCAAGCCTGAGCTCTCACTAGAAACAGAAATACCAGTAACTAAACTGAAGCTTTTGTGCTTAGAGCATATCATTTTTTTCTAAAGAATGAAGAGATGATCGATCATATTGCAAATAGTAAATACAAAGCTATTCCCCACATTTCTCCAACTCACATATATACCATTCCCCGTCACCATTTAAAGAAATATCACGAGAAGAGAAGATTTACTTGAAAAGACAATAATGGTAGGAAAGTTTGAAGACAGTGGGAGAAGAGGAAGATTTAATATAAGAGGGATTATCCCAATTAAGGAATCCACAGTTTTTAGATTATAAAATACACTGTGAAAGGAGGTAATTAATTAATAAGGTGACCATAAATTGAAAGAGACTTGATAAAGCAATGCTCATACAGGCTTCAAATCTCAGATTTCTTAATTTCAGCAATGTCATTTAAAAATGAGGAATTATATTTTGTTGTTGCCAATTTTTAAATGTTTGGATTTTCAGTATTCTTTGTTGATCTGCTGCAAATCTGAGATATCTATCAGTAGGTCCTAACCTAACCTATCTTCCAGTCACCCTGATCCAAAAAACACATTTGTCACCTGTTGCTATATGTCATGTTTGCCTCTAAGTATAGATCAGGCAGCCAGAAATATTAGAGACATAAATAAAAAGAACAAGCACAAAAGGTTAAGGACGCCAATCAATCTTCCAGTTTTTCTTGAGGCATTTAAGGGGAAATGGTGAAAAAAAGACTTTCTGAGAAGAAAGCTCAACAGGTCCTGAATTAAAAGTTCGTAACAGATCCAGAAAAGACCCAGTGCTTAGCACCTGTTTAGTGCTACCCAGATAAAAAGGAAGCACAGATGTTACTGGAGAAATGCAAGACATGGGCACTCAGTGTTACAGCCAGATGGATATGCAGCTGTTTCCTTTGGAGTTTAAGTTCCCGAAAACATGTGACTGAGAAAACCTCATCTTCAGCTCCTGGATAAGGAGTGACAGAAACCACAAAATTCCATTTTAGTGGTGTCCCAGAAAAGCTTGCTGAGCTGGAGAAATGAACTTGAGAATAATAGCACAGGGAGGTGGAGGCTGTCATATTGAATAAGCAGGCCTTCTCCCTAAACAGGAATGCTCCCCAGCTGACACCATCTTGCATCTTAGATCCATCACTTTAGCTGCGGCCCATTAAAAATTAACCCAAAACATGTTCATCATTAACATGTGCCAGCTTCATTCCTGGGGCGCCTGGTGCCCATTTGCAGGGATTTTGTTATGTATTTTTCAGTCCTTTGTCTCTTTAATTGCTCACTCTCAGCTGACAAGCTGAAGCTTACAAGTTCATCAGGACAGAGAAATGAAAGTTTAAGAAGGAAGAGGCCTGGTTGAGGTGAACTGCCAGGTTCACTCTCCAGGGCGAAGCCTGCTGGAGCATACTTGACACTGTAAAGAATTCTTGCCCCTTCTTTGAGGAAGGTATTTGAATAAATGTGCATGTCTTTCTCCTTGACTTGTGTTTTAATGTACGTCAGTTCATCCCAATATACTTCTGGTTCTAGATTCCACTGCATTTTCCTGTTTGGATAGCAGATGTGGAAAGTGTTGCAGAGTTTTGAACGTTGGTTAAATTCCCCTAGCTGTGCAGCAGATGTGCAAGGATTCACTGAACAGAGTAGCTTCAAGTTCCCCAGCTTATTTCACCCCCCTTTCTCATCAACTTACAGTCTCAATAACTCACTCTGATAGCAGAAAGAAGAAAACATATTTCTTTACTTACCGTTGTGAACAGATCAAACAGCAAAGCCAAAAAACATGACTGCTCTCAACAACAGATCTCAATGACTGTTTCCAGAAGACAAAAGAGTCAGGGTGGGGCGAAGGCTGAGTGGAATGGCAGGATTCTTTTTGATCTCAGAGGTGGAAGGGTACAATTGGTTAGTGCTGGATAGATTGACAGTCTCTCTAGCCCAGAAAGGTCCCTCCCAGCCACACCTTCTAAAGGCAGCATGCAATGTTGCAAAACAAAAACAAAAATCCTCTTCCATTCTCATATTTTCTTTATTAGAGATAGATTTTATGGAACATATGAGAAAGCCTTCACCATCCGTATGCCTAGGTTCTGGAGCTTTCTGCCTATCTAAGAGATCTATTTGACGCCTCGTCAGCAGGGTTTCTTTTCAACTTTTATGATTTATTAATTTTGGCAGGCATTTAATTTACCTCGTGGCTTTGTTTTGGTATTTTATCTGCTGATCTGTCTTTGTTTAACCCTCTTTTGTTTATTTTTAGATCATTTTTAAAAATTGTTAAACTGTCCCCCTTCTAGTGTTTGTTCCTTTTGAGCAAAATTAAGCATATCAATCTGGTTCTGGCTTGCCTGCACTGGTTACCTGTTGTATCCTGGATCAATTCAGGGTTTTGACTCTTACACATGAAGCACTCCATAGTTTGGCACCATGTTGCTTGTTGGGACATCTGACCCCAAGGTTGTCTGCCTGACCCACCAGATCCTCCCAGACCAAACTTCTCTGGGTGGCTCCAACCTTATGGAATCACCTCTCAGACCAGCTACACCTGGCTCCCTCCCTTTTGTTATTCAGAAGAAAACTCAAGATCTTCTTTTTTAGGGAGGGCTTTCATACTGACCCAAGTTGATATTTGGTTCATCTCCTTTTCCGCTGCTTCTGTAAATTGTTTTGGTGCAATCCAGTTTTTATATTGTGTTTTAAATGTTTGCTTGTTTTGGTATTCGTTTTAACCTGTTGTTAACTGCCCAGAATAGTGCTTGTGCACTAATGGACTGTATTCTAAACAAACAAACAAACAAACAAACAAACAAGAAAGAAAGAATGCAATGGAGGAGTAGACAGTAGCCATTCTAATCAGGGCCCAAGCTTCCATGCTTCATCGATTTTGAAAACCACTGGCACACATCACTGCAACTCATTTTTTCCCATTGTTGTGCCGTCAAGTCAAAATGAATGGGACTTTGAGAGTAAAAGAGATATTTAAAGATTGGTTTTACAAGTTCCACGCCCCCAGTAAGTTTCTGTGGCTGATAGGAAATTCAAACCCAGGCCTCCTGAGTCCTAGCCTGTCACTCTATCCATAAGTGCACACTGGGTATCTGTTTTTGCACATACCTTTTACTAATTAGAAACAAAAAGGAGACCCATGAGTTCTCTCAAAGTCACTCAAAACTATTTCAGAATTGACCTGAGATCAGGTGAAGAGAATAGGAAAGACATCATAGATAGATTAGCTAATTTGAGATGTTCCAGAAAGCCTTCTTTACCTAACAGTTCTCATTGACTCTAGCAGCCTCCCTCAACAGATCATGAACATCCCCCTTATAATTATTTTTAAAGCAGTTATGGTAACAGGAGCAGTTCTGCACAGGCAACAACACAGAGGCTTTTGAGGATCACGCGAAATGGTGTGGGAAATAGTGTGGGAAATCTGAGAATAGTTTTTGGATTGTAAAACTTCATCAAGGTGGACTTTCCTTCAAGGTGGCCTTTCCTGAGCTTCCGAATGTAAACTTAGAAAAATTCACTGGGATCCTTTACATTAGCCTGGTATTCCTGCACCAGGTTTTGTACCGACATGTTTACCTCAGAGCTGTTTATAAGATTTATGGTTCAATACAAAGTGATAACTTCTTCTGGTTTTCTGCCAAGGAACACTGAGACGATATCTCACATTCACTTGCAGTTTTCTGCAGACTAGCTAATAAATATAAAGGGACACTTGAAGCTAGACACACTTTTTAAGAAACGTGAACATGGTGTGATAAAATCATCCTTGCCTGTGGTGTACACGTACCTGACTCTGCCCCTTGTCATCCTTGCTCAAAGAAGGCGGTATGCTTGCTTAAAGCACTGGAATAATCTGCCCAAGCTATGAACAGAGATGAGAGGGGCATAGAAGAAAAGGGAGAGTGCACAACATGGACAACCGTAGTTCTTTCATACCTTTATTTTTCTACAAATACAAAATAATTTTTTAAAAACTGATTTTCTTCTACTTCAGTATACTTAAAATGAACTACGAGGCAGAAGTGATTAATCCCTACTTCAAGAACACAGAAAGAAGAAAGAAAATGTAGATGTTATTCCAAGAATTAAGGCTATCATGTTATGGATGTGAGAGAATAATAATAATAATAATAATAATAATAATAATAATAATAATAATAATAATAATAATAATAATAATAATAATAATAATAATAATAATAATAATAATAATAATAATTATTATTATTATTATTATTATTATTATTATTATTATTATTATTATTATTATTATTATTATTATTATTATTATTAGCCTAGTAGCTATCGTAGCTGGCCAATGATGTGGGGTGCTGACTTTGGTCCTATAACACAGAAATAGAAATGGACAGGAACTGCTGGTTCGGCAGTTTGTGCCAGTTCGTTTACTGCCAGAACAGGTGTTTGGCGGTTCAGTGGCGATCCCTTCCAGTGGGCACCCACTCAGAAGTGGCATCCTGACTTCCCTGCTCCGGCTTTCTCCCGGTGCTGCTTCTGAGTGGGCACATACTGTAAGGGGAGGGCCACCAAACTGCCAAATACATGTTGCGGCACTAAATGAGCTGGTATAAACCACCAAACCAGTTGTTCATGCCATCTCTAGGTGGAAGCATGGAAACAAGAAGAGAGTGAGAAAAGTTAGGTGTTTTTGTTCATCAAGGCCAATACTGGTTTTAAAAAGTCGTGTATTGTTTTGTGTTCCAGGCATCACATGTAGTTGAACACATCTGTCTATAGTGCAGTTTCCTGTATCCAACATGTGTCCCTGTCTGTCTCTTCTGCTTATATTTCTTGAATGACTGAAGAAAACTGGTGTGTCCATTGATTGGATGAATCAGCAGACAACTAGTAGAGGACATTCAGGCACCTCTTTGTGCATTTCCTGTTCTGCTCCACTGGAGCTTGGAAAGCATGCTGTACATTTGTGGCAGCCACGCAGATCATGCTCCATCATTTGCCAGGCTGCAGAAAGGATCATAATAGCATTTTCAAGCTTCACAGAGCTACTATCCCTGCCAGAGAGAAAAAACAAGCGCCAAGCCTTGTGATGAGTTTGGCTTTTTAAATCATCTGGCTCCCATGGGTTCTCTACAAGCCGGCTAACATATGCTGGCATTTGATTTAATTTGGGTATATTGGTAACCAGATTAATTCTGGCATTCACTGTTTTTGTAATGTGGCTGCAAATGTATCCAAGTTTTAATTGCTAAAAAATACCTCAGTAGGTAGCATTTGATCATCCCTCATGATAAACAACCACAGGGGTAACCCAAATAGAAATGCATAGAAAATATCAAGTGATAGCCTATCCCAGGATGATGACTGCTTCAAATTAATCTTTTCAAATTGGTCCTTCATTATTTGATTGTGAGTCTAATGTACATTTCTCTTTCCCTGGAAGAAGACATCTTTCTGACCACAGGTTCCCAAATGCTGCAGTCTTTTACTGAATCTAGATAGATGATCATTTCTTTTATTGCATTTTATGGATCACACATGTGCAATTTTCTTTTTTTAATCGGTGAATGGACATGTTGGCTGGAGATGATGGAAGTTGCCATCTCACCAATCTGTTGGAAAACACAGGTCTGCATGCTACCAGTGAGACTGCTAGCAAGCAAAAATGATAACCTGCATTTGCAAAAGATATAGTTTCTTTCTGTTCCTTGTGTTTAACACAAAATTACCAAAATAAGTTCTTGCAGAGTTCTTTTGAAAAGTCTATGCCTCTGCTTTGGCACTTTAAAAGATGTGATTGATAGCCCAGTTTCCAGTACTGTAGTTTTCTGGCATCTTGGCATATACTTTGACAAGAGTGGTGGAAATCAGAGTTTGCAATTAAAGGAATTCCCCTGCCCCTGGGGAATACTATCTTTTTGGGGACAACTTTGACCTGCCCCCATGTTACCTTCCATTGTGCAAAATGAACGCTATAAAAATCTGGCACAACCCTAACCAGGGAACATTCTACTTTGGAGAAGCCCTATCAAAAACTGCTAACTACCATGCCATGCAAAGAGACAATTTCTTGGTGAAGAATTCAGAACCGCATGCAGCTGCTCTCTGGAATGAATCACTAAACTACAGTTTTACTACTGAAAACCTCCCATACCTGGACTGAATAACCCCACCCAGCTTGGTCAGTGGAATCTTTTGGAGAAGAAGAACCATGAAAAGCCTCTTGATACAGTTGAGCCTCCTAGATCAACAAAATCCACCTTTGATAAGCATCTTACCTTGCTCCTTAGCCCTGACTCCTGGTTTGTTTTTTGGTCTTGTCTTTGAGTTTTACTTTCCAATCTTGTTTGCTCTTTGATCCTACTTTGCTCTAAACTGCTATTCATGGCCCTGCCAAGAATGGCTCCCAGCATGAAGCAGAATGAGGCATCACCTCAGACAGCAGATACCCTGGTCAGTCTTGTCTGCTGAAGAAAAGAGATATTTGTTCCAGACAGTCAATTCTGTGCCTTCTAAGTCAACATGATGCCTTCAAGTGTGGTGTAAGATGTCATTGTGCTACCAATATCTAAAGCAAAATTCAACTGTCAGCCAGGCTGCCTATGCTATATGAAATGGAGGACACCATCTTGTCCTTTACTTATGGTGGCAAAATGACTTCCAATGACATTGGGCCAATTCCTGGTAATCCTATGCAGTATGTCCTGCTATTTCTTTGTGTGGGCAGCATATAAGTTAAATAAATAGATAGATAGATAGATAGACAGACAGACAGACAGACAGACAGACAGACAGACAGACAGACAGACAGACAGACAGACAGACAGATAGATAGATAGATAGATAGATAGATAGATAGATAGATAGATAGATAGATAGATAGATAGATATCTTAGTGATGCTTAGACCCAATTGGCCTGTTCCAGACATACTGGGATGACATAATTGTCTCAGGACAAATGCTCAGAAGTGAGAAAGGTTCCCCCTCTTTTTTTAAAGACAATCACCTGAAGATATTCCTGGCCCTGGTAGCTGCAGATTATGCACTCATGGAATTGCTTCGATCCCTTTCCCCCTCCTTTTGCTAAGCCACGCATAGAAAGGTAGAAAGCAGGGATCAAAGCCATTATGCAGCACTTTGATCCTTTTTACCCTACATTTGCTAAGCCCCACTTAGATTTCTTAATTTTGGGTTAGAAAAGTGGAGGGTGTCTTATACACTGAAAAACATGGTATATTATCTGGCATTATTCATTACTTACCATAATTTTTTCTACTTACTTCCAATAAATGCTCAATATGATGGACAAAATATTTAAATTATTTTCAATTAACGTGCTCAATAAGAGCGCAAAACACAAAAACATAAAACACATAAACCACAGCACTTTGGTAAAGAAAGCTTTGTGTGTTTGTGTGTGCAGACTTCACAAAGAGGAATGCACTTTAAAGGTTCCGGAGGAGAAACTCACAGAGATTGGGTGCTATGAGATACAGTCATGATAACAGAAGGAATAAACTCATTCCCAGTACTGGTTGGCATTTGGGAGAGCTAGTGGGCAGAAGGCAGTTTCACCTGAAATGGGGCCAAGAGATCAGTGAAAAAGATACTTATTGTGCCATGCTTGTCAACACTCGAAGTAATATATGTCAAGTATCTGGAATGGAAAGAAACTGTAGAGTTTTCCTTCCTTGTCTCCTAATGGTCTCTGAACTTAAAGAAGTAAAATGTTTTGCTTTGGAGGCACTGATGAAACTAGGCATGACAATGTCTTTTTTCACCACTTAGGTCCAGGAAGTTAGGATCCAGTGGCCAAAGTTAAAAGGGAGGCTTCGTAAGGGAAAAACACCGCACAGAAAGAAACATCTGCATGTGAACTGAGCTTTAAGCGAAAGCTTCAGAAAGCAAGAAGGTACCATTTTTGACCACTGTAGTATGGGCCATAAAGATCCAGTTGCTAAATTAGGGCTACAAAGGACAGCTTGGAAGCAAATAGTTACAACTAATATAGTTATATGAAACTTTGAGTAACGTTTACTTTGAGTAAAGAATGATATAACTAGTAGTTACAAAGTTATATGCTAGGTCTAAAGAGTAGTATCTAAGTTATTTAGATTAAGAAGTAACACCTCATTCCTTTCAAAAGTTACTTTTAAAGCACATTTTAACACAGTTTTAGAGACATTTTAACTGTAATTTTTCAGGTTTTTTGACATTATCCTATCAATCTTATGTTACAAGGGAAGTATTTTTTGATTTTTTCCCCTTTGGCATTTTTGTAAATATTTCCAAGTTTCAATATAAGAATTGGCTTAACAATATTCCCCTGTATTTTCCTGGCCTGTTGCTAACAACAAATTACTTGCATGAGCAGCAATGGTAGCAGCAGCCTGGCTGTGAAGAGGTAATGAATAACACAGTGAGTTCCTTTTAAAATGTAACATTTGGAGCTCGGTATAGAACTGTTCATTTGTTTAAACAGTAATAAAATAAAAGCTAAGCAATTATAGAGTTAAAAGGCCCACATAGATTCAATGGAATATTTGTGTGCCATTTGTTAAAATTTAATAATTAAGGAGATGCTTACATATGGGGTGTATGCATGTCTAATCATCTATCAGTGTAAAATAATAAGCCATTCAATAATTAATTGATGAAGTCTGAACTCCATATTCCAGAGCTGTAGTTGCGGGTGGGCACTTTGCAGACAAATGAAGTGCAAAGTAATTGCTTGAAGAAGAAAAGAAAGATATTAACACAAGATTTTCTAGGTTCCTCGCAGGAATTCATCACAGTGGGTTTGAGGCTTTGGATAGGATTTACGCTGGTAATTCATCACTAATTAATGTTCTAAATTGGACTGGACGTGGAAGCAAGGGAGGGTGAGAACTCACTATTTTCTAGCAACGAGTAAGGAGAAAGGCAGGCAGAAAGGTAATGCTTTCTTTTGGGGGCATGAATAAGTGGGTCTATGAGGAGGAAAGACAAATCACACCTACATTTTGTTAGCAGAGCAAGCAGCGCTAAGCAGCAGCTAAGTTAAATTGTGGATTCAGCCCCTGCATATCAGAATGCTTAGTGGAGCATATGGCTCTCTTTGGAAATAAATCACACCTATGCTTCTTATTCTAAGAAAATGAGGAAGCTGGTGGTTATAGAAAACTACATCGAGACAGGAACGATAGACAGTAAGAATCCTAGTTCTAGCTGACTAAGGTAAAGATGTAGGGAGCCATGGCAGCCCCCTCACATCTCACAAACAAGGGCAAAATGTCTCTTCTGTCTTCTCCGAGAAAAAGTCAAGAAGGAAATACAAGAAGGAAGGATCCCTAAGAACATCATTCTAAGTTACAGGAAGGTCAGCACAAATCAAAACAGCTAGAAAACAGATTAGGAAACATGAGAAGATCCTCTCTGTATCTACCCTGTATGCGAAGAGATTTATCTCTTCCAGTATAACTTGACTTGCACCCCATTACCTTTAACACACTTAATGCTGGTGGACAATCATTCTATACAAACTTGTCCAGAGCAGACCTTATCATTAGACAGAGTGAGGTGGCTGCTGCAGACAGCAGATGTTGGTTATCCACACTTAATATCTTTTAATGGTAAGGAGTACGGAAGAAAAGCTTGTAGCATTTGTTGCCTCGGGTGACAGAATAACTTCATGCTGTGATTTGGGGGCAAGGGTTACTTCCTACTTTGCCTCAAGCAGCGAAACATCTTGAGTCGTCTCTTAAGATTTGATGGTTTGATGTTATCTCCCCACAAATAGATCACTGATATACTTTCTTTTTCAAACCAGAATAATGTGACAAGGTTTTAGAAAAGAAAGAACAATCATATTTCAGGCTTATGAGATCAACTGGGCTTTCCCCCTAAAATCTGGAAGTCCCTCAATGCAAAAATGTGTGAGTATGTGATGAGGAGGGACATAACTTAGGAATTAATGAATGGTGTTTGCACACTCAGGCACTGCTTTTCAGTACTAGAACAGAGCTTGACAGTCCTCTCACACAGAAGTCCACTCTTAGCTCTCCGTCCCAACTTTCTTCATCTAAACTGCCTAATTTATTTATTTATTTATTTATTTATTTATTTATTTATTTATTTATTTATTTATTTATTTATTTATTTATTTATTTATTTATTTATTTAATTTATATCCCGCCTATCTGGTCGGGTCAGGACCACTCTAGGTGACTAGAGTGTCAAGTGGCAGCGTCTTCTGTCTGATACTGTTAAAGAAATGGGGATCAAACGCTTGCTGATCTCCTAAAAATTATCCAGATGTTTACCGGTAGATTTCCATCTGCCTTCCATTTTGTACCTCTGCTTGCTGGCATTATAGCTCACTTAACCCCCACACTGAAGTGCTCCCAGACACAAGAGGAAAAATGTGTGACACACACACACACACACACACACACACACACACACACACACACACACACACACACACACACACACACACACACGGACATCAGGGTTTAGGAGAAACAGCAGGGTTTCGCCTCTCTATGTTTAATGAAAGGTCAAAGTATCAAAGACCATATGATTGCAGACTCGGTTACTAATATGTATTGTACTATTTTGCTTCCAGGTCCTCTAACTTCCTGTTGGCTATACACAGCTTTGTTGTCCAGTCTTACCAAGGCTTTTTCATCATTATTATTTATTTCATTTATTTATTTTTAATTTTTATTGTACATAAAAAACAAAACAAAAACAAAAGTCTTCGCAAGTGATGCAGACTTGATTGAGGTTAATACTTTGACTTTCTTTAAATAAGAAACATTTACTACCTTGAGTATGCAGAAGAATATGGAGAGATTGTCTAATAAAAACATAAAAGTAAAATGTAGCTTTCTAGCTAGATTATGTGTCCTATGGTACGATTAAAGCCAGAAGGCACAAATTATGTCAGCTGTAGAATTATACCCACTTATATAAGAGCAAGTGCCACTGAAACTGATAAGATGCACCTCGAAGTAGAAGTTAGGGTTATGACCTGCCCCCCTTATTCAGTCCAAAAACTAATAAAGGGGCATAGATTAATTCTGAATCCAACATACGCCATTTTTCAGATACTCCAACCCAAACCTCGCCCATGATAATGTCTGCAGTTGTGTGCTTGCATCTCTTGTGCAGAAAACCCTGCTCATAAATGGGTGGGGAAACTTTAACAGCATCATGTGTTTGGGGGCCATGGCAGACTTTAAGTAGAGAGTTCACTGTGCTAAACTGCAGACATGTATTTAGAGGCATTAGAGCCAGTGACCTCCTCCACGTTAAAGTTTGCAACAGGACCAAGAAAGTAATAATCTACCAGCAATGTTTATGGCAAAGCTGCAACAGCGCTCAGTAGAAATGGACAGGCTGTGTTGGTGAATTCCCATGTCCCACTAGAAGTCAGACCTTCATTGACTAGTTCCCCTCAATGGATACTGTGCAAGCACTTTTCTTTAACTGGGGTTGGTGAGCCCAGTTAAAGCTCCAGCTCTTTCCAGCTCTATGCCAGTAAAGCCGCCACTAAGGCCTCTTCTTTTCCTTCAGGGAACCATGCCCTGCGGTCCAGTGCTCTCCAAGTCATGGGACCCATACTGTTAAAGCTGCCGCTAGGACTCATGCCTTTTCCCTCAGGGAGCCATGCATTCATTGGGTGGATCTCATCTGTCCATAGATCCTTTGTAGGCAAAAGTCTAAATAGTCAGGTGACTCCACTCTCCTTACCCACAGGGAGCTGAGCCCCTGTTCTCCACTTCCCACCCTTCTAGGACAATGCAGAGGACAAAGAATTGAAATTTTGGGAGCAAATCAAGACCACAGGGTTTGGTTGAAGGGTCGAAAGAAGGAATGGACAAGAGGTATGGTAGTATGGGAGATGGAATGGACAATTTCCTAAAAGGTTTGACCTGAGAAATCTGGTTTGATAAAACGGAAGAAAAAGGGTCAGTTGACTTGTTAACATAACCCTAAGGCTGGCCTTTCTCATAGCCAATTTCTCACAGCCAGTCAGGGGAGGGTTCATCTGTGAGCCCAGATTATCATTTGGTATGGTATTTGAAAATAGTAGAGTGTGTGTGGTGGGTACCTGCTGTTTTAAAAAGCTGACTAGTGCACACCAAACAACCCTGGCACAACATGCAGATGGCAACCAGGAGCAGAGTTTGTGTGTATCAGTGCCTGAGTTTCAGTATTTTAGGATTCTTCTGCAATTGCAAATGAGTTTTAAGTCAAGCTGGTGTCCCAAAGCATAGGGAGCATGATGATAGTACTGTATTCTAAAAAGTAGATATTTAGGAAGGGGGTGAAGCCACTGGAAGTGCTGGAGGAGGCTCTTGAGAATCCCCTGGACTGCAAGGAGAACAAATCTATCAATTCTAAAGGAAATCAACCCTGAGTGCTCACTGGAAGGACAGATCCTGAAGCTGAGGCTCCAATATTTTGGCCATCTCATGAGAAGAGAAGACTCTCTGGAAAAGACCTTGATGTTAGGAAAGTGTGACAGCAAGAGGAGAAGGGGACGACAGAGGATGAGATGGCTGCACAGTGTCTGCGAAGGAACCAACATGAAATTGACACAACTACGGGAAGCAGTGGTGATAGGAGGGCCTGGCGTGCTCTGGTCCATGGGGTCACGAAGAATCAGACACGACTAAACGACTAAACGAACGAACGAAGCCACTACTTGTCCTGGGGAAGAAAACTGGTGTTCTTATGGAGCCGCCTAGAGTGGTTGCAATTACCAGACAGGCAGGATACAAATAGAACAAACAAACAAACAAACAAACATGTGGCCTTAGGGGAGGAAAAGGATGATGCAATAGGAAGGAGGCATTTCTTTTGCTATGAGGAAATGGTCACTGTTGTGTGAAAGTTGTTACTTTAATGTCTGAAATCCTGTCACTTAGCATAAGGCAAACATTAACTTTCAGTCTTTTCCTGCCCAGCAGACAACCTGTCTCTGGTGCGATTCTCTCTCTGTGTATATCTGTGTGCATGCATATACACATGTGTATGCGTGCATGCACATGAACGTGCTAGCTTGAGACATGTGTGCATGCTCTTTGAGAACCATGTTGGGGATGCTTTGTCTACCAGGGAAGAATGGACTAAAAGTTATGATTTGGCTTATGCTAAGCAACCATCTGCTGGATACTAGAGCGCACCAAAGAGTTTCAGAAGAAGATCAATCTATCCTTTATAGACTACAGCAAAGCCTTTGACAGTGTGGACTATGGGAAACAGTGGGTTGTTCTGAAAGAAAAGGTGTGGCTCAGCACTTGATTGTTCTGATGCGTATCCTCTTATGGACAAGAAGCTACTGTTAGGGCAGAATATGGAGTGACAGAATGGTTTCCTAGAGGCAAAGAAGTCAGGCAAGGGTGCATTTTAGCCCCTTATCTGTTCAATCTGTATGCAGAACATACCATGCAGAAAGCCAGACTAGATTCAGATGAAAGAGGAGTGAAAATTGGTGGAAGAAACATAATCAGTTAAGATATGCAGAGACACTATCTTACTGACAGAAAGAAGCAATGACTTGAAATGACATGAAAGTGAAAGGAGAAAGTGCCAAAGCAGAACATCAAAAAGATCAAAATAATGACTACAGAGGAAATAGACAACTTCATTGATGCTGACAATGAAGAAATTGAAGTTGTTATAGATTTTGTGTACCTTGGTCAATCATTGCTCCAAATGGAGTTTTCAGCCAAGAAATCAGAAGAAGACTAAGGCTTGGAAGGAAGAAGAGGAAGACCCAATTCAAGAGGGACTGACTCTCTAAAAAACCCACAAGTTTGATGTATTCACGAAGGCTCTCACGGCCAGGATCTAATGGTTGTTGGGGGGTTTTCGGGTTCTTTGGCTGTGTTCTGAAGGTTGTTCCTCCTAACGTTTCGCCAGTCTTTGTGGCCGGCTGCTCCTGTCCTCTGAAGATCCTGGCCACAGAGACTGGCAAAACGTTAGGAAGAACAACCTTCAGAACACAGCCAAAGAACCTGAAAAACCCACAACAACCACAAGTTTGACTTTGCAAGAGCTGAGCAGGAGGTCACTTTTTCATAGGGTCTCCATAAGTTGGAGATGACGGCACCTGACAACAGCAACAAAGCAACAGGATTTCATCCATTGAATCAAAGTGATTCAGTAGGGCAGTTGAAGAAAAGGAATCTAAAGGTTCAAGTATCAGAGGGTTTTCCTCTTTTGCTTGACTAAGGAACTGAACTGATGCATTCTGATGTGGAAAACAGGCAGCATGATAATGAAAATGAGAACTACATGTGACAGACTACTTCTTGTTCCACGGGAAGCTATTCTAGAATTGATACTGTTCAGCTCTAGTGTCCAATTTGGAATTCAAGGGCAGTTTGTTTGTGCTAAGACTCCTCTCTTCCCTCAGGGCAGATCCAAGTAGATTATTAGTGCTGTTGGGACATAGGGGGTATAGCACAGGCCCTCCTGTTCTTCTCCTCTCCATTTGGAGATGGAAGTTGCAGACTTTCTTTGGTGAAGAACTGACACAAGAAGGACAGGCCAGACACTTGGCCTATTTCAATCCTTTCCAAAACCCATTGATTGTAGATGACAAAACAAAGAGAAAAAAAACAACAACATTGCTATCACAATGGATCTTTCCTTGCCCAGAGGTAAAGATGCAGCATGGTGGAAAGCGTGCGTATATCCATCAATAAGGCTATTGCCCACATCAGATGTTGTTATCTCCAGTTCTACTTCTAAGTTGTCCCTTCAATAACCAACAATCACATGGCTTTGTTTGCACAGAATAGAAAGATATGTGGAGAGTCTAGAAAGCTAATGGCTACATTTTTAGAATCTTCTAGATCTGACCATTCTGCCAGGGAATGATTGCCTTGCTCAGTTCCTCAATGGGTTAAACAGAGACTTCTCCAGCTTCACCCACACAAAATATAAGGACACAGGCAGAAACTAGCATCCTTATATTGAGGACAGAAGCTAATTTCAAATCATAAATATATGGGTGAGTGTAGATAGAGGTGAGGAAGAGAGTGAGAGGACATTCATTTCCTGTCTTCCTGCCAGAAGCCCTTAGAAAAATCTTCAAAAGATGTATTACTGATAGCTGACAACTCTCCTATTCCCAATTTAAATTTATGTGCTCTAGGTACCGTGTCCTGCCATTAGGCACCTTGTGCTGTTTTTTTGTTTGTTTGTTTGTTTTTGGTAATATTCTTGGTGGGTCTTTAGCTTTGGGCAGAAGTAATCCAAGGTGCTGTCCTTGGCACCTCAGTGATACATGCAAATTCTTTGTGTGTGTGTGTGTGTGTGTGTGTTTGCGTGTGTGTAAGTAAGTGAGTGAAGTTAGGTACCTTAGACAACCGGCATTGCTCTTTCAGACCAGAGGCTAGACAACTTGTTTGAATTTCTATGATTTTCAGAATTCCAGGTGTTGTAGTCTAAAGGTACATTATCCACCACTGTACTAAACATATGGCCATTCAGTAATTATAACTCAGGACATTATTTTCCCCCATTCCTGCCCTCTGGTACCGGAGCCCACAGCTAAACGTACTCACATGCAACTGAAAATAGATGACCTGTTCTCTCGCACACTCTGTAAAATGTCATGCACACTGTTGGAGCTCTGGACATAATGAATCTTAATATAAATTGATTTGTAGGAACCTGTCTGAGCCGTGAAGAGGGGGGGAGTAGAAGGTGATCCTAGCTTATCCTGATAACTTCCAGATGGGGACTGAGACTTTTGCCACAAATAGTACTCCATCTGGTCAGTCCTAGTACAGGCAAATCAGCTGGCAAAGACCCCAACAGAGTCATTATAGGTAGAATGGATGATATGCAGCAAGTGAAGAACATGGTGGAACAGGGAGCTGTTTTCCTTTGTGATTTCCATGGAATCTTTGAAGGGTAGTCATTGAAATATAACTTCCTGTAGGAACACCTAAGGCCTGGGGAGCTGATATTGTTCATAATTATTCCCTCACTGCTTTTTAAAATTGTTGTTGTTGTTGTTGTTGTTGTTGTTGTTGTTGTTGTTGTTGTTGTTGTTGTTGTTGTTGTTGTTGTTGTTGTTGTTGTTGTTGTTGTTGTTGTTGTTGTTGTTGTTATAATTATAATATAAAGTCCATCTGTGCTTATTTAACATTGTGTCACCTGGGGTCAACTTATAATCATTTGTTAATACAGCTACAATACATATTAAACTCTTAATCTATACAACGTGCTTCTGACCATTGATAAAACAGGTTCCATGTTTGATAATATTCTGCATCTGCCTTTCCTTTGATTTGTAGTGTCAGTCTGTCCATTTCTGCGCAGTCCAATTTCTTTATAATTATTTCTTGATTTGTAGGTCATTGCTATTTCTTCATTCTTCGAATATTGGAAGAATGCTTTTGCTTACAGTTCCCCAATCCCCTACCAGTAGCCATTTTGGGGATTCTGGGAGTTGAAGTTCAAAAACCAAAAACTAAATGACAATCCCACCCCCCAAAAACTGGACAGCCAGGCTTTCCAACTGTGTAGTAGGGCATGGGACAAAGTCATATTATAGCCACATGACAAAGTCATCACAGAGAGCTGGGTTCTGAGGCACATTTTGAAAAGAGAGAGATAGAGGCAGTTCCAAGATATGGAACAGCATGGAAGAAAGGGCATGGTCTTTTGAGTGAATGTGAGACCATCTGGTAGCTTTTGCTTTACAAAAGGATGCATCTACTAGCTGCTAAACTTCACATACTGCTCCCTTTCCCTACCAAAATTCCTCTAAAGCAGTACTGTATATAAAAGTTCATTGTACAGCACCACCACCACAGAAGTATCGGCTACAAATACGAAGTGCTGCCATCAGAGCACACTAAAAATAGCTAAAATCCCCTTCTTCTTCCCAGAAAACCTATAGTTACCAAGAGTGGTAACACTTTCAATCTGAGAAGAAGAAAATATCTCCTGCAAATAGTTTTGTAATTCAGGGTTTGGGATGAAGACACCAGAAAGAAGGAGGGGAGTGTCAAGATGAGTGTTGTGGGTGTTTAGTAGGGAAAAGCCCATTTATTGCTGCCTCCTAGCAGGTGTCAGCAGCAGGTCCTTAACTCTCCCCCTCATAAAAATGCCTCACTCAGGCCACTTTGATAGGAGATCCAATGAGCATTTACAAGCTCCCAGCCCATTAATGAATGGGTTCATAAAGCAGGAACAAAAGATAATCAATACCTTCCTTGTGGGCAGGGTGGAGAATGCTGAAAGGATTTGCTAATCACATACATGCTCTTGGCTTTATTTCACAAGCCTCTATTGGCCGGGTTGAGGGAAACAAGCACTCTCTTCGACATCCATCTCTGTACTTTCCATCTTTAGGCACAATGAATCCGTCTCTCCCGTAATGAGCTCACCCTTGTCTTTTTCTCCCACTGCATGCAGGAGGTGGTGGGGGAGAGAGAGGAGGGGGCACCACTAATGGTGATTCACTGCAACAATCAATAAAAGGAAAGCATATTAAGCAGGTCCTCTGGAGAGAATATCTGTCAATAGGAATAGGAGTTGGAGTGGAGTTCAGTTGCCCAGCTATGTCATTTTGAAAATACCAGGTTACCAGAGTCACCTGAGGGACTGTGCAGAAGGTCCCTCTGGGGAATTTGTGGTATTGATCGCATTTGCATCACATCACTTCATCCAACAGCAGTGTACATGAGAGCACCCTATGTTTAATCCATAAGCAAGCCTTTGAGAACGGCAATTGGGGAGAGCATTTGAGAAGGTCAATGCCACCAAGTAAGCTTAATGGCTCAGCAGTGACTGGAGCCCAAGGCCCTGTTTGTTAGCCTATACGCAAACTGCTGTGTAGAATTATCAACATGAGTATCTCCAGAGAAATTATCGTGAGAATGAATTGCATATCTGGGAGAGAAAATACAGAGTTGATGATCACTGGTTAAATGATTATGGGCAGAATTTTCTTCTTCCTTCCCTTTTCTTAATGGTTCAGTGAACAAGTGGCTGGACAGCAGACAGGTATCACTCAATATCTTCACGTGAAAGCTCAGAAACTGTTGCTTATAGAAAATAATGCTGCAGAAGGGGGAGATGAGAGTCTGTTCTGAGGTGAGGGAGGGAAGGAAGGAAGGGTATATAGGAGGAGGTGAAATTATCAGTCTATGTGCTCTCTGGGGGCAGATAGTCACTTTTGTAAATATGGTTGCACATTTCTACTCCTAAGGTTTATCTCCATGCAAAGTCCAGCATGCTAGAACATAATAAACCACCCTGGCTTTCTTTTATCTTCATCTCTTTCAGAGACTTGGATAAGACCAAATAATTATTTTAGCCCAGCTCCTGCTTCACAGAGGCAAGGGCATCCATGCTTTAGCTTTGTCCCTGGATAGCACATATCTGTCAGAGTTGCCATTCGCCATCACATTTTTATATGCAAAATGTTGTCCACAGATCATATAGCTCCAGAGGAGCAAAACAAAAACATGCCAGTAAATTCATAAAATATATTTAGTTCTTCTTCATGAGGGAATAAACTATCTTGGTTTCTTCCATGATTAAGATTTCTGGAGAACCTGTGATTCATTTTCTGACTACGACAATGGGGTTTTTATTTTTTATTTTTTTGCTATTTGCCTTTCAAATAAGGTTCAGAGGCAGGGCTGGATCTGCTGTTGGGTACAGCAGTGGATTCCAACCTAATCCAGGTGATCCGTGACAGATCAGGAAAGAGATCTTGGTGTGCTGATGGACAGCTTCATGAAAGAGTCGACCTGGAATGTGGCAGCAGTGAAGAAGGCCAATTCCATACTAGGTATCATTAAAAAGGGGACTGAAAATAAAACACCCAACAATATAAAGCCTATGTACAAAACATTGCTAAGGCTGCACCTGGGGTATTGTGTACAGTTCTTGTTGCTGAACCTCAAAAAAGACATAATGGAACGGGAAAAGATGCAGAAGAGAGCAACTAAAATGATGACTAGGCTGGGGCATCTCCCTTATGAGGAAAGGCTACAGTGTTTAGTCTATAGAAAAGGCACTTGAGGGGGGACATGATTGAGATGTATAAAATTATATAGGGGGTGGATAAAGTGGAGAGAGGGAAGCTCTTTCCCCTCTCACGCAATACTAGAACCTGGGGATATCCACTCAAATTGGGAGAGTGAGAACAAACAAGAGAAAATACTTCTTTACCCAGTGTGTTGTTAGTCTGCAGAACTCCTTGCCATAGGATGTGGTGATGGCATCTGGCCTAGATACCTTTAAAAGGGGATTGGACAGATTTCTGCAGGAAAAGTCCGTTACAAGTCACAAGCCATGATGGGGATGTAATCTCCAGGCTTAAAAGGAAGGTACTTCAAAATGCCAGATGCAGGGGAGGGGTATCAGGAGACAGGTACCTAGTTGTCTCGTGTGCTCCCAGAGGCATCAGGTGGGGCCACTGTGAGATACAGGAAGTTGGACTAGAGGGGCCCTTGGCCTGATCCAACAGGGCTCTTATGTATTTATGTTCCTGGACTGCAGCTCCCAGAAACCCTGGTCAGCACAGCTGGTGGTGAAGGCTTGTGGGAATTGCAGTCTAATGACATCTGGTTTACTCAGGGTTTGGAACCACTGGGTAGAGTGATGTAGTCAACTCAAGTGGCAAATGCTAGAAGCAGCATGTTGGAAAAGACATCTGTATACCACACAGCCTGCTCTGCATCTCCTAAGCTAGCCTGCTGCCCTTAGCTGTGGGACTGTCCTATCATCAGTGCATCTTGGGTTGGTCTTGTGCAGTTCAGCTCATAGTTAGTCTGATGGCCCAAGACATCCAAGAATTGACAGAAAGATACTCTTCATTTTTTGCTCTGAAACATACAAATTAATATCTTTGGATATCATGGCTGCCAAATTATAGTTGTCAACTAGGTATGTTTCTTCAAGTCTGTCTGAATCCCAGTGTAAATGTTCTGTGCTATGCTGTCTGCAATATATTCTCAAGCCTGTAGTGTGGCATCATAGTACAGGAATATGCTGTCCATTCTTATCATATAGGGCAGAAGCTTTAAACCAGAGCAAGTAATGCTCAAAACCCAATATGCAACAGCAGTCTCCTTTGCAAGATATTTGTTTAGTCTCAATAAAAAGAAATGTGACAATAGGCAAATATATTATGTGACAATAGACCAATATATTATGTCATGTCTCCCCTGAAGGAGTCCTTCTTGGATGAAGATAATGAGGACAACATGCCTCAGATGGAAAGGTCTGTGTCAGAAGAACTTGAGGCCACAGCTGACAGCCCTCCTCTAGAGTCACATGAGGCTGAGACAGAACCTGGACTGTCGGCAGGGCAAGAGATCTGTCCCATACATACGACTCAAGTCTGATCCTCCAAGCCCCAGGGAGAGAAAGTACAGTAGGTGAACAGAAAGGACAGCAGTCCCCACATGAGAAGGAGTGTATGCCTGCAGTAGAAGATGGTTGGAATTTTCTAAGTGGCTACAACTTTGAGTGAGAGCCTCCCAACTATAACTGCATTAAAATACTGTCGGCTCTGGCTGCCGATTGCAAAGAAAAATTTCAGCTTTGCCTGCTTGTTTCCTGCTCTCAGCATCTGTGGAATACTTCTTTGATTGATACACTGCAAACGTAACCTTAACCTTAACTAACTTCTCTTCAGACTACTTCTTTGCGCAGACTGATGGCTCGGGAGGACTTATGATTTGATCTTGGCTTGCATTCTGGTCATGGAAACTCACTGGACGGTGGCAATGGCAAATCTACTCTTTAAGTAGATTGAAGTAAGCTTAAAGACCACCAGTAGTGAATAATTAGTTGGATTGTGTTACTTGGCCTGCAGTGTAGATGTTTGTATTTTTAGTGGGGGACTTTTAGTGGGTGGGGAGTGTTTGGGGAATTTTATGTGTGTGCATGTGTCTGGTCTCTGGGTGTCTGTGAATTTCGTTGTATGGGTATACTGTGTATATACTTAAAATGACATAATAATAATAATAATAATAATAATAATAATAATAATAATAATAATAATAATAATAATAATAATAATAATAATAATAATAATAATAATAATAATAATAATAATAATAATAATAATAATAATAATAATAATTATTATTATTATTATTATTATTATTATTATTATTATTATTATTATTATTATTATTATTATTATTATTATTATTTATTAATATCTCACATGCCTTAAAAACCCTGTTAGGTTTGCTGTAACTCAGAAGTAACTTGATAACACATAATACTGTACATACAGAAGAACACACTTCTGCCTTCATAAGGAAATCACATGCACACTTCTTAGTTTAGGAAAATAAGAAAGCCAGTGTGAAGAAAACTGAAATAGGAAAGATAACAGGAATCCAAATTTTCGCTTACTAAGATGAAGGTGCAAGCAGCCATGGTTGTGCCCAGACCTCTCAAGAACAAAGGAAAGAGGTTTCCTCCTCCCAAAACAGGTTGAGAAAGAAGGAAAGGACTTCAGCAACCCTAACATCAGCTAGTTTGCTGAAAAGTCAGCATAGGTCAGAACAAGCAAAATGACAGTTTAGGAGAACCTGAAGAGGTCCTTCTCTTTCTACACCTTCATTAGGGCAAGCTAAGTCACACACAGGCAGTTCCAGCACCTACAACTATATGCACCCAGGGCTTCCTCAGCAAACAAAGGTCCCACAGCCCCAACTCACCAAGGGGCTTATTTGTGGCGTGGAGATGGGGAAATGGCCGCCATCGGCTGCTTCCTTGTGCAGCCCTGGGGATTCCCAGCAGGTCACATAACATGCCACATAGTAGTTCCACAGAGGAGCCAGGCTTGATTGCCTCCTTAGCAGACCAGAGAAGAGGAATTTTTTACTCTGGTCCTCTGAGGGAGAATATAAACAGCTTTGCTGTTCCCTGCTGGCCAGTCTGCTTGAAGACTTCGCCCACCCACCATTGTTGATTATGGTTAGCAGGACACAGTGGGGAGGATTCACATAGGTGGATCTAGAGATGTGACTGGGGGAATTGTTTGTTCTTATATTTCTTTTTCACTTGTCACAATGTTATTGTTGGTTGATTGAGTGGGTTGGGTTTGGCACATAGGGGTGGGATCCAGGCTGATAGATAAAGAGCACTTTGGCTCCTACCCCTGGGAAGGAATCCCTTCAAGGAGTCTCTAGAATAGGGTTGATGTCAGGTGAACCCAGCTTGGGAGGGTGAGTCCCTGCGAGTAAATGGTATAAAGTCTTAATGGTCCGATGCCAGAAGGGTAACCATTTTCAGCTGCCACTCAGAAAATGGGCTGGTATAGTGGTGTCAGCAGACAGGCAGTTTGTCAGGAATTTGGCAACAGTAGAAATATGCGGAGTTATTGAAGACACTTACAAGTTCTTCTTTTGTTGCAAGACGGTTGTATTTACAAATATTTACAGATATTTACAGGCAGGCATCTCAACAGCATGGCAGGAACTCTTTATACAATCGGGTATAATGCATGGCAGCAAATGGTAGAGGAGGAAGAGAAAGACACAAAGACACAGTCCACTTATATACAGAGTTCACATTGTCCCAATGTTTCCAAATGCAGATGTTAGTAAAGTGCTCTGTTCTCAGCTTTCTCGCCAATCATTTAGGGTCAAACCAGATGTGGTATTAATTGTTTGTAAGCTATTAACATGCATAGACATTTGTTTTGTTGTTGTTGTAGAACAAGACAGAAAGGGAAAAAATAGGGAGGGAAAGGATTGGAATTGTGGCACATCGAGGTGAACCACCCCCATCCCCAAGATATGCTGCTTATTTTAAAAGAAAAGAAAAGAAAAGAATTAGGAATAGGAGAGAATTTTTCTCAATTGATTTTTTGGTAAGAACTTTTCAGAATTTCCGAATGTCTTCATAAACAGAAGAGAGAATCCTGAGATTTAAACAATTTGAATGAGTGAAAAAGTAAGCTTATTGGGTTCTCCTATCCATACAAAAGCTTTTGAGTGCTTCACTCTTGAAAGTAGTTCTAAATCTGCATATTCAACCATATTTGTGTTGCAGAACTAAAGTTGTCACTATTGTATTTTTGTGATAAACGATTCATCTAGAAGGCAAAAAAGATCTTCCCATGCTGGAAATAACAAGATCAATCAATTTGGCCACCACCAATACTTAAGAATGCAAATTTTCTTCTTCTCCAAAGTTACTAAACAATGAAGAAAATAATCCAGAGTTTAAGAGTGATGTGAATATGAAACTAATGGCTTCATGAAAATATTCATCATGTTTTTCTCCCTCCAGTCAAGAAGATGAGGGACATTTCTTCTCACTATTTCAGTACTTTGTAATTATCAAGACCTTTTACTATCTATTATGGAGTAACCAGTATGGTGTAGTCATGGATAAAGTGATGAACTAGGATTCAGGAGAACAGGGTTCAAATTACCACATGGAAACTCACTGGGGAGTGGAACTAGTAAAACCACTCCTTAAATACCTCATTTATATTGAAAACCATGCACTGTAAGTCACTTCTGACTTGATGGCACAACTATCTATTATGCACCTCATCAAACTTAAACATACAAAAGTAGCCATTTGGGGCAGATTATCCCTCTTCCTCTCATTTTACCAAGCTCTGCAACGTAGTTTCTGCTGATTAAGGCAAATCATAAACAAAATGGCTGCCTTGTGCCCACATTTTGATCGCAAATGGCTTCTTACTAAGCAGCTTTGTTTCTCCAGCTCTCTTACCTAGAGCTTTTGCCAGAAGCATTTCAACAGAATTGTGTAGTGGGCCAATTGAATGGAAGCAATTTCCTCCTCCAGCTTTCTGTGCCCAGCGCCAGTAAAGGGCCAAGAGTGCAATTCAATTTTTCAGAGTGCTTCAGATATTGGTGTTTGCAGGAATGGCTCCATTCTGCCAGGTTCAGTCATGGATCGGGAAGCAAATGCAACTTTAACTCTCTCCCCCCCCCCTCCCTCTCTGCCTCTCTCTCTCTCTCTTTGAAAGGGTCATCTTTGCTTCTTTGGAGAGAAATCTGTATAACAGATTTTGTTCTGGCTATGAAGAGGAGATGACTTCTCTTCAGCCTTTTGTACTGTTAATAGTTGAAGATGCTCGTGTTTTTTAAAAGACATTGATGGGTTCATGATAATTAAATAACCATGATGGCTTTGAGACCTAGTGGCTGTTAGGTACTAACCTGCCTGGGCAATGATTGAAAAGGGATGGTTTGTCAGCTGGAGAATAAACAAGTCAAACAGTTTTTGGCTAGGTGGCAAGAAAGTGCTAGAAGAAGCTTTAAAGAACATGGTATCCTTACAAGTGTTGATACAAGGACAGAGGAACCTCCCCCATCCTCACAACGTCTATTCTGAACACAGATCAACATACAGAATTATGGAGGAGAGGGACTGAATAAGCCCAATTCCAAATTTCAGTTCAGTTGTGTTCAATGATATCTTTGGAATGTGACTAGCCTCTAATATCTCCCCCCACCCCATAACTCAGATGCAGGTCCCATAAACCTCTTTACTCCTCTTCAAAAATTCCTTGCCATCCTATTTACTTCCAGGAAGGCAGGATGCAAGAGAGAGGGAAGCACAAGTTTTGTGGTTCAGATTCTTTTTGATCAGGAAAACAAGCTTGAGTCCTGAGACCACTTCTTTGCAATGTAGCCAAATTACAGATAGGACAGGTTTGTACAATGCAATCAGTAATTACAAATTTTGGCACCATCGCTAAACAGAAACAGCATAATGGTACACCTGAGATGAAGTGCCAAAGGGGTGTTTATCTGGATCTGTTGCAGCAGAAACGACAGTAAGTTTTGTGGTTCCTGAAAGAAGGCCAACTTTATTAGTACTTTTCAGATCCAGGACAAGTTGGCAGAATGGTGCTCTGTCCCTCCTCCCAACCTCCTGTTGTTTGTCTGACAGCTGGCGAGACCCATTGTACCTGCGACTGTATGAATGTAAAGCCATATCCTTGCCACAGAAATCCTTGCTTTTTCAGCTCCCAATTTTTCCCAAGGAGCAGACAGAAGCCTAGAACCAGATGGCAGCTTCTACCCTCCCCAACAAGGAACATGCTAGACACCAAATTAGAATGGATAAAATTAGGGTCACAACTTATTGGCTACAGCAAAACATAAGTTTGGCATACCATGAGGAATGGCTCCCTGGATTGGGTGAACTGTGTCAGAATATAGAAATTTTGTAGGCCTGAACATGTATAAGTGTTTCATTAACGAGCTGCCATTGTGCACAGATGTGAGAATGCTGAATCACTCTGGAGATGGTGCAATGTCTTGAAACCAGAAGAAGACCAGGTGCAAAGGATGAAGTCATATGTCTTCTGATTGGACTAAAAATGCCATGTACATGTATATAAGTGGACTGTGTCTTTGTGTCTTTCTCTTCCTCCTCTACCATTTGCTGCCATGCATTATGCCCGATTGTATAAAGAGTTCCTGCCATGCTGTTGAGATGCCTGCCTGTAAATATCTGTAAATATTTGTAAATACAACCGTCTTGCAACAAAGACGAACTTGTAAGTGTCTTCAATAACTTTGTGTATTTCTACTGTCGCCAAATCCGTGACAAGATTGAACTGAGAGTGGGCTTGGAATCTGTTGCAGTTTTGTTAGCAGCCTTACATGCTATCTGTAGTTTGTGTGATTGAGAAAGATTTTTCTGGACTGAGGTGATTGCATATTTCTCCACCAGTAACTTGGTTCTTTCCAGATTTTGATTCAAAGAGCATCCCCTCCTCCTTTCTAGTAGGTGATCCTTCTCTTTCTTCAGTTGGTGTCAGTTTGTTTGCTGTTGATCTGTTCAACTGATTGCTAAATATGTGTTCAGTAAAGAAAGAAGTATACACAAGTCTGTAATTTTCAAGCATCTGTAAGTAATGAAATGTTTTTATTCTTTCTTCTCCAAATGTCTCCGAGTAAGTTATTGAGACTTTAAGTGCCAGTTAATGAGAAAGGGATGGGCTATCAGGGGAATTTGTAGCTATTCTTCTCTGTGACTCCCTGTACTTCTACTGAGTAGCAAAAAGCAATTTTTACCAGAAATTCAAAACTCTGCAACAGAAACAACCTGCAGTGCTTCTGCTACTAGTTTATTGGCAAGCTGCCCAAACAAAGTAAAGATGGAATGACCTCAGGCCTCCTCACTCAGCCATGGCTCAGGCTCGATAGAGCACATTAGCACACAGCAGGAAGGGGGATACAACAAGTAGAGGAAAGAAAAATTCAACCCAGGGATTCAGTGTCTCTTTGCCACCCTAGGGAATGCTTTTGCTTGGTCCTTTCAGTTGTTTTATTTGTGTGGTGTGTGACTGTGGGCAACTCTACAAGCCTGCCTGCGTGCCAGACTGTCTTATTAATCTAATCTACTTGAAGCACATCTTCTTGGGAAAAAAGTGACATGCTGGACAGAGTTGAAAGAGTTAAATCCAATTTTTAGGAGGCCCAAGGTCTAGCCCTGGTAATTCTATAAACAAAACACCAGAGAGGAAAAGTTACAGGCCATTCTATCTGTGGGATTCCAGGAATGGTAGTTAAAAAGCAACTACCCCAACTCTGCAAAATATAGATACTAAACATAGTATTTCATCTTCCTACCAGATAGATAGATGGATGGATGGATGGATGGATGGATAGATAGATAGATAGATAGATAGATAGATAGATAGATAGATAGATAGATAGATAGATAGATAGATAGATAGATAGATAGATAGATAGATAGATAGATAGATAGATAGATAGATAGATAGATAGCAGAGTTTACCATGCCTGGTGAAACTGCAACCGACACAGTGTTTTAATCACTAAAACAACTGTGCAACACAAATTAATTTCCTATTGTAGAATTGGAATGAGTGAGGCACAGTGTTTTTCTCTTCGAGCCTATTTTCTCTCTCAGAAATGAAGAAAATGATTTTTATTCCTTCTGAGCACATCTTGTAGAATCTCCTGGCCAGTACAGCCAAAAAAGGTAACTTTTCCAAGCTCCAAGCTGTATTGCATTTGCCCTTTTCACTAGCCCTTATCTTGGCTTTTCTGTCTCTTGATCCCACTCCTGGTCTCTTTTGCTTTTGTTCCACAGCTGCTCACCGTTTTTATCTCCCATTCTTTACCCTTTTTATGCCCCCTTCTCCTTTAATTTTATCTGCCTCCCAGTGACTAGTTTATTCTTCCTCTCTGACTGAAAGCAGTCTTTTGAGGGGAACCTGCCAGTAGAAGCATTAGCTGGAAGCAAAGCTAGGGGCCTGCGAGGCTGTAAACAAAGGGAGCCTGATGTAGAAGGCAGTGAGTGAAGAGCGGTTCTGCATTAAGTAGCTCTTCATCAGTGCCGAGTACAGAGCATGCCCTTTGGTGCACATTAGTCACCAAGCCATTTGCAAAATAGGTTCAGCCAGTCAGGTTTGCGTTCTCTAAGGAAGATAGCAACATGAGCCTGAGCTGGCTCCCTTGTAACCAGGGTTTTTTTCCCCTATTCCTTTCATTAATTGTTGTACTGTCAATACACAATAAAAAACACCATCACATTTTCCCTTCTCAAAGAATATGGTACAGAAAACAAAAGAGTCCATGTCTTAAACAAAGGTTGGAAGCCCATTAAGAGTAACATACCACATAGATTTGTAACTCCAGATTTTCAGAGCCATCCTTTGAATTATGTGTGTGTATCTGAGAGAGAGAGAGAGAGAGAGAGAGAGAGAGAGAGAGAGAGAGAGAGAGAGATTGTGTTTTGGCAGATGTGTGTATGCGGAGATCTGCAGGTAAGAACAAAGTGTGCCAATCTATTCAATCATTTTAGAATTAATTTCCCAAGTTAATCTAACAGAAACAACATGGTTAGATAAGATAGAGGAAAAAAGACAAGGTGGTAGGAGTCTGTGGAGAAGTGTAGGGAAGGGAAATTGTTTTGTAGGTCAGGGCTCGAACAAGGACAAATAGTGCCCTGAGTGAGATTAAAAAAATGGATAGGTTTACTTCATTTTTCTTACTTGAGGACAAGAGAATTTGGTTGTGCTTCTCCAGAGTATTTCCTCCAAATTCTAAAACACTTACCTCAAAGCTGCTTTCAGCCCATTGGGGCTCAGTCTCACACATCTTCTGCTTGTGATCTGCTGGCAGTCTTTTCTACTACTAATTCAGGAAGAATTAGTAGTTGTGTGGCCTCACACAAGTCTTGCATCTTTCCCCATACCAACTGCCACAGAAGATTACTCCTCAGTGGTGCCTTGACTGGAAATTTGAGGTGATATTTGCTCAGTCATTCACTCAATGCTTGTACAGTGGTGCCTCACATTACGACATTAATTCGTTGCGAAATCGCTGAAGAACGAAAACGTCATAATGCGAAAAGAAAGAACCCATTGAAACGCATTAAAACCCGTTTAATGTGTTCCAAAGGGCTGTAAACTCACCATCCAGCGAAGATCCTCCATAGGGTGGCCATTTTTGCTGCCTGTGCAGCGAGGAATCCGATCATCGCAAAGCGAAATTCCCCCATAAGAAACATCGTTTTGCATCGTAATGCGGTTTCGTTATTAAACGGAGCAATCGGAAAGCGAGGTGCCACTGTATTCTTTCCCTGATGTGCTTGGAGCTTTTCTGTGACAAGAAAAGTCCAGTTCTGTAACTGGGCCCATCTGTTGTGGGCCAATACTAAGCCAGCCTAACCAATCTTCTTTATATTATTAACTTATCATTATGTATTAAGATTCACTTTCAGCTGGGCTGTTAACCTAGCTATTAAGCAGGCCACTTGCCTCCTTTCCAGCAAGCTTAGGTTTTTGCAGCCAACTCAAGTTGGACCAGAAGAACCAAAATAATTCATTTAGCTTGTGTTTTACCAGACTAAACACATGCCAGGGCTTTAAACAGCATGTACAGCTCAAATAAACATCTATTCTATTTTACAAATGACTGTACAATTACCTCATCACTGGTGGAGAGAGGTCCTACCATGTAATGGAGGTGGTTTTCAAAGATGACTACAATTGAGAACAATATTGCTCAAAACCTTGATTTTTCAGCCACTGTGCTACAATTTGCACAAGTTAAAATTCTGAGCTATGGCAATACACTATCAGATGTTTTATTTTAATTTTTTGTTTCATTTTGTTTTGTAGTAGTTCCTGTTTTTGGTTGCTTACACCAAACAGTACATTAAAAACACAGTTTGGTATACCTCCCGAATGAGAATGACACAATCTTTTGTTTAGCCTGACACCTACCTCAGCTTATCTTGCTGCCTCCCTTAATTTACCTTGATGTCCTTAGCTCTGCTTGGTACCCCTGCCTCAACTTACGCTAGAGCCTCGTGGCGCAGTGGTTAAACTGCTATATTGCAGCCAAAACTGTGCTCACGACCTGGGGTTCAATCCCAGATAGCGGCTCAAGCCTTCTATCCTTCCGAGGTTGGTAAAATGAGTACCCAGCTCGCGGGGGGGGGGGCAATGTGTAGCCTGCATAACTAATGTGTAAACCACCCAGAGAGTGCTTGAAGCACTTGAAGCGGTATATATAAGCAGCACACTTTTTTTAGACAGCTGCCCAGTTTACACAACCCTAAGGTTGGCCTGAGTGAATTTAAAGGATTAAATGGGAAGTCTTGGGGGTCATGGGAAAGGGAAAAGATTAACTTTCTGCTCCTTCTGATTCTGGATGAAGATTTCCGCTGTACTGCCTTTAATCTTTTTCTTAAGCTTAATTGTAGTGTGTGTAGGATCATGGAGACATGCAAGTCTTAAGCTTCTATTCCCTATGCTCAGTTTATCTATGGGAACAGCTGAACAGTATGTGTGTGTTAGAAGCAGTACAAGAATCTCCCCCCCACATTTTCCCTTCCCATCAGTTAAGCTCTCTCTCTCTCTCTCTCTCTTTCTCTCTCTCTCTCTCTCTCTCTCTCTCCTCTCTCTCTCTCTCTCTCTCTCTCTCTCTGTGTGTGTGTGTGTGTGTGTGTGTGTGTGTGTGTGTGTGATAGAGAGAGAGAGAGAGAGAGAGAGAGAGAGAGAGATGCAACACGACAATCCTCCCTCCTCATTTTCCCTGCCCATGGGCTGAACAGGTAGAGTTATGGTGTAAATTTGAAATTGTAGCTCCAATGAGATCGTACTTTGAAAGGATTCTTCCTTCACGTGAGTTTCAGTAATTTAGCCATGATCCTCAGTATATGAGAGCTAGTTATCTTATCAAGCCTCAGGCAGAAAGGGACAGTGGTAGCAGATAGGGGATGGGGGGAGAGGGAGAGGAGAAATGTTTCATGCACTATTGAAAATCTGGAGAAATGACTTTTTTTTACAGTGGAGCTTGCAGAAACCCCCCCCCCCCCCAGCCAGCATTGCCTTTTGAGGAATCTGGGAGTTGCTATCCCTTTCATGGATTGCTGCCTTGTCGTGGCGAAGGGGCTTGAGTAACTCAGAGAAGCTATGGGCTATGCCGTGCAGGGACACCCAAGACGGACAGGACATAGTGGAGAGTTCCGACTAAACGCAATCCACCTGGAGTAGGAAATGGCAAGCCACTCCAGTATCTTTGCCAGGAACGCCCCATGATCAGAAACAAAAGGCTAAAAGATATGACGCTGGAAGATGGGCCCCTCAGGTCGGAAGGCGTCCAACATGCTACTGAGGAAGAGTGGAGGACAAGTACAAGTAGCTCCAGAGCTAATGAAGTGGTTGGGCCAAAGCCGAAAGGACGCTCAGCTGTGGACGTGCCTGGAAGTGAAAGGAAAATCCAATGCTGCAAAGAGAAATACTGCATAGGAACCTGGAATGTAAGATCTATGAACATTGGGAAGCTGGAGGTGGTCAAACAGGAGATGGCAAGAATAAACATCGACATCCTGGGCATCAGTGAACTAAAATGGACAGGAATGGGCGAATTCAGCTCAGATGATTATTATATCTACTATTGTGGGCAAGAATCCCGTAGAAGGAATGGAGTAGCCCTCATAGTCAACAAAAGAGTGGGAAAAGCTGTAATGGGATACAATCTCAAAAATGATAGAATGATGTCAATACGAATCCAAGGCAGACCATTCAACATCACAATAATCCAAGTTTATGCACCAACCAGCATTGCTGAGGAGACTGAAATTGAACAATTCTATGAAGATTTACAACACCTTCTAGAACTGACACCAAAGAAAGATGTTCTTCTCATTCTAGGGGACTGGAATGCTAAAGTAGGGAGCCAAGAGATAAAAGGAACAACAGGGAAGTTTGGCCTTGGAGTTCAGAACGAAGGAGGGCAAAGGCTAATAGAGTTTTGTCAAGAGAATAAGCTGGTCATCACAAACACTCTTTTCCAACAACACAAGAGGCGACTCTATACATGGAAATCACCAGATGGGCAATATCGAAATCAGATTGATTATATTCTCTGCAGCCAAAGATGGAGAAGTTCTATACAGTCAGCAAAAACAAGACCTGGAGCTGACTGCGGTTCTGATCATCAGCTTCTCATAGCAAAATTCAAGCTTAGACTGAAGAGATTAGGAAAAACCACTGGGCCACTCAGGTATAATCTAAACCAAATCCCTTATGAATACACAGTGGAAGTAAAGAACAGATTTAAGGAACTAGATTTGGTGGACAGAGTGCCTGAAGAACTTTGGATAGAGGCTCGTAACATTGTCCAGGAGGCAGCAACGAAAACCATCCCAAAGAAAAGGAAATGCAAGAAAGCAAAGTGGCTGTCCAACGAGGCCTTAGAAATAACAGAGAGGAGAAGGGAAGCAAAATGCAAGGGAGATAGGGAAAGTTACAGAAACTTGAATGCAGACTTCCAAAGAATAGCAAGTAGAGACAAGAGGGCCTTCTTAAATGAACAATGCAAAGAAATAGAGGAAGATAACAGAAAAGGAAAGACCAGAGATCTGTTCAGGAAAATTGGAGATATTAAAGGAACATTTTGCGCAAAGATGAACATGATAAAAGACAAAAATGGGAGGGACCTAACAGAAGCAGAAGACGTCAAGACGAGGTGGCAAGAATACACAGAGGAATTATATCAGAAAGATTTGGATATCCCGGACAACCCAGACAATGTAGTTGCTGACCTTGAGCCAGACATCCTGGAGAGCGAAGTCAAGTGGGCCTTAGAATGCCTGGCTAACAACAAGGCCAGTGGAGGTGATGGCATTCCAGTTGAACTATTTAAAATCTTGAAAGATGATGCTGTTAAGGTGCTACATTCAATATGCCAGCAAGTTTGGAAAACTCAACAGTGGCCAGAGGATTGGAAAAGATCAGTCTACATCCCAATCCCAAAGAAAGGCAGTGCCAAAGAATGCTCCAACTACCGTACAATTGCACTCATTTCGCACGCTAGCAAGGTTATGCTCAAAATCATACAAGGTAGGCTTCAGCAGTATGTGGACCGAGAACTCCCAGAAGTACAAGCTGGATTCCGAAGAGGCAGAGGAACTCGAGACCAAATTGCTAACTTGCGCTGGATTATGGAGAAAGCCAGAGAGTTCCAGAAAAATATCTACTTCTGCTTCATTGACTATGCAAAAGCCTTTGACTGTGTGGACCACAGCAAACTATGGCAAGTTCTTAAAGAAATGGGAGTGCCTGACCACCTTATCTGTCTCCTGAGAAACCTATATGTGGGACAGGAAGCAACAGTTAGAACTGGTCATGGAACAACTGAGTGGTTCAAAATTGGGAAAGGAGTACGGCAAGGCTGTATATTGTCCCCCAGCTTATTTAACTTATATGCAGAATACATCATGCGGAAGGCTGGACTGGAAGAAACCCAAGCCGGAATTAAGATTGCCGGAAGAAATATCAACAACCTCCGATATGCAGATGATACCACTCTGATGGCAGAAAGTGAGGAGGAATTAAAGAACCTTGTAATGAGAGTGAAAGAGGAAAGTGCAAAAAACGGTCTGAAACTCAACATCAAAAAAACTAAGATCATGGCCACTGGTCCCATCACCTCCTGGGAAATAGAAGGGGAAGATATGGAGGCAGTGTCAAATTTTATCTTCCTGGGCTCCATGATCACTGCAGATGGAGACAGCAGCCCTGAAATTAAAAGACGCCTTCTTCTTGGGAGGAAAGCGATGACAAATCTTGACAGCATCTTGAAAAGCAGAGACATCACCTTGCCGACAAAAGTCCGAATAGTCAAAGCTATGGTTTTTCCTGTCGTGATGTATGGAAGTGAGAGCTGGACCATAAAGAAAGCAGACCGCCGAAGAATTGATGCCTTTGAATTGTGGTGCTGGAGGAGGCTCTTGAGAATCCCCTGGACTGCAAGGAGAACAAACCTATCAGTTCTAAAGGAAATCAACCCTGAATGCTCCCTGGAAGGACAGATCCTGAAGCTGAGGCTCCAGTACTTTGGCCATCTCATGAGAAGAAAAGAGTCCTTGGAAAAAACCTTGATGTTAGGAAGGTGTGATGGCAAGAGGAGAAGGGGACGACCGAGGATGAGATGGCTGGACAGTGTCTGCGAAGCAACCAACATGAACCTGACACAACTCCGGGAGGCAGTAGAAGACAGGAGGGCCTGGCGTGCTCTGGTCCATGGGGTCACGAAGAGTCGGACACGACTAAACGACTAAACACACACACACGGGAGTTGCTATTCAAAAAGTAACAAGGCCAAGCTTTGCGTTTGACTCTGGCCTCTGCTTTTTACTGAGCCCATGACAGGCATGCTGGCTTCTCAGCTTATTACCGTTCTCCTGGAATACTGTCTTCTAAAAGATGGCTATCGAGTTTAAGACTTGGAGACTCTGTTTCACAGTAGTTCCAGCCCTTCCTTGAGGGCCGATCTCAGGGTGGACCTTAAGAATCCCAGTCGTATCATTTCTGTTGTGATTTAAATCAGTGGTTCTTAACCTTGGGTTACTCAGGTGTTTTTGAACTGCAACTCCCAGAAACCCCAGCCAGCACAGCTGGTGGTGAAGGCTTCTGGGAGTTGCAGTCCAAAAACACCTGAGTAACCTAAGGTTAAGAACCACTGATTTAAATCGTTTTATCTGTTTCCATTCACATGACACATAAGTAGAATTGATTCATTTGGCCAACTGATCAGTTTCTTTCATCCTTGCCAATACAAGTGGGGTCTTGACTTGAGAACTTAATCCGTATTGGAAGGCGGTTCTCAAGTCAAAAAGTTCTCAGGTCAAATCTGCATTTCCCATAGGAATGCATTGAAAACCATTTGATCCGTATCTGCTCTTTTCCGTCCATAGAAACTAATGGGAAGCTGCTATTCTGCCGTCGACCACTAGAGGGGGATATTTTGTTTCTTTTTTTCTTAGGTCAAGAAAGGTTCAGGGAAGGCAGGGAAAATACAGTCCAGGCAGTACCAGGCAGTCTGAAGACTGTCTCCCAATCCACTCTCTAAACGCTGGGAGGAGTGAGGAAGCAGACAGGCACCCTTTTCACTGGCCAACAGTTAACTGAAAGTTCAAATTTTGCACTTTCCCTGCCTCCCACGTGGTTTTTTTTCAGTTCTTAACTCAAATCTAAGTATGTAAGTCAAGTCAATATTTTCCTATGAGAGTGGTTCTTAAGTCAAAATGTTCTTAACTCGAGCCGTTCTTAAGTCAAGACCCCACTGTATGGGCTTTTAAAAATGATTTGATCCCTGATTATTTCTATTCACATCAGTTTGGTGTATATTAACATTGCTGCTGGTTTGCTTTGCACTCATTTATGTTTTTGGTGTCATGGGCACTGTACTTGTTTCCTTTCTTAATTTCCCCCCCAAATGCTTAGCGATGTACTGTATCAATATTATCTCCCTGAAGAATTTACTGCTACATCCCTTCCTTGAAACATTCATCTCCACTCGTCCCTTCCCTTGCCGATGTGGAGAAACACCCTGCCTAGTGTCCTTTGAGAAACAAAGCACCCTTAAACTGAAGAACTGCCAAGGGACACCTTGCATTATGAAACATCTTCCAATAATGCCTTGTAAAGTTCTTCACACAAATTTAGATGCTGCATTAGTGATTTGTCGTTTAAGTATATTTAACAAAAAATAAATAAAATAAACCAATTTTAGAACCACTTGCTGTTGAAACAGAATGGAAAATGAGTAAATTTCATTAAGATGGCATGTATAGCCTACAAAACCTGTTCAAAGTTTAAAAAAATGTATTGAAAGAAAGGAGAGCCAAGTTAATGCATTTAGAGATTTATATACCATGTAACTATACATGAATGTACAGTCACATGGTATATGAATGTATAGTGGTATAAATGAAATAGGAAATTGAATAATTTCTACTGGCCTGTGTCACTAGACCCTCAGATGGTAAAGTGTGGGGGTGAGTTGTCCTACTCTAGGGCCTCCATCATGGAGTCTTTCAGGGATTGTATGTCTCCTCTATACTTTCTAATCTCTAAATAAAGCCACTGAGAGAAGTCATATAGAGACTTGGAGTTAATTGTCATCAATATGCAGATGGCACACAATTCTTTCTCTCCTTTTCTTTATCCGCAGGTGACGTTGTGCAAATTCTTGAGTGCTGCCTGTCCTTGATAATGGACTGGATGAGGGCCACTAAACAGAAATTGAATCCAGATAAGATGGAGATCCTAATGTTGGACAGACCATCACACCAGTTGGAGAGTAATTTACCCAGTTTGGATGGGATTACACTCCCCCTGAAAGACTGGGTTCACAGTTTGGGGGTGGGCTATTGAACATAGATCTCTCTATGGAGACACAAATATCTGCTGTGGCTAAAAGTGCCTTTTATGAACTCTGGCTAATTGCCTAGCTCTGCCCCTTCTCGGATAGGAAATACTTCACAACAGTGGTTGTGCATAGGCAATCTTTAAAATAGGCTACTGTAATGATCTCTATGTAGGGTTGCCCTTGAAGTTGTTATGGGAACTCCAACAGGTCCAAAATGCAGCTGCCAAACTCAGATATGAGCACATATGAACACATATGCCTAATCTTGGCACAGTTTCATTGTCTCCCTGTTAGTATCCTGTGCCCTATTCAACGTGCTAGTTATGATGTACAATAAAAAGCTGTTAGAAGTTTGGAACCCTGATACTTGTTGAAATCTCTCTCTTGCAAAATAGCTATCCATCCTACCTGCTCCTCATAGCCCTTGATGCTAAAAATTGTGACAATTAAGGAGGCCAAAGGAGATAAGACCAGGATCTGTGCTTTCTCAGTTGTGGCCCTTTGAGAATAAGTTTCTTACAGGGATTTGTTAGGAGCCATCCCTTTCAGTTTTTGTGAAGTTAATTAAAATTAACGGTATAAAGCTGCCTTTTACTAGCATTTTACTAACTGGCCTGGGATGTTCAGATTTTGTTTATGTTTGTTTAATTTATTTAAAAGCAGCTTTTATTAATTTAGCTAGGGGCAAGGTTTTTATCGTATGTATTACATTTTGCTGTTTGTTTGTGTAATTATGCTTTTATGTGAATTGCCCTGAAAGTGTTCACACTGATGGTGCAGTACAGAAGTTGAAATAACATACATACATACATACATACATACATACATACATACATACATACATACATACATACATACATACATACATACATACATACATACATACATACATACATACATACATACATACATACATACATGTCTAGTCTGAATTCTATGATTTCAGTTCTTAGGTGGTTTAGTCTGCTATTAGCATGTTAATTTAAATTAGTTAAGATTCCATTCACTGCACAATAGTTCATACAAGATTGTTCTAAGTATTGAAATGGACTTTAAGCCCTAACACATTAGAAAGGGTAGGAGTGGTAACCCTGTGGCCCAAATCATTCATCCCACTAACCATTGTATGATATGCTCATAAATGGTGGATACATCAATTAGCATTATAATCAGAACTATTAACCTTCAATTAATTAAACATCAGGATTCTACAATGTAGGCTAGTTTCCTAATTAACCTATAGTGTAGAGGTGAATCCAAAACAAATTGTGAAACTGAGATCCTTTTCACATTGAACTTGGAGGAGAATGAGTCAGAAGTAATGAGAAGGATGCACGGAAATGCACACAGCTTCCTGCTGTCAAGGGATGAAGGTAAACCCTTGCCCAAGGGAAGACATGTTGCCGTTCAGAATACCTTGTATAGGCAGATACTGAGCAGCAGTGGCTTGTGCCTGCATGTGTGTGCATATGCTTGACACAGGGTGGGGTGGAGGGAAACAGGAAGCTGCCTTATACAAGTTCAGACTATTTGCTTATCTAATCCAGTATCAGAACTTGGATATATTCCTTTTATGAATGATAAGATCCAGATGCCCACAGCTAGTTCAGCCAGCCTGGGGATTCTGGGATTTTTTTTTCCAAAAAACGTCACTTTCTCCAGTTCTGCACCAGTTTGCTCTAGTCTGAACTGCAATGGCTCTCCCAAAAAGTACACTTTTTCTAGATTTTACTATCTGATTCTTTTAACTCAATGTCGAGAATTAAAATCTCAGGGCTTCTGCCTGCAAAGCCTCTGCTATATGAATGAATTACAGAATCTTCTCTATGAGGCAGTTTTGTGCTTTGGCCTGTATAAACCTTTAAGCATTATGGGGCAGTATATAAGCAACAGGTTTTGTAAGAGTTGCAAATACAGATGGACACAAGCTGCCAGTTCAGTGGTTTATCCCAGTTCATTTACCATTGCAACACGTGTTTGGTGGTTTGGTTCCTCACCCCCTCTGGAAGCAATCCCCAGAGGAGATGGGTCAGGGAAGCTGGACTGCTGCTTCTAAACGGGTGCCTGTGTGAAGGGGCAGGATGCTGAACCACCAAACACCTGTTGTGGTGGTAAACAAACCGGGACAAACCACCAAATACTTTATGCCCATCTGTACGTAGTTGCAAATAATGTATGTGCAAGCTTGATAGTGTGAGGCGCACAGTGTGAATTTCATGCACTACAGCCTAAATAAATACAGTATTAGCCCAAATTTATTTGCATAGCCACACAAATGCCATAATGTTTGGAGGCAAATTGCTCCCAGTTAAGAAAGCAATGTAAATAGGTTCATGTCGAGTCAAACAAGTAGGTATGCAACATATAATGTCTATGTTGATTTCTTAGCTTAAGGCAATTGACCATCAAAAGTTTCTTGGTTGTATTGTGCCAACATAACTGGTCAAGGGCATTTTGGCCATTATATGTAGGTGCATACAAATATATTTGTGCTGAGTCGGTAAAGCCTAGTGCTGCTTGGGAATGAGCTGGAGTTGGTTGTCCAGCCTTTAAAATCACCTCACAAGCAAATTCAGTTTATTTCCTCAGACACTTCTGTTTGCCATGAAATCTATCTCCTGGCTTAAAGACAATGAGATATATAACAATTCTGTGAGATGATGAATTGATATCTGACAACTCTATTAATAGATGTTCCACCTCAGGAGAAGCTGCTGAATTTGCTTCCAATTTCTATTTTCTCTTTAATCAAACAATCTGAAAAATGACCTGGGGTTGTATAGAAGAACTTGCAGGAATCTTTATCAGACTCTCCGAGTTGGGAATTGGGGGCCTTGCATTGGCCTGGCTCCGCTCCTTCTTGGAGGACCGTCCCCAGAGAGTGCAGCTTGGGGAGAGTGTCTCAGTCTCAATTGTGGGGTCCCACAGGGGTCGATCATCTCCCCAATGCTGTTTAACATCTATATGAGGCCGCTGGGTGGGGTCATCAGGGGGTGTGGAGCTCGGTGTCATCAGTACACTGATGACACTCAGCTCTACATCTCATTTCCACCTTCCGCAGGAGATGCCATTCTGTCCCTTCAGCGCTGCCTGGGAACCGTACTGCAATGGATACAGGAAAACGGGCTGAGGCTGAACCCCGACAAGACGGAGGTGCTAAGGGTGGGCGCCCCCACAGTTGGGAGCTTGGGAAACTTCCTCTCTTTTGGGGGGATGACCCTTCCTGCTAGGGAAGGGGTCCGCAGCTTGGGAATCCATCTCGACCCGGCGCTCACTATGGAATCCCAGGTGGCGTCGGTGGTCCGAACCGCCTTCTACCATCTCAGGTGGGTAGCCCAGCTGCGGCCCTATCTCGATGTTGGGGCGCTCACCACTTTGGTACATGCGCTTGTAATCTCAAGATTAGACCACTGTAATGTGCTCTACGTGGGGCTGCCTTTGAGGCTGCTGCGGAAACTTCAGATGGTGCAGAATACGGCGGCCAGACTCCTTAGTGGGGTGAAAAAATACCAACATATTTCTCCCACTCTGGCCGCATTGCATTGGCTGCCCATCCAATTCCGCATCGACTTCAAAGTGTTGATGCTCACGTATAAAGCCCTAAACAGTTTAGGGCCTTGATACTTGGCGGAACGCCTTCTTCCACCAAGATCTACCCGTGTCACTCGCGCGAGCCAGGAGGTGAGGCTGAGGAGCCTAACGCCGAGGGAGGCCTGGAAAGAAAAGACAAGAAATCAGGCCTTCTCGGAGGTGGCTCCTCGCCTCTGGAACAACTTACCTCCTGAGATTCGCACGGCCCCCTCGCTGGGTATTTTCAAAAAGCAACTAAAAACACTGATGTTTCGGCAGGCCTTCCCCCCCAGCTAATTCTTGATTCCCCTTCTTTTCTCTCTCCTAGTGTTTAGCCCTATTGTTGTAAGTTTCTTTTATCTAATACTGCTTTTATTCATTGTTGTACCCCTTGTTGTAAGCCGCCTAGAGTGGTCTTAATCAACTAGATAGGCGGGATATAAATAGAATAAATAAATAAATAAATAAATAAAATAGCAAAACTCTTTTGTTTTCTCTTGAAATTTATCATCCATTTGACCAGATGAACAGTTTGCAATTCACTGTTTTGCTTTAGACAAAACTTTGGTGGCATTGTATTCGTGAAGGCTTTCACGGCTGGGATCTACTGGTTGTTGTGGGTTTTTCAGGTTCTTTGGCTGTGTTCTGAAGGTTGTTCTTCATAACATTTCGTCAGTCTTTGTGGCTGGCATCTTCAGAGGACAGAAGTAGCACGCTGTGCTCTGGTGCAGTTAGTTGGAGAGTTGAGTATTTATAGCTGTGGGTTCAGCTTTTGTCCTATTCAGGAGATGGGTGATAATGGTGATCAATGACCCACAACAAAAAGCCCACCACAAAAATACAACAAATGTTATGGTCAGCAAAGGACAGAAGGGACCCCCTCACCACTGCAGGAGTATACCGGATACCTTGCAGTTGTGGCCAGGTATATATTGGAACCACAAAACGAAGCATCCACACCAGAATCAAAGAACATGAGAGACACTGCAGACTAAAACAACCAGAAAAATCAGCAGTAGCTGAACATGCCCTAAAACAAACTGGACATGAAATTCTATTTCAAAATACCGAAATACTGGACAACACCAGCAATTATTACGTCAGACTGCACAGGGAAGCCATTGAAACCCACGAGCACCAGCAGAACATTAACAAAAAAGAGGAAAGTGTGAAGCTCAACAAAACTTGGCTCCCAGCTCTCAAAAATACAGAATGCAAAAGGTCAACGAACTCTACCCAGCCACAAGGACAGGGGATCACTACACACAAAAGACCAGCTAATGACACCCATCAACCACAGTGATAGATAATCTCTCCTTCCTATCACAACAATACACCCACAACAAGACACACTAATCACCCATCTACAGAAAAAGACAAAAGCCCATCTCACAGCCATAAATACTCCACTCCCATGCCAACTACACCAGAGCACAGAATGCAGTCCTCTGAAGATGCCAGCCACAGAGACTGGTGAAACGTTAGGAAGAACAACCTTCAAAACATGGCCAAAGAGCCCGGAAAAACCCACAACAACCATTAGATCCCAGCCGTGAAAGCCTTTGCGAATACATTGATTGCAATTTGTTTTCTAATGGGATGGAACTGAGAAGAAGGGGCGGGGACCCTAGGTCAGGATGCCAGAGACACAAAATAAAACATCAAAAGCTTCCTGGCAGATGTTGAATATGAATTTCAGAGTGCTCTTTGAAGAGGACTTTTAAACCACATTTGGTGCAAGGAAGTCAGAACAGCACTCGCTGCCCAGAATCTCTTGATATGCAGATCTACTCAGCCCTACCTGAAGTTGTTGTTGGCCAAGAAATGACGGAATCCACAAAGGACTGAAAAGCTTAAGAACTGAAGCCAGAGACAAACAAAAGAGGGATGAGTAGAGCTGAATGGAAGGAGTTGGTCAGCTTCCATCTTCTAAGTGATCAGGAGAAATGTAGGCTCAAGAGAATGGCAAATCCACATTTTATGTAAGTAAGCCACCTGAGACAAGCAAAGCCAAGGCAGTTAAGAAACTTAGATTATGGATAGATGCCTAGTAGATTACCTTTACCAAGCTTATACCTTGCCTAAGAGATGGAGAAGCAGTCTGTGCAATTTTACTGCTTAGCTGCTTAGACATTGCTTTTCCTGTTTTGTTTCTAATAAAATTATATTCCACTTTAAACTGTCCACTGTGGTGTGGAATGCAGAGCTCCCCTGGGTCAAAACTAAGCCCACATTCTTTCACCTGTCTCAGACCAAGCTACCTGAGATATTTTTGTCTTCTATTCCCATTATAGAATGAGGGGGATGGTGGAAGAACTACCCAGAATTTCTGAAAGAAAGGAGCTTGGGGCTGTAGGAAAAAGGGTCTCTGGGTCCCCCTCACCCCAGCTTTGCCCAGCCAGGAGTCCAGGTACAAAGTTGTTTTCATGACAGGAACTGCCTCTCTGATATTTCTATTCAGACTGATGCTAGAGATGGCACCAAAGATTGTTGTGGGTTTTTCGGGCTCTTTGGCCATGTTCTGAAGGTTGTTCTTCCTAACGTTTCACCAGTCTCTGTGGCCGGCATCTTCAGAGGACAGGAATAGCACGCTGTGCTCTGGTGCAGTTAGTTGGAGAGTTGAGTATTTATAGCTGTGGGTTCAGTTTTTGTCCTATTCCAAATCTGTACCAAGTGACTTAGGTTTAAATTAGATGCAGAACTGCTCTCAACAGAAGTAAAAACAAAGTAAAGCAGATTGTTAATATGGATATAAAATAAGAATTAAGAAAGGTTTTGTTAAGATTGCAAAGAAAATAATTGTCTGGTGGAAAATAAGAAAGTAAAAATGTTAGTTTTATTGTTTTGCAAAAGAGATAATAGAAAGTTATTTTGGTTATGTGCTAATATTGTGATAATTATTTACTTATTTTTAAATACAATAAAGATTAAAAGTTTTAAAAAAAGGAATTCAGTCACTAATGGACAAAGAGGAAGGGGAGATTTATCACCTAATACTAAGATACACAAATATTCTTCATTTTGGGTTCTCATGCATTTCACCCAAGTGTTTAAAGTTATAGCCTACCTGCTATCCTTTAATGCATTTTCAAAGTCCCAGTATTCATCAAATATTTTTTCCTCAGGGCCATACAACACATTACAAATAACTTGTCATTACAGCTGTGATCACATTAAGCATTCATATGATTCAGGCTGCCTTTCTTAGCTGGAAATCAGACTTACCATGAAATGTATTAATGGTGCAAAGACCAATCACAATACAACACAAGCTAATTTGCAAATTATGGAAAGGGGGGGGGAACTCTATCAGAACTTTTTAAAAAAGAATTCTATCAGAACCTAAGACCTTCCTTCTCCTAATGATGAGTTACCTGTAATATATAGTTGAGCTTTCAGATTAAGAACAGTTGATCCACACTCTAGACTCTCAATTCATGGTCATTTTAATATCACCATTACTCATGGCTGTTATGAAATGTCAAGACCATGTGATATCATGAGGTACAGGATTTTTCATTCCAAAGCCCTAAAACTTTGATAAGGTTTTACTTAGATCAAAGGTGTGTATCCTCCAGAGGCCCAATGCCACACACACATACACCATGACCTGTGAAAGCTGAATCCTCTCCTGTACCCCACTTACTCCCCAAATACTTTCTTTTTAAATGGTAGTTTTTTACTTAAGAAGTTTGCTCATGTCCTCAGTGTATTGCCAAGCAGTCAATACAAGCTGCCATTTTGAAAACATTTTTCCAAAAATATTGTGGTGTGAAAACACCTGTGACCTATGGGAGGCCACAAGCCATCCCCCACATGAGGATGTGGGGCTGCATTTGGGGCTGTGGGGGCCAAATGAGGCCCATTGCCACAATGTTTCTACCTCTGAAATAGATTGTCAAACAAGGCAGAAATCCTCATGGGAAAACCCACTTTGCTTTATCATGACAAGTGTGGAGATAACGCATGTGTTTTTCCTATTCGTCCTGCACATCCATGCTAATTATGACATTCAACCAGAAGCATATGGAAGTACATCATAACACACACTTAGATTGTGGTTGTGGCATTTGAATCTTTAATTTCATGCAGGATACACTGTGTATATTGCTGAAATTCCGTTTTCCTATTTTGTTTCATGTGTTGTATAATATAATACCCATAACTCGTAAACAAAGCATGGTAGCTAGCAGCATAGTTCACATAAATCTGATAGCAACAGAAAATCAGAGAAGGGGGGCAATGACCTTTCTGAAATTCTTATTAAGTAACCTAAACACAGCAAAAGCTTCCCAGTAGGACGTGGCTTGATATTGTGTCAGACTATTAATCCTTTTACCTTAATACATTGGCAGTGTACTAGTGAGCATGCTGGAGGGCAAAACATATATTTAAAGGTGTGTTTTCAGTACTTTAGTGAGGAATTGTATCAATGTTCTTTGTGTGCAGAGGCTCTGGCTCTCCAAGTTAAAGACAGAAAACTTGCCAGCCCTGGCTATTGATGTCGGGGATGCAACCTGGGACCTTTGAAAGCAAAGGATGAGCAAGATACAGCCCTCTCACAAATACCAGTAGGTTCTGCAAATGTAGTAGTACTATGTTATTGTTACCCTGTGCCATCAAGTTGCTTCTGAATTATGGCGGTCCAAATACAGTTTTCAAGGTATGTGAGATGTTAAAGGAGTGGTTTACCCATACCAGCTTCCATGGCCAAGGAGGGATTTGACCCCAGATCTTCTGAGTCCTAGCCTATCCACTACCCTACATGGGTTCATTTTAACTATTTTAACAAGAGGCTATTCAAGAAGACAGGCTCATTGAATGATATGGCTTTCTTTGTGGTCTGGCAACGGTTTGTTAAATGTTCTAATGGGAAATGTGACGCTAGTTCTCAGAACCAACTTCAAGCCTGCATGAGCTAAATAAATTAACACATATTTACAGCCTCTCTAAATAAGGAAGACTGGTACTATTTCTCACTAATGTGCTGAGAACACACCCTTAAATGTGTTATGCCCTTCAGTGTGCTTACTGCCAACACCATATGTACAAAACCCACAGTAGGACACAGCTGAGAAGCTTACATACACAAATGTGGACTGACACCCATACCCACCGATCATTAAAGAGACCCAGTTCAGCTTGCACACCGTCTGTCATGGATTTTCAAAATGTCATTTCTCTACTTTATTTATATTTCACTTTTCCTCCAACATGCTCAGGACAATATTGGCATAGTTCTCACTCACTCACTCACTCACTCACTCACTCACTCACTCACTCACTCACTCACTCACTCACTCACTCACTCACTCACTCACTCACTCACTCACTAACACACACACACACACACACACACACACACACACACACACACACACACACTTTACCCTCACAACTGTCCTCTGAGGAAAGGTATGACCCAGCTTGGAAGCAAGTAGGTATAATTTTGCCTCACTAAATATTGAAGAAGGAACACTGTGTCATTCAAGTGCTGATTTATGGCATGGGTTTTTCTCTGGTTTTAATGTTGAGGCAACAGTGAGGTGAATAGGAAGAGTATGCTTTGTACAATAGGAGAGTGGATTGTAGCACTGACACAACATCTTTAAAAGTTGCTTAAGTAATTGTTTTACACATATAATACCGGTAATTCTAAGTAAAAGATTGCATCAAGTGTAAGGAGGGAGGATTAGGCACAACTCCTTCCACAGTTATTGGAAGTCCCCTTTCTACTGTTGGATATTTCTCTTCTGACAGTTGATCTTGGAGATTGATTGATTGATTGATTGATTGATTGATTGATTGATTAGATTTCTATCCTGCCCATCTAAACCAAGGGTCTACTCTGGGTGGTTTACAAATTTAAAAACAACTCACAGAGCAACCTGTCAGCAGAATTGTTCTCAATGAGACTGGGAAGGGGAATGGGGTGAGGAAGGGTTTGAATTACACCAGATCCAAACCTTCTCCGGCCCAGGGACACAACCCCAACACTAAGACAAAATTAGGAATTAGGCCAGAGTGTGAGTAGTCCTGAGTAATTTCTAGTACTGTATCCAAAGTCAGGGTGGATGGGGTCAATCCAGTACAGTTTCTGCTGGTTAATATCCTATTGCAAGTCCAACCAACAGTAAACACACTGGTAGGAATTCTATTGCACGTGACCTAGTGTCATTTTAAACCTGCAGAAGTTCATGAGAAATTATACCCAGGGAGTTACAACTGATTGCAATTTGGTTGTTGTGGGTTTTTCGGGCTCTTTGGCCATGTTCTGAAGGTTGTTCTTCCTAACATTTCACCAGTCTCTGTGGCCGGCATCTTCGGAGGTGTAGTTAGCTTGGGAGTGGAGTATTTATGGCTGTGAGATGGGCTTTTGTCTTTTTCTGTAGATGGTCTTGTTGTGGGTGTATTGTTGTGGGTGTGTCTTGTTGTGGGTGTATTGTTGTGATAGGAAGGAGAGATTATCTGTCACTGCGGTTGATGGGTGTCATTAGCTGGTCTTTTGTGTGTAGTGATCCCCAGTCCTTGTGGCTGGGTAGAGTTTGTTGACCTTTTGCACTCTGTATTTTTGAGAGCTGGGAGACAAGTTTTGTTGAGTTTCAAACTTTCCTCTTCTTTGTTGAAGTTCTGCTGGTGCTTGTGGATTTCAATGGCTTCCCTGTGCAGTCTGACATAATGATTGCTGGTGTTGTCCAGTATATCTGTAGTGTGTGTGTGTGTGTACATATATATTTACCAATACTGTATGCCAGTTTCTAGTAATAAACATTGTAGGTACAGTAGTTCTAAAGAAGAAATATAGTGACAAATTAAACCAGTAAGGTTTGTTCTGAAAAGTTTGCAAAAACTGCTGAATGGTCTTTTGAGAGAACAACTGAATCAGAGGTATTTGTGAATTCCAGGACAACTACAGTGTGGAGCCAAGGTGTTTATTTCTAGGGCAGGGAAAAACCCCAGTGAAACTTTTCTATCCCGTTCAGCATTTGTCCAATTAAAGAGACAATCAGTACTTTGAACTGTGAAAATGGGAATCAGAAAGGCATATGGCAGATTAAGTGGCTAGAGCCAAAGTAGAAGGTGATTGTCAACTGAGTCCTCCAATGAAGCCCACAATCTTCCTTGAACATTCTAAATACAGTGGTGCCCCGATTTACTAATTTAATCTATTCCAGAAGATGGTCATAACTTGAAATGGTCATAAGTCGAAGCACCATTTCCCATAGGAATGCATTGAGGAAAAAGCAAAGCAGAAAGCAAGTAAACCATGCAAGATCCATCGGAAATGCAAAAAAAGCAAAGCAGAAAGCAAGCAAACCCCCCAAGACCCATTGGAAATGGGGAAAAAAACCCAAAAAGCAAACAAGCCCCCAAGACCCATCGGAAATGGGGGGGGGAAACTCAAAAAGCAAACAAACCCCCCAAAACCCATTGGAAATGGGAAAAAACCCCAAAAAGTAAACAAATGTTCCAAGACCCATCACAGCATAGAAACATAATCTCACCACCCAGCCCAAAACCACACTGCAAAACCCACCCAGGACAGTTTTTTTAAAAAGCAGAAAGCTGCACCTTACCTTACCAGGCAATCCGAAGCCTTCTCTGATCACACACTCTCTAACTGTTGGGGTGAAAGAGATACAAAGAAGCAGCCTCTTCACTTACCAACAGTTAGCAATTTGAATTCCTCGCCTTTCCCCCCTGCTTTTTTGGTTGTAATTCAAAGCTCCGGTTCATATAGCCTGTGTATATTCTAGAATTTCCTCACTCAGCTGAGTTTTCCAAACTTTGTTGGTATGTGACAACAAGTCATTTATCACTTATGGTGAAGGTTGTAAGATATCCAGAAAGTGGTTTCCACTGCTAATCCTCAGAGAGTTTCCATGGCCAAGCATGGATACAAAGCCAGGTCTTCTGAATCTTGGTACAGCACTCTATCCACTATAACGCACTAGTTCTGATATTGAATTTTAGTGAAATATTATTACATGATTAGGATTGTGGGTATACATGATTGTGGAAGAATGGTTGTTTTATGGGCTTTGAAAGACTACGTCAAGCAATCATGGCATTCCCCCCCTGCCCTGGATCATAACCGTTTGTGTCCCTCTCCAGTTCATGGGAAAGTTTCAGCTTTTTAAAAAATTGTGCCCAGGAAAGATGTAATTGATGTCCATGGTTCCATGGATGGAGAGGTTTGGAATATCTTGTAAAGGGTACAAGACTGAAAGAGTACAAGTCTCTAATCTATATTCCCTTTATTCGGGTGGACAATTGGTTGGGGGCTTCCAGGCATCTAATTTAGAAGAGGAGGATCTGGGACGTTTTGCTGCTTGAAGCAAAGTACAAGTTGGTATTGTCTTCCATTCCACATCCGAAACCTGAAATGTTCTCAGGGATAGTATTTCTTCTACTACTAGCACCAAAAGCAACAATGCGGCACAGGCCAAACAGCACACTGTTTACTCTTATTGTACCCTGCTGTTGCCTCCCAATTTCTGCTGCCTGAGGCAACTGCACACTCTTCCCAGTTATAAGGCCAGCTATTAATGTGGGCACTTAACACATCGGCAGCCACCTAAAATTGCAAGCAATGTGCTGGTATATCCATGCCCTAGATTTCAGGGACATTAAGATGTCATTACCTCTTCTTCTTGTTTTGACTTTCCAGATAAAAAACAGCCCTGTTCTCCCCAGAAGCTGATTTCTGCTGCTCCTTGGAGAATCACATAGCAGAAGGAAATCAAGGAAACAATAACATGGAGCTTCAATTAAAAAAGAATCACCGAACACTAATGGGAAAGTAATTGAGCTAAATTGAAACATAATTGGGGGGAAAATGTGGCAAGCAGTAGTTTAATACATTTTATTTTAATTTGTATGTAAGGTTTTATGGTTGCATGCTAGGATCTTTAACTCTCCAAGTGCAATGTGAATCCAACGGGATGCTTCTATCCTGGGGCTGGCAGTTGCAAGTGAAACTGCTGTACTATAGGAAAGTCTCTCTTGTCTCTTCGTACCCTTCCCAACAGTCAAGACCTGGTTGGCAAGAGAATCGTGCAAAGTACATATTCATCGGATCAAAGTGCAGTGATTTAGAGCAGCCTTTTGCTGCAAAATTGGGTAGGTGATGGATATGATGTGGTGTGTGAGTACTTGTGGCGTATGGTAGAGGCGTTGCAGCTGTACTGAGGTTCGATTCCCTGTGTGACCTCAAAACATATCAGGACAATCTTGGAGTACTCGTCATGTCTTAGGGCTTGAGCAAAAGTACCTGGTTCAATGTCATTTTTTCTCAGGGGGTTTCCCCCCCTGCACTGACCAGATGACAAAAGGCTCAATTTGCTGATATCCATCTCTCTTCCTATTAACTTCTATGTTTTTTTTAATCTTCAGGGGTTGATATTATTTTGCATGGGACTTTACTGCAAGCGGTACGGCATATATATGGAGAGTTAATGTCCAAGTCAGAGATGCCCCATCTAATTCTGTAATCACCTAGTTAATTCACCTCCAGGACCAAAGTTACAGTGATGACATTGATTTGTATTTCTGTGTCTTTCACACAGAAGTACTGCACTGCACAGCTTTTGCAGTGCTGTGTAGCTGGCCGGTAAGCCCTGCTCACCTTTGGGAGGAGCCGTTATCAACTGTGCTCACTTACCATGGATCTTTTACTCATCTGGACAAGTCTAACAATTCCTTGAGTAGATGCTAGCTCTGTATGATGAATAGCAGCATCAGGGTAGCAAGCATCGTCCCACTCAAGCTTGCTCCGATACATCCCTTGGGAGAGACCTTTCTCTCCATCTGCATTCATATATGGAATGTTAGTGGTCTTCTTCACTTTTTTGTAGAAATGATATAAATTTAATAATTATAAAAATGTGATGTGTTAAAAAAATACTCTGAAACCTCATGGGCTTTATGAGGTTGACTATGCAATACTCTTTATATTTACTCAGAAGCAAGTCCCACTGAGTTGGATGGGACCTATTCCTGGTCACCTGCAAAGTATGTGCTTCATTTACCTCTTTTTGGTCACTTGTAAAGTACTGTATGTGCTTGATTTACTTTTTTTGTCTGAATTTGTGACTGGGCAGGAAGAAGGGGAGACCTATAATAGGGAGGAATCAGCATGGAAGACAGCGACTGTCAGTCACTGGAGAATCAAGAGAGATTCTAATAAATTGCTTGTTCAGCCACTCTTCAATGTGAGATGAGAGAGGAGATATGATACCACTTTTCAAATACCTGAAGATTCTGGCTGTCACACTGAACAAAGGTTGGCAAAAGACAGATCAAGATCTAGACTGAAACGCGTTTCTGACTTCTAATTGTTCTAAGGACAACAAGTACAATGGAAAGTTAGGAAAAACAATCCCTGCCATGGCTTATATCATAGCTTAATTTTTTGTAACTTTTAAAACAAAAGTATTTATGTTAGGTTTCGACCAGTTTTTTTTTTCCAGCTCTACTGGTGATTTACGAGGTTTATATTAGAATCTCTGATCTGTACATAATAAAGGGATCATGGTATGCAAGTGAGTTATTGACTCCAATATCTTTGATTACGGGATTTTAGCGTTCTACTAAAAAACAAAATAGGCTCCATAATCTTCATGGATTGCTGCCTTGTCGTGGCGAAGGGGCTTGAGTAACTCAGAGAAACTATGGGCTATGCCGTGCAGGGACACCCAAGACGGACAGGACATAGTGGAGAGTTCCGACTAAACGCAATCCACCTGGAGTAGGAAATGGCAAGCCACTCCAGTATCTTTGCCAAGAACGCCCCATGATCAGAAACAAAAGGCTAAAAGATATGACGCTGGAAGATGGGCCCCTCAGGTCGGAAGGCGTCCAACATGCTACTGAGGAAGAGCGGAGGACAAGTACAAGTAGCTCCAGAGCTAATGAAGTGGTTGGGCCAAAGCCGAAAGGACGCTCAGCTGTGGACGTGCCTGGAAGTGAAAGGAAAATCCAATGCTGCAAAGAAAAATACTGCATAGGAACCTGGAATGTAAGATCTATGAACACTGGGAAGCTGGAGGTGGTCAAACAGGAGATGGCAAGAATAAACATTGACATCCTGGGCATCAGTGAACTAAAATGGACAGGAATGGGCGAATTCAGCTCAGATGATTATCATATCTACTATTGTGGACAAGAATCCCGTAGAAGGAATGGAGTAGCCCTCATAGTCAACAAAAGAGTGGGAAGAGCTGTAATGGGATACAATCTCAAAAATGATAGAATGATGTCAATACGAATCCAAGGCAGACCATTCAACATCACAATAATCCAAGTTTATGCACCAACCAGCATTGCTGAGGAGACTGAAATTGAACAATTCTATGAAGATTTACAACACCTTCTAGAACTGACACCAAAGAAAGATGTTCTTCTCATTCTAGGGGACTGGAATGCTAAAGTAGGGAGCCAAGAGATAAAAGGAACAACAGGGAAGTCTGGCCTTGGAGTTCAGAACGAAGCAGGACAAAGGCTAATAGAGTTTTGTCAAGAGAATAAGCTGGTCATCACAAACACTCTTTTCCAACAACACAAGAGGCGACTCTATACATGGAAATCACCAGATGGGCAATATCGAAATCAGATTGATTATATTCTCTGCAGCCAAAGATGGAGAAGCTCTATACAGTCAGCAAAAACAAGACCTGGAGCTGACTGCGGTTCTGATCATCAGCTTCTCATAGCAAAATTCAAGCTTAGACTGAAGAGATTAGGAAAAACCACTGGGCCACTCAGGTATAATCTAAACCAAATCCCTTATGAATACACAGTGGAAGTAAAGAACAGATTTAAGGAACTAGATTTGGTGGACAGAGTGCCTGAAGAACTTTGGATAGAGGCTCGTAACATTGTCCAGGAGGCAGCAACGAAAACCATCCCAAAGAAAAGGAAATGCAAGAAAGCAAAGTGGCTGTCCAACGAGGCCTTAGAAATAGCAGAGAGGAGAAGGGAAGCAAAATGCAAGGGAGATAGGGAAAGTTACAGAAACTTGAATTCAGACTTCCAAAGAATAGCAAGGAGAGACAAGAGGGCCTTCTTAAATGAACAATGCAAAGAAATAGAGGAAGATAACAGAAAAGGAAAGACCAGAGATCTGTTCAGGAAAATTGGAGATATTAGAGGAACATTTTGCGCAAAGATGAACATGATAAAAGACAAAAATGGGAGGGACCTAACAGAAGCAGAAGACATCAAGAAGAGGTGGCAAGAATACACAGAGGAATTATATCAGAAAGATGTGGATATCCCGGACAACCCAGACAATGTAGTTGCTGACCTTGAGCCAGACATCCTGGAGAGCGAAGTCAAGTGGGCCTTAGAAAGCCTGGCTAACAACAAGGCCAGTGGAGGTGATGGCATTCCAGTTGAACTATTTAAAAGCTTGAAAGATGATGCTGTTAAGGTGCTACATTCAATATGCCAGCAAGTTTGGAAAACTCAACAGTGGCCAGAGGACTGGAAAAGATCAGTCTACATCCCAATCCCAAAGAAAGGCAGTGCCAAAGAATGCTCCAACTACCGTACAATTGCACTCATTTCGCACGCTAGCAAGGTTATGCTCAAAATCCTACAAGGTAGGCTTCAGCAGTATGTGGACCGAGAACTCCCAGAAGTACAAGCTGGATTCCGAAGAGGCAGAGGAACTCCAGACCAAATTGCTAACTTGCGCTGGATTATGGAGAAAGCCAGAGAGTTCCAGAAAAATATCTACTTCTGCTTCATTGACTATGCGAAAGCCTTTGACTGTGTGGACCACAGCAAACTATGGCAAGTTCTTAAAGAAATGGGAGTGCCTGACCACTTTATCTGTCTCCTGAGAAACCTATATGTGGGACAGGAAGCAACAGTTAGAACTGGTCATGGAACAACTGAGTGGTTCAAAATTGGGAAAGGAGTACGGCAAGGCTGTATATTGTCCCCCAGCTTATTTAACTTATATGCAGAATACATCATGCGGAAGGCTGGACTGGAAGAAACCCAAGCCGGAATTAAGATTGCCGGAAGAAATATCAACAACCTCCGATATGCAGATGATACCACTCTGATGGCAGAAAGTGAGGAGGAATTAAAGAACCTTGTAATGAGAGTGAAAGAGGAGAGTGCAAAAAACGGTCTGAAACTCAACATCAAAAAAACTAAGATCATGGCCACTGGTCCCATCACCTCCTGGGAAATAGAAGGGGAAGATATGGAGGCAGTGTCAAATTTTATCTTCCTGGGCTCCATGATCACTGCAGATGGAGACAGCAGCCCTGAAATTAAAAGGCGCCTTCTTCTTGGGAGGAAAGCGATGACAAATCTGGACAGCATCTTGAAAAGCAGGGACATCACCTTGCCAACAAAAGTCCGAATAGTCAAAGCTATGGTTTTTCCTGTCGTGATGTATGGAAGTGAGAGCTGGACCATAAAGAAAGCAGACCGCCGAAGAATTGATGCCTTTGAATTGTGGTGCTGGAGGAGGCTCTTGAGAATCCCCTGGACTGCAAGGAGAACAAACCTATCAGTTCTAAAGGAAATCAAGCCTGAGTGCTCACTGGAAGGACAGATCCTGAAGCTGAGGCTCCAGTACTTTGGCCATCTAATGAGAAGAAAAGACTCCCTGGAAAAGACCCTGATGTTGGGAAAGTGTGATGGCAAGAGGAGAAGGGGACGACCGAGGATGAGATGGCTGGACAGTGTCTGCGAAGCAACCAACATGAACCTGACACAACTCCGGGAGGCAGTAGAAGACAGGAGGGCCTGGCGTGCTCTGGTCCATGGGGTCACGAAGAGTCGGACACGACTAAACGACTAAACACACACAAACACAATCTCAAAGCCTTCCCATTCCAAAACAGGTGGGAAAGTATTGCTCTCTTCATCAGAGTACTGGCCAAAATCAAATGAGCTAAGGTTGCAAGATAATAGGTTTTTGTTGAGCATCAGTTTGACATGGTAAGGATAACATGGTATGGCCAGTTTGACAATGAAAGTAATTACTGGAGTATAGGGATGGCTTCTTACACAGGATTCTTGATTCTATTATATTTAATGTCCAATGGTTAATACTTTGTGTGTGTGATTAACTTTTAAAGTTACAGGAGTCCGTACAAGTTTTACCTATCACATTAAAAAATTATCAAAGTTCTGGATTATCAGCTTGCCTTCTAAAGATGAAAGTGCGTAAAAGGCTTAATTTGGTTTCAAGTATATTTATTTAGAATACAAGAACAAAAACATTAAAACTGATCATTAACATATGTGACAGTTTGCAACAAGCAAGGTTACTGGTAGTGGAACTTCTGAAAAGGGGATGAACTCCATGTTGTCTGATATCAGTTTACACACCCCACCCACCTCGAAGCTAGTTAGTACAATTTTTAAAATCTAGCTTGTTTTAAATAAAAATTGCTTAGCTAAGCCTCTCTGCCCTGCATTGAGTGATTTCCTTATTTGCTCTTACAACATTTTTAAATAACCCATCTCTCTTAAATGATTAAATGATTGCATATATACCTGTACATACATACATACATACATACATACATACATACATACATACATACATACATACATACATACATACATACATACATACATACATACATACATACCATGAGACCAGGGATGTCATAAGGTAAGACAGGGTGAACAAAGTGGTTGTGGGGGACAGAACTGTTCCTGGGCCAACTGATTGTAGAAAAGTGCAGGTAAATGGGCCTAGAATATAGGTAAAATCTTACTAACCAAGCATTATGGCCACTAAGTGATGGAGAAAACTTCATTTTTCATGGCTAGCTAAGAAGCAAAATCCATCCAGACATTGCTTTTATTTTCCCTACAGCCTGCATCTCATGCAACCTTTCCTACAGCATATGAGCAGATTTTTCAATGCTTGTGTTCATAACCAGCCTACAGGGCCCCTCTGCTGCTACTGGTGCTTCAAGAGCCCATGCAACAAGAAGGCTCACAAGTTGCGATCCTGGTGCATTGCTCTCTGTCTTGTTCCAAATTGCATGGTAGGCTCAAGTGTGTGCACCCACCATTTCTCTTTTCAGTTCATTTCCCTCTTTTTTCACTTTTGTTATGTGAACACCGGGCAAGTCTAATCCATATGAGCCTATTTATTGACTTTCACTGTGAGCCCGTTAGTTCTGGTACTGACTGCAATGGATGGAGATAGTCACCCACGATTTAATTTCACATCATACATGAGAATTAAACTTCCTTCTTTTAAAATCTTTCCCTGAGATTTTTCTTTCTTGGAGAACCAGTGACTCCTGGCAGCACCTTGAGATTTATCAGTCTGATCCTTTATACAGGATTTCTTGCAGAGAGCACATTTGTTTCTTGGACTGCATGCTGGTCATAGGAGTCATAGTCCAGGAAACAAAGGATTCTTATATTTGGACCAGATAGTTTGACCCCACTACCCACACCCACACTGATTTTACGTCTATACAGGAAAGCAATCTAAGGCTGCGATCATATGTGGGAATAAGGCCCACTGACACAGCACACATTCAGTCAATTGCATGCACAGCACTGTCCTTGTGAGGAAGGACAGAACATGAAGTCTTATATAAATAATGGTCTAATTCCTTTTACTTGTGCACGCTGGCATAAATTGAACAGCATAAATTGCAGTAGCAAATTGCTGCTAGTTAAGAAGTTGATGCTTGTATTCCTCATCATGTGCCAAGTCACATGACTAGCGTGCAATGGGGAATAGATGTTGTGACTTCTGATTATTTATTATTTCTTTAAAATATTTTTGCCCTGCCTTTCTCCTTAAAAGGACCCAAGGTGGCTTATATAATTAAAAAGACAACATTTAAAAGCTAAAATCAGGAAGTATACAAATATTAAAAAGAATTAAACAAGTATTATAGTAAAAATGGTAATTAAAATCAATACTAAACACCCATTTAAAAGCAACAGAGCACAATAATCCATTGAAAAAAAATTCTCAGACAGTCTGTCACTAAGAAAAAGACTGCCTGAAGAGAAAGCAAAAATGAGGCCAGTCTGGCCTCCTGTGGGAGGGAGTTCCAGAGTCTGTGAGTAGCAACAGAGAAGTACCCATCAAGTGCACCTGTGAAGGTGGTAGGACTGAGAGAAAGGCTTCTCCAGATTATTTTAGTGCCCATACAGGCTCATAGAGGGGGATGTGATCTTTTAGATAACTTGGACCCAAACCATTCAAGGTTTTATATGACTTCTTAATCAGATGCAATGCACCACTGTACTTTATGCCATTTGACTTACATTGATAATTGGCGAACAGTGGAATTCTGGCCAATTATAACATTTCTTATTTTACCAGAAATGTAGAATAAGCTGACAACTTTGGTAGTCTACTCAGAAATCCAGTCGTTTTACCACATACATAATGGTTTTCAACGCATGGGTATCAAGACTCTGAAAACTCGTAGTCTTAAGTGTAACTCCATCCCCTCATTTTGCAGTACGATATCCTAGTCTGACCTTTGGGTCCAATCTGACCTTTGCTTGTCAGATTCTGACTTTCTTTCATTACCTTATTTTATTTGTAATGACCTGTCATAGCCATACAAATAAATATCCTTCTCCTTGTCCATATTCTGAACATATCACTTCACCCTGAGCCTTTTCTTTTGCGATTCTCCTTTGGGTGCTCACAAACTATTGGCAAGGTGAAGGTCCACTGAAACAATGAATTCATAGGAAAGGTCAGCTTGTTATCCAGGCCTTGGCTTGCCAAACCTGAATGGTTTAGTGGCTTATCCCGGATGTGCTGCAGCTTGCTAAGAAGGAAAGTGCTCTAAGCCTCACTTCTGCACTGCTTTCTACGCCTGAGTCCCAGCATTACATTTTTCCAAGCAGAGGACCAGTGTAATCCAGCCAACCTGCATGCACTTCAGTCGGCTGCTAATACAGGCATGTCCATAAGGTCTTCTTTTCGGGTTCTTTCTCATTCTATCTTTACTATTTTCAGCTCTTTAATGTATGATCCAGCTCCCCCGGGAGCTCCCTTGTGCTGTGCCATGTTTTATTCAGGCACACTTCAGCTGAGCTCTCCTCCTCACACTGAGATGGCCAGCAAAGATTAGATAATTGCCTGGTTTGATTGTGGCATCCATTCAGTCCACTCTTCTGCCTACATTAACCTTTCCTTTGCACCGCTACCAACTCATGCCTCATATACACCTTCATTTCCATTCCCTTTCTCTTCTTTTATCTGGGGAGGCATCAGGGCTCATTTGGGCTTTCCGAGTCCTTTTCTTGTCATAACAAACTTTTCTTTCTCACTCTTTATCCTTCAGCAAAGTCACTGGCTTTGGCCATAGGAAGGAGGCACCGTTGATTATAGTATGGATGCATTGGCTTCTCTTAATGCAGAGAGCTAGAACAAACTATAAAGAAATAGTTGTTTTCTGTTGCCAGCACCCAAGAGGTCAATTAATTGGGGGACTACAATGTTCTAAATTGTGTTTACGTAATATAAAATTCATATATAATGTATACACAATTCATAAAATGGGCATTATGTTGATTTCAGCATTGGACTATTTTCTTTTTGCATGTTGGACATGGGAGGAAATAAGAAATTCAAGTTTATTTCCTGTAAAATAGGGTCTCTGCATTTCCCCACAGGAAGAGATTTGCAAATTCCACTGGTGCAGAAGAATAAAAGCAGGGAACATGAGGTCACTTGTATGACATGTTTTTCCCCCTTGAGTTTAGTTCCAAAGCCTTAAACTTTCAAAGCCACTCCAAATGTTCAGGCTCATTATAGAAACAAAGAACTGGATTCCAAATCTTGGAGGAAGGGGAAAAAACAGACATTAAAACATTTCCCTCCCTTTTCACATCTTGCTCAAATTCCAGTGACTGGAAAGCACGGATACTTAGAAGCATCACACGTTTATTTCTGCTTGGCAGGCTAGTCTGTTATTAAATTGGCTCCTTGGTAGAGACAGGATGCTTCCTGGGGATTGTTGATATATAAAACATAACCTAGGAACGACAGCTGTAAGCTTTTGGATTTTGATCAGCAGTGGCAGTTCTGCTGACACTTAGTTCCAGGTGCTTGGCCATCTGATGCCTTTATTTGGTCTACTTTCCTAACTTTTATTCCCCACTCTCTTTGGTTTATCTTTTACTTAAGTATTTATTTTAAGTTGTATACAGCTTTACTATCCCGCTCAGAGCATCTTAAAGACTTTCAAACAATTGCAACATAAAATTGCAACTGAATCCTACAAAGCCTGTACTAAGCCAGGTAAATCCTGAACCTGTGGTTCTCAGCAGTGGACCCCAAATGTAGTAAGACCAATTCCCAGAAGCATCAGCTGGTACGGCCAATCGCTAGGGATTCTCAGAATTGTGATTCAAAACTTCCAGAGGTCTGAAGCTGAGAACTCGTGACCTAGGCTAAGCAGACAGAGATTTCCCAATATTACAGACCATGAGAGCATGTCAAATAATGTGTGGACAAGTTGCCAGGCCAATAAAGGTTCTAATGTCTTGGTCCTCTATGGAACTCGAACTTAATTTGCTAATAGGCAAATATGAAAGAAATCTAGGGTAAGGTCCCCCACACCTCCTTGGTGCACAAGGCTTTTCTTCTGAGCCCCACAACTCACCAATAAAATAAAAAAATAATACTGCCAGTATTGCAGTTGCAGGGACTAAAAGTCCCTCCTTGTCTTGAGATTACTCTCAGGTTTTAGTCTGAGATTAGTTCCATCGCTAGGCAAAAAGGAAAAAAAAGCTAACTTAGACCATTTCAAAGGATTGTCACTATTCGTTCTGTTGGGCCCTCCTCAGGGTGTGTGGGACCAAAGTTTTGTCCTGTTGTTCCATTTCTATTGACAAGGTCCATCAAGGTCCAGATGCATGTAGAGCTTACAAGTAACTAGTTACAGATGAGCTTAGTGATGTAATGAAGTACTTGTAATTAATTCCTCTTCCCAATAATGAAGCTAAAATTGCATTACGTTACAATTGTAACTTAACAAGGAGTACCTTACTCATTAAATTGTGTGGAGTGCTGCTCTGGAAGAGCCTTTTGCACTTCTTTTTTAAAATGGAAAGCAACAATTTCAAGGTGACTATACACTAAGACAAAAGGACCAACAGGTTCCTTTCATCACAGGGAACGGAACACTTCATAATTAAATTGCCAGTTACCTCACTGTCTCTGCCAAGAAGACAACAGGGTCTTCTTGGCATCCATTTCTAAACTTTGGAACTGCCTGCTAAAGGAGACTAGCTTGATTCCCTTTCTGTTATCCTGCTGGCTGGTCTGCTCTTAAAGAGAATCCAATCACTTGAGTGCTGCCTTTGTCTTTTATGGTTGTGTCTTAGTGTGCTTCTTTTTATCAATTTGTTTTTAAGTTCTGTTTTAGTTAAAGTTTTGTTTGTAATCAGTACCAACCTCAGTGCAAAGGCACAAATATATCATTTTTTTGGTACAAAGGCTGGGTATGAAAGAAAGAAAGATTCTCTACAGGTGTCCAAGCAGGGAATCCTTGTGAAAAACAATGCTTTCCTTTGTGTTTGCAGTAAATATGGAACACAATAGGTATGTGCAAGTGAGTAACTGGCAGATTTCATGAGCTAGCAATTTCTGTGGAACTATTTGCAAGGCTGACAGTGGTCTGCAGCAGTGGCCAACTGGCAGTGTAGCCGGTCTCTCTGTGGTCTCATCTAGTGTGTAGGTTTCAGAGCTTGGAAACAATTAAGCTTTTACAAAGAATGGCTTACCTGGAATTAATTCCTTTTTGCAGTCCCTGAGGGCTCATCAAAACAAGGTGTGTGTGCTCAGGTTGGAATTGTTCGCCAATTATCACTTCAACATCCCTACCTACTTTAGTTTCTCCTTGAATGTCATCCAAGCTCAGTTTCCACATTAACATGTCCTCTCCAGCTGTCTGTCTCCTTTCCTTCCCATTCTTTGTTCTCTCTCCCCTACCCCTTGGAAGGGATAGGCACAAACCCTGCCCTTTTGAAGGTAATGGTGGGGGGTAGGAATCATTTCAGAACTCAAAAGAAAGGAAAGGTGCAGGGAGCAAAACCCTCCAAAAAGGGATAGAGGGCAAGAGCTAGAGGGCGAGATACTGTACAGCCATTTTGGGGAGGTTTCCCATTTAGCAACTTCATTTTTCTTTCAGTTCACAGCAAGAAGAGAGAGGGCCTCATCTTTCCTGTTTGCTCAGTGCTGGGCAGACTCCTGCCCTAGTTGATATCACAGCTGATCTAAGGAATATTCTGCACCCTCCCGAGGAACAGGAGCAGATGTGGCTAACTCATGCAGAGCAAACTGGGATGCCAAAAACAACAACAAACAAACCATTTCCCACCCAAGGCAAAATAATCTAGAAGCAGTTGTGAAGAAGGAGGAAGTGATTCAATTGCAGTGAAGGCATGTGGAAATGTTAAAGAAAGCCAAAGTAATGGGCAACTGAACCCCCTCTTAGACAAGAGCAAATAGGATGTGTAGATAAGCTCTAGGACGTGAGTGTGATACAACAAGGGAGAAAATAACTCCTTTTGTAATGTTATTGTAGCTGTATTAGTTATTTGTATAGTTACAGAGGTTGGTCTCACTACTTACTGTAGATGTATTTTATATTACAGCCCAATGGCAGGTGGGATTCCAATTTGTCACAAAACGTGGGCCTGCTTTTACAAAAAGTGCCTACTTTTAACGAGTAAATAATTTTTTAAAACATTGCAACTGAAATGGTAAGTAGCTGCTAGGGAGGAATGCTCTCAAAAGGTAACGCTGGCAGCTTCAGTTCTGAAAGATGAAAGTGTTCAGTTGATGTCGAACCATGCGTGATCACAAAAAGAAACAACTTCAGTTAATCAATAGTTACACATAAAATTCTTTGTAGCAGGAGCCTTTTACAGGAAGGGAGGAGGCCAATATCTGTTGCAGAATAGAAAGCAATAGAGGCTATTTCTCTTTCTGACACATGTTGCAAAATTATAACACTAACCAAGCAATGGCCCTCTGCCAGTATATAAATATGATAAATGCAATCACTTTGGATGTCTAATCTCTCAGCTAGCGGAGAATGACCATATCATAGACACAAGTCTATGTAGACTACTTGTCTGACGTTTTGTCTCCATCAAGCTTGAATTATCCACAGCTTGAGTTGGGAAAAGGAAAGACAGCCACCAGTTCCTACATTCAGGCCCAATGTTAGTTCTGTATATCTAAGGATATACCTTGAGACCTCCCTTTTGGGGTTTACCTGGCAGCAACAGAAGTGGTCAGTAGCCATGGTGGTGACTATTTTAATATTAATTTCCTGCTATACCCTCTCTATATAGCATTTCTTTCTGGGGTATTTTTGGAGATTAAAATGGAGAAGACGACAAGAAGGTGTTTTTCTGAGCTTACCCAAATCCTGGATCTTGACTACAGAAATGTTTTCTGACATTTCTAATGTTTTGTTTCCACCTTTTAACCTTACCTCTGAAGACAGCCTTTCATTTCCACTGTTATTAGGGGCACTCTGTTAGTCTGATCTTTTATACTGGGCATGGTCTTCGTTGTCTTTCTCCCTGTGTTTCCCAGTCTTTCCCTTTAGCTCTGGTAGTGAAACAGATAGTGGTACTCTACACGTTGTTGGGTTCCCATCTCCATGCTTTTGCTCTCGATTCCAGATACCTTTCATGGAAGCCTATTGGCATGCGCCCACACTTTCTCACAACTTTGCTTTGACATATTTTGATTTGGTTGTCCAAGTACCCAGTAGCATATCTGTCAGTTTTGTTATTTAAGGGTCAGGATAGCAAGGCATCAAGGTACCAAGGGCAAAACTACACATTATGATGCAAAGAGAGGTCACTTGAGAATGGAGCAATGTTCCACCAGGAAAGGGAGTCCTCTTCCTGCTGTGTTTCTACTCAGACATTGACCTCCTAAACGTATCTGGGTGCATCATGCCAACCTCTTGACTTTCTTCAAATCCATCCTCAAATCTCGACTTTCCACAAAGCCTTGGGTTCAATCTCATTTGGGGCCTGCCTCTCTATTAAGCTTAGTCTTGGCTTGTAGTATAGTGGAACCAGAATTATATGATCAAAGCCCTGGCATTATGTGATTGGCAGAGACAATGACATCATCTGTCACCCTCCTCCCAGGTTTCCCTGTTCTTTCTGAGCTAACTTGAAATTTTTACATTACCTGGGAGATAAATGGGTTCTTACAAGAACAGTAAGGCTGCAAAGCATCCCTCCATTGGCCTTGAACAGAAATTAATAGCCATTAGCCCTTTTTGTTGATATGGACTGATCTAGCTACCTGCATTTTGAGACTCTCTTTCAAAGGGGAGGGGCTCACTGTGGAGACTGCCATGATGAGCACTTTCACATCCTTGTTTACCTCTATACCACTGGTGGTGGCAGTCGGAGGAGAGGGGAGAGGTTGGAGAGCACAGTTGCATGACCCATGTAGTTTTTGGCCTACAACCTCTAAGCTAGTCCACTGCTCTCTGGTTCACTGTCCGATTACCTAGTGCTGGAGTACAGTTCACCACCAGTTCTGCTTTTGTATGTGGAAAGTGGGGCATGGACAGAAGAGGGGGCCTCTTTATCCTTCACTTGACAGCAACGTGCAGTAGGCTGATTCTAGCATTGGTTTCTATGCCTTGCAGCAACAAGATTGTAACTAAGCCTATACATGTGTAAATGAAACCATTGCATAGTCTTTACCTGTTTTTCCCTTTCTCTCCTTCTGTTCTGTTCACTCAGTATTTGATTTTACTAAGATCCTTGGTACAGAGACCTATACTTGTGTATATATGCATGCATGAACTATACATACACACCCCAAAGCTGGCTGCAAGAGTCTAGGAGCTGCAATCAAAAAAAGTAACTTTTCTGTCTTTTTCTCGCATAAGTATGTGACATGTAGAGAGGTGTGCATATATCTCTGGATATAGATGTCTGGACAGACAGACTCACACTCAAATGCACTATATTAATTTGTGTGGCACCTTACAGAATACACTCTCTCTCTCTCTCTCTCTCTCTCTCTCTCTCTCTCTCTCTCTCTCTCTCTCTCTCTCTCTCTTTCTGTATTTGTTTGCACATATTGTGTAGTTAACTGCCAAGGAGAAGGAAAGAAACAACATTTTCCTTGCCTTCTGGAGTGGCTTTGTCTGCTCAGATGCAAAGAGACAGCCCACTGTTTTCATAAGCTGCTTGTAGTCCCTGCTACCAAAAAAAATAAATAACTGTGTGAAAAGGGATAGAATGTGAATGGAGGTACACATGCAGAAACACACATATACACAGACTGCCATTTTTAAGAGACTGTCAAAAAAGTAAGGAGTGAAGCTCTCCCCTAATAATTCCATAATAAGAGCCCCCCAAAAAGCTAAGACATTTGAAGCAAATGGAGGACACTTATGAGTTCCAATGGAGCTGTGGTACAAAGGAGAAGATAGAAAGGCTCAGCTACTAACAGTCCTCAGGTGACATGGTAGATGTTGTTTACTTGGACTTCCAAAAAGCGTTTGGCAAAGCCTTTATCAAAGAGTCTTGAACAAACTCTGCAACCATGTGATAAGAGATGTCATCACATTAATTGAAAGCAAGTTAGAAAGCAGAAACTGAGAGTAGGAATAAATTGTTGGTTCTTGAAACAGAGAAATGTGAGCTTCTATATTAGGGCCGATGCCTTTGAATTCATCCATAAATGACATGCACATAGGTTAAGTGTTACATATTGGCGGAGGCAGGGGGGGATCCAAGTTTTATGTGTAAGCTGGTGGAAGCCAAACTGCTAGCAACCAACCAAGAAAGAGATTTTGCGATTCTGTTAAAAGCAAGGTGGAAATGGTTACTCTTTGTTGTTGTTGTAAATAAGGCAAATTCCATCTCATGCATAATCAGAGAGGAAGAAACAATTTGTGTTAAAATACTACACTAAACAATGTTGTGACCACAATTGAAATGATGTGCACAGTTCTGCTCACCACACCTAAAAAAGGGGATATTGTAGAGTCGGAAAAGATGCAGAAAAAAGTTATCAAGAAAAATCAGGAAAAGGCCACATGGTTGTGGAAACAATTTAAATGCAGGAGCTGTTGATACGTTTAATTGCCCATTAAGAATATAAAACAAACAAAACAACAAACAAACAGCGAGCTTTAAATGATAAATCATCTTCTTTAAGGCTGTGCATCAGGTTCTTGTGGGTAGTTCAAACTTATGTGCTGTTATTAATGTCTCATATTCACATGGCTGATGGTGTAGAGGCCAGGTAAGCTTCTTAGATGGAAATAGCTGCAGCATGCATGTTGATTATCATCGAAAGCTCACTGTTTTTTTAAAATTCTTCTTCTTAATGGTTGATTAAACGTGTCACCTGCTCCTGATTTGTAATGTTATCAAGGGAATTACGTGACTTCCCAATGAAGAAAAGTTACAATGCCCAGGCTGTTTGATTTAGAAAAGTGAGTAAGAAGAGATTTAAAGTACGGAATTGAGAGTTGTAACTAGCAGTTTTTACGTTGGGCAAGTGGCACAAAATGCAGTCCTAAATCAACTTTATAGTTCATGTGAAAATAATATAAGAAATAATTACATCACCAACTATCTTACCAGCATCTTTCCCCCTCTATAGGGGATAAGCAGTACTGAGAAAACGAAAACTCAAATCTGTCTTTCTAATGTAGCACATCATTCATATTAGTAAGCTGCCTGGATAGCTCGGTGAGTTGCAGCACTTCACAGTGAAGCCAGTGTTCTATTTGCCACGGTGCCTTGTAGGAGATGAGACAGACTGTGTGCCTTTGAATAACCTACATGGTCCCAGAGGGCTCCCAAAAGAATGTCTGAATACCCTATACCTAGGAAACCCTGGAAAGTGTCACCGTCAGTTGGAATTGACATGACAGCATACAATTATTATTATATTAATAAACTGATTTTCTGTGACTGCCCAGCCCAGAGGCAAAGACTTCCAAGCCATAAACAGACTTGCCATTCAAAGTGGGAGGCCTAGTCTCGTCATGATCCAGGTAGACCAGCTGCTTGTCTGGATGCCTCTATGGCGCTGTCCTCTGAAGCCCCTATTCCCCCAGGCCTTCACAAGGTTCTCGCTCTTCTTCCTTCTTCGCTGCCACCAGGTATTGCTGTCTCAATACCATTCACTCAAGGAGACATGTGTACTTTTGAAACTTAAGTTATTTATTTGATCAGGGAGGGTAACATCTGATTAATATACAGTAGGTAAATCACAGGTTGCTAATCACTTGAAACTGAATCAGTACTATTTTAACTTTAAAGCTCTGTCCACTCTCTGTACCATTCAGCATTCTCACAGATCTCTCAATCACAGATCTCTCAATCACCCTTAGTTCACTCTTAAGTTTCACACAGTCTCTCACTACCAGAATCTCTCACTCACAGATTCTCTTCTCACCCACTGAAAACTCCCCCACTCACTCAATACACCAGCCTTTATATCCAAACCCCTCCCCCCTTGGCACCGCCTTCTGTCCACTCATTGGCTCCTTCTCCACTGCTCAGCTGTGATGGACAGGTGAGGGCAGGGCTCTTCGCTACAGCCTCCTCCTCAGAATCCAGGCCAGGTGCACCAATTACCTTTCCTCCTCTCCCCTCTGGCAGTGTGGTCTACTGGGCCAAGCAACCTGCTCATCTCTGCCCTGGAGGCAGGATCTGCCACTTCTCCACCACGATGGTGGCACCAGCAGGGATAATGCCAGAGAGGAAGCCTTTGTTACGAGTGGTCAGGGAAAGGAAGCTCCTTCTACATTTGGTGCCCTGGGGCAAAGCCTCAGTTGCCCCACCTAGTTACTGCCCTGTTAAATTGTAGATCATGTGCAAATTGTAGATGATGTTAAATTGTAGATTATGTGCAAGAAAATCAGTAGAGAAAAGCTCCCCCTGCCCTTTTCCTAATGCTAGAAATCAGGTTAACCACTGAATACTTCATACAGCACATACTTAAACAGTGGAATCTGCTACCATGAGAAATACTGACAATTGCCAATTTAGATAGATTTAGTAAAAGATTGTACAAGATCATGGAGGATGAAGTTCCTAGTACTGGCTACCAGTCACAATAGATATACATAGTTGAGTACCCCTGTGTATGAGTTACTGGGGATACAAGCAGATGGCACTCTTATTCTGACTGTGAGATTCACAAAGGCAACTGGCTGCCCACTGTGTGAACAAAAGGCTGGACTAGGTGGCCTTTGATCTAAGTAAGCATGGCTCTTGTTGTGTACAGCCCCAAGGCAACTGAAGTTTCCATGTGTGTCAAAAGGTTCTCCTTCACAGAGGTGTCCTTTTGATTCTTCCCACTTGCCAATTTAAAACTGCATTGTAATTTTGTGGGGTGAGAAAGTATTTCTCTTACCCAACCCCTGAACTATCACTTAGGGAAACCCGAGGTGCCAGAAAATAGATTCCTTTGGAGGTAGAAGGAGAAACCAGAGTGTTTAAGATTCCACAAAAGGAAGTATCAGGTTACAAAAGTAAAGAAAGTAAGGAAGCCGGCATAAAAAAGGAAGAAGAAAACCTATCATAGAAGGACTGGGACTGAAGGAATGGACGGTCCTAGTGTACCCTCGAGGACGGAGTCCTTGGAAGAAGGTGATCCAAGCAGGACCAGTTCAGCTGAATGAGAAACCACCCGAGGGGGACTGGTCTCATCATCCCTGCTGTGTCACGATATGTGCGGTGAGGACTGGATGCTTGAGAAAGCCAACGGACCAGGAGTGGTTCGGACAATCTTTACGTTGAAGAAAAACAATTATGAAGAGACATTGCCCTTGTTGTGGGCGGATTTTCCTGTTAGCATTGAACCTGTAGATTGAAGTAGTAGTAGAGAAAGCGCCAAGTTTTGTTAATAAAGTATGTTGAAAAAAACCCTCTCTCTTGTCCTTTCCCACCCAAAACGAGGAACTGTCAAGCACCGACAAAGAACCTGATCACAGGCAGCCTGTCCTAGACAAAAGTGGTGTCTCCTGCCCTGCTTGGGTTTAAACAATAGCCTTCCTAACAAGAACAAGGCACCTGACCCCGAGAATGTCCTCCACTCCCCTTGTATTAGTTGCGAGCAGCAGGCTTCTCCAGGAAGTGAGCGATAAAGAGACAAACTAATGGAAATATCAGGGTTTGGAGCATGTCATCTCCAAAATATCTGCAGCGTCCTGCAGGGTGAAGAATGCTACTGTCCATGCCATGAGGGTATTGGCATTCCTTTCATAGACAGGTCCTCATCATCACTCCCATGTGGGGGAGATGCTGGGGTAGGAATTAGATTTCGCTCTCCCCTGCTTGGACGAAATGGCTACAGAAGCTGTCAGGCTAAAGCAAATTGGAAGAGCCTCCCCACTGTGCTTGGACTGTTGATTAAAGCAGCAGCCCTTCTTATTGTCATTCCTTGCAGATCAACACCAGATTTCCCAGACTGCTGCCACTGCACATGTTGTTCATTCAGCTGGTTAAAAATTATCTGATATTATTCCTGAGAAGGAGGGTGAGGAGGTGGGCTCTTTTTCCCCTAAGGATTTTACCTCTTACTGCAGAAAAGTCTTGAATCTCATTATGTCCTGTGCCATCAGTTTTGTAGGAATGAAGAGCATGGAGCAGTATTTCTCAGCCTCGCAGCCTCCAAATGCATTAGATTAGAGTTCCCATTGCAAGTTAGATGGATGGGGTTGTAGGGAATTATAATCCAAAACATCTGGAGTGAGGAAAACTGCTGTGGCCTAAAAGCACTATTGTATGTCTGTTCTGTGCCGGCAAGTCAGAATCAACGTATAGCAGACCTGATGGAGTTTTCCAGATATGTGGGATATTAAAGGAGTGACTTTACCAATGCTGCACACACACCCCACGAAGGCTAAGTGGGATTCAAACACAGTTTTCCTGAGTCCTAGTGCTTCACTCTATCCATTATGCCACACTGGTATCTCTCTGGGTTTTCCCCCCACCTGCCACTGAAGTAGATCATTCCTTGTCTGATGGATTTCCTTTTCCTTTTAAATACTTGTCAAAGAAGAGCCAGAATAGTGTTCTCATTGTGAGGAATATTGTAGTTCAAATACTCAGTTGCAGACCTTATTGGATGACCCAGGGAAAGCCCCAGGTCTGCCACACAGAGCTGTAGTTAATATACTGTAAAAGTCTGTATATGATGAGGATGGATCGTGGATGAGGGTGCTGATAACTATTGAGCCTTACCCAGAAAAAATTGAGCTAGGAAGCTATAAATTGCCGGGTATATTGGCCAATTTGTCTATATTCAATGGTGCAAAAATAAACTACCTATGATTTTAACTTAACTTTCATGTTCAGGTCCAAAGTGAACATGGCAGCAGCTCCAGAAAAGTTCGATGTGGAAGAGCATAGGACCATAATCAAGTGCCTGTTTCTCCAAGGGAAAGGTGCAAAGCAGATCCATGATGAAACATCATAAACTATGGGTGACAGTGGCCCTTCATATGCAACAGTTAAACGTTGGGTTGTCAATTTAAAAACTGGCCATTTCAGTGTTGAAAGTGAGAAACCCAGTGGAAGGTCTGTTTCTGTCTCTGTGCCTGCAGATGTGAAAGCCATCCGTGACATGATTATGGAGGACCGCCGAATATCAGCCAGAAGTATTGCTATATATCTGAGAATATCACGTGAGAGAGTTGGTGCCATTATTCACAACAACTTGGAAATGAGAAAGCTGGCAGCAAAGTGGATCCTCAAACTTTTGACAACTGAACAAAAGAGGAAACGTGTGGAGTCATTGGTGGCTGTTTTGGGACATTTTGGAAGAAATGAGTGAGATTTCCTGGGCAAACTGGTAGCTGGTGATGAGACATGGATCTACTGTTATGATCCTGAGACAAAGGAACAGTCTAAGGAATGGAGGCACAGTGGTTTCCCCAGGCCAAAGAAGCTCCGAGTGCAAAGGTCAGTGCAGAAGCAAATGACAACAGTTTTTTGGGATAAGAAGAGAGTTCTGCTGGTGGAGTACCTCCAACAGCGTTCAACCAGCAATGCAAAATATTACTGTGCTTTATTGACAAAGTTGATGCAAAACATCAAGGAAAAACATCGAGGAAATCTCTCCAAAGGTGTCATCCTGTTGCATGACAATGCCTCATCACACACTGCAGGTGAAACAATGGCAAAACTGACCTCCTTATGCTTTCAAGTGATGCCCCATTCACCCTATTCTCCCAACCTGGCTCCTTCTGACTATTATCTGTTCCCCAAACTCAAAAATCACCTAAAGGGACAACGATTTGGGAGTGTTCTGGAGGCAACTAATGCTGCAAATGAGTGGTTACACCAGCAGTAGGAAGAACTTTATTTGCAGGGACTTAAGAAGCTGCAGGACAGTTGTTGCAAATACATTGACTTCCTGGGGGGAAATGTAGAATAGTGTGGCAGTTACAGCTTCCTAGCTCAATTTTTTTTTCTGGGAAAGGCTAAATACTTATCAGCACCCCCTCGTATACTATCTTGAGCTCAGGAGAGTATTCACGGTCCATCTCCCTCACATACAGACTTTTATTTTAATGCACAACAAAGATATATCTTGCTGAAAATTACTGTATTTCCCCATGTATAAGACTATACTATTGTCTAAAATCTTTAGACTAAAAATGGAGAGCTGTCTTATACACGGAAGTAAGCTGAGGAGAGAACAAAAACAAGTGGAGGGGAAAGCAGGGATCAAAGTGATCCTACAATACTTTGATCCCTTTTCCCCTACACTTGCTAAGCCCCACTTAGATGTCTTAATTTTGGATTAGAAGAGTGTGTGTGTGGGTGTCTTATACATGGGGGTGTCTTATACACAGAAAAATACGGTATGTTGTCATCTGTGAAACAAGGAAGCTCCATTTGAACTCAGTAAGACTTGACTCTGTGTGAAGAAGCTATGAAAAAGGAACATTTGGGGGAATGGAAAGTAAAACTACCCTTATAGTGATACACTCATAAGAATCAATTGTGTGGCACCTCTTTGAATGTTGTATACAGTTCTGGCTGTTGCACTGAAAGTGGCGTTTGTGGAGTTGGAAAATATACAGAAAAAGAGTAGTCAAAATGATCAATGGAATGAAGCAACTGCCCTGCAAGGACATGTTACAAATGTTTGGGTCTTCTGTTTAGATAAAACATGGGCAAGGGGAGATTGTTGAGGGGTATGATATTAGGCATCAGGAAGAAGAGAGAAGAGAAAGAGAGAGAGAGAGAGAGAGAGAGAGAGAGAAGGGGTTTTCTTCTCTCTCATAATACTAGAATCAGAGATCTGCCCTTGGAATCAGGAGGTTCACAAAAGGTGAAAGAGAAGAATTGCTTTGTATCCTTTAGTTCAGTGGTTCTTAACCTTTGTTACTCAGGTGTTTTTGAACTGCAACTCCCAGAAACCTCAGCCAGCAGAGCTGATGGTGAAGGCTTCTGGGAGTTGCAGTTCAAAAACATCTGAGTAACAAAGGTTAAGAACCAGTGCTTTAGTACACAGTCAAATTGCAAAATTTGCTTCCACAGAATGTGTTCCTATCCAACAAAGCAGTTTAAACTAAAAATCATAAGGTAACCAGAAATTGCTCATCTTGAGGGCAATGTTCTATTTCTAGAATAACACACAGTGGGCAAAATCCTGTTGGTGTAGTTAGGCTGGAGTAAACCAGATCTGGGCACTGGAAATAATTAATTAAAATGATTGGAAGCTACCTGTTACCCTCATTTCAGGTTCTGAGACTCCTTAGAGTTCCCTTTTGCCCCGGGGAAGCCTTCGGTAGCCACAGGGTGGTGGCAGGAGCAAGGAAAAGAGCCTGTACTAACTACACATTACCACCGCATTACTGCCGCTGGAATTAGGGCTTCTATCAGTGGACCAGCAGTGATTTTTTCTTTGGCTATTAAAGGCTTCTTGTCTGAGGGCTCCCAAAGGCTTCCCTAGGGCAAAAAGGAACCTGAGGGAGCCTGTGAACCTGAAGGGGACTGAGATAGGAAGCTTTCAATTAACTAAAATTAATTATTTCCAGTGCCCAGTGTGCTCTCAAGGATATGTGATAGAGAGCACTTCCCTTAAGCATCTGGATGGCCACAGTAAGAAACAGGATGCTGGGGGGGGGTGCGTGGTGGCAGCGGGCGAGGGGATATGCCTTTAGTCCCACCCTACAAGTCTCTTCTTACATTTTTGGGGAAGGTCCTGCTAGCATAAGTCCAAAAGTCCATAATCTTGTGGGCCACAAATGTTAGCCAGCAGCACCAGTTGTCTGATTCTTTTTTGTCGTGCAAGGTGCTCAGAAAAATGCAAGGACAACTTGAACAGCAAGCTATGAAACAAAACTAGATGAGGTCCTCAGAGATTAGGTATTTATTATGTTTGCACCATCCATTCAATCCCTGTATGATCTCAGCTATGAAAAAAAGAAATCTCCTTCATTTTCTTTAAAAGACCATCAAACAGAATTTTTTACTATCTCGACAATTAGCATAAAAACTTCACTTTGACCTCCTTCCCTTGGTTCTTATTTAGCTCATTACTTCTACAAGTCAATTAGTATGCAGCCTGGACATTCTACACCGCCGGCTAAATATAAATGGTCCTTTTATATATTTTCCCTTTTGTTTAGAAGCTGCTGATAGGACTCTTTGTTCACATGAAAGGTAACGGGATTAGACACGAGAGGCGCATCCTTGTGTCTTTATTGTTCCAAGTCGAGCTGCCACAAAGGAGCGTGGTGTTTCTGATCTGCTGGCTGGTCACCATTCCTGATCAAGGAACTGAGCACTGTCAGAGGGCCTTAAGGGAGAAGGGTTTTACAGTAGCAAAGAGACAAATGCAGTTTCCAAATCCATTGGGAGCAAGGGAATGGTAGTCGCTTCCACTGATCCTTTGAGCCAGAAAGAAGCATTAAAGATAGCCTATGACTGGAACAGGGAAATTCTTAACTGATGCAAGCTGAGTGTCCCAGCACAAGATTCTCTCACCTCTACGATTTTGCGAATTAACTGGCTTTGTTTGGTGATGAGTCTTCCTTTCAAAAAGACTGTTATTGAGACTTCAAGTATCAGTAAATGAGAAAGGGGTGGTCTCTGGGGATCTTGTAGCTGTTCTGTCTATGTATCTCTATACTTCTACTGTGTAACAAAAGGAATTTTACCAGACATTCAAAACTCTGCAACACTTCCATCAGTTTTCTCCATCTGAATCTATTCCAGTGGTCAGCATATCCTGTAGTAAATGGTCCCTTTTGTAAATTTATTATTTATCTATTTTATTTATTTAAAATATTTTTACCCCAGCTTTCTCCTTGAAAGGACCCAAGGTGGCTTGAATGATTTTTACAAATCCACTCAGTGGATGCTTCTAGATGTTGCTCTGAGCAGTTTTGGACAAATTGGAAATCAAAAGCACCAGTTCAGAGCTATCATTGCTGGTTTTGCAGCTGTACTACCAGTGCTGACCCAGTCTGCCTCTGTGAATTAGCAGTACTTGACCTAGAGGGCAATAGCATCCTCATGAATCAATTATGAATGGCTATTGTAGCTCTGACCTGCAGTAATAATCACCGGAAACCCTTGTGATTGAACTCATCCTGTACCCTTAAAATCAGCTTGTAAGCTGAAAGGGTAATTAAAATCTGAAATATAACAATTATTTAGATGGCTATGCCTTTCTTTGCAGATTTTAGCAGGGGTTATTAAAAAAACAGAGAGCAGGGCTTTAAGAGAAAGCTTGCATATTAGCTTTTTCTTTCATTCACTCAAACAGTTTAGACAAAACTAAACTGTTCAGTTTAGTGATGATGTGGCCCCACTTAGTGCTGCAGCCTGTACGTTGACAGTCTGGACCTTGAAAGGTGACAGATCTTTAGATGAACTTATGTAGCAGGCACATTTTCCTGACAGCAAAATCGGCTGCGGTCGTCTCCCAAGGGAAGACCGCTCAAATGAACTGGAGCAAACTGTGGCGAGTGTGGCAGAGATTGGAGGCAATTGCGTGCAGGTTTCTGGGAAGAGGTGTGATTGACCTAACGAACTCCCTTCTGCTTCTAGGTTCCTGGGAACACTAACTGGATTCAAGCTTATAATTTTGATATAGTTGTTGTAGCACATTCCATTTATATCCTTTCCTCAAAAACACTCACCAGCAGACATATGCAGGTGTCTGCATGCCACTATCATTTGTTTCTACTGAATGACTTCATGCCTTCCTTTGTTTTGTTATTTTCTTTGCCATTGTGCAGATAGTTTACCTCTTGCTTTTGTCTTTTGATGCACTGTAAGTGCATACACAAATAGTTTTTCATCTGAAAATGTATTAGTTGGCTTGATCTAGCCAGGAGTGCAAAATGCATGCAGAAGCAAGCTTTTAGCACACCTAAAGAGCCATTCGTGAAAGTGGACACTGCACATACATTTCACCTCACCCCAATTTATTTGCTTGGGACTGCAAGTCAAACTTAAAGGAAAATCAGCAGTTGCATCACTCTGTTGTCCAAGAAGTTGAGGTGGGAAAAAGGAACTAGATTTAATTCCCAAGGGGCCCTAGCTACCCACCTTTCTCAAGTATGCTTGCATATTAGATGCACCGAAGTCAGTAGATAATTTTTTTAAAAAATTTTGCCATTTAGAAGCCTTGCTCATTCTATCAGAAGACAATTTAAAAAACAGTTTTGCAACTCAGGTGGTTTATATGGCTTATCATGAGACCACTACAGGACAAATGCGGGGTCTCCAACCCACATGGCTGTCCTCTGGTTGCCATTTACAGGTATAATGTATTTGTTGCTATATAATGTAAATAAACATATAAACAAACACTTAATTTCTTTAACCTATTCAAACATATTTATTTATGACATTTCATAATGCTTTAAACACTAGAGAATTATAAAACACTTTAAATCCAAAAGATAAGAACAAAAACCTTTGATAAATGGTCAGTTTTTATATACTGCGTTTTCCTGCAACATATCTGTGAAGGTTCTCCGTCATCCAGGTGAGATTATCTGGAAGCTGAGTCATGGCAACTGGGCTACATTTCAACCTAATAAAAAAGAAGTCCAGTTGCCGTGACTCAGCTTCCAGATTTCCTGCAACGTGTGACACTCACCGTAATTCATGAAACATTATACACAGAACTAAAATTACAGCTCACCATGACATTAATACGGCATAACATTAATAAAGAATAAAGAATCCTATTGCCTGCCTTATAAGATCATCTAAGAACAATTGCACAGGTATATTCCTGGTCCTTCAGTGGAACAATCAATTGCTTGCCCGGTCACATGAAGGTCAACTAGCAGAAGGGAAAGACTGCATATTCAATTGTCCGTATGCATGCAGTTTTCCTTAACTGGATTTAATTCATAATATGCAATATAATAGGGTATATGATACTATACAATTGTTATAATAGTTAAATCCTGCCAAGTTGCCTCTAACTCACAATGGCCATACAAATGAGTCATCTCCAAGATGACTTGTTCTCAACAGCACTATGTATTCAGCTCTTGTAAACCCAAGGCTGTGGCTTCCTTTATGAAGTCAATCCATCATGCTGTACACAATGTTATATTATATACAATCTTACAATTTTTCTGCAGCACTGTTATTGTATATTGTATGCGATATTTAAGAATATACAATATGCAATAAAATTCCATGACATATAGGCTCAAAATGCATTTCTAATGTGGGAGTAATGCAGAACAAATTAGAAGCTATAAAAAACAAAGGAATCAGAAGCAGTGAACCAGGGCAAAACTAAATAGTCAAACAGCAGTATGTTAAAACTAGTTATGGCCTTACTGAGGGGCACTGTTGTGGCAATTAGCATTTATTGCTTTTACATAAACCAAAGGGTCATTAGAAGCATGTAGGGATTATGAATGAGCTTTGACAGCTTGAGAATGGGATCTTCCTTTTCTTTTTTCTTTTTTAACTCACTGGTGCCATTCGATGACTTTAGGCACTGGCTGCAATGGCCTTGCGCCCTTCTTTGGCTAGCAATGTGTGTTCTTGTATTGACATCAAAATAAGTCATCCCTGCTGCATTTGCAAGTTTTCTTAGTCATTCCACTGGGTGGAACCCAAAGGTCTTTGGTGGCAGGCCAAACGAACTCCAGTTGGTTGGATATCTGGGTATGTTCATGATTACAAAAAGAGGCAATTCCTCTGCTTATGTAGAAAAGAACAATAATTTTCTCACTATTTTAATATGTCAGTGGATGGTCTTTTAAGAAGGAGGTGTCTCAGATTGCAGTACATATGAGTCCTAGCCATCATAGCCAATAGAGAAGGATGAGAGGAGACAACAACATCTGTAGGACCACAAGTCATCCATCTGTGTTTTAGAAACATAGAAGTAACTACACTTCAACAATGCTGAGTTTAAGGGTGCCAGACCCTTCACACACACACACACACACACACACACACAGAGAGAGAGAGAGAGAGAGAGAGACAGACAGACAGACAGACAGACAGACAGACAGACAGACACACACACACACACACACACCAGCTGTGAGGTCTGGAGCATTTGCTTTAATTTGCTGAGTTTATAATCCAGGTATGACCCTGTGTATGCTGTAAATATTTTGTGGACAAATCTCTCAGTTTCATTGTTGCTCTGTTCCGTATTTTATCTAATCTCAAGTTTTTCCCCCCATCCTATTTCCATATTAGCTTGTGCATTCTTTCAAAAAGTGCAAAGAAAATTACACATTTTTTCATGCTCATTTCTCCTAATATTCACATCTCTTTCTGTAGCTTTTCCTAATAAAGTATTCACAGCCCGTTTTGCTGAGATTATACATTTTTGTTCATTTATTTTCACGAATATATGTATTTGCACATTAACTCCCAATATATACACTGCCATGTGCATTTTAAAATAAGAGAACTGGCCCACAAAATTTTGGAAAGTGGATTATTGAAGTATAACCACATCACAGTTGCATGTTGGTGAAAAGCTGAATTAAGTAAATTCACAGTAAAATGAGAGCCAACACCATTTTTCCTCTTCCCTAACTCAGATATGGATAGTTTAAGCAGCATGACAGGCTTATACCCTTTTAAAAATGAATAAAAATAAAAGACATTTCTTGCTGAGGCAGCTTCTCTCTCTCTTCTTCATGCCAAACAGGTGGTAGCTCAAAGCACCTACCGTCTCAATCGATAGTGAATGAGAGTATCAAATTTCCCTCTTTCTGCTTGAGAAGCGACTACTTCATGCTCACTGGGCAGCTGCTAATTTTTCTATTTTACCTTTGAGCTGCAAAATTGGGGTTTCGGTGAGCAGCTGCTGGAGCTATAAAGGGTTATGCTGCCTCTCCTCCTTTCCAGGCAATCGCCACTGAAATGGGCTCTATGTTACAGTGAAATCGAGCTATAAGCTGGCTCAAAGGCTAATGAGGTGTGTTAGCAAACGCAGAGGCCAGTAGATGTTCTGAGCTGGCAAAGTCAATATGTAACATTGACGTGACATCATGGCAACACCCTCCTAAATGGGATGTGCTGCCCCAGTCTTTACACCTGAAAGATAGAAATGGTGCAGACACAGTGAGAAAGATATGTTAGCAGGTGAGCAGGAAAATAAATCATGAAGGGTGTGTGGGAGGGAGGGAGGGAGAGAAAGAAGCATAATACAAGATTTTTTTACTAAATACCAAATCTAAAAGATGCCTATTCAGAAAGATGTCTAAAAGGACTCAGTAAGACTTCCTTCAGAGTAAACATTCTTCAGCAGAGACAGCCCAGTCAGTTTCTGAAAATGTTCTCTATTTCCAAGAAATAAACTGAACAAAATTGAGACTTTCTATACTGTACTCGGAAAATCCACATTTCAGATCTAATTCAATTCTTTTCTCTAGGGAAGGGTGAGAATTTTACTTGGTATGTTATTAGGTCTTTTTTTAAAAAAATGAAAATATATCAAAATTTGCAAGTGTCTTTATAAGCAGAAATAGTATGCTGTGTTTTTAAAAATTGAAAGTGCAATGCTGCATTTGCTGAGTAAGGGTGCAACTACACAGTGGGAAAAATCCACATTGATCCAGTGAAATTTGCACCTGCAAAATTGGGATTCTCATGGTGAATTTGCTTTAGTTGCTCACACAACTAGGAGTCAGCAGAGAGAGAAGAGGAAATTGGTAATCAGCTCTTGTTTGCAGCTTGTTTAAACAACTTTTGCCATAGCTATCCAAATTTGCAGGAGGCATGGCTACAGAAAAGTTACCTTAAGAAACTGTGAAGTGTTGATTAGCAATTTCTTCATTTCTCTTGGCAGCAAGCATTAAACAAAAAAAAAAGAAATAAATGGTCTGAAGACAAGGGGTGTGTGATTGAGGGAACTGACTCCCACAAGTGCCCCTTTGCCCCCTGTCTCCCAAATGGTGGAAAGAGGCTTGAGAACCCAAGCAAAGGATCCAGAATCTTTCCCTTCAAAGACTGGCACAATGCACACATAACTTTGACATTATGAGGGGCTTTTTACAGGCCCTGAACTGGTGCTGGAGCTTATGTAAGGCTCACCACCTGCCTATTGGGAGGTATTTTTCCCACTCCTCCAGACTTGTGCTCTGCTTCTGCTGCTGCTGCTGATGTCAAGAGCCGTGTCACCAAAGAATGCACATCAATTACATCAGACGCTCCACTCCTTCCTTAGTGCAAATAATGTAATCAGCCCAAGTGCATGCACCTACCAACAACCACCTTGGGTGTTACTGTAATCTGACGTGTGTTGATTTGGTGCTTTGCCTCAAGCCTAAGGTGGCAGTAATTTACTATTAAGTCCTGTTGGCATAACTTCACCTATACAGTGGGGTCTTGACTTAAGAACGGCTCGAGTTAAGAACATTTTGACTTAAGAACCGCTCTCATAGGAAAATATTGACTTGACTTACATACTTAGATTTGAGTTAAGAACTGAAAAAAAAACCACGTGAGAGGCAAGGAAAGTGCAAAATTTGAACTTTCAGTTAACTGTTGGCCAGTGAAAGGGGTGCCTGTCTGCTTCCTCACTCCTCCCAGCATTTAGAGAGTGGATTGGGAGACAGTCTTCAGACTGCCTGGTACTGCCTGGACTGTATTTTCCCTGCCTTCCCTGAACCTTTCTTGACCTAAGAAAAAAAGAAACAAAATATCCCCCTCTAGTGGTCGAAGGCAGAATAGCAGCTTCCCATTAGTTTCTATGGCCGGAAAAGAGCAGATACGGATCAAATGGTTCTCAAAGCATTCCTATGGGAAATGCAGATTTGACCTGAGAACTTTTTGACTTGAGAACCGCCTTCCAATACGGATTAAGTTCTCAAGTCAAGACCCCACTGTAGAAGACTGAAGATACAATCAGTAAGGGCAATTTTAGGAAATTAAACACTTCCTACTTTAGTCCAGTGGTTCCCATGTAATCTCTTTCATTGTGTGGAAGCTGTGGGACAGAAGTAGGAAGTGTTACTTTCCAAAAATCACCCTTTGCTGATGAATCCTTCCATAGCCATAGTTATGCCAACAAGATTTTGGCCTATGTGTCAGTACTTACAAATACCTAATGGGGCATTTGGTGGCATGGTGCTCCTAGGTTGACTTCTCTCAACATTCTCTTAGCCTGGGTTTGAATCATGCTTCCTCTTCCCAGAAACAAAACCTGTGACAACACTGAGCCATGGAGTTGTCTTTGATGAGCCCCAAGTTTTCCCTCGTTCTGGTAATTTGGTTCTCGGGAGAAGAAATGCGGACAGAGCCGAGGCTGAAAATGTCAGAAGGGGAAAATATTTGCCAGACGAAAGCACAGAGTTTGGAAGCAGCTTGTTATAAATAACTTGTAATTTGTTTCTTTGATAATGACTGGAATCCTGTTGCATAGCTCAGCCAGAACTAGGGGGATGACATCATTGGCTGCTGCAGTCACAGATGAGGAAAAGTGTCATCTTGTGATTTTGGGGTGCATGTGAATTTCAGCCATAGTAAATTACTACAATCTCACAATAGCAAAAGGAAGTCTTTAATCAATAGTAATCTGCTGTTGCCTATGATATAATTCTCATTGCACGGCCAAACCCCCTCTGACAGGGCTTTGGTTAATAAGTTACATTATGATTTTAACATACTGGCCAAAAGCCAGAATAGGCCCACTGAAGCAGTGGAGATCTGGCGAGTCCACTCCTCCATCAGTTTTACAATACCTATATGAGGCATTGTAAAAAAAAAAAAATTAAAGGGTGAATTTTTTTTAATGCAACAATAACAAATATCTACTTTGGAGGGGGGCTTGGAACTGTAATAATGGTATTTTAAAAATAAGTTTCTTGGCTCTGAGAAAGCTTACTTCTTCCTTCTGCCTCCTAGTCCCACTTCACTGTGTCGCTGTGACATGTGTCACGAGAATACTCCAATTTTTCTTGCCCACCTTAGAAAGCTGTGAGGGCACTGTGGAGAGGGCTGGGTGATAGCAGCCTGTTTGTAACCCTTGATAAACACCACGGTGCAGTCAGCGTGAAATGAAGAAATATTGCTCCCGGTAAATATTTATTTTATATCAGAAATTAGCATACCAAATGTAATTAAAAACAACTTTATGTGTGCCTCCCCCCTCCCTTTGGTCTGTCAAATGGCAACTCAAAGTAGCTAGTCATAAAGAAATGCCGGCTTAATTAGCAGGCATCTCAGCCTACTGTTGCCGTTTGATAATTACACTGCAATGAGCTTCTGAAATTAGGATTCCCCACCCCACCCCCTTCTCTTTTACCTTTCTAATTCACTCCTGGCTGTTTTCTTTTTGTCTCCTTCCCTTCCCTTTATTCTGAGCTCTTCTTTCAAAATGCATTTATATCTTGTGTGCCCAAGCGGTGAAGCGGTAGCCGTAGAAATGTTGCGCTTTGCTGATCATGTAAACTGTGAGTGACACCTGTCTACTTTTGCCAGCAAGGTTGGATGGTAAAAAACGGAACTGGTTCTGCATCTTATTAAGTCTCTCCAAGCTGCTGCAGTCTATTCAAGTCAGATAAGGGGAATACCCACCTTTTTCTCCTACACTCAATATTTCAGGCGTCATTCCAGTGCCTAGGACATTTTGTCTGCATTGGCTTTCTGTTTGTTGGCTTCCTGGGCAGAGACATATAGTCCTGTCCGTTGTGAAGTGTTATCACACTGATAATTTCGCTCTCTGTCTCTTATGAAATGGAGAACAAAAGGGAAAGGGAAATGCCCCAAAGATCCTCAAAATGCTTCAGGAGAATAATAAAAGAAAACTATGCTACATATGACTCTGAAAAGGTCCTATTAAGTGTAAAGAAGGCTGTTGATATCAATCTTTTTCAGATCAGTGCAATTTCTGCTGCTCAGGAACAAAGAAAAGGAAAGAAGAAAGGACACAAGAATGAAGTCACAAAAGGTACACTTCAATATTTGCATCCATTATAACAAAAAGCATCAGTAACAGCAAAAAAAGCCTATTTCTACCTCAGGTCCCATACTTCTATCTATTATATAATGGTTATGCAATATGTACAAGTAGGGTACTGCATGCAGAAAGAAGCTTTTTTGTTTTGCCATTATTGCAGTAGAAGGGATTTCATTACTGAGGATATTTCTGTAATTAAAATAAAATCAACTAGCGTTTTAAACAGTCCTACTTTTATTGCCTGTAATGGCTTCATAATGTTTTACAATGCTGACAAGAAACAGCCTGTTGTGGTGTATAGTGTTGGACTTGGATTAGAAAGAAGTTAATTCAGGTCTACACTTAACTATAAACTTCACTGGCAGGCATCCTGTTGCTTCACGTAGTAGGTCACAACTTGAGTGGCCCCATTGAATCAATGGAACCTACGGAGGAGTTGACTTACCAAAAACTCAGTGATCCAGCAGGCCTACTCTAGTTCCAACTTACTATCCTAACCAACAGGGTTTCAGCCACTGAGTGAAGATGGACCAATCACTGTCTAGCAACCTAACCTACTTTACAGGGCTGCTGTGAAGAAAAATGGGGCTATAACCCAGTGTGTTGTTCTTTGTGACTGAAAACAACATAGACTACAATAGAAAATGATACTGTGTGAAGTCAAGGGTCCATTTACCCTTGCGCTGCATCTCCACTAGCTTTCTGGGGATTTCAAAACTGCAGCTACAGGCTATGTTTTATAGACAACTCATGATTAGGGGCACTTCCCCCCATTCTCCAAGGGTGAGGCACACACCCCATATTCAGTCCATTAAGTGTCTTCCCTCTCCCATCTGAAACGTTGTCCATTCCAGACCAGAATTTGAATAGCTTCCATTCATACACATAAGCAGGACTTGAAAAATCGTACTTCTGTGTGTGATAAGTGCCTTTCAAGGGAGGAAGTGTTACGTGAAACTCATAAAGATCTTTGTTGCTTGTGCCTGTTAGCAGCCTTTCCCTCTATAATATTGTTGCTTCAGCACCAATCCCCCACATCCATCCATCCATCCATCCATCCATCCATCCATCCATCCATCCATCTATCTATCTATCTATCTATCTATCTATCTATCTATCTATCTATCTATCTATCTATCTATCTATCTATCTATCTATCTATCTATCTATCTATCTATCTATCTATCTATCTATCTATCTATCTATCTATCTATCTGTCTATGTGATGTGATGTGATGTGATGTGATGTGATGTGATGTGATGTGATGTGATGTGATGTGATGCTAGCCAGTCATGATTCATATGATGTAAGTGTGGAATATATTTTGTTCTCTGAGTGCTTTATACTATAATTCCCATAATTTCTTCCCTTTGGTAATGCAGAACAGGGTGGGAATTCTCAGTCAATGTATATGGAGGGGGGCAGTAATGTAATGAATAGGATGATGTCCTAAAATCATGCATTTGAATGACATAAAGTCAGACATTTGCCCTCACTCAGAACTGACTTTTGTTTTTTGAAGGGGGAGAACACGCGGGAAGATGGAAGGTGTTCTTGTTGCCAGGACACCAAGGCCAGTATTCATTTCAGTATGCTGAAGTGTTGCTGCCTGCTGTTATTGTTGCTGCTGTAGAGCAGTGTGTCAAGATGGAGCATAGACCTGATACATTCCTTCTGCATACTCTGAGGGAGGTCCAGATAAAGAAGTGGATGTTTCTGCTGTTTTTCACAGACTGCCTCAAGAGCTGCCAAAAAGGTATTATCTGCTTTTGAAAGAGGACAAAGACCTGCAAGACCCCATTTTGACATACCTGCACATTCCACTCTAATAATTTCCACAGAGGCAGTAATTCCCACCTATTTATTTATTTATTTATTTATTTATTTATTTATTTATTTATTTATTTATTTATTTATTTATTTATTTATTTAGTTAGTTAGTTAGTTAGTTAGTTAGTTAGTTAGTTAGTTAGTTAGTTAGTTAGTTAGTTAGTATCACATCCAATTAGTGCAAAGTGCTTCTCTGGGTAGTTTATGGCATGATAAAATAAAGACACAAACATGGACAATAGAAAGATAAATAAAAACAACAGTCAGACTCAACTGGGAGCTGATTCCAGAGTGTTGGTGCCACAGTGGAGACGGCCCAGCTTCTCATGGATGATTTCCTGGCCTCCTTTGGGGTAGCCGCCCAGAGGAACATTGCCTGGGAGGATCTCATGAAGTGGGTGAATGACCTTGGGAAAAGGCACTCTGACAAGTAACATAGTCCCAAAGTCTGCAGGGCTTCAAAACCTTGAACCTGACATGGGACAAAACAGTTAACCAGTGCAGGCGAGGCAGAAGTGGAAAGATGTGATCAAACCTGCTCACACTTGGCCCCAGTCTGGCCACTACTTTCTGGACCTTCTGTGGTCTCCGGCTTAGCCCCATTGCAGTTGTCAGTCTAGGAGATGACCAATGCATGCACCAGCATACAGAAGGTTCCCTCATCTAGGTAGGGAGTGAACTGGCTGATAAGTCTCAACTGATTAAAGCCCGCACAGGACATGGCTGCAATTTGGGCATCCCAAGATAGAGCCAGGATGAGAAGCATGCCCAGGTTATGGACTTGATTCCCAATCAGGAGGACAACGTCAACCAACCTAGGGGTAATCCACCCAACGTGTCTTAGGGACATCCCAAAAGCAGAATCTCCATCTTGTCTGGGTTCAGTTTGACATTGTCGACCCCAGTCCATTCCAAGACTGAAGCCAGGAAGTGCTCAAGCATTTGGACAACATCCACTGCAGTTGTTGAAAATGAGATTGAATTGTGTATTATAAGAGTGTTGATGACATCTTACTCCAAATCTCCTTATGACCTCCCCCAACATTTATATTGTTAAAAAGCATTGAGGATGTTGACAAACCCCAGGGCACCCCTCAATCATGGGTTCTTGGGGGGCAAATACTCATGCCCAAATCACTGGACACGGCCGTCAAGGAAGGATTGGAGTCCACCTCTAAGACCCTTTCCAGGAGGATACTGTGGTCAACAGTATTCAAGACCACTGAGAGATCCAGAAGCACCAAATCCTGCCCTGTCGGCCTCCTTTGAATTGGTCATGCTTCTCCAGGTATGTCTGGAGCTGCTCTGCCACCACTTACTTGATCACCTTGTCCATTAAGGATATGTTGGTGATTGATCTGAAGTTGTTGAGATTATCCACCAACAAATGGGTTTTTTTTAAATAATGGGCCATATAATGGTTTCTTTCACATGTGAGGGAAGGCATCCCTCCCTCAGTGAAGCATTCACAATATTCATGGCCCAGTTGATTATAGCCCTGTTAGCAGTTTTTATTAACCACACAGAGGCCGTAGGCCTACAGCTAGTCAATGCCCTGGATAATTCCTCCAATATTACAGGGTCAAACTGAACCAATTGGACAGAGGGAAAAGGTGCAGTGACAATCTCCACCTGATCAACCAAACTGCTAGTGGAGTCAAGATCAGTAAGGTTGGCCTCAATTTTAGGTTTAAGAATGGTTGCAAATTGGTCACTGGTGAAATCACTAGGATGAGGCTTGTCAGTTCACAGAATGATCTTAATATTGAATGCCTTTTTCACCAGTCTTAAGGCATTGACATACCTCCTGGTCAGAGCCTTAACTGCAGCCAGGTTTTGATCCGACCGATCCTTCCTCCACCTACTCTCCAGTTGTCTCCTAGCTAATATCATGTGTATGTATTTTATATTGATTTGGTTTTACTGGTCTTTAACCATAATAAAGTATTGATTCATTCAATATCATAGCTCGAAGCTCCCCGGCAGGATAAGCTCTGAAGTGGAGAAGGCGTGATCACATCAGCCACCCAGGTCATCTCTGCATAGCATCTATTGACCTGGGCTTTGACAAGATCACCAGCCAGGCTCACCAGATACCCACCAAGGCTTCCCCAAACCCATCTGTGACAAGAAGCCCCAGAGGGAGGATCATTTTAATAGGTCCATTCTCCCCATGGAAGGAGGGAGGGTCGCCATCGAGAGGTTACATCTCAACAGGAAGCGATATGTCCATGATAGTGGGAGGGAACTTCAGGTCACCCTCTGCCTCTGCAGACAAGGTCTGGAGTCTGACCCACTTTATGTGTGGGGCCAATGACATGTGTGATAGGTTCATGGAAGTCATGAATTCCATGATCCCAAGGCTGGACCCAATGGTTCAGATTCAATATATCAATATCAATAGTCTGGGTGACCTCAACACCGCCACCAAAATGAACTCAGCCAGTCCCAGCAGGAAGAGTGCTGGGAGATGGTACACCACTACTAACCCAAATCTACCCCTTAGCCCCACCATCAAGTCCAAACACTCTAAGACTGAGCTCAAAAATGTGGTGGGCCTGCTGATGTGGATGGGATACCTATGGACAATTGCCACTCACCCCACCCCAACCTTCTGGTCTGCTCTGATGCACAGGGCAGACACCTCCCACATTGCCCACGCAGGTCTACGTTATACAGAAGCAAACCAAAGGCAAAAAGATTAATTTGGTCTCCTTGGTTCCGGCCTCTAGGAGATGGCTCATGCAAGTCTGTTCTCAAGAATGTCCTGAACTCCTCTAAGAAAGAAACTGAGCTGAAGGAAATGGGGAAAACTCTATGGAAGCTTTTAAAAATGCTGACAAGATGATTGAAGAGCACCAAGCTGTGCTTTGGGACTGGCTAAAGAGATGAGTGTGGTGTAGATCAGGAGCCCCCACTGGCCTTAGCCTGCTTGTTAGGCCATAGCCTGGCTCCTCTGACAAGCTTGCGTGCTGAATTTCAATGAACCCTAATTGCCCATCAGGAGTATGTGACAGAAGAGGTCATATGGTCTGATTTGCATCCATTTCCCCTTATGACATCCCTTGGTCTTTATGTGTAATGACCCCTGCTCCTTTAAAGAGGAGGCCAGCTGTAGCAATTCTGACAAAGGTGCCTTGACAACTTCCTTGAAATGCCTTGGCTTTCGGCATAATAGTCTGTGCAGAACATTAGGGCTTTCCGTTTCAAGGATGAATGGCGCTGGCAAAAGGGTGCCGCTGGGGCCATGCGCTTTAATCCACGCCATTGCCCTTGTTAGCTTTCTTCTGTACTTAAAATAATAAAAGAAGTATCCTCCTAACCTGAGGGAGGGAAAGACAGAAAAAATAAGCAGAGAAGAGTTGCTGCTAGTCAGGGATGGGTAGGCTTTCAGCTTCCCATGAAATGTGTCCCTCGCCTTCCAGTTACCGAGGGAAGTCCCTTATGCAGATTTTGTCAGGCTGCAGAGTCCCCAATAAGTGGCAACTAGAGAAGGGCATGACTTAAGTTGTGCCTCTTCCTATGAAGTAACCTGTGAGGCACCACAGGTGCTGCACGGATCCTCCGCTCACCCCCTGGGCTGGAAACAGAGTTTGGGCTGCAGCTTCCAGAACTCTCCAGGGTCCAGGATGTCTGGGGGTTCTGGGAGTTGTAGTAACCCCCCCCCCAAAAAAAAACTAAGGTTTCCAAGTTCTGGCTGGTGGTGAGGAAGACATTTGCATTCCCCTTTGAGTGCCTCCTTTACATACTGCAATGCCTCTCGAGTCATGTAAGGTGGAGGGCATTTGGGCGATACACTTAAATTACAGAAAAGGCAGGTAGCCTGCTATGCTGTCATCCAAACCTTCTGGTTCCTGGTTCTCATGAGCTCTTCCCATACAGCCCTTCCCATAACAATAGCTATTTTACACATGGTGGTGTTAAGAGAGTACCAGCACAAAATCCAAATGTACAGTACAAGAACCATCCTTACCGGGTTTGTCAATATTAAATGCATGGAATATTTATTATCATCTATCCATCTATCTATATTTTACCTTCTTTATAATGACTCAAAGGAAGATTGGTGAAACTACCTCTGGGGGCTGGCAGAGACTGGAAGAGGCCCCATGCTCTTTGCATAACTTGTCAGAACGGCCTGCTGGCCGGCCGAGCTATGCCAGGTTTGCTGCCAAATGCACCGTTAGACATGTATTTTATTTCAATTTCCTACATCATTTGAGAGTCTCGGATCAACTGTCAACTGTGTAACAAACACAGAGACACACATACCTCTCTTTCCTTCCCGCACATTTCATTTCTCATCTTCTAATAACCAGATTGTCTGAAGTGACTGACTGCGAGTGATCAGTTGATTGTGAAATGTCTGCATCATTTTAAACGTGATGCCTCAGGTCTGTAGTATCCAATTTGTTTATAGCACGTGTGGGCAAGAAGGTAGATGATTTACAGTAGATCAAGGATTTCCAAAATCACATTGTTTTAAGAATATCAACAGCACAATGATACCCCCTCCTGCCTTAAATTATACCAACAAAATGAAGAAAACTTGGAGTAACAAGGAGTGGGGTTTTATGTGAAAAAAAAAACATGAAGAGTTTCTGGGTAGACTGAAATTATTTGAAACAGGTTCCTGTGTATTGCCAATCGTGATGTCTTGATTTATGCCCATTAATTCTTTTGCACAGAGATTGTCCCATTTCTTCTACGAGCAGAGGGGCACTGTTGTAAAAAGATGGTATACATCGTATTAGCAGAAGAACAAGTAAATGCCCTTGATGTCGTTTGTGACAATGTTGGGTCCTGTAATTGTGCTGGCAGAGTAAACGTAAGGGCAGAGCTGGCATCTGGATTTGTAGCAGGGTACAGTGCCCACTACTGCATCGTTCGTTTCGTTTAGTCGTTTAGTCGTGCCCGACTCTTCGTGACCCCATGGACCAGAGCACGCCAGGCCCTTCTATCTTCCACTGCCTCCCGGAGTTGTGTCAGATTCATGTTGGTTGCCTCGATGACACTGTCCAACCATCTTGTCCTCGGTCGTCCCCTTCTCCTCTTGCCTTCACATTTTCCCAACATCAAGGTCTTTTCCAGGGAGTCCTCTCTTCTCATGAGATGGCCAAAGTATTGGAGCCTCAGCTTCAGGATCTGTCCTTCCAGTGAGCACTCGGGGTTGATTTCCTTTAGAATTGATAGGTTTGTTCTCTTTGCAGTCCAGGGGACTCTCAAGAGTCTCCTCCAGCACCACTACTGCATCAGTGTTGTGTAAGTCATTGTGTGTCAATAGTTTGTTTGTTTGTTTATTTATTTATATCCTGCCTATCTGGTCAAAGCACCACGCGTTGCTTCAGACTGGGGGGTTCTCAGAACACAAGTCACCAAAGGCTTGTGAGAGTGAAGTATTCTTGTCAAGGATGGGTTGGCAATTATTTATGATGCCTGTGAGTGATCTCAGTTGTGGTTGAAAGCGACAAGTCGTGGTGTTTGGTCATTTTCTGGGTTTGTCTTGCAGGTGCTTGCTTCCAGATATTCATCTTGCCCAGTTAATTTCTTCCTTAACAATTGTAGTCTGAGAAATGTGCAGCATTGTGCACTGTTTGGCTGAGATTGTATGGTAAATTGTGTTCCCTTGCTGATGATCTTCAGCCTGGGTGTGGTAGTGAAAACACTCAGTACAGAAGTCAAATCCTATTTGGAAGAGTCCACATAGAATTCTTCTTTCTGGGGTGCTGGGAGGAAGGAGGCTGTGGGTCAATATATACAGTAATTCCTTTTCGTATTGCTGGGAGACTTCCTTCTCATGTTGTTGAGAGTGAGTTACAGCTTTTGTGTTACGGTCCCTTTTATTGTCAAAATTGTAGAAATATTCTTTGAATTGCTGTCTGTGGGAAAAGCCCTCCAGGTCATCACAGAGCTGTATCATCCGTGTGGGTCTGGTGGGACAAATAGAAAAGCCCCATGAGTGGACTGACACTTTTGCTTGGTTCAGTGTGTGGATACATAGATTTATGATGTCGTTGAGCAGGTCCAGGGTGTTCTTGTTGTGGGCTAAGTGACTCTGTTGTAGATTAGGTGGTTTGTTTTCTTTCTTTTTCCTTGGGCAAGTAAATTGTGCATCACATATGTTTTTTCTCATGGTGGTGAATATTTATGCAGTGTCCATTGCAGAGAGCTGGTTCTGTATATGTGGTACAAGATCTGTAACATCCTTCGGCGTTTTCCTTTGCTTGTTGTACAGGTCGCTAAGTAGGTTGTTGCTTTTTTTTTAAAAAAAGAGAATGTTGCATAATCTTTTGCTGTTAGTAACTGGAGCAAAGGATTTCTCATTGTAAGTCCCTCGGGCAAGCAGTCTTGCTATTTGCCTTTGGTAAGGAAGAGGGTGTGCGTTTCTACCTGTGCAAATCTCTTCATGACACTGATGGATCGCCACTCCATTCTGCTGAATTCAGTGCCTTCCATAGTTGTGGTTTTTGAAATAGTGGCTGTATTAGTCTGTGCAAGCATATCGGACAAGAAACAAAAGAAAACAAAAGCAAAATAAAATAAAATAAAATAAAATAAAGACAACAAAACCATTGTGGCACATGTGAAATTTTGTGCTCTAGATGGAAATAGAGTAGAATCTACATATCTACAAGTATCAGGTTTGCTGTGCATCTTTGGTACACCTCACTGGAACTGTACAGAAACTGGCAAATATTGCATTTTTTGTTGACTGCTACTGGGTCCAGCTTGATTTTGCTAACCAACTCCTGCCCATGTCCCCTTCTTATGTTTTTTCCAGACAATGGTGTTGCAGGGCTATGTTGTTTAAAATAGCAAGGGCTGGTGGGCAAAGTGCAGCCTCCCTGCTGTTGCTGGACTGCAAATTCTGTTAGCTCTTTCCTGCATGGCCAGAAATGTGGGCCATTGCAGCTCAGCAACATCTGGAGACCTGACTTTCTACAGATCATATTTGAAGTTCAGAATGTGTTGGGTTGTCCCTGCCTGGGAGTAAGAGCCAGTTGCTTCCCATGTACTGGTTACAGTTGACTATCTGTACTGTAAACTCATCTTTTTCCTCCATTTGAAACCTTTTGTATCAACTGGGCATGCTCAGAATCCCAGATGTGTTCATTTCAGTACACTGAAATCTAAGCAATGGCAAAGCTTTGTCCCTGAATGGGAGTGTCTGGCCCTTTGTGACCATGGGTGTACAAACTACTGAATAATAGTTTCATCTTTAAAGCCCCAAACCAAATCACATTCAAAAAGATTACATAGCTATTCTAGCCTTAAGGGTGTCTGCATGCTCCTTGCTCAAGGGACCTTGGAATGTGCTTTAGAGGGACTTAATTTAACCTATACATCATTTTGCTGTTGTAAACACTCACAATAGAATACCTGCAACAATCCTGTTATAGTACTTGCTTTTGTACGTTCTTATGGCTTGGATGTCACTATTTCACTAGCATTAGAAGGTGCCACAGCAGTGGACTAAAGGAAAGCAATATGATGCAAAGCAATAAAATCGACAGGAATGGTGGAGAGAGAGACCCTTCTAGAGGAGTAAGGGAAGGAGTTGTGCATGGCAAAACTGCTATAACTTGGAACAATTTCTGGAGTTCTGTAGGATGAACCTCAGTAAGCAAAGGACAGATTCAGCTTAATTGCTCTCCCAAGGCAGATTCACTTCTTAATTAGAAGATATTTTGAAGTCCCTCTCCTTTTCTCTCTTTGATTGAAATGCCCTGTGGTGGTAAATGGAAAACAGCATCATCTTCAGTTGTCTTTGTTGGCACAAAAGAAGGAGTGATAGCAGCGTATCTTGCTTCGAGATGCACAGTATAGTTTAGCACCTTTCATTTGCTCTGTAAGGTGTATGTGTCATATGTGTGACACAACTATGTGTCCTCCAGCTATCCTTTTCACAGTGACTCCTTTTCTACTATAGCTGCAGTCCCAAGAAGTAAAATGTCTGCATGTGGGTGGGGAAGGGACAAAATCATTGGGCATGGCTGAGGTTTTGGTTTCTGTTGCTGCTAAAGCAGTTCCTTGAAAAATATAAACATTCTGGAAAAAAGGTACATAATAGCAGTCTTCCACATGGTACCATCCAGATGTGTTGGTTTAGCGATACCACGATCCACATCTAGGTGAGTTTGATGGTACTGTGGTCCCACACATTAGAAAAGCACATACACAGGGCCCTTGTAAACCTTTAAAAGCTTCCTGTACCTCTTAACAAATTTAACGTTAATGTGCTAAAGCCAAAAACCAAAATCACTGAAGTTACATGGTTCATCAGACTATTTGGACTTCAACTCCCAGAAGCCTCAAGATTAGTAAGGGTGCTGTCCTCTGAAGATGCTGGCCACAGAGACTGGTGAAACGTCAGGAAGAACCACCTTCAGAACACGGCCAAAGAGCCCGAAAAACCCACAACAACCATTCGTAAGGGTCTCTGAAAGGACCATAGGTTAAAAACAGCTGTTTTGGGGAACTCTTCTTGATCATGTGGCCAGTGGGATTAGAACCCACCTTTCTATCTTTCTATAGTGTTCTGTAATGAGCACCATTCTCAAGGCAGTCTTTTATTGATAGTTTCAAGTGGCAGTTTTTCATATGGGATAGGATTTCCAATTCAACTTGATTTAAAAAGGAAGCACTTAAATTCCTTGGTATTTATTGACTTATCTAAATGGAAGCAGGAGAAACAGACATCATGAGAAAATGCATACAAAGTTTTTTTTCTTACAAAACTTTGTGTGTGTGTGTGTGTGTGTGTGTGTGTGTGTGTGTGTGTGTGTGTGTGTGTGTGTGTGTGTGTGTGTGTGTGTGTGTGTGTGTGAGAGAGAGAGAGAGAGAGAGAGAGAGAGAGAGAGAGAGAGAGAGAGTTTATTTTTCATCAGCATCAGAGCAGGAGTTGCTTGAATATTGATTGATTTTGTCTATTTATTTATTTATTTATTTATTTATTTATTTATTTATTTATTTATTTATTTATTTATTTATTTATTTATGTATTTATTTATTTATTTATTTATTTATTTATTTATTTATTTAATATTCCGCCTATTTGGCCTTACGACCACTCTAGGCGGCTTCCAAATACATAAAACAACATGTAAATATAACAAAAAAATTATTACATCAAATAACAATTTCTACAAGATGGAAATGGGAAAACAAAAAATAAACAAAGAGAAAATCAAATATTAACTGGAGGGAAGGCCTGCATAAACATCCATGTTTTTAATTGGTTTTTAAAGATACCCAGCGAAGCGGCCGCACGAATCTCTGGAGGAAGGTTGTTCCAGAGGTGAGGAGCTACCGCTGAGAAGGCCCGGTTTCTTGTTTTTTTCTTCCGGGCCTCCCTCAGCGTCAAGCTCCTCAGCCTCACCTCCTGACTCGCTCGGGTGATATGGGTAGATCTTGGTGGGAGTAGGCGTTCTGCCAAGTATTGAGGCCCTAAACCGTTTAGGGCTTTATACGTAAGCATTAAGACTTTGAAGTCATGCGGAACTGAATGGGCAGCCAGTGCAATGAGGCCAGAATAAGAGAAATATGAAGGTATTTTCTTGTTCCACTTAGGAGTCTGGTCGCTGCATTCTGCACCACTTCGAGTTTCTGCATCAACCTCAAAGGTAGCCCCATGTAGACTGTACTTGTAGAGTGCCCAGTTTAGTGACAAGCAGTATTCTGGGTGGTTTACAATCAAAGAGAAAAGTCCAGCCAATAAACATAAGTCTAACAACAAAATGAACAGTAAATAATAGAACAATAGAAAAAGAAATAAACAAATATTAATCTAGTAAAACCTGATCTAAAAAAACTAAATGTGGTGGGACTGGCAATGTACATATCGCATGGCTCAAGAAATGATGCCCTTAAAGCTTCTTTAAACCACATTGTCTTGAGCATCCTCTTGGAAACTGGTTTTTCTAGGTATTCCTTGCCTTTCATCCAGACCATCAGTGTATCATTCATCACCATATGAGAGGTCCGTCACTGTAGTGTAACAACTAGGACAGTGGTTCTTAACCTTTGTTACTCGGATGCTTTTGAACTGCAACTCCCAGAAACCCCAGTCAGGACAGCTGGTGGTGAAGGCTTCTGGGAGTTGCAGTCCAAAACTCCTGAGTAACCCAAGGTTAAGAACCAGTGAACTAGGATATTATTATCAAATTGATGCTGTTTATTTAAATACTCCGTCCTAAGTAAGAAGTCATCTGTGTCTTTCATATAGTATAAGAGGCTTTAAAAATACAGTATATCCTATAAATATAAATCAGTATATAGACGGCAGCCTCTCAGTTGTTGTGTTGTTAGTATAAACAACAGGGCATTCTGAGTTGTTGACTTTGTGGCTTTTAGGCAATATGTATATAAGATCAACTGTTTCCCTGTTAAAAGGTTCCCTTTGTATTATATTGCATAGTTCTAATACAGTAGATGCCTGTTGGGTTCTATGAAGATATCTATGCCAAAGAGTTTTTGTGTTTTTTTAATCCTCAGTTGTCTTTCGTCTACTATATGGGTACTTATGGTGATGCCAAATACTATAATTGCTAGTTATCCAAGTATATATTATCAGTCAAGCATAGAAAGAAGTACTTCTATGCTGCCAAAATTGTTCTTTCAAAATGCAAATTTTGTTTGTCTTTAGGTACCACAAGATTACTTTTTTGTTTTTGTTTTGTTTTTGTTTTTTGCTGCCTGCAGCAGAGGCTGTCAACTACCTGCCAGAGTTGCTCCTTTCTAACTTGAAAACTTGCTTTCATCTGTACATGGAAACTGGACCATATACCTTCCATCATGCTCCACATATAGGTGCCATTGGGAAATTCTTGGACATTCCAAGCCATCACACCAGTTTAACCCATTTGCATAGGGGTTTCTTGCCATAAGTGCAACCCTTTTCCTCCTTAATGGGTTTAAGCTGCTGCATGGGACAAAGACAGAGTGACAAGGAATGGTTACAAGTGGAGGACCACAGTGTCTGGAGCCCCAGTAAAATACATTGAATAAATCAGGGTAAGTGAATAATCATCTGATACTGCTCCAAGAGAGAAATTTCATAGGTCTGAGGCGTAAGACAGGAAGTTCCCAACTCAAATCATACATTGGCTATAAACACCACTAGGTGGCTGTAAGCCAAAGAGGTGGAATGTGTAGCCCTCCAGATATTGTTAAGTGCAACTCCAGTTATGCCTCCCACTGGCCGTGCTCATTAGGGCTGATGTGACTTCCAATTCAGGAGATCCAGAGGGTCATACGTTCCTTAGCCCTGTGGTCCTCCATAAGTAACCATCCCTTTTCGATCCATCTTTGTCCACTCAGCAGCTTAAATCCATTAAGGAGAAAAAGGTGGAATAGTTGCATAATGCTTTTCCATTTCTGGAAATGCTCTTGTAATACTAGAATGCCAAGGTTGTTCATAGACACTAAATGGTGAGATGCTGAGGACAGATTAAAGCAGACCTTGAAAAAGTTAGAAAGTTTGGACTGTGTGTGCATCTTAAAAAAAAAAAAAACCCTATCCAGCATGGTGCTACTGTATTCATGTCCTGCTCACAGGTTGACACAATGGCCTGTGGGATTTCAGTCTGATTTAGCATGGCTCCTCTTGTAATCATACATATTTGGAATGAATATAGTTGCTATCAGTTGCTCCTAGCACTGTATTAAAAACATCAGCCCATGTGGTTGGACTATGTTGTGTACTTACAGCATATGCTAGTGATGGATAGTCAAAGACAATTAAATCTTCCAGCAGCTCCATTAACCCTTGGTAACTGAACACTGAAGAGTGCCAAATCTGGGTTCTGCAGAGCAACAGGGAAGAGTTCAACAATCAAGCCAATGTGATTTATACGGTAAAGGCAACCATGACACCTTTTGGCTGGGTGCTTTTGGGTCAACAGGATTAAACATGATATATACTAAAAAATGAAGGGGAAACTGGTTCACTTTTCATGTTTCTACCCAGGCAAAGTCTCTTCCTTATTCTCCCCCCCTTTTTTTTTTAATGTGGCGGCAATATTTAGGAGATGCTTTCCTTGGGATGGGAAAATGAACATAGCAGCCCCAGGCAGACGATTGGCAGCAGAAACCCTTCAGTTTGCCTGTCTTTTCCTTCCACCCCAATGCCTACCTTTCCTTTCCACAGCCATCATTTTCCACTCAGTGAACTCTGCAAACATTTTAATTTCATGCCCGGTTGTCGTTGCTGGTTTGTAAAACATCTGAATTATATTAGCGCAGTTTAAAGGTGTGACTGGCAGAGGAACTGCCACCTCCAGTGATTGCTTATTCCAGATGGTTAAGTGATGAATCTCACTTTCAATTCTGATGTCTCAACTGGAGAAGTGATGGGGGACTAAAGAAAACTTCAAGTTTTCAGTATGCAGGTATTTGTTAGCTAAAGCATTGTGGGTAGTTGTGTGAATAAAGGTGTGCCTAAGGTGGAGACAGTGGATAGAAGAGAAACTTTTCTCCCTCTCATAATTCTAAAACCTGGAGTCATTGTCCATAACTTACTTTCTTTATTTGTATCACAGCATTGCACAATTTAAAATTGGTCATGTGATAGATATCTGAAGATATGTTCCATGGAAGATGTGGACATCCTTTTCTTCTGCTGCTTCAGAGGATAGGACCTGAAGCAATGGATTCAAATTTCAAGAGAGCAGATTCCAACTAAACATTAGGAGGAACTCCCTGATGGCAAGAGGTTTGACAGTGGAGTGGATGCCTGCAAAAATTGCCAGACTCTCCTTTAGCATGCTTTAGCTGCTAAACACTACATGGATGGACAGTTGGATCAGATGACCCTTGGGAGTCCTTCCCAGCACTACAATTCTATGATATCTGTCTGTCTTCCTCCCAATTCAAGGATTTGTCTGTTTACAAAATGGCTTGGCGAGGGTCGGGGGGACAGATACATGAATTCAAATATTCAAAATGCAGTTAAAATATAATATTAAAATACGGTACAATTAAAGTTAAACAATTCAAAGCAGTAGCAGCAGCACAAAGAGTTTTTAAAGAAGAAAAGTATCCCCTGTTGCAATCTCCCCTTTCTGTTGCTCAGTCAGTGATCAAAAGTCTGAGTGAATAGCAAAGTCTCTGGTATTAGTCTCTAAAGAGTTCCTAAAGAGATTCACAGCCTGGCAACAGCCACCAAAAACGCACCTTTCTTAAGGGCTCAACATATATGCCTGTGAGTATGGTAGGATTAATAGAAGGGCCTCCACCGACATGCCTAAGCTTTGGAGAAGTTTAAATGGGGAGAAGTAGTCCTTCATGTAGTGTGCACCTATGTTTTATAGAGTTTAATGAGTTATAACCAGCATTTTGAATGGTTGGGGAAATGGATTGGGAGTGGAATGGTTTTCGTGGGAGAGTTATATGTTCCCTCCAAAGGGTCTTTGTCAGGCACCTTGATTGGATTAAGCTTCAATTTGTTTGCACTCATCTAGGCAATGGTAGATATCAGACACTGGTTGAGAACCAAAACAGCCTCCTTGGAGTTAGATGAAAGGAGAAGTAAAGTTGGGTGTCATCATCCTAAGCCCCCAAACAATCTCACCCAGCAGCTTTACACACGTTCCATAGAATGAGGAGCAGGATGGAACCTAAGGGTCAATCACCATCATATGCATTCTCCAGCACCACCTCCTGTCCTCCAGGGAGGACTAGAGCCACCACCAAATAGTGTCCTCAAGTCTCAGGCAGATGACCCAGAAGAACACCCTGGTCTTTGATATCAAAAAGTGCTGAGAGATTCATCAGAATTAATAAGGACACACTCTATCAAGTTCCTGGATAAAATCATCCACCAAGCCGATCCAACACATCTCTGTCTACAACCATTCTGAAGCCCAACTAAAATGGACCTAGATACATCTTATCACAGAACTCCTAGTACTAAGAAACCTCCGTAGCTTCTCAAAGAACAGAATATGGGATGTAGGTTGGTTCAGTGGAACTGTGGGAAGCCTGTTTGAGTAAAAGTCTTACTACCAGCTGTTCTAGGCAGGTTGGAACCCTTCCTTCTGTAAAGAGGCATTCACCCCGCCCCTTTACCCATTCAGTTTTCCTTCTCTTTAGATCCATGGTGGCTCTCACTTCCCCAAGGATCTTGTCAACACCCTCAAGCCGCATAAGTTGAAAAATATCTGTTATCACTCCAGGGCCAACATGCATAGCATCTGTGTCAGCAGCAGCTGCATTCAAAACAGGGTGGATCTGAGCAATTTTGTCAGTGCAGTGTTGTGCAGGCATTGAGGGGACTGCATTCTCTTCTTTTGAGCCAGAGCATAATAAGCCCTTGGTGTATGCCTGCTGGGTGTCTCTATACACCTGCAGTGGACATAGAGATGAATGATTTGTTTGCCCACCATGGCAACAAAGTAGGCTTTCTAACAGACTCAGTCTATACTCAGTCAGAACTGCTTTGAGGTTTATTTTGTTATTGTCGCATTGATCTCCATCCCACTTGTTTGATCACCTCCAGGTCCTTCGTAAACAAGGAGGGTAGTTTTCCTCCACTTCATGGGAAGGCACATGTAGGATCAACTGTCCATCATATTGGTAATTTTCCACTTGCAAAGGTCAACAAGAGTTTTGGAAGGATCGTCTGGTGGAAGCTCTCCAAAAGCCATTAGGAAATAATTTGGGTCTGTCAGCATCAAGGCTGGATGGACCATCTTAACTGCAGAGTTAAGCCTATTCCTGCAGAGGCTGCAAGCTCCTTGCTGCAAATCGAAACCTTGCTGAATCTATTATCTTATGCAGGGGAAGAGTGCAGGTAAGTGGACAGGACTGTGCTGAGGGTGTCCCAAACATAGGTTTAGGGACTGTTCTGCTGGAACATGAGGTATAGCAGAAAGTGGTAACCATGAATGAATCAATCTTGCATTCACTTGTGTTTTTGCAGGAAAGTCCTGGGATTTCTGAACATGGGTGCCAGAGGCATGCATTTTGTTCTCGAGAATTAATTCTAATGTAATAATGTATGAAGCATCCTTGAGAAAAGACTTTCGTTTCTGATTCTCTTTCTTCTGCAGCTAATTGCCTCAACATTTGTAGCAGCCAGAGGAGAAAACTCTGCTATATTGAGAGCCCAATATAATATTTAAACTTCTGTTTTTTTTTCATGTTGCTAAAATTGAAAAAAATTAGGCCAGTTGTATTACATAAAGTTTTGTAATAAAGTAACAGAGGCAATTGTGCTTCAGAAATGCTTCTGTTTAATTAGTTTAGAGAAATGATGGTCCCAAATGAAAGAGAGAGAGTAAGGCTTACAAGAGAGAGAAAAAAGGAAGAATTAAGAGAAACCGATCTTGTAAAGAGAAATTGTTTCTTTCTGTGAAGATGGCCTAAAAGATGACTGTTGTAATAGTTCAGGCAAATGGCTGTATAGCTTGATCTACATCTGGGCAGATAATCCAGGCCTATGATACCTCCTGCAACCTCCATTCATGACATTTTGGCACTTTCATTTATAAGCTTTTTTCTTTGTACCCATGTGCGTGTGTTATTTGCCAAACAAGACAGTCATCCGTGCATCTTACACAAAAGGCTCAAATTCTCCAGTGCTTATGCACTAATACATTGGTCAACACATCAGGACTCCATTGGACTCTGAACCAATTTCCGTGAAAGACATTAAGGTTGTAATCATGGCTTAATTTACGTGGAGAGAACCGTCACTTAAAACATGAGGAATAATTACTAGCTAGACTTGGATACAATCACATTGCAAGCTAGCGCCTCTTGATATTCTCTTAAAGTGCCTTACAGTATATTCTTGCGCATGTTAACAAAAAGGCAAGACCTACCGCTTTTAGCACAACTTATTCCCAAGAAAGTTTAGGTAGTAATATGGTCTTATTCTTGCTTTCAAAAACAGCCTTAACCATGTTAGTGAAAAATGAGCAACCTTCTCACAAAACGGGAGAAAGGTAGGAATTGATTTGAAAAATTGTACTAATTCAGTGTACTGTTGTCTAGGTTTTGAAAAATATAAACCAGACTATTTTTCCGTATGCTTCCACTGGGCTTGTAAACAGTGTTTACTGCTGCATCTCTTGAAAGTTGAGGAAGCTGCAAATATTCAAGTTATGACTATAATCAGTAGAGTAAATATGTCAAGACCAGACTGTTTACTTTGCTTCCTGTCTTCTGTCTTTGTCTGGCTCCAAAAGCTCTTTTTGTCATGGACACTTGGGAATTCCAGATAAGGATGCTTGAATTTCATAGGAATGTCTCATAGTCTCAGCATCCTTGACTTTGACAAGATCAGCATTTGTACTCTCAAAGCTTCATATTCTGGAGGCAGAAGTATATGACCACTAGAAAAACAGGCAAGAGGAGAAGAGGACGACAGAGGACAAGATGGTTGGACAGTGTCATCAAAGCTACCAACATGAATTTGACCCAACTCCGGGAGGCAGTGGAAGACAGGAGGGCCTGGCGTGCTCTGGTCCATGGGGTCACGGAGAGTCGGACACGACTGAATGACTAAACAACAACAAAAGAAAAGCAGTGGCATTTTTGACCGTGTGTTGTTACACGCCCTTTCAACACACTAGATTCACAACTGACAAGTGCACAGGCTCAACCATCATTAGCTTGAAAGAGAAATTTGTTTGATTTGTATTTAATGCACATCTACTAAATTCACATTTGCAGGTCGTGAACAAAATACAACTGTATTTTGCACTATTTTTTAACACTGGTGTTTAATACAAATATGCACATAATGTTTATATTAGAATGAAATGGGCATAAAATGATTACACTAGTTAATCATTATATGAGAAAAGACTGTGTTTTTAAAAAGAGTATACTTTGAAACTGCACACATAAATGTGTATATTTTAAAAAACACAATACAGAAATGTACAGTATAAATAAAAATTCGTGTCTATTTTTACATTGTCCTACACATTTTTCCCACACAAACTGAGAGTGAAATATGCCAAAAGAAACTAATCCTGGAAAAAATAGCTGCTGGCTGAAATCCAGCATCTATTTGGTTGAGAAATTTCCATAGGCATTATTTGTTACATGCTGAGTTGTGGGATTCAGTATACTGTATTTAATGTTTACAGAGATTCCTCTATTTATTAACTTCCAAAAGTTATACTAGTTGAGTAGCTGTGACAATAGGATTTCAGCCACTGATTGAAATTGGGCTTGACAGATGTATCCATTGGAATCTGGTCATTTTCTCACAAAATGCAGACTGGGGAGGAAAGACACATAACAGATCTCTTTAGCCCCAGAATTCTTCCCACCCTGCTAGAATAGCTGACATATTATATTCTTTGTTGATTAATTAACTGAAGGGCTGGAAGAATCCCTGACCTCTCCCTTGCTTTCTTTATTATGTTTTCCCTTTTCCATCTTCTAGAATTTTTAATTGTGTACAAATTCCTTTTTATTTATATATTGGTTTTGTATTTTGTGTTTTGTGTTGTAAGCCGCCTAGAGTGGTCAATATGACCAGATAGGCGGGGTATAAATAAATAAATAAATAAATAAATAAATGGAAATTGAGATATTTGTCTCAATATTCAGTGCCTTTATGGAGAGATCTGGTTGGCAATGTTTAATTTGGGGGCTAAAATGTAATCTTCTAGTGGCAGGTCACATTTTCATGTATTTATTACTTACTTTGGCTGAAATCTTGCTGCACTGCTATTACACAAAAGGTGTATCTTTTGGAGGGGAATTAACTAAAATGAAGAAATGTCTGTAGACATTATCTGTTGCATACTGAGTAGCAGGACTCTGTGCAACAGGTAATTTCTATGATGACATCTTAATCTCAGGTAGTTCACCTTCAAATATTATCCCTTTTGTATGCGAACGCCAAAGGATTTCTGCCATTATATTCTGACCTTCACCCAGTGATCTCAAGACAACTACATGTGGTTGTCTTCCTCACCACTTACTTTTCACAATAACCATTTAAGAGAGATCAAAATGCAAAAGAGTGAATCATCCGTGGTCAATGAATTCCATCTCTGTGCAAGAATTAGAACCTGGACCTCCCAAATCCTAGTTTGAGACTCTTACCACTGCTTCACCCACTGAGCTTCTGATATCAATTGGGACTAGAAGAGATACAGGCCATTTCTGTACCTCATATGCTAGGAGCCACCGCCCATGGAGGGCCAAAGTCCCCCAAATGATTTCCTTCCTTCCTTCCTTCCTTCCTTCCTTCCTTCCTTCCTTCCTTCCTTCCTTCCTTCCTTCCTTCCTTCCTTCCTTCCTTTTGTTTTGTTTTGTTTTTTTTGGAAAATCTGTTGTTAATACTTAGGACCATTGTAGGTTCAAAAAGAAAACAGCTGGGACTTGTGGGGACTGGGGGTTCTCAGGTGTTATATATGCCCCATAGACTATGCTTTGGCCACCCCTGAACTAGTAGCTGTGATTCCCAGGTTCTAACCGAGCACTCTGAGCACTGTTCCGTACTGTTAATGATGTCAAGGATTTGGCGACAGGAAAATGCGTTATTGAAAACACTTACAAGTTCTTGTTCTTTTGCAAGACGGTTGTATTTACAGTATTTACAAGTATGTACAGACAGGCATCACATCAGCATGGCAGGACATCATTACACAAACGGACATAGTGGATTGCAGCAAATGGTGGAGAGAGAAGAGAATGATACAAAGACACTGTTCAGTTATATACATATACATGGCTTCTCTAGTCCAATCAGAAGACACATGACTTCATCTTCTGCACCTGGTGTCTTCTTATTTCCAGACATTGCATCATCTTCTCAGTAGTCAGAGTGACTCAGCATACACACATCTGTGCACAATGGCAGCTCGTTAATAACACAATTTATCCAGGTTCAGGCCTACAAAATTTCTATATTCTGACAAATGAATTATTAAAATCTTTCATTAACGTGAGAATAGGACAGAGAAGATTTAGTCCAGTGGTTTCCAATCTTGGATCCCCAGATGTTCTTGGACTAAAACTCCCGGAATTCTTCACAACTCGCTGGGCTGGCCAGGATTTCTGGAAGTTGTAGTTCAAGAATATTTAGAAGGTTGGGAACCCATGATTTAGCATGTTTGCATTCTGAGTATCTTGGGATCTCTGGCTGTTCTCTCTCTCTCTCTCATTCTGTGGCCTTGATAGGGAAAGTACCAAGCAAACCTCCCAAGAAAAAAAGGTAGTGCTGGATCTTTGTATGAGGACAATGAACAAGAGCATGAACAACAGTCACACACGTGTCTGTCTCCACATAGAAAGTAGAATGCACAGTATGTACATTTTCTAAATCAGTGCATTCTTGAGTGTTCCGTCCTTGAAAAGAAACTGACACACATCTTGTGCTGTACATGTACACATGCAGGGCTGACCCACCCATGAGACAGAGGAAGGGAAGCAAATAATGTACTTAACGAGCAAATCCTGAAAGCCATAGATGGGAGGAAATACAAAATGATCAGACTAGGACAGGCACATTTTCTTCTATTAAGCAGGCAGACTGTGGAAATGAAGGAATGCCTATTGATTGATTTCAATATAGTCCATTACATATATCATCTGGATATTGACATATTAATAGTGCCATTCCATTAAAGAGAGAAACCCTTTAATCCCCTGGAGGCAGCTGTAATTAGGAGCTACAGGTGGCATTCTGCAACATAATGAGAAAAGATCACATAGTTTCTCTGATTTTCTTGCATTTTGCACAGAAAGTGCTCCATGGGGGAGGTGAAATAGCGAGCATTGTCCCAGAATAAAACATCTACAAAGCAGAACATTTATTGGAATGTTTGCTCAATCTGCTTCTGTTGTTGAGAACTCTCAAATCACTTCTGATTTATGGCAACTCTATGGATTAATGAGCTCTGAAAAGTCTTTTCATTGACCACCCTGCTCCATCTTTGTAAACTAAAGGCCGTGACTTCCTTTTAGTGTGTGGTCTTTCTCTCTTTTTTTCCCTTCTTCTTTCCGCTATCCTTGGCTTTATTGTCTTTTCTCGCAAGTTTTGTCTTCTCATTACATGCCTGAAAAACAATACCCTCAGTTTAGTTATTTTAGCTTCTAGGAGATTTCAGGCCCAGTTTGATCTACAATCCCACTTCTTTCTGGCACTCCATGGTATTCATAAAGCTCTCCCTCAACACACCACATTTCTAATGAATCATGGTTTCTGTCAGCTTTCTTCATTTTCCAGCTTCCACATCCGTACAAAGTAATTGGAAATATCATAGCATGAATTATTCTAGTCTTGGCTAGATTATTTCAGTCACATAATGGGAAATGTTAAGTACTGTTCATTCACTTCTTGGCTGAATAACCTCAGTGACTAGTTCAGATGCAACACAATGTCATTGTTTAGAGCCACTTGCCTCCTTCATGGATTGCTGCCTTGTCGTGGCGAAGGGGCTTGAGTAACTCAGAGAAACTATGGGCTATGCCGTGCAGGGACACCCAAGACGGACAGGACATAGTGCAGAGTTCCGACTAAACGCAATCCACCTGGAGTAGGAAATGGCAAGCCACTCCAGTATCTTTGCCAAGAACGCCCCATGATCAGAAACAAAAGGCTAAAAGATATGACGCTGGAAGATGGGCCCCTCAGGTCGGAAGGCATCCAACATGCTACTGAGGAAGAGCGGAGGACAAGTACAAGTAGCTCCAGAGCTAATGAAGTGGTTGGGCCAAAGCCAAAAAGACGCTCAGCTGTGGACGTGCCTGGAAGTGAAAGGAAAATCCAATGCTGCAAAGAAAAATACTGCATAGGAACCTGGAATGTAAGATCTATGAACGTTGGGAAGCTGGAGGTGGTCAAACAGGAGATGGCAAGAATAAACATCGACATCCTGGGCATCAGTGAACTAAAATGGACAGGAATGGGCGAATTCAGCTCAGATGATTATCATATCTACTATTGTGGGCAAGAATCCCGTAGAAGGAATGGAGTAGCCCTCATAGTCAACAAAAGAGTGGGAAAAGCTGTAATGGGATACAATCTCAAAAATGATAGAATGATGTCAATACGAATCCAAGGCAGACCATTCAACATCACAATAATCCAAGTTTATGCACCAACCAGCATTGCTGAGGAGACTGAAATTGAACAATTCTATGAAGATTTACAACACCTTCTAGAACTGACACCAAAGAAAGATGTTCTTCTCATTCTAGGGGACTGGAATGCTAAAGTAGGGAGCCAAGAGATAAAAGGAACAACAGGGAAGTTTGGCCTTGGAGTTCAGAACGAAGCAGGACAAAGGCTAATAGAGTTTTGTCAAGAGAATAAGCTGGTCATCACAAACACTCTTTTCCAACAACACAAGAGGCGACTCTATACATGGAAATCACCAGATGGGCAATATCGAAATCAGATTGATTATATTCTCTGCAGCCAAAGATGGAGAAGCTCTATACAGTCAGCAAAAACAAGACCTGGAGCTGACTGCGGTTCTGATCATCAGCTTCTCATAGCAAAATTCAAGCTTAGACTGAAGAGATTAGGAAAAACCACTGGGCCACTCAGGTATAATCTAAACCAAATCCCTTATGAATACACAGTGGAAGTAAAGAACAGATTTAAGGAACTAGATTTGGTGGACAGAGTGCCTGAAGAACTTTGGATAGAGGCTCGTAACATTGTCCAGGAGGCAGCAACGAAAACCATCCCAAAGAAAAGGAAATGCAAGAAAGCAAAGTGGCTGTCCAACGAGGCCTTAGAAATAGCAGAGAGGAGAAGGGAAGCAAAATGCAAGGGAGATAGGGAAAGTTACAGAAACTTGAATGCAGACTTCCAAAGAATAGCAAGGAGAGACAAGAGGGCCTTCTTAAATGAACAATGCAAAGAAATAGAGGAAGATAACAGAAAAGGAAAGACCAGAGATCTGTTCAGGAAAATTGGACGTATTAGAGGAACATTTTGCGCAAAGATGAACATGATAAAAGACAAAAATGGGAGGGACCTAACAGAAGCAGAAGACGTCAAGAAGAGGTGGCAAGAATACACAGAGGAATTATATCAGAAAGATTTGGATATCCCGGACAACCCAGACAATGTAGTTGCTGACCTTGAGCCAGACATCCTGGAGAGCGAAGTCAAGTGGGCCTTAGAAAGCCTGGCTAACAACAAGGCCAGTGGAGGTGATGGCATTCCAGTTGAACTATTTAAAATCTTGAAAGATGATGCTGTTAAGGTGCTACATTCAATATGCCAGCAAGTTTGGAAAACTCAACAGTGGCCAGAGGATTGGAAAAGATCAGTCTACATCCCAATCCCAAAGAAAGGCAGTGCCAAAGAATGCTCCAACTACCGTACAATTGCACTCATTTCGCACGCTAGCAAGGTTATGCTCAAAATCCTCCAAGGTAGGCTTCAGCAGTATGTGGACCGAGAACTCCCAGAAGTACAAGCTGGATTCCGAAGAGGCAGAGGAACTCGAGACCAAATTGCTAACTTGCGCTGGATTATGGAGAAAGCCAGAGAGTTCCAGAAAAATATCTACTTCTGCTTCATTGACTATGCGAAAGCCTTTGACTGTGTGGACCACAGCAAACTATGGCAAGTTCTTAAAGAAATGGGAGTGCCTGACCACTTTATCTGTCTCCTGAGAAACCTATATGTGGGACAGGAAGCAACAGTTAGAACTGGTCATGGAACAACTGAGTGGTTCAAAATTGGGAAAGGAGTACGGCAAGGCTGTATATTGTCTCCCAGCTTATTTAACTTATATGCAGAATACATCATGCGGAAGGCTGGACTGGAAGAAACCCAAGCTGGAATTAAGATTGCCGGAAGAAATATCAACAACCTCCGATATGCAGATGATACCACTCTGATGGCAGAAAGTGAGGAGGAATTAAAGAACCTTGTAATGAGAGTGAAAGAGGAGAGTGCAAAAAACGGTCTGAAACTCAACATCAAAAAAACTAAGATCATGGCCACTGGTCCCATCACCTCCTGGGAAATAGAAGGGGAAGATATGGAGGCAGTGTCAAATGTTATCTTCCTGGGCTCCATGATTACTTCAGATGGAGACAGCAGCCCTGAAATTAAAAGGCGCCTTCTTCTTGGGAGGAAAGCGATGACAAATCTTGACAGCATCTTGAAAAGCAGAGACATCACCTTGCCAACAAAAGTCCGAAGAGTCAAAGCTATGGTTTTTCCTGTCGTGATGTATGGAAGTGAGAGCTGGACCATAAAGAAAGCAGACCGCCGAAGAATTGATGCCTTTGAATTGTGGTGCTGGAGGAGGCTCTTGAGAATCCCCTGGACTGCAAGGAGAACAAACCTATCAGTTCTAAAGGAAATCAACCCTGAATGCTCACTTGAAGGACAGATCCTGAAGCTGAGGCTCCAGTACTTTGGCCATCTCATGAGAAGAAAAGAGTCCTTGGAAAAAACCTTGATGTTAGGAAGGTGTGATGGCAAGAGGAGAAGGGGACGACCAAGGATGAGATGGCTGGACAGTGTCTGCGAAGCAACCAACATGAACCTGACACAACTCCGGGAGGCAGTAGAAGACAGGAGGGCCTGGCGTGCTCTGGTCCATGGGGTCACGAAGAGTCGGACATGACTAAACGACTAAACACACACAGAGCCACTTGCGTCCAAAGCTGGGACAGCCAGGATGCTGCCTAGCCTTTGGCAGATGATGAAGGATTGCTCTGAAGCTCTCCTTGGAAAAAGTGGGGATTTTGTTTCAAGCATGAAGGGTCTAGGCTCTTTGACAAAGTGATTATTGGGATGTAAAATATGAAAGGTTGAGGGCCGCACTGATCTGGAGAACTACTGTTGAAAGGCGATTCTTCTCATCTGCAACAGTGGCGTTGTTCAGCGTGTTTCACTGTTCTTAGAGGATGCCTACAATCTGTGGGATTGTCCCTGTTACTGGAGGCCCATTAGGTATGCTTGGCAAAAAGTTCCTTTCCCCAGTTGAGGTTGGCGCATCAACTGCGGTCTGTCCAATGACACGGGCTTTTGGTCAAAGTAAGTGCACTTCAACTGGTAAAAGCACCAATGCCCTTGAGTACTTTTGTGGACTATGACTCCCAGAACCTTCTAACTAGCAAGACCCAACTGCTGAGTGGAGGATCTTTGAAAGTGTAGTGAAAAAAGTAGCCCTAAGTACTGTCTTTTTCTTTATGAACCTATATGATATCATTTTCAGAAACCCATCTCTGTCCATCCTCAACGCTGGAGTTGAGTAGTGTGGCCATGAGAGGCAAGGCCTTTTGGGTTGTGATGTCATTGACTGTGTAATGCTCTCTTTCGGGAGGTTTGCCTGCCAACTGTCTTTCCAGCATCAGATGAAAATCAGTTTATTTGCCCAGGCTATAAAAATCTTTTCAGTTTCAAACTCTTTTGTAAGCCACTCTTGAGAGTCCTTTGGATTAAGGAGTGGAATATCAAATATATTGCATAAATACATACATTAGATTTTGGATTAATGCACCTTACTGAACAGCTAAAATGTCTTCCTCCCATTCATTTCTCAAACATCACTTATATTCCAATAGCTAATTGTTGCTCCATTACTACTAACTGCTGGGAAATGTTCTGAAGAAATGTCCCCAATCTTTGTTAGATTAGCCTACAGAAATGATAATTGGTATCTATCCTGTAGCCCAGGGGTGGGCAATTAATTTCTATAGGGGACCACATGAAAAATCTGAACTGTGTTCAGGGGGAAACTTTTTAGGGAGTTAACTATGTGAGCATTTTAATTCGTTCACCACGGGGGGGCAAAGGGGAGAACCCCCAACACTGAGCTAACTCACCTGTCCTCCGTTCCCCCACGGCCTTCCTCTCTGACTGTCTTCTATTCTGCGCAGGCAACGTGATGCGTCATCACGTCACCTGCGCAAGGATCGCTTCCGGCCTCTTGAATTGCAGCCAATCCTTTGCACTTCTCCCTTGAGTTGCATGGGTTCATGCAGCACAGTTTTGGTTATACACAGGTCTCCATAAATAAATAAATAAATAAATAAATAAATAAATAAATAAATAAATAAATAAATAAATAAATAAATAAATAAATAAATAAATAAATAAATAAATAAATAAATAAATAAATAAATAAATAAATGCATGCATACATAAATACATACTGTGACATGGAAGGCATCAAAGTGGCCTAACCCCCCCTCCCCAACACAACTTCTCTAATTTATTTATTTATTTGATTTTTACCCCACCCCTCTAGACCATGTCTACTCAGGGCGGCTTACAAAATAAAACAGAACAGTATAAAAATATATAAAATCATAAAATTACAATTACAATTTCAATTTAAAACAATTAATTTAAAGAGAGGATTACCAAGATGGAATAGCAAAGAGAAGAAAAAAGGAGAAAGACTTAATTGACTGGAGGGAAGGCCTGCTTGAATAACCAAGTTTTTAACTGGCTTTTAAAAGCACCCAGCGAGAGTGCCAGCTGAATTTCTGCTGGAAGGGTGTTCCATAGCCGAGGAGCCACTGCCGAGAAGGCCCGGTTTCTTGTTTTTTCCTTCCGGGCCTCTCTCGGCGTCAGACCCCCCAGCTGCCCCTGCTGGCTATGTCGGGTGATTCGGGTAGATCTGGGTGGGAGAAGATGGTCTGGCTAATATTGAGGTCCCAAACCGTTTAGGGCTTTATAAGTGATCATTAGCACTTTGAAGTCAACGCAGAAACGGATGGGCAACCAGTGCAAAGCAGCCAGAGTGGGGGAGATATGCTGGTGTTTTCTCAACCCACTAAGGAGCCTGGCTGCTGCATTCTGGACGATCTGAAGTTTCCGCGTCAGCCTCAAAGGCAGCCCCACGTAGAGTGCGTTACAATGGTCTAATCTCAAGATTACGAGCGCATGGACTAGAGTAGTGAGGGCCCCCCGATCAAGATATGGTTGCAGCTGGGCAATCCGCCATAGATGAAAATAGGTGGAGCGGACCATGGATGCCACCTGGGTTTCCATGGTAAGCACCGGGTCCAGATGTATTCCCAAGCTGCGGACCTCACTCTTTGTGGCAAGGGTCGTACCTCCAAAGGAGAGGGAGTCACCTATGCCGCTGACGGAAGGGCGGCCCACCCTCAAGACCTCTGTCTTGTCTGGAGGTTATAAGGACCTTTAAGGCTTATTACACCATACTATATGGAAGAGATTGTCAAGGCTATGGAAGAGAACCCCAGTAGAGTGAACACTGTGAAAGCCTGCAAAGATTGCACCATTAAAGATGCTATCACTGTTAAGAAAAAGGAATAGAAAGCATCAAGTCTGAAACAATAACCTCCTGTTGGAGAAAACTATGTCCAGATTTTGTGCATGACTTGCCAGGACATAAAACAGAGCCAATCAAGAAATTCATGGAAGAGATTGTGGGTAAGGCAAAAAAAGGTGGTAGTGAGGTTTTGGTTTCACTATATGGATCTATATGGAGAAAGTCAAGAGCTAGCAGCTACCATGTCAGAGGAATTAACAGAAGACAACTTGATGGAGGGGAATGCTTCTGAACCAGTGCCAGAGGATGAGGAAGAAGACATAGATGAAGCAGTGCTAGAACAAGAAATTGATAGAGATGATCTTGCAGAAGGGTTCCAGTTATTCAAGACTAGACATGGGGACGAATAAAAAAAATGGATTGCGATATTCGTGAGAAATTGCTGATTCGTTAAATATTCATCCCTTCATATTTGTCAGTTCTAGAGAACCCAACGAATACAAAGGGATGAGTATCTCCCGTTTTTTTGGCTCCCATAGGAAGAGATGTGCCTTTCCCATTCTGCCTACGGGCCGCTGATCAGCTGATCAGTGGGTCGATAGGCAGCCACCCACAGCCACCCACCCCCACAGCCTATCCCCCACCCCCTTCCTCTCCATACCTTAGCAGCTGCCATCATCCAGTACCGCAGCCATGGTCTCCAGCTGGCCTCCGCAGCCACGGCCTGCAGTAAGGGACACTGGCTGCTCTTTGCAAAGATGGCGGCTGCAGCTTCATTTAGGGTAGGGAAGCTGCAGCCTCCATCTTTGCAGAGGGCATCCTGGATTCCCTTTTTTTTCTGTCTCCCCCCCCCATTAATGAATAAATTTGTGTTTTGTCGGTTCATGGCAGGAGCTTAGTGCTTCGTCAACTTTGACAGATCACGAAGCAGGATGACTCGCCAAAATGGTGAGTCATCCCCATTTCTATTCAAGACTGTTTTTAGCTTCTTTTACAACACGAAACCTTCTATGATATGGGCAGGGAAACTAAAGCAAACAGCAGAAGTAGACTTGCTACCATTGAAAAAAGCAGTTTTGGAGAAATGAAGAAAAAAAAATTCAGACTGAAATTATGGTGTGTTTCCATAAAGTTACATTTCTTCCTCTCAATCTACTGAACGTGATGATAATGAGGATGAAGACTTTGTACATATGAATTGTATATTTGTAATAATTCTGAAGTATGAGCAGTTAATACAGTAAATTCATCTACTCTTTGTGTATGCGGATGTGTGTGCATGCATATCTGCATGCGTGTATGTGAATCAACTATTTACGCTCTGTAGTTATGTTTAGGAAGACATAAGAGCTATAAGGGGATTTTGAGCTACATGGCGGTCTGATACCCTTAACCTCAGTATTGTTGAAGAGAGAAGTATAATCTGTGCAGGGTGCTTAAGACAACAGCAGCAGACTTATCTTTCATATTTATTTATTTATTTACAATATTTTTTAGCCGCACCGTTACCAGTGTCATATGCCCTGCCTCTGTGATAAATGATTGGTTTCAGTCCCTAGGGTAGGTGGATACTCTTTATTGGTGGGAAGCTTTTTCCTGTACAGAGTCATGGTGCTGTACTGAGATGGGTTCTCTTCACACTAAGAGATGGCACAGCTCACTAGCTCACTGCTGTCCAGAGTTGACATCTTCCACATGGACATCTAAGGCAGGAAAACTAGTGTGCCAGCTATGGCCATTCCTGGAAATTTGCAGTAGTAAGACATGTCTTTGTTACATCCCATTTAGATTACTGCAACACAGTTTATGTGGGGATGCTGTTGAAGACTGTTTGGAAATGTCACCTGGTTCAAAATGCTGCGTCATTGTTTGGGCCCCATTACAGAGATCATATAACTGTCTTGATACAACTGCTTCACTGGTTACCCGTCTTTTTCTGGGTCCAGTTCAAAGTGCTGCCTATGTTATATAAAGCCCTGTATGTCTTGGGTCCAGGCTATTTGAAGGACCATATCTACTGATATAATACTCCATGGCTTTTGAGATCTTCAGGGGAGGGCGTTCTTTCACCCCTACCACCCTCACAAGCATGTTGGTGAGGTCACAATAGAGGGGATTTTTTTGCTGGCTGTCCCTAGTAGACATGGACCATTCATATTTATATATCTGAGGATACGAATATGACTAGGAGCACCACAGGTGCCATGGAGGCCTATTCTTTCCTCCCAGAACCAGCCAGTCCACTCATCAGTGCAGCACCAGGGTCCTTCATCATCATCATCATCATCATTGTACCAATTTGGGAAGGAGCCTGGCCATCACTTCTCCACCTCTCCACACAGCTGACTACTCCAGTGAGGAGGTAGGATGGGGAATCTCCCCACACAGCTGTTAAATGATTGGCCGCATGGAGAGGTGAAGAAGTGCCAGCTGGGCTCATTCCCAGATTGGCATGATGATGACGATGAAGGACCCTGCATGGTGACCACTGAGGGATGCAAATATGAAATTCTCTCCCAAGCAAGGCTAGGATGGTTTCGTCCCTACTGTCCTCCTGTCAGCAGCAAAAACCTTCCTTTCCATCAGGTCTTTGGAAATTGAATGCCCTGGTGGGAAATTAGTTTTAGTGGAGGTGCAGCACTCTTTACTGTTTTATGATGTGTTTCTAACTAATTTTAAACTGCTTTTAATGAGTGGTATTTTTAATACTGGTATATGTTTAATTGTATTTTTAATACTGTGCTTCACTGTGATTTTAGTTCCCTGTGTCTTTTAGTCAGTTGTAAGCTGCCTTGGGTCCCTTTTGGGGGGGGGGACAAAAGTCATTTGGAAATAAAGAAAGTACGTTTTTAAAAGCCTGCATGTACAATAATGATGGGTGATGACTAGAGATGGGCATGAATCACCAGTCTGATGGTTTGTGCTGGTTCATTTACTGACCAAATAGGCATTTGGCGATTCCCAGTCCCATCTCCTCTGGCAGGTGCCCGAGGAGGCCGCACCTTGAGAAGGCAGGACAGGGAAGCTGTGGCACTGCCTCTGAGTGGTCACCTGGCACACGAGGCAGGACTGCGACCCGCTGAACACCTGTTTGGTTGGTAAAAGAGCTGGCATGAACCGCTGAAACGGGGTCCATGCCCTTCTCTAGTGAGGTAAATGTGGTTGGGATGCAGATCTGTGGAGGAAGGCAAGGATTATGAGAAGAAACCTGGAAACATGAGTCAAAGGAGTGAAACATGCAGCACTGCTGGCAGTTGTACAGTATATGTTCTTGTCTGTAATGCCGTTTGGAAGCAGTTCTTTTTTCAACGACTCCCAGAATTCCTAGCCAACATGATCATTTTGCGAGCTCTGGTCTATAGCTTACCATTACACACACACTTTCACAGAGTCTTGAAATTTAGCATTCACTTGCCTAGTATAAAAAGTTAGATCTTTCTAAAACCTATAGAAATGAAGAGTTACATTCTTTGCATGGCTTTCAAGAGTGAAAACTGCTTTCTTGTCCTTATTCCAATTCTCAGAGAAGTATCTCTGCTGCAAATCTAGGGCTAAAATGGAGTACAATGAATTCTCTACTGATGAGTCCATTGTACTCCATTAATTCCAGAGTTAGCTAGACCTTGAATGCACCTCTGCAGAGTTCATGGTCACTGATTCAAATTTAGGACCCTGAATTCCCCTGATAGCAGTGGGGGAAAAAACTCTGAAAATGTATCTGACACGTAAGACAAATACCTGTAGTTGTTTTGTGGCAGTTTTCAAGAGTCAAAGTATACAGAATAAGGTCTATTACTCTGAGAGTTGTTTGATTCTTGGAAATGTAGTGCAACAAAGACCCTTTCCTGAGATTTGATTGTGGCTTTCAGTGTGATCTGACATGCCTTTTACTCATCTTTTACCATAGCACCCTAAGAACAAAGGAACAAATGGTTTAGAATTTATCAAAGGTAACAGCCCTTTTCACAATCTGGTGTAGTCCTTGAAAAAGCTATTGGGCATGCCAGTTACTTAATGATTCTTAATTTGATGTTTCCTAATTACACTTGTAACTTTTCACACTCGTAGAGGTAGGAGAGGCAATAGAATCAAAGGCTCCTTGTCTTGTCCTATCAAAGCTCAATATTCCACAGATCTCTGAGCATATACTTTAAGAGTGCGCTGCCCAGTTGCCTTTTATTTATCTGCAGCAAGGCTCTGCTTTTGTATATCTTACGCTAAGGTAGGGAACATTTGGCCATCCAGATATTGTGGAAGTGCAGCTCCCATCAGATATCTCCATCTGTAGGATGAAGTGGTTTGTGTTGGTGCAGTCCAACAACATTTGGAAGGCTCTGCATCCACTCTTTCTGATTTTATACATCAGTGGTTCTCAATTTTGGGTGTGCCCAAAATGTAAAGTGCCCCACTGAAGAGCCCTGGTTTGGCTGAAATACAGTTTGGCACAGGAAATGAAAGAATGGATGTAAGGGTCATTTGTGAAGGCTGCTTTCCAAAATCTAGGAGCTGAATCTTGGTAGAGGTGAGGTAAACGTAGACCCTTGGATCACTGCAGTGCCTCAGCTGTGGCATGTCTCTGTCATGTATTTAGATGCTCTGAAATGAACAGTGTTCGGAGACCGTAGGCTGGAAGTTAATAGCCGTTCTCTTTCTCATTAACTTACAACTGGATCTTGCAGTGCAGGGATGTATATTGCTCTCCCCCCCCCAGTGTGTGTGTGTGTGTGTGTGTGTGTGTGTGTGTGTTTCTAAAGAAAGCAAACAAATTGAACTGCTTTGAAGGCAGCAAGACATATTATAAAGCCTTTGTAGCCACTTTTATTTGTTTTTCCCAACCACATGTTCAGCTCTAAACAGAAACTGGATAAAAAGGAAGCAAAAAAGGCTGCTGAGCTGCCTCAGATGTGGAAGACTGTTATGGTCTTAATATTCATCCTCCCGCTAGCCCACCCCACACTTCAACAGTGGAGAATAAGGGAGAGCTTGTATGTGTGAGGGAGAGCAAGGCAAACTCAGTTGAGGGTAACGATTGATTGTTGAAACAAGCAGTTTTTGTTTTGGCGTTTGCTTTTTCATCTGTTGAATAGATAGAGCACGATATGCATCTGCTAATGGTGTACCTTCAGAACGGAATACAGATCTTTCATATATATCATTCTAGTGAGTCTTGTAGCATGCTCCTTTGATTTTTGCCACTTCTAACACTCTTGCTGACGTATCATGTGAAATTCTGTTTGAACCTCCATGTTTCCTGCTGCGTTAGGTGAAATGCATATTTGTAGTGTGTGTGTGTTTTTCAGGAATCTTTCTTAGGTGGCCAATCAATCAGTGTGAAGTATAGGCCTCTAAAATTCTGTGATGACTTGCATTACCTTCCCCCAGGGAAGCGGTATGTTTACTGCTCAGTGTGTAGTTCTAGCCTGCAGAGCAATTCTCTCACTTAGTGCAAGAACAAGTATCCTTCTCCCTTTCCCATCTTTAATTATTGAACTCCAAAATATAGTATGCCGCAGCAGCTGTGGCAAAGCTGCTGTTTGAAATGCCCTATATATATGCTCAGAAACACACGATTTCTTCACACATTCTAGGGCTGGTCCCTAGCATAGGAAATAGATTCCAAGCTAAGCTTCAGTGAACCTGGTTTTAATTAAGCTTTGGGAGTCTGCAAAGTTAATGTGAGCCTTGAAGAAGTCATTCTAAATCTAATTACTGCTACAAGAAAACTTTAAATTACTTATTTCTTTGTCTTATTATTTCTCTATTTTTAAAATGCTTATTTGGTAAGTTAAAAGGGCAAACTTGCTCAGACATACCTGGTCAGAAACATACTAGTCAGTAACAATTACTGAATTAAACATTAACTATTAGTTGTATTGGATAGGATTAGTGGAAGTTATAACTTTTCAGACCTGCCAGGGCAAAAGTTCACATGAATATGCTTAGCCAGCAAGACTTTCAACACTGACTGTGTCCTGCCTATGTGACTATAAAGCACATAAGTGAACCTTTCCATATTAAGGAACTGTTTGAATACTGAATTGGTAATTTTAAACAAATTTCATCTGTTCTTGATAAGAAAGACTATGAGTTTTGTAACTGTGCCAGGAAGGCATACTACTTTTGTCTTTGACTTGGTATATCTTTACTGGAAAAATAAACTGTTTTGGTTTGCCTTACCTCACTTACTTCCCCTTCACGGATTGCTGCCTTGTCATGGTGAAGGAGCTTGAGTAACTCAGAGAAGCTATGGGCTATGCCGTGCAGGACCCAACATGGACAGGTCTTAGTGGAGACTTTTGACTAAACATGATCCACCTGGAGCAGGAACTGGCAAGCCACTCCAGTATCTTTGCCAAGAAAACGCCATGGACAGAAACAAAAGGCTAAAATATATGATGCTGGGAGATGAGCCCCTCAGGTTGGAAGGTGTCCAACATGCTACGGAGGAAGAGTGGAGGACAAGTACAAGTAGCTCCAGAGCTAATGAAGTGGTTGGGTGAAAGCTGAAAGGACGCTCCGCTGCAGATGCGCCTGGAAGTGAAAGGAAAGTCCGATGCTGCAAAGAAAAATGCTGCACAGGAACCTGGAATGTAAGATCTATGAAACTTGGCAAGCTGGATGTGATTAAACAGGAGATGGCAAGAATAAACTTTGACATCCTGGGTGTCAATGAACTAAAATGGATGGGAATGGGTGAATTCAGTTCAGACGTTTACCATATTTACTATTGTAGGCAAGAATCCAATAGAAGAAAGGATGTAGCCCTCATAGTCAACTAAAGAGTGGGAAAAGCTGTATTGGGATACAATCTCAAACATGATAGAATGATGTCAATACAAATCCAAGCCAGACCTTTCAGCATCACAGTAATCCAAGTTTATGCACCAACCAACGATTCTGAAGAGGCTGAAATTGATCAGTTTTATGAAGATTTACAAGACCTTCTAGAAGTGACACCAAAGAAAAATGTTCTTCTCATTATAGGGGATTGGAATGCTAAAGTAAGGAGTCAAGGGATAAAAGGAGCAACAGGTAAGTTTGGCCTTGGAGTTCAAAACGAAACAGGGCAAAGACTAATAGAGTTTTGTCAAGAGAACAAGCTGGTCATCACAAACACTCTTTTCCAACAACACAAGAGGCGACTCTACACATGGACATCACCAGATGGGCAATAGTGAAATCAGATTGATTATGTTCTCTGCAGCCAAAGATGGACAAGCTCTATACAGTCACAATCAAACAAACAAACAAACAAAAAATGACCTGGAGCTGATTGTGGCTCTGATCATCAGCTTCTTATAGCAAAACCCAAGCTTAAACTGAAGAAAGTAGGAAAAACCACTGGGCTAGTCAGGTATAATCTAAACCAAATCCCTTATGAATACACAGTGGAAGTGAAGAACAGATTTAAGGAACTAGATTTGGTGGACGGAGTGCCTGAAGAACTTTTGATGGAGGCTCGAAACATTGTACAGGAGGCAGCAACAAAAACCATCCCAAAGAAAAAGAACTGTAAGAAAGCAAAGTGGCTGTCCAACAAGGCCTTACAAATAGCAGAGAAGGCAAACAAAACGCAAGGGAGATAGGGAATGTTACAGAAAATTGAATGCTGACTTCCAAAGAATAGCAAGGAGAGACAAGAGGGCCTTCTTAAACTAACAGTGCAAAGAAATAGAGGAAAATAACAGAAAGGGAAAAACCAGAGATCTGTTAAAGAAAATTGGAGATATTAAAGGAACATTTTGTGCAAAGATGGACACGATAAAGGACAAAAATGGTAGGGACCTAACAGAAGCAGAAGACATCAAGAAGAGGTGGCACAAATACACAGAGGAATTATACCAGAAAGATCTCGATATCCCAGACAACCCAGATAGTGTATATATCCTGAAATCTAAGTAGGCATGTGCAGAATGATATATATATCCTGAAATATATCCAGTATATATATCCTGAAATATATATATCCAGGAAATATATATGTATCCTGAAATATATCCAGTATACTGTATATGGATGTGTGACATCTATCTGTTTTTGTAATATATGCATATGCATTTATATGCCATGCCTGTACCATAAAATCAATCAGCATATTTGCATGCTGTTAATTGATTTAACAGTAATTGCCTCGTGCCATGGGAATTAATAGTGCTGGAAAGAATGTGATACTTTAATGGCACTTATTTATAATCTTCACAATTTCGTGCAAATCAATAAATGTAAACCACAGACTAAATATATAGACAAATAAATTAAATGAAGTCTGAATTTATAATAAGAACACAGATGTCCGATAAAAATCCCTACAGTTTTATTGACCACATATGATTATGCTCAAAGTTATATTATATGGAGGCATATTCTCATAGATGGAAAAGCTGGTGAGAAAATTAGAAGGGAAAGAGTCTGTTTCAAGATCATAATTTCAACATAGATGGCTGCATTCAGTGGTAGGCTACAGAAAAGTGCTTGGTGCATTTTAAGAACAGAACAGACCCAAACTCACTGGATTTCCTCTATTCTGGCACAGTCTGATTTGACAGGTAATTTTTTTTAAATTAATATAATTAAAAATGAAATCAATATCATATTCAAGATTGTGTTAATTGACATTCCCACCAAAAATAGCAGTAGATTTTCGAACCTTCAGTAGCATTTCATGGCCTTTACAAAAATACAAATATATATATAATTCAAATTAACTTATCTGATATGAGAAACTATATAGCTGTGACTTTGACTCTTAATGGGGATGGAAGGATTTGACTTCTGTAAGGTAAAGGTAAAGGTTCCCCTTGACAATTTTTGTCCAGTCGTATTCGACTCTAGGGGGCGGTGCTCATCCCCATTTCCAAGCCATAGAGCCAGCATTTTGTCCGAAGACAATTTTCCGTGGTCACATGGCCAGTGCGACTTAGACACGGAACGCTGTTACCTTCCCACCGAGGTGGTCCCTATTTATCTACTTGTATTTGCATGCTTTCGAACCGCTAGGTTGGAGGGAGCTGGGACAAGCGACGGGCGCTCACTCCATTGCGTGGATTCGATCTTACGACTGCTTGGTCTTCTGACCCTGCAGCAAAGTCTTCTGCGGTTTAGCCCGCAGCGCCACCACGTCCCCATTTTGTTAACCATTACAAAAGTTGTGCTCCAAGAGCATGCCTTCTGTATAAAGCTACAAATAAAATTCTTCAGCTTTTTACCCAATCATGTCTCTGAAGACTCCCATTACAGCAACACCTTTATTGGTGCCTTTGTTTCCCCAAACCTTGTGTGCCATAGGAAGTACTGAGCAGTGGCTCTCACAGCATTTTATATTTAACAATGATAGTTCCTTGAGCAGTTATAGGCATGCTCTTGGAGCACAACTTTTGTAATGTATCTTTTCATCAGTGACTTAAAAGTACTATGGTTAACAAAATGCTGCACCTGCATGTAAATAGTTTCACTATAGTGCTTGTGATGTCCTGTACATGTGTGAGCTTTCCATTGTATCATACAGTCTACTCCCTCTTGATCTAAGTCACATTATTTGAGGAACAGCAGGACTGCAGGAGCTGTAAAGCCAAGGAGCAGAAAGGAAGTGGGGGCAGCTATCAAGTGAAGAAGTGATTATGTAGGATCGAGGTGCCTGACTCCTTCTTCCCTACACTTATTTTTGTACCAAAGGGGTTCCAAAACTTGGTGATAAAATAAGCCCATGGCTCAGAGGGAAGGGGCAGCCTGGCAGAGGCAGCATGATAAAAATAAAAAAGCAGATGTGAGAATGATTCAGCATTCCTCTTCCATTCACTAAGGCTGTGACTACACAACGGGGGAAATCCAGATTGATCCACTGTGATTTGCACCCATGAAAAGTAGGTTTCCCTGGGTGAAATTGCTGTAGCTGTCCAGATTTGCAGGAATCAGCAGGGGCAGGGGCTGTGAGTTCCAACAGCAGAAGCTGCCTTAACAAGGTGCTAAATGGCAGCTTTTCCACCTCTTTTTTTTTTCTTGTTCAACTAAGTGCTCTAGCAAAACTCTATTCCAGCACTGAGTAGGAACCTTTAAAAAGGGGGAAAGAAGAAAGGTTTGGAGACAAAGGGCACTTGGTTAAGGGAAACCATCACCCCTGCCAAGACTTTAAATTAGCAATCAGCCTGAAGAAAGCACAAGTCATGGGCCAGGGTGTGGACTCATCTCCCTCTATTACCATCTCCACACAAGAATTGGAGGTTGTTCATGACTTTGTGTACCTTGGCTCAACAATCTCTGACACTTTCTCCCTAGATGTCGAGCTGGATAAGAGCATTGGCAAAGCAGCTAGACTCACAAAGAGAGTATGGCTTAACATGAAGCTGATGGCATACACCAAGATTTTTATTTATTTATTTATTTATTTATTTATTTATTTATTTATTTATTTATTTATTTATTTATTTATTTATTTATTTATTTATTTATTCTATCCCGCCTATCTGGTCACATTCGACCACTCTAGGCGGCTTACAATCCAACCAGCAATAAATATTTAAAACATTACAAATAAATGAAGATAAAGATCAAAAGAATATAAGAAGAAAAGATCGTCAGGGATTAGCTGTTGGGAAGGCCTGCCTATACATGAATGTTTTTAATTGTTTCTTAAAAATGCCCAACGAGGGAGCCGCGTGAATCTCAGGAGGTAAATTGTTCCATAGGCGAGGAGCCACCGCTGAGAAGGCCCGATTTCTGGTCTTTTCCTTCCGGGCCTCTCTTGGCGTCAGGTTCCTCAGCCTCACCTCCTGGCTCGCACGAGTGACACGGGTAGATCTTGGTGGGAGAAGGCGTTCCACCAGGTATTGAGGTCCTAAACCGTTTAGGGCTTTATAAGTAAGCATCAACACTTTGAAGTCGATGCGGAATCGGATGGGCAGCCAATGCAGTGCGGCCAGAGTGGGGGAGATATGTTGGTATCTTCTCACTCCACTAAGTAGTCTGGCCGCTCCATTCTGCACCACCTGTAGTTTCCGCAGCAGCCTCAAAGGTAGCCCCACGTAGAGCGCATTACAGTGGTCTAATCTTGAGATTACACGCGCATGTACCAAAGTAGTGAGAGCCCCCACGTCAAGGTAGGGTCGCAGCTGGGCTATCCGCCTAAGATGGAAAAATGCAGTATGGACCATAGACGCTACCTGATTTTCCATAGTGAGCGCCGGGTCCAGATGGATACCCAAGCTGCGAACCCCATCACTGGCAGGCAGGGTCACACCCCCCAAAATGAGGGAATTTCCCAAATCCCCAGCTGTGGGAGCGCCCACCCTCAGCACCTCCATCTTGTCTGGGTTCAGCCTCAGACCGTTCTCCTGCATCCATTCCTGTACGGTCTCCAGGCAACGCTGAAGGGACAGAACGGCATCTCCTGTAGTTGGAGAAAAGATGTAGAGCTGCGTGTCATCGGCATATTGATGGCAGGTCCAGGTCTATAGAGCCTGTGTCCAGAGCACACTACTGTACTGCAGTGAGTCCTGGACCCTTAGTGCACGGTAGGAGAAGAAGCTGAACATGTTCCATATGCTTTGTCTCTGATGCATTTTTGTGACAGCATAAAGTTTTAAATAGAGTGGTCTTAGAACGAGCTGGAATTTTTAGCATGTATACATTACTGAAACAGCGATGTCTAGGTTGGCTCGGCATGTTGTGAGAATGACTGACGGTCGGATTCTGAAAGATCTCCTGTATGGAGAATTAGTGCAGGGAAAGCGCCCCAGAGGGAGACCCCAGCTGTGATACAAGGATATCTGCAAGCGGGATATGAAGGCCTTAGGAATGGACCTCAACAGATGGGAATTCTTGACATCTGAGTGTTCACCCTGGAGGCAGGTGGTGCATCATGGCCTGTTGCATTTTGAAGAGACCCTTGTTCAGCAGGCTGAGGCAGTCCTCAAACCAGCAAAATCAGGGGACAGACTGTATTTGTCTTCAGTGTGGAAGGGACTGTCACTCTCGAATTGGCCTTCTCAGCCACACTAGATGCTGTCCCAAGTCTTCCATTCAGAACACATTACCATAGTCTCTCGAGACTGAAGGATGCCTAATCTTGTAGTGTAGACAGTCAATGTCGTCAGTCCCTAAGTCTCTACCTCTGGAGAAATCACTGTCCCTCAGTTCCTTACCTGTAAAACCAAATTGTGTTAGGACAGTTGACCAGCAACAGAGCACAAAAAACAACCTGTAACTTTGCCCATGCAACAATAGGTATGTTTTTGCTAGTTTTAAATGTATTCACCTGATTGTTTATTTGCCTATATATTAAACTTTGCCCCATTATTGATGTTTCTGTGCTGACTCTGGGCATGGGAACTGGATGGAATTCTGTGGCATTAAGTGACTCAGCTTGATCTCTCCTTGCCCTTCTTGTCTCTCTTCAAGTCCTGTCTGGAGGCAAGAAACAGCAGGCAAGAAATGAAGAGGCCTGCTGGGAACTGGAGGAGAGGGCAGCATTAACATAACCTCAGTAGGAGTAAATGAAAGGCTTGGCAGAGTTCCCAAGATGGGCAGGAGGGCTTGATGGTGGTGGAGGCTTCTTAAGGGTTTCATCTTAATACTTGTCAACAGATGATTGGCAAAAAATCAAAGCTGCTGCACTTGTCAAAGGCTTTGCACTGTTTTCTTTTAACAAAGAGGCAGAGAGAGAGAGAGAGAGAGAGAGAGAGAGAGAGAGAGAGGCAGAGGCAGAGGCCAAGTGAGTGAACCAGGCAAAAGCACTCAAAAATATTGAAAAGGGCAAAGAACCACAAGAGAAAACAGAGTAGGAGGTTGTGGGTGCTGGATAATAGAAGCCTAATCCTCTTAATGAAGATCTCTGTGCAGATCATTAAGCTGCTTATTGATGCAGACCCAGGTTGTTTGTTGAAGTCTCTGGTCCTGGGCATTGTGTTCCTTCCAAGTTGACATTTTGTATAAGACGTTAAGAAAAAAAATCCTATTCTAAGCCTTCAGTGCTTTTGGGAGCAGCTCAGCATGGAAACGGCAGCAAAGCTCTGCACTGTGGAAGCTGGACTCTATAGGGCAGTTCACTCATGGGGAGGTCTTCTGTAAGGCTGCAGTCAAGCTCTCTCTGTTCACAAGTTCAATCCTGATGGATTCAGGTAGCCGGCTCAAGATTGACTCAGCCTTCCATCTTTCCAAAGTCAGTAAAATAAGTACCCTGCTCACTTGGGGTGGGGGTGGTAGAGAGTGTTAACAACATAATTGTAAACCACCCAGAGAATGCTTAGGTACTATGAAGTGGTATGCAAGTCAGAAAAACACATGAATATTAAACAACAAGTGGCCTAGGGTTTATACTGTAAGGGCCCAGGGTTCATCTTTCCTCCAGTTCTGGTCAGATCATGCTATAGATCAGTGGTGTCGAACTGTGGCCCTCCAGCTGTTCTTGGACTTCAACTCCCAGAAGCCTTCACCACCACCTCTGCTGGCCAGGATTTCTGGGAGTTGAAGGCCAAGAACATCTGGAGGGCCACAGTTCGACACCACTGCTATAGATACTAAATGGTTGGCAGTAAGCTTGATCTGACATGGGAACAGAAGCACATCTAGACTTTTGAACAGTTGCAAAATGAATATACACAACAATCTGTGTCCTGATGGAGACCTTTCTTCATTTGAATTGTAGAAACCCTTTCCTAATGTAGCCTGGGGAGTAGAGATAAAAAGAGAACAGAACGGAACAACAGCAATAACAACAAAAGTTTTGCACATTAAATAACTAACACTGATATTCTTTCATGGTACCCAGACTTTGCTGCCTAGGGCCACTGTTTCACTCTGCCAAATGGCAGAGTTGGATGTCGCTTGAGAAAACACCCTTGGTTTAAGAAAGGAAGGCTCCAGAGCAGGTCCACCCCCCCCCTTCTTTGGCTGTTTTACCGGTGAAGTAGAGGTTGCCACAAGGCCAAGAGGATCTTGGCCTTATGTTTGTCACCAGCTGATTTTCTGAAATAGAAACAGAGGCCTTAAATTGTTCTCTAGTCTCTCCTGTGCTATATATGTTAATTACTGATAAGTTTTCATCTGGAAGAGATACAGTAGGAGAGCCATTTGTAATGCAAATAAGCCTTCTGCCTAATGGAGACTTTACACTTGAGTTACAAACCCAATTGAAGGAAAAAACACTTTTACTTTCATGCATTAAATAACCAGCAGTGTCAGATACACAGCCTATCACCCATGATTGCATAAATACCTCAACATTACACCTCATTTATATTTCCTGCTTTTTAAAGCAGTTTTTTTATGGTAAATTCCATAGTGCCCAGCCTCTGGACTTCTTGCCTTAAGCACCCGGTATTCTATAGCCATACAGTTTTGTCTGCTGGGGGGATCCTGTAGTTCAGGGCAGAGCTGGGAAAACTCAATTTTTAAAAACTACAGTTCCCAGAATCTCTTAGCAAGCATGATCAGCCAGCCCCTTTTCCAAGCTTTGGTGGTTTATTAGTGCTTTTTAGATATTTTGTCCTCCTATTGATTTCCTGCTGCATGAGCTTGTAAGGAAGCATTTAATTCCAGAGTAGTCTTCTAGCAACTTATTTATTTATTTTATTTATATACTGCCCATCTGGCAACCAGAGCCACTAAGCAATAAGGAAATGCATTTGGAAAGTCTGCTTATTCCTGTGTCCTGTGACAATTTCTTTTTCAGCCTCTGGTTCCTGATGAATACAGAGAAGATTATGTGAATATGGAGAGCCCAATATGAATATGGATCTGTAAGCAAACATTGAGAGTTATGTGTCGGGTACTGATTAGAGTGCTGGACTATAAGCAAAGGGAAAAGTGTTCAAGTCCCATTTGGCTATGAAGCTCAGTGGGTGCCTGTGGCCTTGTCATAGTGCTTGTCTACCTTGGTTCTTTTGGAGTGGCCTGTCAGGGGCTAAATAATGTTGCTTGGGCTGGGTTAGAAGTATGATATGCCATTTGATGTGACCTTTGCATCCAAATGTCACATAGGACATCAAGTGACTCTAAGTTCCTTCCGGTTAGAACTTCCAATATTGTGTAGTGGCTTAATAATTGAAACACTTCAGGATATTGGCAAATTGAATACTTCCTCTGCTCCCCAGTGGATAGGCAAGGGAAGTGATTTTTTTCCTTTTTAGTTACAGTAGACCACTACATCACTTGTTTAAAAAAATATATTTGCCTTGCCTTGTCTTGAAGGGCCAGTTGAGAAACTACCCACATTGCATTTGTTGACCAGCTCTTCAGAAAATGTAAAGAATTGTTTTTTTCAAATAAGTGATGCAGCACATCAGCAGTGGTCTCCGAAGAAGAAGAAGAAGAGGAGGAGGAGGAGGAGGAGGAAGAAGAATTTGACTTCCCCTTCCCTTCTGCTTATTAAGCCACTTCATTATATCAGAAATTCCAACTGGAAGGAGCCTCCACAGCCAGAAGGCTCACTTTTGATCTGTTTTCAGCAATCATATGCACTGGAAATGGACCAAACTAGAGCATTCCTACCCCAAAAAAGGAGTAGAAACCCCAGAAAGAGGCTCAGAAGGATGCAGGCAGGGACACTCTGAGGTCAGTTTGGTTTGCTCCAGCAATTATGTTGTGTGATTGCTGGAAAAAGAGAGTGAACCATCCTCTCAGCAAACTAAATCCCAGACTAAATGCCCATTTGATTACACCTATAGTCTCTCAGCCTGCGCTGTTGTTAGGAGGCTAAAATAGAAGAGAAAGAGCCATACATGCCGTCTGGAGCTTCCAGGAGGAAACGAGGGTGGTGATTCAGATCAGCTCCATATAGAAATCCTATTTAAATATTCAGGAAAGGAGTAACCTTAACAAGCAGACTAGCATTGTTTACCTTTGCAGGCCCACACTTGCCCTCTTGGAGTAGATACAATCTAAAGAGCAGAAGGTCCTCAATGTGAACACAACACACTCAGTGGCTGGAAACCATGATTTTTGAGGGTTGTGTTGCTTTCCTTGTGACACAGGTACTGACAAAAAGGGCAGGAATAGGCTGCTGTCTTTCTTCTTGTGTTCACTTTAACTGGTCTGAATGCCTGAACAAGACCCACTGACCAGGTGCTTTAGGCTGGTGGGTGGGCCAAATGCAATCTGTGGCCCACGTGCAGCCACCCAGCACCCCACACTTCCCCCTTTTGAAAGGCTGTTATTGTTGAAGAAGTCCAGTTGTATGTTATAGAGGGCATGAGGGGAATCCTGTCATATTTTATTCTTTACTCTTTTTATTTAAAAACTGATTAAACTTACATAAAAAGGTCCAGAGTACCTCCCAGATACCCCCCCAATGGTGTGTTAAATTAGGTAATGTTACACTTTACTCAAAATGTTAATATCATCATTATATGATTTTGCCACTCATTTATTTTAAAAAAATTCACGGTGAATTAAAATTAATGCTGTGAAGGCTATGCACGAATTCTGCCCAATTAAAACTTGCTGTGCTCATCTAGCTATCCACCCAAACATACCTGGGAGATTTCTTTCTTATTTTGTCCCATTTTATTTCTTCTAGTCTTTGAAAAATGTGGGCAACACATAATGGACATGCAAAAATGATTCCTTTTGGCCCACAGAGCTTGGGGGTGGTGGTAGATTTCTACCACAGTTCCTAGAATTTCCATCCTTACCTTAACCCTCATTCTCTAACCCTCACAATTTCTTTTATTGTTTTTCCATGTCAAATTTTTGACTAGAAGCTCATTGGAAAACAGACTTAGTCTCTTGTACTCTGCAAGGTTCTGTGCAAACTGATGGTATTAAGCAGATTAATGGTTAAATGAAACATCAACTGGATGTATATTTAATTTCAAAGTGGTTTCTTCACATTGTTAACATCCAGAAGACTTACTTAATGAACTTTCAACATCTCAATGTCCCTTGCATTATCTCAGTTGTTGAGATATTCAGAGAATCTTTTTCCCAACTTCTGTTGGAAAAGGTGTGTGGGAAGTTTGATGGCTGTTGCCAACTCTGCGGGAAAGCACAAGGTTGCTTTTCACTTCAGAGCCGTCAATCACAAGCTTTTCCTCAGGAGTCAATTCCCTTTCAAAAAGGGAGGAAAAATGTTAATAGAAATTAACTTTAATTTGGACCAAATTGTTTTAAAGCTATGACTGAAATAAGTACTGCTTAGAATGTGTCAAAGGTTTTCTTCCTTTTCTTCAAATAATAAGTAAGAGCTGTACCCAAAGTATACCAGTCTAATTAAATGTACTTTCTCTTCAAAGGAACAATTTGAGTGTTCTCGTCTTGCAGCAATTAAAAAGCATTTCCCACACATTGGAACTTTTAATTAGATCTAATGTCTAATAAAATTAGACAAAGCTAAACAATTTTTTTTCCAATGGTGAAGAGTTTATAACTTGAATTTAGAAGTGTTAAATTTTAAATAATATCCAGTTAGCTATTTTGGTGGTCTTATGGGAGGCTTCATTGGCAGTCATTCTTGTAGGACTTTAGAGAAGGAAGTCCACCATAACCATTTTTGTTCTTTATTAAGGAGTAAGCAGGAGATCAGGACTTGTGAAGTAACTGGTTAAAACTAGAAATTAAATGTTTAGCACTCAAATGGTTCCTTTTCCTATAATCTAAACATATTGGAATTGTTGGAAACATTTCTAGTGGCCACTTTACCTGTGGAATTCTGGGATTTAGAATTCTGCTCCACAATAATGGCCTGAAGCTCTGGGTTTTAGGAATATTGTGAACTTGGAAGATTTGAATATAATTGGTAAACCTGGAAATCATCATCATCAACAACAACACTACCAACACCATCATCTTAGAACTGCACAGCTCAAATGGATCCCCTATGGATCATCAGATGTGGCCCATCAAGAAGTCACAGTGGGGAATCAAACTCCGAGCCTCTATCACCATAGCTAGATACCTAAACTACTGGGCTATCCAGCAGTTCATGTTTTAGTTATGTTGTTATGTGCTGTTAAGTCAGAACCAATGTATAGCAACCCTAATAGGGCTTTCCAGTTTGTTTGTTTTTATCAATTCTGTACCCCAGTGATTTCCATAGCTGAGCAGGGAACCAAACCCAGTTCTCCTGAGTCCTAGGCCATCTCACTGTCCACTACACTACACTGGGTACTGTTTGTAGAAAAGTTTATAGAAAAATTTGGAGAAAAGAGTCAATAGTCAAGTTAACTAATAGTGAGCAGAAACATCTAATTTGGTCAATTTTAAGTGGAAGGCAGCAGATTTTTTCGTAGTCAAGTTGTTAAATTTAGCTTAGCTGCAATAAATCCTTTCCAAGGAAAAGTAGAAAAAGAAGAGTAGAAAAAAAGCTGGATGCTGTCCTCGAGCCCCCTCTCCAAATTCCTGATCATAGGAGTTCTGACCCTAGAAGATGGAAGTGGGGAAGATGGAAACTGTTAAGCTGCTGTCTTGCCCTTCCCTGTCAGTCTTGGAAGCAATTGTAGGTTTTTTTTTTTTCATTGTTGGGGATGTCCTGAGCTCACACTGTTCCTCGCTTCTGGCCTAAAAGTTGGAAGAGCTGCTTTTCATGAAGGTTAGCCAGCCTCTTGTAGGTGACATTGATCTGCCTGTAGAGATGGAGGAGGGAGTGCAAGAGGAGGAGGGAAACCATGGGCGACATGCAAAATAGGGAGGCTAAGCTCCCTCTAATTGCCAAAGTCCTCATATCCATGGCCTGAGTCTAGGAAGGAATAAAAGAAAGTTCTCTTAGGTTTGCCTATCTAGTCTTATTTTTGCTTTTGGAACCGCAACAGAAGGCTTCTGTCTGTGGAGTAGATCAGATGGAAAGCTCTTTAATCTCTCTAGATCAAGAGCAAAGACCAAAGTCCAGGTGAAATGCATGCAGGACTTCCTCTTCGCTGATGATGCAGCTGTTGTTGCCCACTCTGCCAAAGACCTCCAGAAACTTATGAATCATTTTAGCAAGGCCTACCAAGACTTTGGACTAACAATCAGCCTGAAGAAAACAAGTCATGGGCCAGGGCGTGGACTCACCTCCCTCTATTGCTATCTCCACACAAGAATTGGAGGTTGTTCATGACTTTGTGTACCTTGGCTCAACAATCTCTGACACTTTCTCCCTAGATGTCAAGCTGGATAAGCGCATTGGCAAAGCAGCTACCGCGTTCTCTAGACTCACAAAGACAGTATGGCTTAACAAAAAGCTGACAGCATATACCAAGATCCAGGTCTACAGAGCCTGTGTCCTGAGTAAACTCCTGTACTGCAGCGAGTCCTGGACCCTTTGTACATGGCAGGAGAGGAAGTTGCATATGCATTGTCTCTGATGCATTTTTGGCATCACCTGGCAGGACAAAGTTCCAAATAGTGTAGTCCTGGAACAAGCTGGAATTTTTAGCAAGTATACATTACTGAAACAGCAATGTCGATGTTGGCTTGGGCATGTCGTGAGAATGGCTCATGATCGGATTCCAAAAGATCTCCTGTATGGAGAATTAGTGCAGGGAAATTGCCCCAGAAGGAGACCACAGTTGTGATACAAGGATATCTGCAAGTGAGATCTGAAGGCCTTAGGAATGGACCTCAACAGATGGGAAACCTTGATGTTTGAGTGTTCAGCCTGGAGGCAGGCGGTGCCTCATGGCCTCTCGCATTTTGAAGAGACCCTTGTCCAGCAGACCAAGGCAAAGAGGCAGTCCCGAAACCAGCAAAACCAGGGAGCTGGACAGGGGACAGATTGTATTTTTCTTCAGTGTGGAAGGGATTGTCACTCTCGAATTGGCCTTCTCAGCCATGCTAGATGCTGTTCCAAGGCCTCTATTCAGAGAATTTTACCATAGCCTCTTGAGACTGAAGGATGGCTACTTATTTTTGCATAAAAATAAGGCTAGGTGGGTATGTCTGCACCTTGTATGTATGGGAGCGTCAGACACCATTTATCCGAAAAGGAGTGAGAAATTTTCCACAAAACTATCCTTCGAGACTGATTCTACATAAGCATAACATCAGCGCCCCTGAAGAAGGCTGAAAGTGCAATACCCGAAATGCATTGGGCTCATCTTTGTATAAAGTATTGATACCCATTTTTACATCCTGGGACCACCGTCTCTCTTTGCTTGACAGCATCAGACACCGGGTCTTTTTGGTGACCCTGTCTGTGTAACCTCTGTAGGTGAAAGGAGATGGTCTATGATGAGACTTGGCTTTGGTCTGGTCGGGTAGTGGATGGCCCATGTATTAGGAACCACAAAAATCAAAGGGGAGAGGAAGGAAACAGAGGTGTCAATATTGTGAAATTGTGCTATTGAGCAACAGAGAAGACTGACAAACAAGACTTCCCCACACTCATCTGAGGGAGGGGGACTGTCGAAGTTCGATCTTTTGTATAAAGTAATAAAGGTTTATAAGGGTATAAGAACTGGAACCCTGGAAATGTGAAACATAATTATAAAGTGAAGGCTGAACAATAATTAACTGCTGGTACAGGTTATTTCAGGACAAAGAAATGCAACTTTGAAAACAGAACAAAAAGGGAAAAAGTAACAGTTTTAAATAGCAATATACTGCATATACATTAGAGGCCATTGCAGAGTAAAAAACCTATCTAATCCCATGTCATCTGTATGAATAGCAACACCTACTGTATTTATCTCTAAGAGGTTTGCTTCTCATGCAAAGATCAATGGTAAATGAATGAGAGTCTCTATAGAAGCAAACTCTATGAAACTTTGCATTGAGTCTGATAACTTTGGACAGAGAAAAGAGAAGAGAGAATGTTATTGTTTCCTCTTAGAGAAAGTTTGCTTGGCTAGCAGAGTCTATGAGTTCTTGCATTGGCCTTCTCCTGGTGGAATCTTCAAGTTTGGTAAGAATATATAAACTATAGATGATGAACGTAAACATCCATGCCTCTAAAGGGCTGGTATAATGTAATCAAGCTGCCAGCAGCTGAATCACAATGGAACCAAACTGAGTTGAACTGAGAAGCTGGGGAGAGCAAGAGAGAGAGAGAAAAAATAATGGCAGTTGCAGAGAAAGTAGCATAGAGGCAACACACAGAAAACATGGATTTTCCTCCATAGATTTTAACTGGCAGATGGCTGGCTAAGCATGCAGAAATCTTAGTATTTTTCCATGTTTGTGTGTCCAAATACAGTGGTGCCTCGCATTAGTATTTTTCCATGTTTGTGTGTCTGAATACAGTGGTGCCTCGCATTATGACGTTAATTCGTTCCAGCAAAATTGCTATAGAACGAAAACATCGTAATGCGAAATTAAAAAGCCCATAGTAATGCATTAAAACCCGATTAATGCGTTCCTAGGGGCTTGAAACTCACCATCCAGCAAAGATCCTCCATATTCTCATCCTCTGAAGAGAGATGGATCAAGATTGGAAGCTACATTTCTGGCAAGCCAGTCAGGAGACCTGATTGATTAATTACTACACTTTGACATTCCTGGTAAACCATGCAGGGGCAAGTAAATGACATATATCTTGATACCCAACTGAACTTTGATACGATTGTCATGATTATTCTATTCACACTGGTATTCAACCCTTTCAGGGATAAAGTTAGCTGTGATAGACCACCACAGACTTAAAGTACCAAGAGGTGTTATACTATAGTGCTCTGAAAATATTGTTCAGGTGTCATATTTTTGACCTTGACAGAGGGCTGTGTATGATGCCAGCCCATCAAACTCACTCCCCCCCATCACCTATTTCTTAGGCCAGCCAGGATCCTCTCTTGCACTCCAAAGTTTACTAATTCAAGTGGACAGGGTGTCTGTGTAACCGTGGTCTGAGAAAAACTTGTTAGTGTGAGTGGCACTGTGGGTGGTTGGCACTGGCAGTAATGACAGTGTTGCATGCAGTGCACTAAATTTTGGAGATGGAGAGAAGTGGACTGCTAGTGCCAATCAATGAAGGTCTGCTATGATCATCAGTGGGGAGAGTGCCTAGCCTGAGCCCCTCAGCTGTCATGTTCTTCACTATTCTAGTGCCAGGTTTGAAAAGAAAGGTCCTGCTTCTGTGGAGATGCCACACATGAACGGAAACCCAGATTGTTCAGGATTCTTGCAAATAGCCCTTACATGTGAGTAGGAAACTCTCCTATTCAGAGCTGGTGCTGAAACTGTGATGAACAACAGAGGGAAAATGCCTAGGCATCTTCTTTTAAGCATGTTTACAATGCTGGGTGGTAGAAAGCCTGAATAGGACATACACCATTGTGTGTACAATATACTGTACTGGTTTCTGTTTCTCTGGGAGCTGAAAATGTTACTTATTTCCATAAGATAATACAGTATGTGATAACATTCCCAATATCACAAGATAAATATTTGGAGGAAAATACTGTACTTTGGAATTGTACTGTTTCTGTCCTGTTACCAGTTTTAGCACAAACATGGTTGATGGAGTTCAGAAGCATGACAAAAGTTTCACTGGCATGGTCCTGGAAAGGACAGCATGTAAGGCTCTGTCCTTAGCATTTGTCATTCATGGTACAAAGTCAAGCATGCATCACACTGATTCCTCTGGCGAATTAAGAAGCTCAGGAAATGCTTGTGATTGAACAAAGAGTTATTGCTGTGGAATATATTGGACGTTTTGCTGAGAATCAATATCGTGCCATAATTATCTCAATTGGCTGGATTTAGAATTGGATAACAAGGTTGAATCCTTGACTATATCATCGTTCATTCATTTATACCTTCCCTTTCACTAGCAGAGATGGGGCTACCCTTTGTCTTTTAAACAGCCCAGAGAAAAGGGAAGTCAATAATGAAAACCTCTGTCACCCCCTTGCAAGGCTGGACCATCACCACCGTTGTATGTAGCTGGGGAGGGGACAGTGATTTTCTTGGCCCTCAGTATCATCTTTGTAATAAATTACACATAGCCATGGAGTAGCACACTGGAGGATAAGATCACAGGCTAAGCTGACAATAACATTTTAAGTAAGCTGGGCTCATTGATCACAAAATTACTGTTGACACTCTTACTGAGTCAAGCTGCTAACTGTTTACAGCCTGCCACTTGCTATGGCTGATAGGCACCAGATGGGTACCTTTGGAAGAGTGAATGTATAATCCCTCCAACAATATATTTATGCAAATAGTAGATTTTAAATATAATGGATCTCCATGATGAGAGACTGCGAAGTGTGTTCACACATGTGTCTGTTTCACTTGATTTCATCATTCAGCACTTGCTAGATTCCCAATGGAATATGCAAAACGTCTACTTTTGAAACTATTGCAGGCTAATGAGAAGTTACTTGAAAATTTTGTCTGTGACATTTGATCTGCACACAGTCACTTGAAGATGGTGGGCATTTATGCTAGGCACGACAAAACAGGACTGTTCTCAGACACACATTTGAGCAATAAGTGCAATGTATCGGGCAACTGCAGATAATGAAAGAATATAAGAGGAATGCTTCTGAATCAAACCAGCAAATGGTATTCAAAGACATACTACCTTTGATATTAGAACTGTGGACTGATAGAGAGCTTGTATGGTGTAGTGGGTAGAGTATTGGATCAGGACTCCAGAGGCCTGACTTCAGATTCCTCCTTAGTTATGGGAACTCACCTTGGGGGCACTGGTGGGGTTGGGGTCCTCTGGCAATAACTTCATGGGTTCCAGCACAGCTTCTTGGCTTAGAACTACTTTTAATGGTGATATAGCATCACTCCCCTCTGCTTTTCCACCCACAGTCTCATAGGGCTGAGTTATAATCTCTAGCCTCTTGGGTGCCACTTGCCAACTTGGGGCCCTAGTTAACTTCCCTGGAGATTCCCTGGAATCTGGGTTCTGGAACGCAGGAGGTAGAAGGAAGCTTTGCTCCTGGAGATGTCTATTTTAGGGAGGATTCATACAGATGGATGAAAGCTCTGTGGTTCATCTCTTCCTGTCCACTCCCCTGGCGTGCCTGTCATTACTTGCTTCTCCAGGGCCATGGCAGTGTCCAGGTAAATGCTGCCGTATCCAAGCATATGGCTGGAGTTTCTGGTGTCTGACTCCTGTCATGAACAAACAAACAGGGTGAGAGGAGGCAGTTTAGAGTGTTCTCTTCGTTGGTTTCTCTGGCATCTTCCCAGATGTCATCATCTTCAATGCTAAACAATGACCCCATGGCTTGCCCCTCCTGCCCTTTTGTTCTCATTGACTCTACCTCCTCCAGGTGTTCCTCATCACACAGCCATCTCTCCTTCACCTATGTGGGCTCCTTTCTACCAGCTTGGTACTGAGGAAACCTGCCCTTATCCTGGCTCCCTAATAATTGTGTGTTGGGGCCAGACAGTCTGCCTGAACCTCCTCTCACAGTCTTAAATCACCATTTTAACACCTCACATTCTTCACTATTAGGGTCACCATAAATTGGAAGTGATTCACAGGATATAACAACATATCAAAAGTAACCACTTGTATTTTTTCCCATGTACTTTTGTATTTTCATTTAGAAACTATATATATATATTCACAACTATCATGAGATTATATGCAGTTGGAGTCTACAATAGTTCTTTACATGCGGTGGCACCTCTGTCCACTTGCTGCCATCAAGGGGATTGTGGTAAACAATGGTTTGACCTCAAAATGTTTAATAGTACTTTACTCAGATGATAACAAAGATACCATACTTAAAAGACTAATAGAACACCATCTATGTATTTATTGTGCTCAGTTTTAAAATTAATAAAACTTTGAACTCCTGCGGCTGTTCTAGGGAGATTACTCTAAAAATTCATTCTGACAGTTAAGCGTTTTCTCCTAATCATCAGCCCAACTTAATAGGCACTTTATATCCATTGTTCATGTTTCAGTGTTGTTTTAATCCAAGTAGCTCTTTTCCTTTTTGCAGTAGTACTATAGTAATGTTGAATTTGTGAAGCAGTTGTCTCTCAGTCTGTATAGTAATATATTTTCCCCCGTTCATGTTTTCTCTTAGCAATTAATGCAGTGACATCTGATATTATTTTCCAAGTATGGGTGTGACCGCTCTTTTAGTGTGGGCTGGTGTGGTTTAAGTGATTCAGTGCAACAGCAATGGTCTAGCAGAGTTAAAAAGATCACTTTTGTTGCCCTTCCGTGGAAGAGCTGGGAAAGTGTTCAATTGGTTGATGTCCTAAAGTCACTCACCTATTAAGCCACTTCATGATACCAAAAAACTGAAAGCAGCTTTGGTAGTTTTGACAGCTGCAAGGCTTGATTATAGTCCATTCCCAGCAAACACACACAATGGGAATGGGCTAAATGAGAATGTACTGACCCACACTAAAAGAGTAGAAGACCCTGACAGGGGCTCAAAAAGGTGCATATTGGGTACTGGGGTGCTCTGGTGGCAAATTTGCCACTTCTAGTGACTACATCATGTGGTTTCTGGAAAAAACGTAAACCAATCTGTTCTGGTAATGCATCAAACAGCAGGAAAAATATCCATCTTAAGGAGCCCTCTGTTACAAAAGAATATCAGTTTTCCTAACGAATTCTTCAAAATTCACGAACAGAAAAATCTTGTGAATACACGTAACCAAATCCCACTCATACAGAGAGCCCAAAGGCCTTTCAAATCCAACACTCTGTTCTCACAGTGACTGAGATGTGTTTGCATGTTGCCTTGTTTGATATTAGACCTTAAAACAGCATCAGCAGCATCACCTCTCAAAACTACCCTTATCTTTTGTACATGCCCTAATTTGAAGCTATAGGACCTGTTCATGTCATAATTAGTGGTATTAGTTCAAAATCTGTGACATCACATGCTCTTATTATTTGGAAGCACTTCTTACTTAATAATACCCATTTCTGTATGTCTTGAGTCATGTTGCACCACCCACCCACCCACCCACCCACCCATCCATCCATCCATCCATCCATCCATCCATCCATCCATCCATCCATTTTTTGGTATTCCACTTTCCATTAAAAGTGGCTGTTTGCTGCATATTTTGGCTCATGCACTACAAAATATGTTCTTTAGTACATGTCCCCCTTGGAGGCTAGATCGACATAGCCATCTCTCTATGAGAAGAGGAAGGATGCATGGCAGAGTGGCTACTATAAACACCTAAGACATGTTCCCTTTCCTGGAAATGCCAGGGCAAACGGTAAACAATGGAGATGGAAACACATGAATTTCCTCTCCTGATCAGAAGAAGAATGATCTTTCTCAGTAACTATGTAACAATGAACCTCGGAGAGAAAGCTGTTAGATCAGAATCTTTCTTCTTTTTAAAATAATTATTTTAATATTTCATGATATTTCTGGTGTGAGTATTTAGTTTTCAGAGCCTGGGAGTAATGCATTAAGAACAACTCATGATGTTACTTAGAGTGGAGGGTGAATAAGACGAGGAAATGACTTCACATTGTGCTTTTAACATAACTAGTCTCACACTCATTAAATTTTAAAATTTAAATTGACATGACAAATAGCGAGTGCGGATTCATTATTTGTTATTCTTTTGCCCTTACCTCTGATCAGTAAGCAGAGGTCAAAGATAGATTGTTGTTTAAAGTTTGGAGAAGTTTTCCAGTTAAATGAGACTTCACTTGCAAGGAACAAACCTTTTTCTTTTCTGACTGGCATGTTCTGAATGGATCAAAATCTGCAGTGGTAGATCTGTAAGGTTTTGCAAGGAATGAGAGCAATGGTGAGTAAATTGTAATTATTATTTTGTCCAAAAGTAAATACAGTAATACCAAATGCAATGTAGAATATTTTGATCACAGAAGCGTTTAAGAAAAAACAACAATTTAGCTTCTTGTGTTCTCGAAGGCTTTCACGGCCAGGATCCAATGGTTGTTGCAGGTTTTTTTGACTGTTTGGCCGTGTTCTGGAGGTTTTTCTTCGTAATGTTTCGCCGGTCTCTGTGGCTGGCATCTTCAGAGGACAGGAGTTAGAACTCCTCTGAAGATGCCGGCCACAGAGACTGCTGAAACGTAGGAAGAAAAACCTCCAGAACATGGCCAAACAGCCCGAAAAACCTACAACAATCAATGTAGCCTCTTCTTTTAAAAACTGAACACTTTAAGTTTGACTAAATTCCTCTTACTCTGCAAATTGATAAGGAGTATAACAAGTGTGATGTAGTGGTGCCCAGTGTGGTGTAGTGGATAGACTAATGGACAAGGACTCATAAAATCTGGGTTTGATTCCCCAGCTCTGCCATGGACACTTGCTGGAGGAGTGGAACTAGTAAAACTATTCCTTAAATACCTCACTTACCTGGAAACCCCTGTTAAGATCACTATAATCAGTTCTGACTTGATGGCACATGACAACAAAGTAAGTATGAATCCAAAGCAGCAGTTTAATCATGATTAGGGCCATGTTTAGCCAAATTCTGAGTCACAAACTAAATCAAGTTGATCTGGACTAACATGGGTTGTTTCTGCAGTCTATCAGATTAATCTGAATTAGACATGAGTTTAATCAAATTGGTCTGAAGCAATTCAGACTGATTTCGTGGACAGTGTTAAAAAAAAGTAGTGTGTCCCTAGAACGACATGAAGAACCTCTCCAATATTCTCCAATAACTGTTGTTGTGAGGAGGGATTCTATAATTTCAGAAGCTGTATTTGGTACTCTCTTATAGCTTTTCCTTCTATAATTAGCTAGTAGAGTAGATCACTGAACAGTTCTGATCAAAATGTTAGTGTTTTTTTATTGTCTTGATTAGTCTGAATTTCATTTCTGTCCTCTAAAGCCTCTGTTTCTTCACAAGCTTTATCTTTTTTTACTTTGCGTAAACTAGGCTAATCCATATTAAAAGAAGTTAGCACATGTACCCCAGATTTCATGCAAATCTGTGAAAAATAAAAAAGTGACAGTTATCTTAACTCCCCATTGCAAAGCAAAGATAAACATTCAGATTGCCAACTGTAGACACAGATTACAGTTCAAACTCTATTAAAGTCAGGTCCAAATCCTGGAATATTAAATTTAAAAATGAATTCATCGGTGTTAAATATTAAAAGATAAAACTTGGATGATTTGCACAGCCTTCACCCTAAGCAAAGCTTTCTTGGTACTGTATGTGAATGTGAATAAACTGTCAATGTTTCCCTTTGGCCCAATATTGTTCCCCTGTGTATTTCATGCATTGCAAAATAAATTGTCCTTCTTGGGATGTCAAATAAAATTTCAATACAGGTGAACACATTTTTTTTCTTTAGACGTTTATTGCTATTCTAAGATGTTGCTAAGGGAGGGGCCATGCAAATCATACAAACTTAATAATCTGTCTTCCAAAAGGAATTCTTAAGCTACATTTTCCATGTGAGACTAGAAGCCCAAAGTTTTGTTTTTGTGAGTATCCCATCAGGGTGCTGGATATGATAGGAAGTTAGTCACTGTAAACTGAAACAGTGTCCAGGAGAAGAAGAAGCTGTGATTTTTCCCAATTCTTAGTTTTTACCTTTTCTGTGATAGTTTTTTCAGTTTTGTGCTAATCAAGTCTATGAGAAGAATCCTATTGCCAGCTTACACTTGCATAAGGGAAACTATATAAGGGAAATTGAGGGACGTGGTGGCGCTGCGGGCTAAACTGCAGAAGCCTGTGCTGCAGGGTCAGAAGACCAAGCAGTCATAAGATCGAATCCATGCAACGGAGTGAGCGCCCGTCGCTTGTCCCAGCTCCCGCCAACCTAGCGGTTCGAAAGCATGCAAATGCAAGTAGATAGATAGGGACCACCTCGGTGTGAAGGTAACAGCATTCCGTGTCTAAGTCGCACTGGCTATGTGACCACGGAAGATTGTCTTTGGACAAATGCTGGCTCTATGGCTTGGAAACAGGGATGAGCACCGCCCCCTAGAGTCGAACATGACTGGACAAAAATTGTCAAGGGGAACCTTTACCTTTACCTTACTGGCAAATTGTCACTAATTAAAGAGGTGCTGGTTGTGTTTTTGAGTGTCTCCAATTGAATAGTTGAGTGTGTCCTTGGGAACTCAAATAGCAACATATTAATGAGTGGTAATTTGTCACTGTGACTTATGCAGTTTTCCTTATGCAAATATAAATTTACAATGGGATTCTGGCCCATGTAAAGTTCATCAAAGACATTAGCTTGGAAAACTAGATGTTCCTGTACTACATTTTCAAGAATGCCTGACTATTATCTCTTAGGGCTTTTGGGAGTGATAGTTTAAGATCATCTGGGATCCAAATATGGAAATTACTTCTAATACAGCCAGTATTTTATTGGGGGTGTATAAATGCTTTACTGTACCTTTGAGGGAAAAGTATATCTACATATATCTTCAGAAGGCATAGCAAAAAATAAGAAATAATTTTAAAAAAATGACTAGCAGTGTTATTTTTGGTTAGAATATTATTCACTTATGCGATTGCATTAGGGTAATCCAGCAAGCGTTCCCCTCTTTTGCATGCTTTCCTTTGTGTGACCAGTTCCATACTGGTTCCAAAACCTGGTGCACAACCAGTCATGTGATTGATCACATGAAGTACAGCTCATCAAAGAAATAAAATTACTGTGTGTTTGCTCAGCATGTGCCATTCATTTTCAGCAAGCACTGGGGTAATTTCTTTTTCTAACAGGTAGATAGGCTAGAGCTTGGCCTGTCCTAGGAGGTCAGATCAGCCTTTCTCCAGGTGAGTACAAGTCAGATGTGGATCTGGATGGTCGAACTCCCAGAATGGAGAATTCTGGGATTTTACTTAATAACTAAATAAATGAGACATTTTAAATGATTGCCCTTCTGCATATGGTTTTCCTTAGTTGGGTTTTGCCTGTAACTTTAAAATATTATTTTTAAATTATCATATTTTGGAGTGGGTATAAAAGAAGCCCTAATAGATTCAATGTTAATGTATTAAAATTAATGTTTCAGGCCCAAACTCTTATCCAATCCAAATTAGACTCTGGCTCAAATGGGGGCTGAATCAAAATTTCAAGATCAAGTCCTAAAATGAATTGGGAGACCCCTGCACAGCCGTAGTCACTACCAACAGGAATGCTGCCAATGATTATTATATGCTGTTGTACAGCTTCTTCCCTCCAAAACAGAGTTTTCATAATGCTAGTGAGGAAAGAACATGCCAAAACTAATTAGGACAACCCATTAAATTTTCTCTTGATTGTGAAGCTATTGGACATGGATTCACCTAATGGGAACGACACTGGTATCATGGTATGATTTGTTCAGATCAAAAAGCTTGGGGAGAGGTATTTCTCTCCCACAATGCAGCAGATAGTAGTTGATATTTAATAGGAACATGATTTTTTTACCATACTTAAAATCCTCAGCATGAATTTTGTATGTCCCAGGTTCCTTTCTGGTAACTAAGGAATCAGTGGCCCAGTTTAGAGACATAACAGTAATGAATAAACAGTTCATGCTGCTCACTCATTCCCACAGTAGAATGGCTAAACATAAAAAGAAATTTCCATCCATAGTTTGTTACATCCAAAGCCAGATCCCTTGGTTGTAGTTCTTATAGTAAGATAGAATTGTAAACCTGGTTTGTTTTTGCCCTATGAATCTGGCTTGTTAGAAGAGCAACAAACCATAAATCCATGTTCATAGGTAACGCTAAACAAACCACGAGTAGAATCTTCTTGGTTTGTACAGCTGTTCCTGCTAGCAGGAGAAGCCAAGAGCTGGAGTTCCATGAACCACTATGCTTGCTTCTTCCTGATAAATTATTCCTACAACAGAACGAGTCCAATGATTTGGCTCAATTCTCAAACTCTGGGCAATAAATTGAGGCTGCTCCACCATGTCATAGGCCAAACACAATGCAGCCATAAGTACATCTCTGGAGCTGGCATGGTTGTTGGATGGTGTGTGAGTTTATTATAAATTTATTATCCAGTGGGGAGTTTATTTTTGTTACATTGTATTGGTGAATTGTTTTTACCTTCCTATTTCCCAAAGCTGACCTAAACACACACACACTCAGTCTCTCTCTCTCTCTCTCTCTCTCTCTCTCTCTCTGTGTGTGTGTGTGTGTGTGCAAGCAGACTAGTTTGTGGCAACCGGCAACTGCCATGGCACAGCAGCCAATGTATTATCAAGATGTCAATAACACCTACTTAATTCTTCTACATACTTCTGTTTTCCTGCTAATGACCCACAACTGATTATATGAATGTATCTATTTTATACGATCCTAGGAGTCTGATCTAACTTTAACTAATATGAGTTCATTCTACAGAGCCCAGGGGTTTGTCATTGGGGTGGCAATATTAAACATATTCTGTCATAATTCAAAGGAGCTCATTTGAGATGAATTTTATAAGATGGAACCATAACAATTAATTTAGTATCAAAGTGAGATAGCTTTGTAGTGTAGACACACTCTTACAGCTAAGCGTTCCTCCTCTTTTCCTCCTTCTTTTGGTGTCCATCTGTTATCTCATGCCAGTGACTGTGTTTGGGAACAATGTAATTCAGCACAAAGACCTCACCATCATTGTCTTTTGTTTCTCTATCATTTCATGTTTGTAGGTTTCCCTGTTTAGCTTCTCATGAACTTTTTCATTGACTTAAATGGGATATTTGGAAATCTCAGAGGCAAGGTTTAAGAATGGTGTCCCGGTGACCTTCCGTCAAGGAGAGACTCCTCCCAATGACATTTTCTCATATGCTACACAACAGAGGAGAAACCACAGCAGCATTGACCGTGTTTCATGAACTCAGCTGCCATTGTGCTGATCCCACCACCCTAGATCACTGGCACTCTGAAGAGATTAGAAAAGTTACTTTTTGGACTACAACATCCAGAATTCCTCAGCTATGTTAGTTTGGTAATTCTAAGAGTTATGGTCCAAAAAGCAGAAATCAGTTCTCATCTCATTGCCCACAGAATAAATTACAATCTTAAAAATTACCGACCACTAAGCAGAGAGGCCAGGAAGAAAGGAATGGGGAAACAACCCGCCATTCCCCCAAGAGTAAGGATGATTATGCATAAAAGACTTTAAATCCAGTGGGAAGAATAAACGCTCACCAGAGCAACTAGTTAGACTACTGGCACTTCAGGACCCATGGAAGCAAGGGCACATTTGTTACCTTTGGATAACACATTCTCCAAAGGTTTGGCCAATCAATTTAAAAACAAGACAGCAGGTCAAGACTGTTGTTCAGCCTTATCAGTTGCTAAACAGGAATAACCAAAGAAATTTCAGTGCCTGAAGTGAAGGACATGTTCCTCTCAGACGTCATTCTCCACTATGCGTAGCTGAGGGCAGCACCCAGGCGACAAGGTTCACAGGCACCACCGTCCTCTAACCGCACACCACTATTCACTGCCTCCCTGCATCGGCTACCTGGGAAACCCACCTCACCTTGCCTAATAATAGGGCAGTCTGTGTCCCAAGATCAGAGCTGCATACAGCACCACTGGCTGCCGATCCATTTCCAGGCACAATTCAAGGTGATGTTTCTAACCTATAAAGCTCTATATATCTTGGGTCCAAGTTATCCCAAGAACTGTATTTCCTCTTAGGGGCCTGCTCAAGGGATAAAATCATCAGTAGAAGTCTCGCCACCTTCACAGGTACAGTGATGCCTCGCTAGACAGTTACCCCGCATGACAGTTTTTTCACTAGACATTGACCTTTTGCGATTGCTATAGCGATTCGCAAAACAGTGATTCCTATGGGGGAATTTCGCTGGACAATGTTTGGTCCCTGCTTCGCAAACCGGTTTTCCATAGGCAACGATTTTGACAGCTCCCTCCGTGCTCGCAAATCGGGTGTTTTCGGGACCTAAGCTTCGCAAGACAGCTATTTAAACAACTGATCAGTGGTTCGTGAAGTGGCTTTCCTATGGCTGATCTTCACTAGACAACGACGATTCTTTCCCATTGGAACACATTAAACAGGTTTCAATGCATTCCAATGGGGAAATGCTTTTCGCTAGACAATGATTTAGCTAAACAGCAATTTCAGTGGAATGGATTATCATCGTCTAGTGAGGCACCACTGTACATTTGATGGGGACTCTGTTGCTGCTCCCAGACTCTGGAATTCGCTCCTATAGGAGGCCAGATTGGCCCCATCTTTACTGTCCTTCTGCAAGCAGGTGAAGACCTTTCTCTTCTGACAAACGTCCCCTGAGTGAAAGGCTGCTGAGTGGGGTTTTCTTTTCTAATGGATTGTTGTATCTTAATGCACTGAAGATATTTTGGAGATGCTTTTGTGGGTTTTTTTAAAATATTGTATTCATTGATCCTTTTAGGATTCTTTTAGCCGCCTAGAGTGCTCGTTCTGAGCAGATAGGCGGAGTATAAATTAAATAAATAAAATAATAAATTAGGATTCTTTTATACTCATTGTTACTACTAATCTTAAATCGTCGTCATTTAGTCGTTTAGTCGTGTCCGACTCTTCGTGACCCCATGGACCAGAGCACGCCAAGCCCTCCTGTCTTCTACTGCCTCCCGTAGTTGTGTCAATTTCATGTTGGTTGCTTCGCAGACACTGTCCAGCCATCTCATCCTCTGTCGTCCCTTTCTCCTCTCGCTGTCACACTTTTCTAACATCAAGGTCTTTTCCAAGGAGGCTTTTCTTCTCATGAGATGGCCAAAGTACTGGAGCCTCAGCTTCAGGATCTGTCCTTCCAGTGAGCACTCAGGGTTGATTTCCTTTAGAATTGATAGGTTTGTTCTCCTTGCAGTCTAGGGGACTCTCAAGAGCCTCCTCCAGTACCACAATTCAAAGGCATCAATTCTTCGGCGGTCTGCTTTCTTTATGGTCCAGCTCTCACTTCCATACGTCACGACAGGAAAAACCATAGCTTTGACTATTCGGACTTTTGTTGGCAAGGTGATGTCTCTGCTTTTCAAGATGCTGTCCAGATTTGTCATCGCTTTCCTCCCAAGAAGCAGGCATCTTTTAATTCCGTGGCTGCCGTCTTCATCTGCAGCGATCATGGAGCCCAAGAAAATAAAATCTGTCACTGCCTCCATATCTTCCCTTTCAATTTCCCAGGAGGTGATGGGACCAGTGGCCATGATCTTAGTTTTTTTGATGTTGAGTTTCAGGCTGTTTTTTGCACTCTCCTCTCTCACCCTCATTACAAGGAGGTTGCATATCGGAGGTTGTTGATATTTCTTCTGGCAATCTTAATTCCGGTTTGGGATTCCTCCAGTCTGGCCTTCCACATGATGTATTCTGCATAGAAGTTAAATAAGCTGGGGGATAATATACAGCCTTGTCGTACTCCTTTCCCAATTTTGAACCAATCAGTTGTTCCATATCCAGTTCTAACTGTTGCTTCCTGTCCCACATATAGGTTTCTCAGGAGATAGACAAGGTGGTCAGGCACTCCCATTTCTTTAAGGACTTGCCATAATTTGCTGTGGTCCACACAGTCAAAGGCTTTTGCATAGTCAATGAAGCAGAAGTAGATGTTTTTCTGGAACTCTCCGGCTTTCTCCATAATCCAGCGCATGTTAACAATCTGGTCTCTAGTTCCTCTGCCCCTTCAGAATCCAGCTTGTACTTCTGGGAGTTCTTGGTCCACATACTGCTGAAGCCCACCTTGTAGGATTTTGAGCATAACCTTGCTAGTGTGTGAAATGAGTGCAATTGTACGGGTAGTTGGAGCATTCTTTGGCACCGCCTTTCTTTGGGATTGGGATGTAGACTGATCTTTTCCAATCCTTTGGCCACTGTTGAATTTTCCAAACTTGCTGGAATATTGAATGTAGCACCTTAACAGTGTCATCTTTTAAGATTTTAAATAGTTCCACTGGAATGTCATCACCTCCATTGGCCTTGTTGTTAGACAAGCTTTCTAAGGCCCACTTGACTTCACTCTCCAAGATGTCTTAAATACTGTATTTTAATTGCCATAATCCACCCTAGGTCCAAAGGAGGAAGGTGGGTTAAAAGATTTTAAATAAATGCATACATACATTCACACACACATCCTTATTGGTAGGCATCATGTTAAAGTGAAACAATTACATTTCATGGCCTGTTCGTGGTGTCCTAATTTAAAACTGTAAGAATCTCCAAAGAAACACAACCATGAAAACTAAACCCGAGCATTTTGAACTTCCCTTCTGCCAAAAATCAACATCCTTGGTCAAGTGAGAAGATTAATCCTGTTCATGTTCAGTTCCTTGAAATGCTGCCCTCAGTTAATCCCTCTTAGTGCTATAAGGCGTCTGCATTTGCTACTGAGGCAAATTTATACTTTCTTCATAGCTTTTCTGTCTTGAAGGGAAGTGCATAGGAGAGCATTGATGCTGTCCAGCTTGTGATTTAAGGGGAGTGTATATTTCTGAATGTATCCAAGAAGTGATTGGATCTCTCTGTAAAGATACCATCTTTCACTCACATGCCGCCAAAGACAGCATGAAGATCTGCAAAGCAGGGCCTTGGAGACAGAATGAACCTCCCAGGTCCTCTCTTGAGACTGCCTCTGTGAGGAAAAAGCAGTGGGGACCCGATCTGAAACAAAGCTCCACTTGTCCCATACCGGAGTGTGCCACATTTATGTAAGCATCTGGTTATGAGCCCCAGGGGTCTGGCAAGATTCAGGCTGGGTTATTAACACCATAAATCATGAAGACAGTCTTGAAGAAGGCTGACAAGGCTGGTGCAGGCTGCAAGGAATGTTGGGGGGGGGGAATGAGGTTGCTCAATTTCTCAATGCTGCGTGTTATTTTGAGAATCTTTCATTTTTATGACTGTGCTGTCAGCTCCCGAAAGGAAAACACAGAGTGATTTCAGCCAGTTTGATTCCTAAAGTTGAAGTCTGCTCAAAGTTGTTTGAAAGAGTGGGAGGCGGGAAGGACTACAAAGAACAATGATGAGCAGGGCTGGTTCAAGATGGCTTGCTGCCTGAGGTGAAGAACATGGTAGTGCGTGTGCGTGCGTGCGTGCATGCGCGCGCACGCGCGCGCGCGCGCACACACACCCACACCCACACACACACACACACACCGGCCCGTTTATTCCATGGGGAGTAGCTGATTGCATTGACAGGTGAACCTTATTTCCTGGGTGGTGATGGGATGGGGTCCTCTGTCTCACTTGGAGGTGACAGGCCAGGTGAGGGGAGATATAATAGCACTTTTCAAATAGAGGCTGAAAAACCCACAACAACCACTTTTCAAATACTTATATAGTCGTACAGAGGAAGGGCAGGATCTGTTCTTGATCATCCCAGAGCGCTGGACATGTAATAATGTCTCAAGTTAAAAGGAGCCATTTAGGCTGAATATGAAGAATAACTTTTTAACTGTTCGAGCAGTACAGCAATGGAACCAATTACCTCGGGAGGTGGTGAACACTCCAACACTGGAGGCATTTAAGAAAAAATGGATAACCATCTGTCAAATCTGCTTTGATTTGGATTCCTGCATTGAGCAGGGGGTTGGACGCAATGGTCTTCTAAGCCTCTTTCAACTCAATTATTCTATGATTTTACCTTTCCTTCATGTTGATGTCCAATGTTCAAGTTTCCAGTATGTGGATTGAATGCGTAAGAAGATGACCAGACCTGTTCCAGAGGCAGGTTTTACAGCCTTCATCTATACCTTATATTGGTTAGGGAAGGTCTTGTCAAGGTTTCTGTGTTTGTGCAAATATACAGGCAATTTGAGAGAAAGATAGAGAGAAAATAAAACTTTGTTGGGCTATGCAGATGGCTTTGTAGCATTAACCCTCAAAGCCTGGAATATCCTTTTTTTCCCCATTGCACTTCAACCACTGTTGGCCATGCTGGCAGTGTAATGTGGGGAATTTTGGTCTGGAAGTGTAACTTTTTTTGGAAAACTAGCTTCCATTTATGCTCAATATGTATCTTTGCAAATATTCTCTCTCTTTGTGTGCATGCATGCACACAAAGAGAGAGAATATTTGCAAAGATATTTATTATATATATATATATATATATATTTATTTATTTATTACGGTTCTGTCCTGTAGTTACAGTTTAGTAGTCAAGATGACTTATAAAACCAATAAAAACAATAGACATATCAGCTAAGTCTACAGGTGGTTATCTGGTGTCATAAGCCAGTTTTAAGAAGAAAGTCTCTGCACTATTCCTTAAAGCAGTGAAAATAGAAACCAATTACAATTCTAAAGGTGGTGGATTCCACAGTCTGGAAGCAACACAGCTAAAAGCCATCTTCCATACAGCATCAAGTGGGTCTCTGCAAGTGTTATTTCTCTCAGCAGGTTTCTTGGTATACAGAAAGGTTCATCATAAGATAGGTAGACCTTTAGATAATCAGTCCCTAAGCTATTCAGAGCTTTAAAGGTTAAAACCAATTCCTTGAATTGAGTCCACAAAGCAATGTGCAATCAGCACAGATGTTTCATTACTGGGGCAATATTATTTTGATACTACAGTACGTACCAGTTAGCATCTTTCTTGCTGCATGTGATATCAAATGGGATCCCATACCCTCTTTAAGGGTAGTCCCATGTAGAACACATTGCTGTAATCAAGACATGATGTGACTAAGACATGGATGACTGTCGCCAAGTCAGTTCCGTTCAAGGAATGTTTGTAGCAAATGCTAAGCGGAGCCGTGCAAAAGCACTCCTTGCCACAGTTGCCACCTGGGAATCCAAGGACAGCCCAGAATAATGAGTACTCTATGAAACCAATCTTTCAGGGAGAGCACAACTATTTACAGAACAGGTAAAGCGAGCACAACTCCCTTTACCTGTTCTGTAAAGAACAGGTTAAGAGAGAGCACAACTCTTTAGGGAGAGCACAACTCTTTAGGGAGAGCACAACTCTTTACAGAACTGGCTGCTTGCCAGTAGGAAGGCTGCCTGCTTTCCTACTGGCAAGCAGCACCTGTCTTGTCAGGATTTCATTTCAGCTTCTTCAGCTCATTATTACGCCCAGGAGTTTCCAAGTGTTAGCTGTTTTCTTGGTGCTAGATGACAAGGAGAAACAGAGCTGGGGGTCATCAGCATCTCACTCCAGAGCTTCAAATGACTTCTCCCAGCAGCTTTATGTGGATGTTAAATAACAGAGAGAATAGGGTGGAGCCTTAAGGGACAACATATGCCACAGGTCATGGGGTTCAGTTAGACTGCCCCAGGGAACACTTCTCCTAGGAAGGCTCAGACCCCAAAACCAAACCAAGCCAAACCGCATGCAGTCTAGGAGGATATCGGTCAATGGTACTTTAAAGACTACTACATTTCAGTGTGAGTTTTCATGTCTGCTTCTTCATACATATGGAGCACATGGAGTTTATGTTGTGTGTGTCAGAAGAAGTGAAGTACAATCTAGAAAAAATCAGGCTGAAACAAATTTGTTAGTCTTAACAGTGTCAGAATACTTTTGTTTTTGTTTCCTTTTTGTTGTTGCTGAGACAGACTAACATGGCTGCCTCTCTTAAAACTGGTCAATGGCATTCAATGCAAATGTTATAAACCAGTAAAGACCAAACCTGTGCAAGCACTGAACCTCTGAAATTCCTCATTGCTCACACAATGGGGAAGTGCCTAAGTGACTTGATTCTAACTAATAAAGACTATTTGATGGAGGAAGTGGCAATAAGGGGGAACTCTGGGAGAGAGTGACCATGTTCTACTAGAATTATTGATTTCAAGGGAAACCAAAGCAGAGTGTAGCCACACTCTGGATTTTAAAAAAGCCAGTTTTAACAAAACTTAGGACAATGATAAGCAAGGTCCCATTGCAAGAGATCCTAACAAGAAAAGGAGTCCAAGAAGGGTGGGAGTTTCAAAAACAGGAAATTCTAAATGCACAACTAGAAACAATTTCATGAAGATTAAAGTGACGGGGGAGAGACAGCAAAAAAAGCTGGTGTGGTTCATAAAAAACTCAGAGAAAGCACTTAGAAAACAATGCAGTAATAACTAGAAGCAAACATGGGTTTGTCAAGAACAAATCCTGCTAGACTAATATGATCTCATTTTTTTTGATTGGGTAACCTCCCTGTTAGACAGAGAGAATGCTGTATATATCTTGACTTCAGCAACGTTTTTGACAAAGTGCCCCATGATATTCTTATTAGCAAGCTGGTGTGGGCTGGATAGAAAAACTGTCAGGTGGATGGATACACAGTTGACTACAGAACATACTCAAAGCGTGATGATTAATGACTCCTTCTCAAATTGGGGGGAGGAAACAAGTGGGGTACCCCAGGGCTCAGTCCTGGACTCTGTGCTCTTCAATATTTTCGTTAATGACCTGGGTGGGTGCAAGGAATGCTAATCAAATTTGTGGATAACTCAAAACTGGGTGGAATAACTGGAAGACAGAAACAAAATTCATTATGATCTGGATAGGCTTGAGCATTGGGGTGAAAGCAACAGAATGAAATTTAGCAGGGATAAGTTCAAAGTACTGCTCCTTGGAAAAAGAAACCAAACAGACAGTTACAAGATCGTGCATACCTGGCTCAGCAATACTATAAGCAAGAAGGATCTTGGAGTAATTGTAGATTACAAGCTGCATATGAGTCAATAGTGTGACCTGATTAGAAAAAAGGCCAATACTATTTTAGGCTGCATTAACAGAAGTATAGTTTCCAAATCCTGCTAGGTACTTGTTTCCCTCTATTTGTATTGTGTCCAGTTCTGGATACCTCGCTTCAAGAAGGATGCTGACAAACTGGAACAAGTTCAGAGGAAGGCAACAAGGATGATCAGGGGGGTGGAAACCATGCCCTATGACGAAAGACTGAAAAAACTGAGTATATTTAGTCTTGAGAAAAGAAGACTGAGGGGGGATATGATAGCACTTTTCAAATACTTGAAAGACTGTCATACAGAGGAGGGGCAGGATCTGTTCTTGATGATCCCAGAGTGCAGGAGATACAATGTTGGGCTCAAGTTACATGAAGCTAGATTTGGTTGAATATCAGGAAAAACGTTCTAACTTTAGAGCAGTATGACAATGGAACCAGTTACCTCGAGAGGTGGTGAGTGCCCCAACACTGGAGGCATTAAAGAGAAATGTAGACAATCACCTGGCAGATATCCTCTGATTTGTATTCCTGCACTGAGCAGGGGGTTAAACTCAACATCCTTATAGGCACCTTCCAACTTCATCATTCAATGATTCTATGTGATCACAAGGCTCTATAAATGTTTTTTGTTTCAATACAAAATATGGTAAGGTAGCTCTGCTATGTTTGAGAAACTGTTTGCTCATTTGGGTGTGCAAAGCTCTAGATTTTTGTTTCGGCGTCCTACCCTAATGGCACCAGGTAAAGAACTTCAGGTTGGACCCTTCACACACACCACCATAGGTAGTGGTGATTGGACTCAATTTTCTTCACCATATGTGCTGAGCTACAACTTGCATGACTAGAACAACACATCTTGTGGGGCAGGGTGCAAATTTGAGGAAAGTTGCCTTAGTAAAAACAGAAGCCCACGTTTGCTTATTTATAGTTATAAAAGCTGTGACTGTACTGTTCTGAATTATCACCTTATGGCTCCTACCTAGCAGTGAATGGATGGCTTTATGAGACTGATAATTATTTTGCTTGGCTTTTCCACAGTGGTTTCTTCTGGGGAATTGAAATGTTTCACATACATTATCTTGGTAATCTTTCTGTAAAAGAGATTGGTACTGTTGTCAGCATATTATAGATATTATGTGCAAGCCTATGTGTGGCTACTTAGAAGTAAACCTAATTATTTCAAGAGGGCTTAACTCCCAGATACAATATGCAGAAGATTGCAACCAGGGTCTTTGAAGATGTTGAGTTTCCTTATCAATGTCTAGTTACTTTATAATGTAAATGGCTGACTGGCTTCTCATTCATATGTCAAGCTCCTAACCATGATGTCTCTGCTTGCTGTCTATCTACAGGAACCCAGGAGGAATTGTATCCGTCTCACTATCCAGGATGTGCTGAACAATGCATTGTAGTGCAGGAGAAGATTCATCACCAGGATCTTCTCGCTTTGCTTTTGCTTCTTTCCTACCGCACTTGCCAAGATCAGATGTTGAGCCACAGATGTAGCATAAATATTAATGGCAGCTGAGTGAGAAATGCCAGGCATCTTCCTTGGGAAATGTCAGCCAGTGGCGGAGACATGCGGAATTCTTGCTGTGATTGCAGTTGGCATCCGTCTGCGGCGCAGAGAAACACTCAGGAGCTGTTGTGAGCTGATGTGGGTTAATCGATCTTTGTACGTGTAAGAAGCCAAGTCCGTTCTGGCAGAGGCCTTTCCTGGAGCTGGCAGAGGGAGCAACAGGCTGCCCTTCCATGCCAAACACAATTGGGCACTAGGGACTTGTCTAGGCTGGAACTTGCAAAAAGCAGCTCACTGTAGAGGCTCTTTCCCCAACTCAGACGGTGTCAGTTCATCAGGAACCTCACCTTTCCTAGAGGAGCAGGGCTGAATTACTGAGGCACAGCATTCATGAATTAAGCAGCAGATATTGCAGGTATGTTGGCAATATTGAGAGCCAGTTAGAGGTCCAAAGTGTGGTTGCAACTGACCCATAAAAATGGTTGGGTGACTTTGGTGGAATAGAGCACTGACACATGTAGCAAGTGATCTGAACCAGTAGAGTTGGAGGCAAAAAGCAAATATATAGCCCACTCCATGATCACTGCAGATGGAGACAGCAGCCACGAAATTAAAAGACGCCTGCTTCTTGGGAGGAAAGCGATGACAAACCTTGACAGCATCTTAAAAAGCAGAGACATCACCTTGAAAAACAAAAGTCCGAATAGTCAAAGCTATGGTTTTTCCTGTCGTGATGTATGGAAGTGAGAGCTGGACCATAAAGAAAGCAGACCGCCGAAGAATTGATGCCTTTGAATTGTGGTGCTGGAGGAGGCTCTTGAGAATCCCCTGGACTGCAAGGAGAACAAACCTATCAATTCTAAAGAAAATCAACCCTGAGTGCTCACTGGAATGACAGATCCTGAAGCTGAGGCTCCAGTACTTTGGCCATCTCATGAGAAAAGACCTTGATGTTAGGAAAGTGTGAAGGCAAGAGGAGAAGGGGATGACCAAGGATGAGATGGGTGGACAGTGTCACCAAAGCTACCAACATGAATTTGACACAACTCCAGGAGGCAGTGGAAGACAGGAGGGCCTGGCGTGCTCTGGTCCATGGGGTCACAAAGAGTCAGACATGACTAAACGACTAAACGAACGTGTGTTTAGTTGTCTTATCTTTTCTACCTGTAGTCTACATATATTCTTAGATTTCCTTCATCCTTCTATCTTTGAGGTCATTTTGTGCTAATGAGAGACAGATTCCCATGGCTATTTCATAATGGCTGAGTAGACTGCACATGTAGAAGCCAACACAAGGTTCCTGTGCCCCCATAGGGCTCTTCCTCCTGCACTACTTCTGAATGGACTGCCAGAACCAATAAATCTAAGGGTTCTATTTTTACCTTATCATGTCATTCTAGAATATTTATGCCTGTTTAATTATACAATTCTAATGTTTAATCAGTGTACTGTGCTTGCATAAATGCCAAATATTCTTACTGTTTTGAGAATAAATTGAGCAGCAGGAGGGGAACCATATATCCTTTGATCTCATTGGAGACAAAGCAGGATATAAATGTTACAAATAAATAAATCCTGATGCAGCCATTTCAAACTGGGTTTCTTTACTCAAAAAGGAAATGTAACACTTTGGTTGTTTTAAGTTTTTCGGATGGTTTGGCCATGTTCTGGAGTTTTTCTTCCTAACGTTTCACCAGTCTCTGTGGCAGGCATCTTCAGAGGACAAGAGTTAGAACCCTTTCTGTGTTCTGGTGTAGTGTGTGGGACAGTTGAGCATTTGTAGCTGTGGGATCAGCTTTTTGTCCTGTTCAGGAGATTGGGTGATTGTGGTGATCAGGGTGTTTTTTATTATGGGCGTATTGTTGTGATAAGGGCGGAGATGATCTGTCACTGTGATTGATGGGTGTCATTAGCTAATATTTTGTGTGCAGTGATCATCAGTCCTTGTGGCTGGATAGAGTTTGTTGACCTTTTTGCAGACTGTATTTTTCAGTACTGGGAGCCAGGCGTTATTGAGTTTTAGACTTTCTTCTTTTTTGTTGAAGCTGTGCTGATATTTGTGGATTTCAATGGATTCCCTGTGTAGTTGGATCCCAGCCGTGAAAGCCTCCGAGAATACAATGTAACACTTTCTTAGGCTGGTGTACAGTAATATAACCTGCTTTAGCATGCAAAGAATGCCCTCCCTCATAATATAACCCTGTTGAATCAGATCAAGGACCTGTCTAATTAGGAAGCCCACAATCAGGACAGGAAAGTGCTGTCTTTCTTCAGTTGTTGCTTGTCCTGTAGATCAGTGGTCTCCAGCCTTAGGCCTCCAGATGTTCTTGGACTTCAACTCCCAGAAATCCTGGCCAGCAGAGGTGGTGGTGAAGGCTTCTGGGAGTTGCAGTCCAAAAACATCTGGAGGCCCAAGGTTGGGGACCACTGCTGTAGATGATATTCAGACACATTCTGCTCTTGAGCCAATGATTATTTTGAATGGCATGTTTATTAAAATGTTTTCAAGATCAACATTTCTCCTGGCTCCCTGAACTGCTGTTTCTCTCTTCTTCTGGATCCTAGTTGGAGGTCAAAATCTGCATCTTAAATAATGCTTTTGATCTAGATTTCTTGCTAATTGTAGGAACCCAGATGGCTTTGCAAACCATTAGCTTCAGTAACTGATAACTCAAAAGTCAACTACTTGCAGTTATCTAAATTTTTGTAGATGAAGGCCTTACCTATGGGTCCAGGAAAGAGCTGACTTTAGCCCATTAGCTGGGAAATCCAATAACATCTCTTAATTGACCTCCAGAGGCAGAAAATGTAATACTATGAAGATAATGATACCAAAATGCTTATCTTCTTTTCTTACAACTAAAACCAAGTTTAGTTAAGATATCATAGTAAATTTCATTTCCTTGCACGCCAGAGCTTCTGTTTAATTCTAAAATCTGTTCTTTTTTAAATAAATATGTTATTTTATTTACAGTATTGATTGATTGATTGATTGATTGATTGATTGATTGATTGTCATTGTAAGTATATACAATATATATATTACTTGATTAAATGCTGCTTAGGATGACTTTAGTCTAGAAATTGGCAGCCTTCTGTAGTGGCCAGTCTGCTGTCCTGCTGCTAGAATGGGATGTAAGTTATTGCACCCCCTAGATAGCCTCATTCTATGGTTAGCATCATTGAGGACAAGCTTTGCAAAGCATGCATTGCTAAAGAACAAGACAAACATGGGGAAGACACCTCCTTTAACATGGCTCTGAACCTCCTTCTGTACCTTCAGTCTCCTTGGGGTTTCTTATGTTGGAGTTATACATCCCACCCCTTTTGTTTCCTTCTGCAGTGGTGATGTTGATGCTGGCTGTACAGAAGCCTCTGACCTGGTCCATGCTTAAATGAAGGGCACACAGGTTGGGGCCAATCCATCCTGTGCCTTGCTGGTGAGACTTCAACGTGATCATTGCACAGGACGTTGGTGGAATTTGTGTATAACCACTTCTTGTAAATGGGGGAATGCGCACAGCTTGGCCAGGTCACAGCCTGAATAGACAGAAGGGCACCAGCAGCCATCTGAGGAGCTGGGCACTCTGCTTTGTTTTTATTTTTCTCTCCTTTTCCCAGCTGCCTGGAGAAGGATCCCATTGGCTTCCTGTGGCAATCACTGGGAAAAATGAGAGACTTTAAAGGAGTAATGGGCACAGCTGTCTTTGGTTCCTTCTTACAAGAACAATGCAGGGAGCACTTTCCATCTGTTCTCCCTCCCTTTGGCCTTTCTCTTCCTTGGACCTGAAATAAGTGGTGCTGCTACGATAGGACTCTCATGATTTAATCACTGATTCTGCAGCAGGAGAAGGAAGGTTCATTTCTAATATAAAGAGCATACGCTTCTGTATCTTGCTGATTTTTTCCCTTTCTTTTTCCTTACTTCTAACCACAACATGTGAGTTTAGTGCAAGGAATCCATCAGTTAATGGTTGTGCCCAGTAAATGCCTTTTTGTTCCTTTCCATGGTGACTGGGGAAATGCAAATCCCCCGATCTGGTTTGTTTTCATAAATTGGTCGAAAGACAAAAGCACATATCCCTAACAAGAACTATGTACTATTGGTTTTCATTCTGCCTCCCTCACAAAAACCCGGGACAGCCAACAATGTCACAAATTCTGTGAGATGTGGGACTGTTGTACATTGGAAGGGCACTGAGAAGGAAGCAGGAGGTGGTGCAAGAATTCTTGGAGCTTAGACCTTGAGGGGGAGGAATGCGGCCCTTCGGAAAGTGCGTGGGGGTGGGTAACATGTGGAGTTTGGTAAGCAATGCTGCACCTCCCACACCCACTGGGGGTTGCAATGTCACTGCCAGAATTCAGTGGTGGGTGACTACTGCCCCACTTAAAATCAGTAGCAACTGTGCAGGGTGGTGCTCTCTGTGCAGGGTGCAGAATCAAGGATCTCATTTCCTTTGGGCAGAAGACAGCATTATCTTGTTTTTCTGCAACAGCAGCAGCTTGTCATCATTGTCATTAATGAGTGGGACAGGGGACAAGCCTGGAAATAGCCTTACTTTCTGTCAGATTACGAGGAAGTGATCCTTGCCCTCCATCCGCCTACTGTTTAAAGTGTATTGGGGAGAACTGGGCTTTGGGGTCCATGGATTTGCAAGGAATGCAAATGCTAAGCTACTGCTTTCTTTTCTGCTTTGGGACAGAACTGGGGATACTAGAAATCCACATTTAAAAACAAACAAAAAACATATAGACACTGTGTCTGGGCTAGATAACTCTGATTTATTTACACGTTGGCTTGCTTGGTTGTAAATAATGGCAACATATCCCATTAAGAAGTAGCAACTGACATTTGGTCTGCTTATTCCTCCATTAAGTATTGAATGTCGAGGAAGTGGTAAAAGTGTTTTACTCAGATTGATCAGACTCTGGTCCCAGAGCGACAGTCTAACATCGGCTTGCTTCGTGGAATCGTAGCACCGCCGGCTTATAGCATTGCAAAAGGGAAAAATATGCATTTTGAGAGAATTTGCAGCACTGTAGACTGGGATAGAACTACTGTATATTAGAGCCCTGCAGCATTTGTGCATCCAAGGGGATATTTTGGGAATGCCAGCAGTCCAGAGCTGAAATGAAACAAAGGAGGAGAGCTAGATTTGGATTTTCTAAACTGCAAGGAACAGCACTGTATGCCATAAACCATCCTTCCCCAGCCTGGTGGCTTCCAAACTGACATACTCCCCGGGGCTGATGGGAGTTGTAGAATTCTGGATGGCATTACATTTGGGAAGATGGCCAGTCATTCTTTTTTTTCTTCTCCTCGGCTCTCTTATGTCTGAGTGTGGATCCTTCATCCTACAGTAAGTTCAATATTAAACAAATGACTCAGGCATGGATTGCATTGCCTTCCTAGCACATTTTGGGAAGGGAAATTTTCCCAGTTTTTTAAAAGTGCTAAGGGCCTTTGAGTTAAGGCTAGTGCCAAGCATTTTCCACAGAAAGCTTCCTTTATTGATATTTCCAAGACAAACGGCTGAGTTGCATTTTCTTCCCTGTAGCCCTTCATATACCTTCCTTCTTTTTGTTGGCTGTTCTCTGTCAACCCAGGGGTTTTTTTCCCCCTAGGAACAGGAGTTTTCCTACTATTTTTGCCAGCTCGTGCTGCTGTAGGGAGAGAAACCAGGGGGAAGTGCCCCTCGCGGAGAAGCTTAGCATACTTCACAGGAAAGAAACTCTCTCTCTCTCTCTCTCTCTGCGTGTATGTGCACGCATGTGTAATCTGTTTGCGGTCTTATCTTCATTTGAGTCAGTTGACTCACTGCAAAGAGCTTACTTGCTCATAATGTCTGTTTTGTGACATTCACTCCTTGGAGCACATTGCCATGAAGTGGCCTTTGGTATTATGAGAATGTGGGGACAGAATAAGGATGACTGCCTCAACCTTGCTTTTCTTTACTTATGTGTGAACTACATATGCATGTGACACTTGCACAGCTTATTGTGTGGGAGATGTTTAGCTTTGCCTGGGGACGGAATCTGGCAGGAATGGATGAACTGTGGGTAGTTATTTAAAGCATGGCTGATAACTGCTGTTTCTGTAGTTGCTGCTGAACCAAAACTCCCATCCACCATAGCCAGTGGTGTGGAATGATGGGAGTTTTTGTCCAACAACATCTGCAAAGCCACAAATTGCCTGCCCTTGTTTTCAGGTGTCTGTACAACATGAGTATTGATGGCTCAGTATTTAAACATCTGCTTCTACTAGGTTACCAGAATACAATAAAACTATTTTAGGACATTAACATTCACTTTATTTTTATTTTATTTCAATTGACCTGTCTATCCATCCATCTTCTTAAAATCAAAAGGAAGAGCCTATCTGTCTGTGTTTGTCTGTCTGCTTGCTTGCCTGTGGATTTTCTCTTCCTCAAGAGAAATTATTTCCAAATCCATACTTTCTGTTAGAGGAAAGGAGAACAATCAGGGAATAGGGGGAATCAATGTCTGGATATTTTTAATTACAGCTCTTGCTTTTGGAGGTTAGATGGGGAATACAACAGAGGCAAAACCACATTATCCAGGAAGCACCAGATTGTATCTGATCGTGGAAGCTAAGCAAGGCGGACCTTGTTTGTGACAACCAGTATTGGGTAGTCTAGCTTGCCTTTTCTATACTATACCGAAGAAGTCAAGTCTTGTCTGACTTTGGAAGCTAAGCAAGGTTGGGCCTGATTAGTACTTGAATGGGGGACCAGGGATTGCCAGGTAGGGCTAGGAAAGAATACTGCAGAGTTGGCAATCCTGGGCTAGATGCTCGATTGCCTTGCCTACCTAGGACTCTTCAGGTAGAACTGACATCTCCATGTTTTGTTCCTCCTTTGTTGTTTGCTTTCATTTCCTAAGGTGTGAAGAACAAGGATGGTCTCTACAAGGATTATTTGGTTCAAAATGGTTCCCTTAGAAGGGACTGTGGTGGTGAAAGGAGCTTCTGTTTCCCTGGAAGGAGGAATTAGTCCTTTATCTCCTTGATTTAATTATCGGAATTTCATTACACATGTGTAGGACAGCCAATGAAATCCTTGTAGTGATATTGCTACTGACCTCAGTACTGATTTTTTTTCTATTCTTCAGAGCTTTTGAGACTGCCCGTTCCTTCATGTGCTTCCTTCATTAGCTGCCTTTCCTCCTTCCTCCATTTTGTGTTCTCTGAAGACCGATGTGTGGAGATGGAGCACCACTATAAAAAGCAAAAGGCATGTACCATGAGTGAACACTTTTGTTTCCTTTAACCAAGAAACCTCCAGACCGATCATATTTTCTTTTCTAAGACAAGGGAAGAGACTGGACAGATCTCTCCCTGCTTTTCTCATCACCAGAAAGAGAACAATCAAATGCCAGACCCCTTCAATATTGGTCCCTGCCTTTGTATGTTATTTCAGGCCTTAATATTTTAGCTCTGGAAAATATCTGTGCCTTGAATCTTTATTTGAACAAGAAGACTTGGGTTACATAGTGAGGCCCTGGCATCGAATTCCTGACATTTGGATTAAAGAGATGTTGTGAGGCTTCTTTCTGCAGCTCCTGCTCTGGCACATCATACTGGTGTGTGGAAGGGTATGTTTATGCATTGACCTGTTTGGACTATGCTTGAATTATTGTGGCTGTTGCTTTTGCCACTGTCTAATTTTTTAAAAAAAATTTGCAAAGCGAATTGCTTTTGCAGTAGTCGTTTAAAACTAAGAGAGTGGCACACATACATTTTGGAACAAATGAAATATGGGACTAAATATTCGAGTCAAATTTCATTCCTTTCTTCCTAAAGCAAATGTAATGAAGGACAAATGGGTTACTGTCTTATAATAGGCATGAGTATATCCCAGTACCCATTTGTCACTAATCTGGACATGATGGGATGTGGGCAGCAAAAGCAGATTCTGGCAATAAATTCTTTTATTTATCCACAATGTCCTAAATGGGGGGGGGGGGCTCTATGGGAAGGGTACTTCAGATGAGATAATGGGGCAGATTACATCAAGGGATGTTCCATGGTACCATTCGCTCTCCAGCTGGTTTCACTGGCGATAGCTTTGTTGGCCCAGTGATTTCCTCAGTTGAGGAGGACAAAACATAGGGTAAGCCCCTATAAGGAATTGTAGTTTCAAGAAGAACTCCTTTTGTGGCTCAATGAAGAACTGTTTCCCTAAATCCAGGTTGCAGAATCCTTACTGGGCAAGGACAATCCCCTCAAAGCTATCCATTGTAAGAAGACACTGGGGCCCCTGATCCTGACACCATCAACTAAGTGGTCAGTTTAATGAGGACAGGTTTGCTTGTGCATATGCGGCATGGATGAAGCACCAACAGAACTATGGAGACTTGCTGAGCCCTTCTTGAGCCAGAGAGCTCAGCTCAGTGGAAGCTCTGCTTCAACAGCATCTGCCATGCCTGGGAAGGCATGGTGCATGCACATGTTGTTAGTTCAGCAGGCATCCCATTCACTGTTGCTGCAAGAACTCGCACACTAAAAAGTCTACTGGCTAACAAAGTCATGCCATTGGTGTTCTCCAACTTGATCCCATGCCGCAACGACGCTAATTGCATAGTAGTTGCCACTGTTTCACCCCTTATTAATTAATTAATTAATTAATTAATTAATTAATTAATTAATTAATTAATTCATTCATTCATTCATTCATTCATTCATTCATTCATTCATTCATTCATTTTTACTCCGCCTTTTTCTTTAAAAGAACCCAAGGCAGCTCAGAATGCAGTCATGGTCATATTTATACAATAAAAACAAGAGTTCTAAAGAACAGTTATGCAGTTACCAGAATGAGCAAAATGGGAGAGAAGGCACAAAATCTTAAATGCAAGTCTTGAAGGAAACATGATTTCAGTGAATAAATAATAAAAACAAATTATACACTTTATATCTGAAATCAATGTTGCTCAGAGCTTGGCCACATTACTTCATCTCAAATCCCCTACTTATTATGACCACTGGCTGAGATATTCTGGGAGCTATTGTTTAAAAGAGCCTTACAAATTTTCCAAGATCTGCAAGTAAAATGTATTTCGATGGGCTCCTCCTCCCATTGCACATTCTTATTAGAAACAGAAATGGAATTTGGGATTCCTGTTGATATGGTCTACATTTTCATATTGCACTCAGGGCTACTACTCCAGGGAGAAGGCCATCTCTCCACCACCCTGTGCTCTATAGAATCACAGCTGTTCCCTGCCATTTCTCTGGAGAGCCAAGCTTCTTGATCAAAGCTTGTCAGGCAAACTCTAAAGCAGCATTTCCCATTTCATGCCTCATTAGGCCTGTGGTCACCTCTCACCATGTATATACACTGTGCCACTCAGTCTTCCCCCTTTATGAGATGATGGATGACTCTTTCCATGCTTCCCTATAGACTTCTGACACTCACTAATGGCTGTTTTTTTTTTTTTTTTTTTTGAGAGGAAGTCCCATTAAAGGAGAGGTAGACTGGAGTGACTAGGAAAAAGAAAATGGGTCTTTTGTAAATACAGAGAGCAGAACATTGAGGAACCTCACTGATGCCACTATGTCTAACTTTAGGCTTCAGTGTTCCCTTACATCGGCCAAGTGAGGTCCTTTAGTGCTCCAGATAGACTTAACTGCTGCGTTCTGCTCATCACATTAATTACTTACAATACATCTGAAGCAGCATACGTTTGTTAATATCTATTTTTAGTAAGCATTTTAAGGACATTGGGAGGGGGGTAATTAATGTTTGACATTGTCTTGGCAATTAAAGATGACACGCAACTCACACAACTCCGTGTGTGCGCACTTATATGTGTGTGAGTGTAGGTCCAGTGTCAGCAATGGGTTGTGTTGAGGTGGTGTGTCCACTGTAGTTATGCGTGACTCCCCTCTTCATACATTCCTAGAAAGGCAAGCAGGAGGAAAGAGCAGTGGCTCTATTGTCCTCAAGATACCAGAGATGTGGCCTTCAGATTAAATGTGCCCATAGTGCCAAATGTAAGCAAGGCAGGGAATAAATGATCTACACACACATACCCCAGGCAGTTTATGACTAGATTACTGGAATGGATTACCTGAAATTTTGAAGTGAGGCAGCTATGATAGCTACCCTTGACAATTCTGCCTAGATGTCGTTGGGCTACAGTTCCCACCAACTAGGGGTTGATGGGAACTGCTGGCGAACGAGAAGCAGAAGTTCAGTTTTTCTCAATTCCTCATTTACAGTCTTCACTAGATTGTTAAACTTCTCCACTGCTACTGCAGGATTGCAAGTGTTTCTGCTGTGGAAATAGAGCCCACATGTTTGAGGAGAGAAACCACTCAAGAACTGAGGAGGGCACGTAGAAGATTTTTGTGGGCTTATTTGAGCATGAGACAGAATGCTGGGGTGAGGGTCCAAGAAAGAATGTGGCTTGAATGAGCAGAGAGGACAAGTGTATAAATTGGGTTCAAGAAAAGTGTGAGTTAATATAATGTCTTCACATCAATGCTGTTCTGGGTAAGGCAGGTGGAAAGCGGAAATGGGCACAATGAGCAGCAGAAGCTCAGTTCTTCTTATATATATTGGAAGCCATTAAGGAAAATGAGATAACTCCCTCAGGAAGCAGCTGTTGGTAGACAATGGTGTCAGCTGTCCAACCATTACTTCTGAGCCCTCCTCTTTCTACATGCTGTGTGTGCACCATATGAACTAATTTTCTGCCCTCAGCTGCCATGAAAAGACTATCCTATCATCAGCAATGTGGGAGCAAAATTCAACTGCCGGTCCAGTTTGCTTCTGCGTGTGCAAAGTGTGGGTGACCATGTTGTCTTTTGCTTCAAGCAGCAAAGTGTCTTGAGTTGGTCTTGAGACTGAGATGTGCAATATGGTTGAAGCAGAAGGCGCAACTGTGGCCAGATGGCGGAATGATTTTCATTCCTTTTGACAAAGCCTCAGAGTATGAAGTGCGAGCACATTCTTCTCTCTGCCTGGTCATGTGTGAGAAAGAAACACAAAAGTGCAAGTGGAGATGGTGAAAGGAGAACTGCCTCAACCGAGCCCTTATCCCTAGCATGTGCTTGCCATCATTAACTGCTTCTTCCCTCACTCCTGTCAAGCACTATCGGGCAAAGATTTCACAGTTAGTGTGACATGCCAGTCCCTTTTTTTATTTCACTAGGCAGTGCCTTGAAGAGTATATTTGGGGTGGATATTGAGGAAGCAGAAATGACTGAGATCTGGTATCCCACTTCTGCTCATAAAGGGCTCTGTGCACATGCCACATATATAAATCTTCCCTTTTTTCAGCAGATCAGTTTACTCTGACTTTGCAACTCCCAGTGCTCTCTCATGGCTCATAAATCTTCCCCATGTCTTCCAGTCACTTAGTTTTCCTCTCTTGGGCTTGTTAAGAAAAAAAAAAAAGAGTCAAGAGTGTTTGAAATGTAGGTTGGTTTCATTTTCAGAAATTTTTTTCCCCGCCCCTGCCCCTCAACTCACTGCCTTTGGCCTTGCCACATTTTCTTTCTTTAAATTGACTTCAGAAGATCCTGAAGAGTATTTGGGGTCTGGGGAAACCAAAAAAGAACAGCTTGCTTTGGCATTTGCTGGATGTGTGGTCCTTAAATGACTCGCTTACGCAAGCAGTTGAGCCAATATAGTACAGCAGTTCTCGTCATTCAGGTCTAAGAATTGCCTCCACCCATAACAATCTGCTTAGCTCGTAAGAACCATCTATAAGGGCCAAATGTTTTGCCCTCCTGTTACTGGCTCTACTGCAGTGGGCATGAAGAACAGGGCCTTTTCTGTGGTTACACTAAGGCAGCTGAACAGACTGCTGAAGATTGTGAGTTTGATATATTCGCGAAGGCTTTCACGGCCGGGATCTAATGGTTGTTGTGGGTTTTTCGGGTTCTTTGGCCATGTTCTGAAGGTTGTTCTTCCTAAAGTTTTGCCAGTCTCTGTGGCCGGCATCTTCAGAGGACAGCACTCTGTGCTCTGGTGTAGTTGACTTGGGAGTGGAGTATTTATGGCTTTGAGATAGGCTTTTGTCTTTTTCTGTAGATGGGTGATTAATGTGCATTGTTGTGGGTGTATTGTTGTGCTAAGGAGAAGAGATTATCTGTTCCTGTGGTTGATGGGTGTCATTAGCTGGTCTTTTGTGTGTAGTGATCCCCTATCCTTGTGGCTGGGTAGAGTTCGTTGACCTTTTGCATGCTGTATTTTTGAGAGCTGGGAGCCAAGTTTTGTTGAGCTTCATACTTTCCTCTTTTTTGTTGAAACTGTGCTGGTGCTTGTGGATTTCAGTGGCTTCCCTGTGCAGTCTGACGTAATGATTGCTGGTGTTGTCCAGTATTTCAGTATTTTAAAATAGAATTTCATGTCCAGTTTGTTTCAGGGCATGTTCAGCTACTGCAGATTTTTCTGGTTGTTTTAGTCTGCAGTGTCTCTCATGTTCTTTGATTCTGGTGTGGATGCTTTGTTTTGTGGTTCCAACTGTGAGTTTGATTTCCCCGTGCTCATTTTTATGTGGATAGCTAATACTTATTGGCCCAAACCCTGTTGTGTAGAATAGTAAATCACACTAGTATAGGCCCATTGAATCAAAAGGTAAGTCAACTCCTCCATGAGCTCCATTGATTCAAATGGGCTTGCTCTAGCTAAGTTACAATTAGAGTAGGCCTATTTGAATCACTGGAACTTATGGAACAGTTAACTCACCAAATCCTCATTGATTTAGTGGGCTTACTTTAGTGAAATTTGCTACATGAAACAATAGGATTTTGGCCACTGTTTTCAGCAGCTGTTTAATGGCTTTTTTTGTTTAATTGGCATATTGATTATGCTGTTTTATACTGACTGTAACAATGACCTGCAACAAAATGTTCCAGTATGGAGTCAATTATGTGTTAAAAATTAGAAAAATATATATTTTAATTTAAATTGGATTTTTAGAATTCAAATCGGATTTTTTCATAATTAATGCAAAGCTTATTAATTCTTGCTCAGTGTAGCAAGTAGCAACTAGAGTAAGCTCACAGAATCAGTGGGGATTTGGTGAGCCAACTCCTTTGTCAGTACCACTGATGCAATGGGCCTACTCCAGTTGCAACTTACTATGCTAAGCAACAGGATTCTCTTTTAAAAAAAATAAATTAAGAAGGGGCCATCTGTTCTTTCAGTCCGGCTTCAATTTTATGTCGTTCTACAGGCTTCTATATAGTTAGACTGATCTAGAGCTCAGTCTAGCAGATAAGAGAAACATTTGTATTCCTTAAAATCAGGTTTGTGTTACATGAGACATGCATGTTAATGACAATATACGGAAATGGCTGAAACTGTTTCTGGATTTTATCTCTATGAGTCTCTGCTTGGATTTTTGTACACACACCAGTCTGGTGAGGTGGCATGCCGACAAGAGACTTCTGCTTGTTATGTTATTTGCATTCTGCAGGCATAACTATGCAATAGCATTTTGGCCAAGGAGAAACAAAAGCAATCTCCAGGATTGCTTTCAGTAGTTTCCTTGAATAATGCAGAATTTTTTAGACCAGTAATTCTAGCTATTGTCCCTCTGCAACTTTGACTAGACAAGGAAAGCCCTTCTTTCTCTGAAACTAAATGCACGCTTTGGCATGGAACAGAGATTTAATCGTACGATTCCTTTCCCTAAACAGTATCATCCTGAGGGCTATACCCTTATGAGAGTAGGTGGATTATGATTGGGAACAGGGGCTGACCTCTGTATCATCTCAGAAACTGTTTCTAGGAAAGGAATGACTCTCAGCAGCTGAGTGTGGGAGATGTACAGCCCACTCTGGTGGGGCTCTACCCCTGGCGGGTTGAGATTCAAATATAGTGACAACAGTGGTATGGGCTATATCAAGGGAGGAGGCAGTGAAAGAGGGAGAGAAGGGTCCAGAACCTTTAACAATCATGGGTGGGGGTTATAAAGGGGTGTGTGTGGATCCCAGCTTGGGGAGAAGAATGTGGCCTGTGATAAGGAGAGCATAGTGGAGATAGAGAAGTGGAGTGATTCCTAGAACTGAGCTGTCAACCCCAGACATCTTGCAGAGCCCTCCTATTTTTGGTTACACTACCTTTGACCACCTTTGTCCTACCCCAGAACCTGGGACCCATTGGTTCAGCAGAGCATGAGGACACAGGGTATTGGAACTGCCAGATGAGGAGCCTGCTATTGGTCCCCCAGAGAAATCACCTTCAATGCCTGCTCCAACCCTGATTTCAATCGCAAAGCCAGCTATACTGCTGATAGGCAACACGAAGCGGCTGGAGCCTAAGGTGAAGCCTAAGGGTGCAACAGGAACAGAAAAAGGGGATGTAATGACTGCGTTGCCCTGCTAGGAGATGAAGAACTGGCCCACTTCAAAGACCACCCAGGGCCCATCCTGGCACTGAGAAACAGGGCGAATAGACCACCTGGCTGAATATGAAGAACTGAAGGAGGACAAAGGTATTTAATTGCCTAATAAAGTTGATGGTTGATAGCAGAGGCTGGTCTCTGGTATTCTGAGGACAAAAATGAGAGACCTTTTTGCTGTCTCCTTGCCCATATTATTTTCACAAGTTTCCTCAGTTTTCTTGTTCAGTGCACACTTTCAGACAGTGAATAGAGGAGAGCTGGAGGTATAGTGAGTTTGGGCAAGGAGATTGTGCCAAATATGAATCTCTCTCTCTCTCCCCCAGATTATAGGAAACCAGAAGGCATAATTAAATTGATACTTTTTGAGTAGAGATTTAAATAGTCATGTAAATAATCTGATTTAATCCAAATCCACCTTGATTCTGGTTAGTCAGCCTTTTCTCTCCCTGCATTTGGTCAGTCTTCTGTGACCACTAAGTATGCCCAGACCTTCTTGGGGTCTTTGTAGAAGGGTTATCTTTTGCATGAGGTTTTCTGTTTCTGTAAACCTGGGATTCCCAAAGCCAGGGAATAATCTCTTGTATGTGGATGGCATGGCTCTTGCTACTAAGGACTCCTCAGAGGATAGGTTTGCTATATAGGATGGGTTTTATATGTGTTTTATGCAATAATTTTATGAAATATTGTTTAATCAGCTTGTTGCCTTGAATATATACGTTCACAGGATGCACAGAAATAAATATACAGCCTAGTAGGAGGAACTAGAGTTAAAGCACTAGACGTGTTTGTCCACACATGATTTTATTACTATGTGCAGGTTCATGTCTTTTCGTTTCCTACTTGTGACATGATTAGAAAAACTTTGTTCTTTAGTTGTTAAGTCATGTCTGACTCTTCATGACCCCATGGATGAGAGACACCAGGCCCTCCTGTCTTCCACTGCCTCCCAGAGTTGGGTCAAATTCATGTTGGTCGCTTCGATGACACTGTCCACCCATCTCCTCTTCTGTCGTCGCCTTCTCCTCTTGCCTTCACTCTTTCACAACATCAGGGTCTTTTCCAGGGAGTCTTCTCTTCTCCTGAGATGGCCAAAGTATTGGCGCCTCAGCTTCAGGATCTGTCCTTGCAGTTAGCACTCAGGGTTGGTTTCCTTCAAAATGGATAAGTTTGTTCTCCTTGCAGTCCAGGGGACTCTCAAGAGCCTCCTCCAGCACCACAATTCAAAAGCATCAATTCTTTGGTGGTCAGCCTTCTTTATGGTCCAGCTCTCACTTCCATACATCACTAGTGGAAAAACCATAGTTTTGACTATGCAGGCCTTTGTCAGCAAGGTGATGTCTCTGCTTTTTAAGATGCTGTCAAGGTTTGTCATCACTTTCCTCCCAAGAAGCAGGCGTCTTTTAATTTCGTGGCTGCTGTCAGCATCTGCAGTGATCATGGAGCTCAAGAATATAAAATCTGTCACTGCCTCAATATCTTCCCCTTCTATTTGTCAGGAGGTGATGGGGCCAGTGGCCATGATCTTAGTTTTTTTGATGTTGAGCTTCAAACCATTTTTTGCACTCTCCTCTTTCACCTTTAATTCCTCGTCCCTTTCTGCCATCAGAGTGGTATCATCTGCATATCTGAAGTTTTTGATATTTCTTCTGGCAATCTTAATTCCGGTTTGGGATTCCTCCAGTCCAGCCTTTCGCATGATGTATTCTGCATATAAGTTAACTAAGCAGGGAGACAATATGCAGCCTTGTCATACTCCTTTCCCAATTTTGGACCAATCGGTTGTTCCATATCCAGTTCTAACTATTGCTTCCTGTCCCACATATAGATTTCTCAGGAGATAGATAAGGTGGTCAGGCAATCCCATTTCTTTAAGGGCTTGCCATAGTTTGCTATGGTCCACACAGTCAAAGGCTTTTGCGTAGTCAATGAAGCAGAAGCAAATATTTTTCTGGGTACTCTCTGGCTTTCTCTATGATCCAGCGCATGTTAGCAATTTGGTCTCTAGTTCCTCTGCCCTTTTGGAATCCAGCTTGTACTTCTGGGAGTTCTCGGTCCACATACTGCTGAAGCCTGCCTTAGAGGATTTTGAGCATAACCTTGCTAGCATGTGAAATGAGTGCAATTGGACAGTAGCTGGTGCATTCTTTGGCCCTGCCTTTTTTGGGATTGGGATGTAGACTGATTTTTTCCAATTATCTGGCCACTGCTGAGTTTTCCAAACTTGCTGGCATATTGAGTATAGCACCTTAACAGTGTCATCTTTTAAGATTTTAAATAGTTCAATTGGAATGCCATCACCTCCACTGGCCTTGTTGTGAGCCATGCTTTCTAATCCCCACTTGATTTCCCTCTTCTTGGATGTCTTCTTCTATTAGGTCCCTACCATTTTTGTCCTTTATCATGTCCATCTTTGCACAAAATGTCCCTTTAATATCTCCAATTTTCTTTAACAGATCTCTGGTTTTTTCCTTTCTATTATTTTCCTCTATTTCTTTGCACTGTTCATTTAAGAAGACCCTCTTGTCTCTCCTTGCTATTCTTTGGAAGTCTGCATTCAATTTTCTGTAACTTTCCCTATCTCCCTTCCATTTTGTTTGCCTTCTCTTCTTTGCTATTTCTAAGGCCTCGTTGGACAGCCACTTTGCTTTCTTGCATTTCCTTTTCTTTGGGATGGTTTTTGTTGCTGCCTCCTGTACAATGTTTCGATCGTCCATCCATAGTTCTTCATGCACTCTGTCCACCAAATCTAGTTCCTTAAATCTGTTCTTCACTTCCACTATGTACTCATAAGGGATTTGGTTTAGATTATACCTGACTAGCCCAGTGGTTTTTCCTACTTTCTTCAGTTTAAGCTTGAGTTTTGCTATAAGAAGCTGATGATCAGAGCCACAATCAGCTCCAGGTCTTTTTTTGTTTGTTTGTTTGATTGTGACTGTATAGAGCTTCTCCATCTTTGGCTGCAGGGAACATAATCAATCTGATTTCGGTATTGCCCATCTGATGATGTCCATGTGTAGAGTTGCCTCTTGTGTTGTTGGAAAAGAGTGTTTGTGACAACCAGCTTGTTCTCTTGACAAAACTCTATTAGCCTTTGCCCTGCTTCGTTTTGAACTCCAAGGCCAAACTTACCTATTGTTCCTTTTATCTCTTGACTCCCTACTTTAGCATTCCAATCCCCTATAATGAGAAGATCTTTCTTTGGTGTCAGTTCTAGAAGGTGTTATAAGTCTTCATAGAATTGGTCAATTTCAGCCTCTTCAGAATCGGTGGTTGGTGCATAAACTTGGATTACTGTGATGTTGAGAGGTCTGCCTTGGATTCATTTTGACATCATTCTATAATGTTTGAGATTGTATTCCATTACAGCTTTTCCCACTCTTTTGTTGACTATGAGGGCTACATCATTTCTTCTATTGGATTCTTGCCTACAATAGTAAATATGGTAATCGTCTGAAATGAATTCACCCATTCCCATCCATTTTAGTTCACTGATGCCCAGGATGTCGATGTTTATTCTTGCCATCTCCTGTTTGAACACACCCAGCTTACCTTCATAGATCTTACATTCCAGGGTCCTATGCAGTATTTTTCCTGCTCCAGGTGGATCGTGTTTAGTCGGAACTTTCCACTATGACTTGGGTGTCCCTGCACGGCACAGCCCATAGCTTCTCTGAATTACTCAAACCCCATCACCACAACAAGGCAGCATTCCGTGAAGGAGATTAGGCAAACTAATTATTGCTAATTTGAAGTATATAATTTCTGATATCACAGAATGTGCCCAACACTGAGTGGTTGCATGCGTTAGTTCTGATTCTATATTTAAACACATTTACTGTCCCAGCTTTGCTTTGTCCTTTTTAAATGTGTCAGTAAACCTGCTTCTACTTGCCTTCCTTCCGTAGATAACAGCAACTGAAGTAAGATAAACCAACCAAGAGAGGCTAATGGGACCAGCCTTATTTGTTTCACCTAGCAGTGGAGTGGGAAAGCCACGACTGAAGGGTTACATGGGCCCTTCATAGCTTTTCATGTCATCCCTGCCTCAATTTCAGCAGGTCTGGCAGGCAAAAAGGAGCGCCCTTCCTTCGTATCCTTTCCTAGCAGACTTATTGATTCTGCAGGGGTTACAGGATGTCACGAGATGACTCACCTAGTTTGTTCAGCTGAATATGATTCTCAGTTCTACTGTAAATTGTGGACATCCCCTGCACACCCTTGCACCTAGCTGATCCCCCCCCCCCAGTTCCTTCAGCAATTGAAAGATTACAATTACCAAAGGTTTCCAGGAGGAGGAAATGCAGCCTCATAATCCCAAGACCTTATCTGCCCACCAAGGTACTCATGGTAATAGGGAGGTCATGACCCAGCACAGGGTAGTAAGAACAGCAAGCTCCCTTCTTTCCTGGATGAAAGGTCAAGGAATGGATAGAATGAGGTGCTCCAGATGAATGCAATTTTAATGGCTGTTGGAATCAAAGGCAGCTAAAGTAAATGAAGGCTTCTGTACATGTGGTATCATTAAGAAACTAATGCATGAACCAACCTTTAGACACTATTGAGTACAGATGAAGGGTATAATAATGGTTCTTGAACAAAAAACACAGAAAATAAGAATCCAATCTGTCATAATAAATGTCAGTGGCTCATAGTTTTGGAAGAGATGAGCCCATATATTCTGCCAACTGCATTCAAACTATGCAATTTTGTTCAGCAGTAACTCTAGTTGCTTGTTAAGACTGCAAGGAGAAGTCATGCTCCAGAATTCCATTGTTATTTAAGATGCAATTGATGAGTATACTGGAATCACATAGTGGTGTGTGGACTCTGGGACTCCTAGTTGCAGGAAACCTGGGGACGCTTTCCCTCCGAGCTTTTGGAAAGGTCAATAATACATTTTTTCTACGTTTTTAATATTACTCTGCTCTTTGTTGATTGTTCTAGGGCACCAGTGTCCTTAGGAAGGGTTTCCTTCCCCCATACATTATCAACTGTTATTGTCTGAATTATTTGATTATTGGAGGAACAAAAATAAAAATAAAAACAAAGTAGATATATGTGTGTGTGAATAATTACATGTATGTTCATTGACGGGAACTGGTGTTTGGATGATGGGTCAAAGTATTTAAACATTTTGCTTTTAATCAGAGATGAGAAAAGACCATTGTTTGACTAGGACTTTCCAAATGCCCCAGCCTGTTTGACTGCTGTAGATGCTCAAGATGGCAGGAGTTGTGGTCCAACATACATACAAGGCGTCAACAGAAGGGTGCAGATTTGTATTTCTCTGGGGGCTTCTGGAGTTGTAGTCCAAATAGAGACATTGATACACCTTTAATGTCAAGACTCTAGCTATGGAAAGGGGGCAAGTTCTTTGTAGCTAGGAAAAGACGGCTTTATGAAACTCTTTGCCAGTTTCAGATTAATAGAAGGTGTCTTGAAATGGTTGGCTGTGTTCACTGTGAGAAAAGGACAGTAAGAGCTTGCCTACTGTCTAGCAGCAGTAACGTTGGCAGCTTGCAAGCAGGAGAACAAAGTGACGACTGATGGCAGGAGACATTAGCTCATAGTAACTGGTGAGCTAAAAAACAAGGAAAAAGTATTTTGAGCAAAGGCAACATTCTTGAGAGGAGAGTAACTCACTAACAGGTGTTTGCAGTGGCTTCCTTAGAGATTGCACAAGTCTGCCTCAGCAATACTTTTGGGTCTTTTATGACCCTGTCCCTTGAACCCAACTGAGCATTTTCAAACCAGCTTTTATAGATAATTGGACTAAAACCCCAGCTAGAAACAGAACTGAGACACGCCATGACACTTGCATGCTTACTCACTCACTCACACTCTTTTTTTAAATACTGCAGATTTATTTGAATGAAACAGTCCATGTTGCAGTTCTATAGGGAACATAATAATGGATGGAGTGGCTGGAGCGGAGAAAGATCGTAAAACATTTCACCCTGTTTCAAAGGTCCCTTGGGTGCCTTTGTATTTTGTGCTTTTATTTATTTTGTCAGTGTTAGAGCCTTGCTCATGAAATGGCTCCGGTCCCCTTGCCATATGTGATGATGATGACAGGAGATGCTTCATGAAGAGGTGAGGTGAAGATGAACCCCAAGGCAGATTCCTAGATGTTCTTCTCATCTCAGTGAGAAGAACAGAACCTGAAGGACTATCTCACTCAATCTGTTGACAAGGAGTCTCTCTGAAGCTATCCAAGTGTTCCATGAGCTCATTCATTATCTTTGCAGTGGTCTTGATAGTTCTGAAGCAGCAAGAGTGGTGTATTCCAGAATACCTGCTAGTGGTTGGGATTAAGTTAGTTCTCCCTCTAGCATTTTCCCCCCTTTTGCTGTAACACTAGGGACAGGATTTTGTTACAATTCCTCTTTGCCATCTCTGGTACAGACTGTTCCTATTGTGTCTTACTGATCTGGAAATGAAGTAGTTATGAACTGCAAACTCAAGCATATGAAATGTGGCCTGAAGGCAGGTCCCCTATTCCTCTTTCCCACAGATCTGAGGTGCCACTGCCAATTAAGTGAGGAAAGGCAGCTTCTTTCACCTAATATAACCCAGTAAGTAGAGTTTCTATTTGAGGAGCACCTTCTCATAGGGTTTTAAAAAACTTCTTTGCATATGGGCCCATCAGCTTAGCTGAAAACAAAACAGTTTGTTGCTAAACTGGAGTCCCTAACTAGGGTGCAGGGAAACTGTAATTCCCAGAGTTTCGTTTTTCTAATTTTCAGCCCCATGGGGTTGATCTGGATATTGAAGAACTGGTGCTGTGGGTGACCATGGCTTCCTTCTTTGCAGCGTGCATTTCTCCAAATATAAAACTGCCCAAACTGACATTAGGATAGGGTTGGGGAGAATACACAGAAAGATATACTATAGTATGTTACATCTTGTTTAACCCTGAGAATCTCAAAACAATGATATCCCTCTCAACCTGCCTAGCTAGGGGAACCTTAGAAATAAAACAATGCAGATATTATCATGGTAATTTCTAGGCATCTTTTCCAAAAGTTGAGTGGGAGCCAGTAAGAAAGATGCATCAAACGGAAGATGTAAGGTGCTCAAATATATTGCCACTCATCAGCATAGTGCCAGTTGTCATTTCTTCATCTCCACATAAGCATTCATACGTGTTTGGTTATCTCAGTGCAGCTACTGTATGGAATGTGCCAAAACAGCCAGCAGATTAGGACCCTCCAGTATGTGGTCACGCCCTTTCTCCCAGTCTTGCATGTCGATATGATAACCTTTGACAGCTCTAATTCAAATTCCCCCACTCTGTCCTCTAGCCCTTCTGTGGATCATGTATACTACAAGATCTGAAATATAGCTGCCCATAAGATTCTGGTGTCTAAAGAAAGGGTAGGAAATCAATTTTGGTTCCTCCTTGACTAGCCGGGCTGCATTGTTGCATTAGAACTCTCTGTTGGCCTCCTCTTGTGTCCTTCAACATGGGCTCAGTGTAGTACTGCCCTTGTATTATTCCATATTAGCAACACACAGATGCAAGACAGCAGGACAGACAGTACTCTTAGATCTTACTGTTCTTAGAGCTGGAAGAGACCCTACAGATTGAGTCTAGTCTCTGCCAAGGAGGCACAGCGGGAGAACTGAACTCCCAAACTCTCTGGCTCTGCAGCCAGATACCTATACTACTGAGGTATCCAGCAGTTCTTTAATTTTTTTAAAAACCAGATATCTAAACCATTGAGCTACAACGTGGTGTAACCAGTGTTCTTTGTATGTCCCATATGTGAGAAGTCATTCATTAATTTTATTTAACTGTGTTGTTATGTGCTGCCAGGTTATCTCTGACTTATGACAACCCTACGAAAGAGTGACTTCCAAAATCTCTTGTTATTAACAGCCAGTAGCAAAAAGACATGGCACACTCTGTTGGGGGGGGGGTCAGGCATGGCACTAACAGCCCACTGTGAGAAGAAGACTCCAGATCACCTCTTCCCTCCTGCTTTGTAATTTAAACAGGTTGTAGAGTAAAGTCACTGGTCCAGCCATCATTGCAAACAAACAATACAAAAACAAAAAACAAACAACCCCCCCCCCAAAAAAAAACCCCTCAGGAACTGATTCCCATACAAGATCACAGTACAATAAACTGGTAAAGGAGACTGAAAGAGCTGCTATCTTTGGAACTATTTTGAATGAATGGCACCTTTTCCACAGGTCAGCAGGATGCAACTTCAGGCAGATGTCTTAAGTGTCTAGTTCACTCTTCTGACACCTATTCTTAACTCTCCAGTATAAGTGTTGGTGTTGCCTAGGGTGAGCCATGACTTTAATTTTCCACAAGGCCCTTAAACATAGTAACCTTCTGGGACTTTTATTGGGAGCTATTACGTAATTCTTTGTGTCTGAAATGTTCAAATTGAGAGTATTGATTCCCTATTGAATACTGGCTTATTTTGATGAGGATAAATAAGGTTTGCATTTTTATACCCTGCCCCCCACTTCCTGAAGCAAAAAATAACTGTATGTTAGTGTCCACGATAGCTCAGGAAGAGGTTTATGGATTTGAATCAAATTGGCTCTGTAGATCTTTTTCTGTATTAGGAAGAACCAGGGAACCTCAAGCAGGAATGAGGCGAATTTGTGGTTGACTGTTTCTGGGTGCATAGTTTTGTGGGGAGTTAAAAGGATGATGTAATGCCTGGCATTGATCATGTTTCTGCGGTTGCCATGGCTGCTGTTAGATAAAGATGCCAAAACAAGTGGAACATGAATTGGTGGAAATTTGTCAGATGTGCAAAGAGTTAACTATCCTGTTTTGTTTTCCTGCTCAACCCATGTTGCCTTTCAGTGGTAAATCATGGAGGTTCTCCTACACGAGACTGGAAGCAGTTTGCAGTTATACCCTGAAACAACAGGACCAGTGAATGAATTAGTCCACCTTTGTCTGATTCTAGCCAGCAGAGGGCAATGAAACATTTTTTGACATATCCTATCATCTGGGTGGGTTGTTAAGACCCACGCTTAATTTTCAAAGAGCTGACTTAAAATGTGCGGCTTAATTATGCACAAATATTACATATATATCTGCTTTACAGCAAATGTGTATACTGCTCACTGCTTTCCCCAGAGTTTCCTAAATATCTCTGCTGTGAAGCATCATAACAACAGCATTCATAACAATCTTAAAATATAAGATTCAAAATGTAAACTGAAAAATCTAGTCAACAAGTCTGGTATCTGTATGAGCAGGGTCTGAAACATCTAAAATGAAGATTGTTTTGACTACTTAACTCAAAATGAAAATATAACCCAACCTAGATTATTAGATTTAGGACTCATCTACACTGGCCCTTTTGGAACAGGTTGGGATGGTCTAAATAGGGTTGCCTGAGATCGGGTGGAGGTGGGATTGGCCATTTGGTGCAATCCTCGCATCCAAATGGCATACAGATGTCAAGTGACCCTTTTTAGTCCTGCTCCTTTCACTGTCAGTTTCTGGTATCACAAAGTGGCTTAATAAGTGAGTCACTTTAGGATATTGGCAAATTAAACAGTGAAATTGTTAACTTTTTTGCCTCTGGTAGGCCATCGCTGATGTAATATATCACTCCAATGAAATTAAAATTGTTATTTATTTATTAAATTTATACCCTGCCCATCTAGACTGAAGTCTACTCTTATTTGCCTTGTCCAAAGTGTTGATCAAAACCACAGCTACAGGCTATTTCTCAATTGGCACCACACACAAGGCAAATAAAAAATGTTATCTAAGTGATACAGTGTGTCAGTGATGATCTACCAGAGACAAACGTTTCCCCCCCTATTCCCATGCCCCTCTGCAGATGAGCAGGGGAAGTGTTCAATTTGCTGATATCCTGAAGTGGCTTGCTTTTTAAGTAACTTTACAATATTAGAAATTGACAGCAGAAGGATCTTTGACAGCTGCAAGGCTTGATTTTGATCCATTCCCAGAGATCGCACATGCTGGAAAATGGATCAAACTAGAGTGAATCACCTGCACAAAAAATAAAATAGAAGATCTGAATAGAAGACCTGAAAATGGTGTGTGTAGGGGGACAGATTGATTCACTCTAGCAATCATGTAATCTGATTGCTGGAATAATGAGCAAACCAACCCATCCCCACAGACGACTCCACACATTTTTTATTCTTCTAGGGCGTGGAGCTGTATGCATGTGTGCAGGCACTCCCCACATAAAGCTCAGTGCACTCCAGTGCCTTGGCAATCTCCACACAAATTGCTGTTCAAGGTTTGCTTCCAGGAGCAGATAAATGGTCATCTGAGAAGCTCGGGAACACCCCCCCTCAGCACCATTCAAGGAAAAGTGAAGAGGGTCTTGCCAGCAAGGGCATGTGCGGGATTTGTTCAGCCCTGACCTAATACAGCATGTCTACTCCAAGAATGGACAAAAAGTAGAGTGGGATATACTGTGGTTTTTTTTGGGGGGGGGTGACTTTCAGTAGGTCAGAAAGTGTTTTTGACTTCTAGCTACTTAAAAATAGAAACAATTAGAAAGCTCACTGCTAAAATAAAGAAATCCTGAATAGAAACCATGAGGGGTTTTTTAATTCATGAAAAAACTAAGAGCGCAGTTCTGCCTGCATTGGCAATAAAGATAGACTTCTGGGCTACTGAACGTATGTCCAATTGTTTTATTCTAAGTGAATATCTGCATCACCAAACTACTATGTAAACAGTTCACGCCTGTTGATGGATGTGTGTCATCTAATAAAAAACAAAGCCAATCCCACAAGCCTGAAAGCTGCTGCCTCCAGGTCTTCATTGATCTGCAGTTCTCCATGCTGTCAGGCAAAGACAGATCTCTGGCTCTCTACTTGTGATCTACATTCTGAATGCAGATCAGCCATCCCCAACCTATTGCTCACCCAGTGTGTTGGATAACAACTTTCATTATCCCCAACTGGCATGGAGAACAGTCTGGTGGCGAAGGCTGGGATAAAGCGTAAGCTCTAGTAGTGAACTATGGTCCTAACTCCAAATTTTGCAAACAGAAATCACTTCAGTGAAGGAAACTACATGGGCTTCATGTGCCATCTGTGAGAAATGCATGCCCCTCCACTTATGAAGCCATGTGTACAAGCAGAAATTAAATGCTGAACTAGCAAATAAATCATTAAAAAAATTAAAATTATCTTTATTTTTCTGATCAGGAAGAAAATCTCAAAATAGAACACAAATGTATTTTCCCCCCCCAGGAATATTTTGGTTTCTAGAACGGAAATGTAACATATTAACTTTAAAAAGTTGACATTTTGGGCCAAGTTGGATACCTTAAAGCTGAAATGTAAGCACTGAAAAACTACATGCTCATGAAAAGCAGCAGTCATAAAGCGGGAATGAACTCTAAAGCCATTCTAGACCTTCCTTCCATCGATAAAGGCTGGCTCTGCACAGAGAAAATGCACAAAGAGCAGAATAAATTTAGGGCATTTAGGATGCAGCAGAATTGTCCCTCCAAATTCTGCGGTGTAAAATATGGGTTCTGATATGCAGCTATTGACATCAAAATCCAAACATGACGATCTCCGAGTTATTTTCTGAACTAAAAATGTGAGAATATGTCTCCCGGCCACATTCATTTCAACTTATATTCCCTTCTTGTCCAACCGCAGCCACAGTTATTACTTGGTATTCAGATACTTTTCCATATAAATGTGGCTTAGACAAGACGTTGGTGCCACCCCTATGGTTTAGTTCAAGGTCCACCAACAGATGATTGCAGCAGCCTCCCATGGTTTCTCAAGGTACACCCATTAAATGGAGAGCATTCCTTGGCTTGTTGGCTGATATTGGGTAGATAAATTCGCTACAGGCTACCTTAGATATTTTGAACATCTCAAACAATGCTTACCTGACAGATCACTTTTGCCTGCATTATTCTAGATTCATCCCTTCAAGATCTCATTTTCAAGTCTTTTTCTCACCATCCTATATTAAACTGATAGCACAGAAGAAAGATCTGGTCTTCCTGATGCTGTGGCCTCCAACTCCTATCAGCTATACCCATTGTGGCCAATGGCAATGAGAAATGCAGTCTAAAATACCTGGAAGCCCAAAGGCTTCCTATTACTGCTGTATTGTTTTGTGAGTTATCTTGTTCTAATAGGCAACTTTTTCTTGCTTAAGAGTCTAGAATGTCTTTTGACTGAATTGCCCCAGCCATGGCCTCACACTAAGATGTTTAGAGCAGCGGAGACTTCAGTACTATACACAGCACAGAGAATATGAATGCCAGCATTGGAAAAAATATGGGGGAAATCTCCTGGATCATACCTGAATGAATGTATTTGCACCTACTATAGCAACATGCCCCTACCCAGTCACTCATCTTACCGATAAGGCCATCACTGTTCTGCCTGTAGTAAAAAAAAGCAGTTATTGTACTCCACAGCACTTTCCCTCTCTTGTACACACACACACTTTTTGTTATCAGATCCATTCAGAAAAGTCACCACCACACAATAAAACAGAATTATGTTTTGACAGCTTTCCTGTTCGGAATCTGAGGTCTGAATTTTCCTGTAGTTATGATTAGTGATGATGTCGAAGATCATAATTACTTGGTTCAATATAGGAATTTGTCCACCTCATAATGCTTGGCTGTATTATAAATTGAATGTAATTTGCGTCAGATGTTCTTCTCTGGCTTTGAATGTTAAATGAGCTTCTCTGCCTGCATGATCAGCATTTGGCAGACAAGTCATCCAAAATTGGATGCTCTGTAGGCATGTGCATGGAAATTCATCAGTGTTAACCCCTTACCCTAGATAAAAGTCTCAATGCCATGAAATTAGCTGAATTTAAAAAATACATATGCAGTTTACAAATGATGCTATGCTGACAGGAAATAATTGCAAAAGGATGGCATCTATGTTTGCTACAGCTTCATCAACACACAGGGTAGCAAAACCAACTATGGTTTCTTGGGACACATTAAAACTAACATACCTAAAATGCATCTGTGTGCAAGAGCCAACAGTGGGAGTCATGGAAAAGCTCATGAAAACAGTAGAGCTCTTTTCCTCTCTGAATGAATTTATGAGAGCACTCATAAATACTGAGTCTATTCTGAACTGAGCCAAGGGGAGTCGAGACACTGCTAGTTACAATCATGGGCTTTCTGAGCGGGAGATTGTCTTTCACTGGTGTAGACACTGTTCTTCCATAGAGGAAATCCTTGTTGAAAGGCTTATGGCAAGCTATAGTAGGGTGGACAAAAAGTAGATTGGAGTTTATTGGTAACTCTCTTGTAGTAGATAACTAAGAGTTTTGGACTTCCAGCTGTTGAACAAGACAGCTTGGTGCTCAAATGAAAAAATGGCCAAGTGAGAACTGGGGTGTTTGCAAGGAGGGGAAGATGAATAGGCTGAGGCTTCTAATCATTCTGCCTAGTAGTCTGATTTGGCCTCCTTTCATCGTGTTTCTCTACCCCACGGAACCACAATGCCAATATCAGGAACTTGGGGATCTAATTAAACCTCCCAGCATATATCTTACAAGCCTTACGTCCAACTCCTGAGCATGAGAGTAAGAGTGAATAAGATATCATCATGGTGGCAAACCTTTTGAAAAATGTAAGGTTGCCTTAGCCAATGTCCTGAAGTTTCAACCAGGTCCTTTCCCTTGGAAAGGATAAGACCACGAACACATAACTCAGTGGTTTATAGAATCAGTGGGCAGAGCAGAAATCTAGTAAGTGACCTTTCCTGCAATGCTGGAAAATATTGTAATAAAATAAAGGGCTGACAATTTGCTGCATTTTAATGATACAAAAAATCTGCTACCTGGAATAGGCAACATTACCCTGTCGAAATAACATAAATAAATAAAAAGCAAAGCAAAGTGTGTTACTTAAAGCACTCTCTGGGTGGTTTACATTTTAATTATGCAGGCTACACATTGCCTCCCCCCCAGCAAGCTGGGTACCTAAGAAGGATGGAAAGTTGAATCAACCTTGAGCTAGCTACTAAGACCGGCATTGAACTCAGATCATGAACAGAATCTCCACTGCAGTATTGCAGTTTAACCACCGTGCTACGGGGCTCCTAAATAAATAAATTAAAAATATAGTAGTAAGGCCAACATCTCAGTGACCAAGTTCATAGACCAGATTCACTGGATTTTCTAGGAAGGTATGTGGGTCGAAACCAGGGAGTTTATATGCATCATTTTCCCATATGACTTCCACAAGAGAGAAATGTCTTGAAAACCTCTGCTTTGATCCCTTCTATTGTTCTCAAGAATAGCACTCAACCTTAGAGTTCTACTCCTTTCAAGGTCTGCACAGTGAAAGACAGTGTTCCTAAACGTATGAATATATGCCTTTTTCTATTTACAATTTAATTTGTTGAAGAGTATTATAGGACTTTGTTTAGAGAATCTGTTTGGCTATTGGATGGACACTAGGGAAATGGGTTCTAAAACAATAAATAGGTGATAACCACACATATAACATTGTGGCCCATCAGAAAGTGGGTGAGAATAATATCTTATTAGGTATTATAATTATTATGAGATATAATTCTTGTTTATCTTGTTTAGGTGTCAAGTCCTAAAAATGTATGAGTGAGGTGATATCACTGATTTTTGAATTCCAGGAAGCAAATTAGTAGCTGTCAGCAATTGTTTGAAACTGGTAGCCATAGATTTCTGACTGCTGAAATTAGTATACGTAAGGAGGATAACCTGATCTTGCTTCCATTTTATTTTTTAAAAAATCTTGCCTTAATATTTGGTACTTAGTGATTTTTGTACTTTTTAGGTTGCGTGTTGATAGAACTCCAACTGCTATAAGGTATGTTTTTCATAGTTGCTTATCTAGAAGTTTAATATCTGCCTTCGTTCGTTTAGTCGTGTCCGACTCTTCCAAGATCAAATGTTTTCTCCATGATAGTTTACTTGTTCCAGTTTAGTACCACAGTTTTGTTTTCCAAAACTGGAGCTTGTTGGAATTTGTAATATGGAGGAAAAGATGTGAATAATCCATAGGATTTGACTGCTAAAAACACCTGTACATGCATTCCAGATATAATATGTTGAACTGTTTCTTTAGCTTTGTGAGAGACTGTACATCACCACCACCACCACCACCACGTGTTATGGAACTTGGAGAGGAAAATATATGGCATCTGAAAAAGGAGCTATATGCTTGTCTTTACAGATTTTTACACTAAATGTTCATATATACCTGCAGATCTAAATGAGCTGCATTCAGGGCTGGTCTCCCTGTGCAACAGACTGAAGCGACCCACATCAGGTGGTGGCTCCAAGGACAGATGATGATGAAGGCAGGAACTGGTACCTGAAAGGAGGGTAGAGACTACATGTAGACTCCACCTCAGGCATCAGAACGTTTTAGCCTTGCATTAGGTGTAGGACCATTCATCAAAGAAGATCATGGATAATGGCTGAGCAAGTTTTGTTTTAACTAGGAGTTAGACTGTATTTTCATATCAACATTCTCATCATATTTTTCATTAAATAGTTAAGACTGTTCTCTGGCTTGTATAGAGTCTTTGATTAAAAAAATATCCCTCACAGTGGGATCAGATGTGCTCTTTCAGCTTGTAACGTGAATTGCAATATAGTTCATTCTAATATCTCAAGACTTTACAACCTGTTCTGTTTGCTATACAAATCAGGCCTGAGTGAATGAGAAGACAAGTCTTGTCCTTACCTGCAAGACAGGCTATTTCCTCCTCACCCTGTTGTCTTCAGGCAGGAGACTGTCTCAATTCTCTGCTTGGGGTTAAAATTCTGGAGAACCCACATGCCTCAGCTTTCCCCTTGGGTTATCATTCAGCCTGAGATTGTAAGCTTCCTGTCATAATAACCACAGCCTCTAGACTGTAGTTTATTTCCATGGAGTGTAAATTGGTCCTCATTAAAATGCAATTTTCCAAGGCACTATGGGAGATCGTTCTCTGTAAATGTCTTGCTCATTTATTAAACATCATCCAAGGCCAATCAGGACAAATGAAAAACAGTGGAACGTGAAGACAGGATTTCTAAGGCTGGCACCTCCTGTGCAGAGAATGCTAGTCCTGACATTGGCAGGCTGGATAGTGGCAGCACTCTGTGCCACCTCTCTGTGACAAAGGAAGCAGGAGCTGTCAAGGTAAGAAGCAGAATCCAGCACAGAACAGCACCCTGCCAGAGGTGACAGATATGTCCATGCTTTGATCTTTTCCTTTAAAAAAAATCTCAATAGCCTAAGCATGGAGAGGTCCCATCAATGTTAGGCCAGACCCTAAAAGGTGCCGTGTAGACATGTGAACCACACTAGCACCATTCCCACCTGGCTGCAATATCTCATCTCCTGCACAAGGTGTTTGAGCTGCAGATACTCTACGGCATGACTAGAGGTTAAATTCAGTTTGCATTGCCTACTTGGGCATAATCCTCTAGCGAATGATTTGTTTTCATTACATTATAAGGTCATGAAGCACTTTGTGTGAAATCGTAGAGAACTCCTTCAGACTTCTTAGGGAGTTTGCCAACTAAGCCCACTTCAAGAATAATTCCCATTAACAGCTTTGAACACTAACTAGACGCAACAACCACACATGTGGGCCTATGAGTTTTGGGATGTGCCATCCTTGCCTTTTCTTTTCACTAATCATACAGCCCAAGCAATAAGCTTCTAAATAACCTGAAATCCCCTCCCCCGCATTTCATTCACTCTTCATTTCAGACATTTTACAATGATTCGCTGTGACCTTTTATGGAGTTGTTTCACACATCACCTAAAATGAAGTATAGTTTTAAAATTCATTTTGTGAAAGTAATCCTACACTATGAAGGGCAAAACCTATTTCTTCCTCTTTGGAATACAATCCCTACCATGATCAGGATGTGAGTGCAAACGTGAAAAGTTTAAGTAAGGATCTCTTCTTTGAATGCAAGTAGTAGAAAGAAAAGTTACCTCCGTGTTCCATATAATAATCTATGCTGCTTCTGCTCAAGAGTCAATTTATTCCAGCCATCTCTCTTCAATTGGTCAACCAGATATCCCCTGAATGCCCACAAGAAGGTCAAGATTGTGCTAGTCACCTGCTATTGCTTGTCTTCAGTATCTAGTAATCAGAATAATGTTTCCCTGAATATGAAGGATATATTTAACTTAACCATGAACTAATGACCCTACAAGGATAATGAATTAATGAACTTATCTTCCATTAAATTAGTTCATTCTTATGTAATAACTACACTATAGTTATAGTATGCATGCATATAATAATGTGAGTGCTGTATATAAATTGACATCACCAAACTAGAATGGATCCAATTGATTTGGTAGAATTTACAGAAGTATTGGCTGCCCATTCAGCAATTCATTCAATGGATCTTATTTGGACTAGCAATTGGATTTAGGCCACAATCTGTTCAAATACCCATCCCACATAATATGTATGTACATACCCTGATCTTAAACTTACTGCATGTCCTCCAACTGATGTCCTGATGAAGAAAACACTAACTTGGATTAATGTGATCTTTTCCATGACATAGCAACCAGTTACGAACAAGTCATATTCTTATTAATCGCTGAGAAGCTAGACTGCACCTCTCCTGTCAGATGGATGAAATGTCTCTCAGAACAACTCAATCACAAGATACAAGGTGAATATATTCCTATTACATATTATAGCCAGTAGAAGCTGTGGCTCACCTTTCAGTCAACAGAATACAGAAAGCTCATGTGTCCAGAAAATTGGGTTTGAAACTTCTTATGCTTATGATAAATACCAGTTTGATAGATCAGAACTATCATTTTATAATTATGCTAAATAACAGCACAACATCTGACAGCTATTAGTCTAAATAGCTTTTCATTCCTAAGTGATTAATAACACTTTATTAAAGTACCTGACATTTACTTGGCAGGGCTAAATGTTCAAATAAGTCAGTGCTGAAATCACCCTCCCTTTTGTTTTGGGACCAGTTGTTTCATGGCAAAGGCGGTGGGGGGGGAACACGGGATATCAGTATTTTTTTTAAAGGGGGAAGAGGTGAATTCTCAGAACTTTCAGTTCAGTTGCTTTTAATGAGGTAGCCAAGGTATTTGATTGGTAGAGCCAGCCATCTCCCAAAATGCCCCTAGGAATTATGCCATAGCATGACACAATATTACTCCTATGGGGTCTTCTCAAATTAGAAAGCAAATGTTACTCAGCACAGTGTAGCTGCCACTTGAACAGGAGCAAAGCTTTCTCATTCCTGTTAAGGGAAATTAGGACCTCTACCACCTTATCCAGAAAGGTAAGCACAGCACACTGAAAGTTCTGATCTTTTGCCCTCAAATACAGTGCAGCATTTTAAACCTTCCTTCTGAAATGCCAGGGAGTTGGGAATCTGAGATGAATACTATGACCTAGTGCCTATCAAGTACTGTACTAACACAATTCAGTTTGTGGATGGGTTTCCTGTAGGAACAGTTTTGGTCCACAGTCTTCCAAAAAGTGAGCTATCTCTACTGCTTTATGAGTTCATTCTATGCCTCCTCTTTGCAATCTGGAAGATGACATGAATTCTTTCATTTTGGGTGGGATCCAATGGTGTCATTCTGCTAACGCAACAACTTTTGAAGCATGGGCAATTTCCTTTCTTTCCTACAGCCCTCTCAAAACCCACTCTGGACGGCTGGGAGAAAGCTTTTGGGCAACATGGAAGGTTGCAGGCAGGAGAGAAGGAGAAGAAGAAAAAAAACCCTGCGCTTACAGATGGATGCTGGTACGGCACTGGGTTTAGACCTTTTGCCTTCATGGTTCTGACAAGCCAAGGCACTTGAGAGCAATGTTCCTCAAGAAAAGGGCATTGCTGCTTCTAAGCTATAGAAAAATACAAGAATGAATTTGTAAATGAGGCTCCCTGAGACTTCATTTCTAGCTAACTGAGCCAATGATAGCTGAAAGCATGATCAAGAGAAGCTAGCATATCCTTTATATGTAGATAGGCACTTTGTTGGTCTTAGCTTAAACATTCTCACCAAAATGGAGGCTTAAACTATAAATATGTTGCAGAAAGGGGGCAGACAGGAGGGCAACTGTGGGCCAGGATCTGCATTTTGATTTTTTGTTTCTCTTCCCTGACAATCTCACACTGTTGCTCTTCTGAACACCAACAATACCCATTTGCAAACCTAACCAAACTCTGAAGTAATTCAAAACTCATTCTATATCTGGCATACTAGGTCTAAAACAGAATGCTTCCGCTAATAGTGTGATGTTATAAAAGTCTACTCAGAATAGAGCTGCAGTGAATACAGTGGGATTCACACCCAGGTAAACATGTGGAGGAGTCCACCCATTGGCTGTTTGCTTAATTGTGAACAAGTAGTTGCTCCATTACTGAAAACATGTAACTAAACTTAGACTAGAAAGTAACACCAGGACTGAGGTGGTTTCTCCCTATTAAGGAAGCTCTTCCTTTGGTCTTATAGATCACTGGTTCTTAACCTTGGGTTACTCAGGAGTTTTGGACTGCAACTCCCAGAAGCCTTCACCACCAACTGTCCTGACTGGGGTTTCTGGGAGTTGCAGTTCAAAAACACCTGAGTAACAAAGGTTAAGAACCAGTGTTATAGATGTCAGTTTCTACTTATTTTAATCCTGCAAGTGAAAACAAAATAAACAAACAAACAAACAAAGTCAGTTTTCTCTCTGCTGTGTGTGCATTTGTGTATTTCTCACTTTCCTCTTATTCCAGAACTTTTTTTTCTGGTGAAAAATTGATGAGATTGGGTTTTGTGTTTAAAAATGAGCAACCTTGTATTGTGGACAAAATAAAAGGACCAGTATCTTTCTGCTAGTCCCAGCTAGAGTGTACCCATTGATTCAGTAGGATGTACGTAACTGTCACCTTATAATTCAGCAGTTGATTCAGCAGATCTACTACCTAGCTGAGACTAGCTTTAGGCTATTGGACAACCTGTTTTATGCAACAAATGAGTCTTTTAACGCAAAATACAATTATTTTTGTGCAACTTCTCTAGGCTACTCAGTTGTGATAAGCTCTTGAGTGGCTACTATACATCTCCCAATTTCCTCAATCTGCTTTTCATTTCTGCTCAAAACCGGGAGAGGTTAATGTCTTAGCAACTGACTGCAAGGAAGGCATTCTGTTACCTACTAGTAAGACCTCAGTGGCTCTAAAAGCTCTCAAATCAGAAAGAAGGATGATGCTGTCTCCACTCTTTTACAGAGAATCAATGAATGCCGATAATGGCAGCCTCAGAAATGTGAGACCTCTATGCCTTCCTGACAATGCAGTACCAGTACCCTCTTTCAATTAGAGATGGCTGGGGTAGGATTCTTTATCAGACTAGCAAGTGGTGGATAGTGAATAATTTTAGATTTAGTTCTCTGGATCACAAAGAATGAAGAGCATACCTGGGGCTTCTGGGTGTAAAAAGGTATGCAGGCAGAGTGATTGGAAAACTAAATCAAATTGTGGGCCACTATAAGCTGTCCATTTCCCTTTGTTAGCAAGTATATACAGAGGGAGATCAATACAAAACTCTCCTCGCCCCTGAAAAACATTGCTTATGCCCATCTACCAACCACTCTGTGTCTTCTGCAAATGGCTGTCTCTACCAATACTAGGTACTTCCATTTGCCCAAGGTACCAGATATTGGAATTTTCCTATGTATGAGAACATGAGCATTCTTTCCCTTTGAATGAGGAGAACAAGCATTACATTTTGAAATGCAGGGAGTTTTGGACAAGACTATTGAAATGAGCAGAAGCAGCATAATGGGAACTATCAAAATAACCAAGCCACACCTAGGCACTTGAACTAGCTATGATCCAGCTCTGCAGCCTCCTTAAAATTGTGAAGCTACACAGCTTTGTTTTGTAAGTGGGACAGCCACAAAGGTGTCAGTTAAGGTGACAAAACAATCAGCCATTCTCTAGGTAATTTTAGTATCTCTAATTTAAATACCTGTGTTAATGGGTGGACAAGTCTTAAACTGCTGAAGGTACTGAAGAAGCTTGGGAAGATGGTGGGATTTCTGCAGCAAAAATGATCTTTGTTACCCCCAGAAAACAAAATTCATGAACGAGAAGTAATGAATGCACTGGTGCAATGTGCCTACTTGGAAATCTTCCCCTTCTCCTCCTGCTTATTGTAATAAAGTAAGATGTATCCAGAGTGGTTCATTGCCTCAAAGGGTTCTGCCTTATTCATACTTAATAGATCAATTCCTCCTAGCTTCATGCTATATAACCAGACCGAATGATTTTGGAGGTTCAGTAATGCCCACCTCAATTTTGGGAGCAACAAACCAGCTTTCCTGAGATAACTTAATCATTCACAGTGGTCGCATGGCATGCCTGATGCCATCATTTAGTTTTTAGCTCTGTTTGCCTTTCCTTTCCTTTTGAAATCTTATGCTCTTACTCCCTAGAATTAAGCACCTAGCCTAGTTCCTGTGAGTTTGGTCTGTTTCACGTCCTGATTCGTCTGATCATCTCTAAAGCTGAGGGCCCACTCACCATGCAATGGAGTTACAGCTGGCATGTCCTTGAGTATCAAGCACCATGTTCTCAAGACCCTGCAATTAGTACTACACCAAGAACAGGGATCAGAGTTTACACACAACTATTACAATTTCAGGTGTCATAGAGGTGACTCGGGGAGGGCTTACAAGAAGACAAGTGGTTAGCATATGATTCTCCCTGCATTAAAAACAAAACCAAACCCTGGCATGTTTGTAGAGATTGATTCTCCCAAAAAGGAAATAGAAGATGGATAAATTAATAAGGGGACGGGAAAAAAACACAACTGAACAGAGGTTCTTGCCTTAAGGCTTCCGAGGCTCATGCCTTGACATTGACTGATTATAATGCCACCATCCAGCCACTCTGCTTCGGTCCCCCGCTAAGAGGCCTTTTCTTTTACTCCCAGTGCTGGATTGGGAATCTGCCTCTGTGTTGGTGAACAGAAATAAGTATAAAGGAAGAGAGTTCAAGAAGGGGGGAAAGTGGAAGGGTGGAGGATGTCAAGAAGCTGATCCTGCAGCTTAAGTCTGTCCCCATATTTCTCCATCCATCTGCACAATCCACAACAGGTCTGTTTCACTGATGTTGTTGAGCTGATGTTGGGGAGAACAAAGGTGTGAAGGATGGTTCAAAGCAAATTGCACATGGACAAGTAAATACATGAGAGTCTTGAAAATATGTATGGAGACTCCGAAGCACATGCAGTGGGGGCAAGATGGTCACCGTGAGGAGGGAGTGGCCCCCAGTGAAGACAAGTGGGATGTTGTTTGGAAGGGTGAGGCAGTGGTGCTGCAGCAAACAGAAAGTAGACAGAACCAGCCAAGAAAGATTGTAACACAGAGCTCCAGAGGAGAAGCACTGTGGTAGAATGTCTTTTAAACTGTGGCTCTGCAGTCAAGAAGGTAACAGTTCTGGTAAAAATTTGTGCTTTAGTATATTTTGTTTTCATTTAAAACAAAAGTTTCCACTTCCCTGAGGAAGTCCCATCCACTGTTTCCAGGGCAACATGGCCTTTTCCCTCTTTCATTTATCCTTTTAAATATTTTTTTTCTTCCTTATCTTTGCTTTTCTTTCCGTTATTTGCATCACTTCTTTCCATTGCTTCCTCCCTCTTTCTCTTGTGGTTTTTTCCTCCATACTTGTTTTGTTTTTTAAACACGATGACTTCCTCCAAGAATCCTTCAGGTTCTGAGCTGGATCCCTTTGTGTGGTCATGCTTATTAGTCTTTGGTAACATATGGACACTTTGGTGTGCCAGTGAGGAGGGGGAGGAAGAGGAGCCGAGGTGACCAAGTAGGAAAGGAGGAGGAATGTCTCAGTTTGAAGGCGGGAGCACTCGCTTGCTATCATCTGAGCAGCACATAGAGGAAGAAAAGAAGCGGTCCACAAAGGGAAGGTATGTGTTGGGTAATGGCACCATTTCCTGGAAGGGCAACCTCTGTGGGACAAGGAAGAGACGATTGGTTAGTCACAGAAACCTTCCCTTGCTGGCAAAAGAAGTAATGGTGGATGGAATGAGGAGATAAACTAAAGAACAGGAAGGAATCACAATTCCGGAGAGAGCTAGACTATGAAAATAGAGGAAGTAATTTAAGAATTTAAGAATAGGATGTACGTCACGAAGGAATAATACTGCACAACCAGCTATACAGTGGTGCCTTGCAAGACAAATGCCTCGTAGGATAAAAAACTCGCAAGACGAATCGCTTTGGCAATGGGGTTGATGACTCGCAAGACAAATGTTCCTATAGCCATGCTTCACAAGACAAATGTTTTCCATTTTTTGTTCCTGCCTCATGTTTGCTGATTTTTAAATGTTTTTCTATGATGTTTAAAAAGTTAAAGTTTTTTTATTGAAATTTTTGAAATCATCTGCACAATATGTATAGCTTTAAAGAGCACTTAATAAACCCTTTGTAAACCAAATTTGACTTTGTTCTGCCTTTTTTTTGCCCATAGGAACACATTAATTAGATTTCAATGCATTCCTATGGGAAAACGCGTTTCACAAGACAAATCTTTCGCAAGACATTAAACGCGGAGCGAATTAAATTCGTCTTGCGAGGCACCATTGTACTATGAAAATACAGGAGATAATCCAAGGAATAGGATGGATCTCAGGAAGAAATCATACTAGTCGTCCAACTATATTATGAACATAGGTAACAAATAACAAATAATTGAAGAATGAAGCAGCAAAAACATACCAGGGGATGTCCAAGAAGAATGTTTAATGAGAGAACATAGGAGGCTGTCTTATAGCAAGGTTAGACTACTTGTCAGTCTAGCCCAGTGTTGTCTGTCTGAATAGCAATGATTTTCCAGGATTTTCCTTTTCAAATCTAAAAATACTAAGGATGAATCTTAGGACACTCTGTCTTCAAAGTATGCACTTTATATTTCAACAATGGCTCCTCAGGATACTGTAAGCATACTTTGACAGAAGCATCTAATTAAATTTCACATACCACAGTCCTAAACACCTTTCCTGAGAAGTAAGTCTTACTATAACATATTATATCAATAAGATTTAATGAAAAGCTAGACTTCTCAGGCATGAGCAGCTTTGCAATTGCCAGGTGGGGTAGGGTGGGCAGTGTGACTTCAGACAGATATATACAAATCCCCCTCCCCAGGTATCTGCCTCATCCTGTACATTAAAATTAATACAGGTTTATAATACTGTAATCAATAAAGAGGTTCAAGTTTTGTCCCATAGTACTTTCCACATCTTATCATGGTTTAATTATGTGGCAAAAAATTCTGAACAACAAAGTTTCTACGTGTTACAAAGTGGCTAAATTCTTGAAGGTTGTGAAGCATGTTTGCAGGTCATGCCAGAAATAGTGGCTGGAATCCTACTGATGTTTGTATACGGTTTGAGTTCATTGCTGCAGCTAACTATTAAGGCACTGGAGTTGCAAAATCAGGTGCATAACTAGGCACACAACCAAGATGTACTGTGGCACCTCATCAATTTGTTGCAATTAGCGTGGCAAGTTATATAACCTTACATGAACACCAATGGTATCGTTGCCACTGATGCCAGCTTGGCACACTAAAAAGTAATAAAAAATAAAATAAAATAAAATAAATCAAAGGAGGCAGATGTGTACAGCTTGCAATTCACTTGTGCATGCACTAGTGAAGCTTATCACTCACCTTTATTAGGGACATTTGGTTTCCTTGGACAGTCACCTTTTCTTAGAGTGACATCATCAATGGCAATATCTCCTTCGGAGCCTGTGCCACGGACACCTTCAAAGATGATCTGCAGAATAGGACATACATTTTTGGAAGAGAAACTCAAAGGGAACCCCACCCTATATAAATTAGTACTCTGTTATCTATGATACAGTACTGTGATAGCTTTTTAAAAGAACCAAAAAATATATAGTAGAATAGAACAATACAAAGTTGTCTTGGGCTTGCTGTATTCATTAAATCTTATTACAAACTCAAGGATTAATTTAGAACATCCTTTTAAACCTATCAATCATCCAGAAAACTTAAACAGTGTATTGGTCATGGCTTTTATAATACAAATCCTGGTATTTTTAGTTTGCTGAGACACAGATAATTCTGCTAACAAATTGGTACCACAAAATGATACTTGGAGCTCAATTCTGGGTGGATTAGCACAAATGTAAGGACAACCACAGTCAAAGGGGCTTATTCTCAGGGAAATATGTGACGGCTTAAATGCATACATAGGAGTAAGTTCCACTAAATTCAGTGGGACATATCTCAATATAATGCTCCTGTGAATGGGTGCAAGAATCAAACACACAAGTGTAACATCTCATTTCAGCCCAAACCTACTAGTTCTTTCACAACTTTTACCACATCTTTGCTATCCTCCCACTTAACCTCTTGATATCAAATGTATGATTAACTTTCCCAATGATAACTGTGGATGTCATTCTACAAATTATGCAGAATGATACAGAAGGATGGAGATAAAATTTTTGATTATACTCCAATTGAAAGTACTCCAATTCTTCAGCCTCAGATTTTCAAATTTTCCTCTCTGTATTTAGTTTACTACGTATAGTTAATTAGCATGTACAGCAAGGCAATCCCTAGGATGATAAAGAATGCCGTGGATGAGAAATGTGTTCAGCACCCTTTTCTGTGGTAAGGTTTGCACAGCCACTTGAAGGTTTAGGGGCTCTGTGGCAGCATGATATGGGGGGGGGGGTCCTGCATCCCCCAGTAAGAATTGACATGTGTGCTACAAAGCTGGGGCCACATGTGAAAATTCCTGGCTGCACAGATTATATGTGACAATTCTGTTACAATGACTCCTTGCCCAAATATCAAACAGAATGATAGATGTACTTCATGTTTTCTTGTACAGGGATAAGGCAATAAGGATTAGGTTGTGCTTCTCCTGAGTATATCTTCTAAGTTCCAGACCCCTTCTGGCAGATATTCTTTTTGCTTCCTCAGCCTCAATTACATAGATCTTCTGATTATGGCCTGCAGCTGGTCCTCTCCACTTTTCACTCACTCTTCCTTTAAGTCTGGACCCATATTACTTGTTCTGTTGTAATGCCACCAAAAATTACTCACCACTGGTATCTTGCCAGGCAGTTTTAGGTGGAAGTCACTCACTCACTTACTCATTTACCTCCTTCCTGGTAATCTGGCATTGTTGTTGTTTTGTGACAAAAAGACACCACTTCTTCAGTCACATAACCACAAAGACTACCTTGTTCCTTCTCTCCTGACAACATACTCACTAACCAGGGCTACATGGCCTGACCATCTTATCTCTATTGCTGACTAGTTATAAAGATTTGACCTCATTGTGATTTGTTGATGCTCCATTGCATTGGGTCCCCACTAGAGATGGGGATAAATATAAAAACAAATCAGAAAATTCATCAAAAATTTCTGACTCGTTGATTCAGGTTGGTCCAAAACGGAGAACCCAAACTTTTCCAAATTAACATTTTTTCTGGATTTAATGAACTTCCTGGTCCGCCCTCCTCCACAACAGCCTGCCCTACCTCCTTCCTACTGCCCCCCCTCTCTCTCTGTGTATAGATATATAGATATAGATATATATTAGCTGGACACTACTGGATGACTTTATTTGTGGTTTGTTTGGGAATAATTCTTAAATTCATGGTTCATGATTGTCTACGAACCACAAACCAAGGCAAGCCACCATTTTGGTGCTTTGTCCCCATCTCTGCTCCCCACCCCTACTTCCAGCCTCCCAAGGATACTTTTTACAGCCAAATTAAGAGTGACCAAAGGAACAAAAATAATGGCTCTAATCTGTTCTTCAGTATAGTGAGTGCACTTCAATACTCTAACCAGTTTCTTGACCCTCAAATAAGCGTCTATTCTGTTTCACACACAACTGTAAAATATTTATTTCTTCACAGGTGGGTAAAAGTCCCATGACATCTCAATTTCACGTGGAGGTTCACTGCCGTTTTACACTCTAAAGTGCCATTTTACTTTCTATGAAAACTCTAAACTATATGTTAAGAACTCTGGTGAGCAATGCGGCAAGCTCCATGCAAGGGCTGATGGAATGCACAGAAACGGAGGCTGTGGGTTGCCACAGTTCTTTCTGCCGCCCCCTTGGAAGCCCTGCAGCTCTGTGGCGTTATCAAGTTTTATGGCTTATGCAGGATTGCAAAACATAGTAGTGTAACAAACAGGGGTTTAAGTTTGTTGATTATGTCATTCTGGCAGATGATTAAAAAAATTATAGTTTTTTTTCTCTGCTCAGCAAAACTACAAGAGACTTTGTTTACCTTTGGTGCATTTGGTACTTTGTTACAAAATTGTCATTAACCCCCCCTCCCATTTTACACAAAAAACCTTTTGTTTTGTACAGAAAATAACTTGTATTTTGCAGACAACACATGGGCTTTGAGCTTTCTTTGTACAAACACTAAAGATGATGATGATGGGGGGAATGTTGCTCTTCTCATTCTCACATGTAAGTGAAAAATCTTGCCATAAGTGTGTCAGTGTGTTGAGGCCCTGTTTTAGATGAGGATGGTAAGCTTTGTATTTGTCCTGTCCTTCATAACAAGTTCTGCTCTTCCCAGAATATCTCCAGCTACCTCTTATTTGCTGCTCTGCTGTCCGTGCACTCCTGTTCTAGGAAGTTTCTGTTGTGTTATGTGCAGGATTGTCAAAGGATGACTTTCACAGAGCTATAGGACTATACTCTTTCTTATGTTCAGAGTACGCACATGCGCACACATAAAAGATTCTTTTTCCTGAGCTTGAACACTCCTATATCATCTAGAAGAATGTGGCCTTCTGTTGCAGTTGTATTATTCATCTTAAAGAGATGCTCTCATAGATACTATAGTCTTCCAGCATGTAACTTCTTCAGCAGTCTCTTCCTGGCTGCTTTTTTAAAATTTTGGAAATTACTTGCTTTTTTGTCACTCTTGCTTCCTTGCAAACAGCACATTAAAAAAACAAGCCAAAACGAAAATTAACTCCTTCATCTCAGCTTCGCTTGGCATCCAGGTTGACTGCAGCATGCCTGGCTCTAAGAACAGCCTGGTATACGAGCCCATGGCTACAAGAACTTTCTGTATGATGTGCTGGGTTAGCTCATGTGGAAAATGGTTTATATGGTTTCTGTATTTGCAGCATGAAAGGTAATAGTTGTGAATTCTACCAGCTCAGACTTCCTCTGTGTTCTGTAATTTGGAATGAGGTTCTTTATTCTATAGGATTGACAAAATGGCATCCTTGCTCATCTTTCCTAATATATGGGAACATAAATATAATATATATATATATTTAATGAGTTCCAGTTGGTGAGCAGTTATAGCTACCTATCAAAGAATATAGGAAACTGCCATATACTGGGCCAAACTCTTGGTTCATCTAGCCTGGTGTTGGTGCTACTATTAGCAGCTTACCAGGATTTCAAGCACGAGTTTTTCCCAGCTTTAACTGGAGATGCTGGGGATTTTCTGCATGCAAAGTATGTGCTCAGCCACAGAGTTACAGACCTTCCTCTTATGTATATGTATGCATTCTTAAATACCCTATTTATTTTAATGGGCCATTATTATAGAATATTACAAAGGTTACCAAAACAACTGGCTCTGGAAGAAAGGAGGTGAGCTGTGCCATAAGTCCTTGCTTGAGGTAGGAATGCTTACTGCATGACTAAGATATCCCCAGCCTACCTCTGTGAAGGCCTCCTCTAGACCTAGAATCACAGGGGGGTTCTTCATTCTTGAAGCCTGACAGTTATGGCTTCATTAGGCCATGCCACCTGTGCTGTTCCCATAGTTACAAGACTTTATGGGCAGCTTACGGAAGGCACTCTGCTACCTCTCATTCCCTAGGGGGCAGACCTGACCTCTGTTTTCATGTTCCATTATGCAGGAGAAAGCTGCAAGATAGCCACTACCTGTTTGCATATCATATAACGTCCCTTGTGGAACCTGCAAGCCATGTCCACACAACTGAAAAGCAGGCATTCGCTCCTGCATCCCTCCTGTCTGCCACATGTTGCAATTTGAGACTTAAGGATAAAGGCTCAAGACACGTCAATGTCACACAAAGATTCTGCCTTCTCTGAATCTACCTGGATCTTTCAGGTACGGAGGAACAAAGATAAAAACAAAACTATATATCCTCAGTGTGTATCAGCTTCTATGCATATGTATTCATATGTCTGGCATTTTCACATTGATCCACATAATCAAAAAGAATCAGCAGAAAAAAAATATTTGAAAATGTATTTAAATGCATATATTTTGACAGGGAGGAATGAATCTGTCAATTTTGGTTCCTCTTAGTTACTAATTTGTTTCAGTCTTAAGTTTGTTTTATCCCATTTTAGATCAATTTATGAATTCTTATAAATCTGTTCCATAATGGGTACATATTTTCATATTATTCTCCCCCATTATACACGTTTATATGTTTATTCTAAAGTAATCACAGCTTCCAAGTAATTTTCCTTAATATAGCAATATTCTGTACATCTTCCATTAAAACATATTTTTGTGCATACTTTCTGTTTATGTATTTTTTTAAAAGCTGAGAAGTGCAAATACTGAAATACAGTGGTGCCTCGCTTTACGATTGCTCCGCATTATGATGAATCCGCTTTACGACAATCTTTTTGCGATTGCAATTGCGATCGCAAAACGATGGTCTAAATGGGGGGAATTTCACTTTGCGATTATTGGTTCCCTGCTTCGGGAACCGATTCTTCGCAAAATGATGATTTTTCAACAGCTGATCAGCGGTTTCAAAATGGCCACCGGGTAAATAAAATGGCTCCTCACTGTGTTTAGGGACGGATTCCTTGCTATACAGGCAGCGAAAATGGCTGCCGTATATAAGATCTTCGCTGGACAGTAAGTTTTAAGCCCACTGGAACACATTGAAGGGTTTTCAATGTGTTTCAATGGGCTTTTTATTTTCGCTTTACGATGTTTTCGCTTAATGGTGATTTTCCTGGAACGGATTATCGCCGTTAAGCGAGGCACCACTGTATAACCATATTCTAGTTCACTTATTGATTCAGGAAGTGTATTATGTAAATTCTTATCAGAATGCAAGCCAAATGAAATTCTCCTCCATCCTAACTTTTTAAATGTATTTCTAACAAAACATTTGTCTATTCGTCTTCTACACAGTACACTTCTGAATGTGTTTTATCCTAAAACACGTCTTTAAATACATTTTGATACAATTTTGAGTGAAGAACTGCTTCCACAACTTTCAGAATACGTGTATAATTCAGTTGATATTAACTTTCCCATCTGCAGGTTAATCCAAGAGGTCAGTTCACCAACTCAGATCTTCTCAGGCATCTCTGCTGAGAGCTGTAGATTTTTTGTTTGTACTCTGCTGCTTTGCTTTTCATATACAAAGAGTGTATACGTCTCTCTCTCTCTCTCTCTCTCTCTCTCTCTGTAGTATGTCTGAACAGGAAGTGAAAATTCATTTCCAATTTGCTGTATGCATTTCCTACACCTTTCCATTGCATAGCATTTCTATTGTGGGGATCTTCCACTCTCTTAGATCAACGCTATGCGCTACAATCCCCATCACCCACTCTGATCGGGCAAATTAAAGGCTCTGATCTCTTTTATTGAGCCTATCCATCTTACACTGGTCTTCCTTGTTTCCTCCCACGTTTAAGTTTTCTTAGCATTATAGTATTTTCACAGAATCATAAAATCAGAGAATATTGGATTTGGAAGGGGCCTATAAGGTCACTGAGATCCCTGCTTAATGCACGAATCCAATACACAATATATCTGACAGATGGTTGTCTAATTTTCACTTGAGTGCCTGGAGCACTCATCACCTTCTGAGGTAATTGGTTCCATTGTTGTACTGCTCTACAGTTAGCATGTTTTTCCTGATACTCAACCAAAATGTGGCTTCTATAATTTGAGCCCATTAACACGGCTACTTCTTCTAAAACATGAGCCCATTATTACATATCCTTCATTCTGGGAGGATCGAGAACAGATCCTGCCATTCCTCTGTATGATTACCTTTCAAGTATTTGAAGAGTGCTATCACATCTCCTCTCAGTCATATTTTTTCAAGGTGAAATTTGTCCAGATCTTTCAGTCTTTTTTCAGAGGGCTTGTTTTCCATAGTCCTTTACAGAAAAACTATTCCTTAGAGCTTGAAAATATTACTTAAAAAAACAAACAAACAAATAAACCCAAACCCTTCTGGCTGGTGGGTTCTGAGAGTTTTTGTCCAAATAAGAAATGTCTTCAAATCCTTTTACTTCTCCTCCCCCATTAATCTAATTTGTATAATGTCAACATAACACTACACATTACACTGTCACTGAAGAGTGGTGCAGCAGCTCAGATGCACTTGTAGAGCACTTGACGCAATCATTTGGAAACGGTCCAGGACAATCTTCCATTTTTTGCAGTCTGACAAAAAACAGATGGGCCAGATAGAAAGGGGGGGGGGGGAAATGTTGCCCTGTTTAAGCCACATGGCACACCTCCAAATGACAACATTAATGTGTGTGTCTGGAAACCAGCTTTTATAAGCAGTGCTATTTAGACTCCCATCACTGTCAAATCTAAAGAGCCCAGAATTCACAAACATCACTACAGAAATGAGGACCATGCCCTAGGCTGTGAGTCAACCTAATACACAGTAGAACAGAGTCATAAACAACAGGTAACAAATTAGCTGCCCATCTCTGCTGTCATTAAGTACACAGCAATAACCAAACTACAAAGCAATGAACAGCACACTCACAAGTAAGCAGATTATTGTTTTATGGCACCCAAAAGCACACTATGCACTTCAGAGCTACAGAAGAACAAATAAAATGCGCACAGCCATGCCACATTCATGAAATGGTAAGAAATCATTTCTTAATCGAAGAAAATGAGATGTTGGGTGTTCAGTTCATAATAAACTCCCCAGGAGCAAACACCTGTAATCAAGAAGAAACCTGGAAAGGAAAAGAAGCTCACAATAATAAATATGTGTACACTCTGAGACACAAGGTCAACATCTACCTACAAATTTAAGTCAGATTCTTTGTTTTATCCAGCAGTTCTTGTGAACTGTGGTTTGCTATGGATGCTAAGAGATTTTGCTATGTCCCTTGTGCTTTCTCCCTCATTGTACTACGGTTCCCAGGATTCCTAGAGATCAGTGATTTAAAACAATTTAAATTTGCAATGTAGATATACTCAAAATACTAGAAATGGAAGTTGCATCTGCCTCTGCACTGGGAGATTCAGAGTTTAGGTTGCAATATTTGACATTACATAGATTCTTTTACAGTGGTGCTCTGCTTGACGACGATAATCTGTTCCAGGAAAATTGCTGTTAAGTGAAATCGTTGTCAAGTGAAAAAAAAACCATTGGAATGCATTGAAAACTGGTTAATGCCTTCCAATGGGGAAAATACTTGCTCGTGCAGCGAAGATCCTCCATAGGGTGGCCATTTTGCGATCCCTGTCTTGCGGAAATAGATCTGGAAAACAGTGGGGAGCCATTTTGCGAACCGCCGATCAGCTGTTTTTAATTATCATCTTGCGAACAATTGGTTTGTGAAACAGGGACCTAATCATCGTAAAGTGAAAAAACCCACAGGAACCATCGTTTTGTGATCACTATAGCAATCGCAAAAAACTCATCGTCAAGCGATTTCATCATCAAGCGGGGTCGTTGTCAAGCAGGGCACCACTGTACTTTTAAAATACATATAAAATCGTAGACTTGGGTCACATAAACAATATGCATTTACCAAACCAAGATAAGGAAATGGTCTCTATTTTTCATGTCCAAGGTTCTGCATGTCATGTGTATACATTTTCCCTAATTGTACTAAACTCAAAAAGGTTACAGAGGAAGCACTACATAAATCACAAAATAATCTTCATATATTTAGTCAGCTCTTAATATGAAAATGTAAACATGTCCAGTTTACCCTTTGTGCACCATTATCCTAGATATACATTAAAATCTCTACCTTGCTATGGCATAACAATGGCACACACAACATACTAAAGTCACAGTGGGTGGCTTTCTTAATGCTCACAAATTGCACAGTAAATTTTTCAGCACACAATCATAGAAAACCTTAATTAACAAAACAGGCAACAAATAGAACAAGTGACATTTTTCCTTCCATTTGTCTCTGTACCAGGGTAAACTTCACCTGCTATAGTTTTGTGCCTCAAATACACTAGTAAATGCACAGGAGCAGGAATAGTAAACGAATACAGTGGGGTTCTATAGTAATATGGTGTACAGGACACAGCATTTATAGCAAAAAAGTAACAATAAGAGCAATGTGCATGGTTGAAAAATTGCAAGGTACCTGTGAGCCAAAGGAGATGACCTCATTCCCAACTTTTGAGAGGATGTCTGTGTGGACCATGAGTCACCCCTGCAAGGTACTTTCTTCTAAAATGGATAGTTCCAATGGAGGAACAGGACATTTGGGGAAGCATGTGGTTGCCCCTGAAAAGCAATAGTCCTGCGTATCCTCCTCATTCTTCCCCTGACAATCTCTTAAGAACATGGCGTCACAAAAGCTTGATAGGAATTCATTAGAAGCAACCAGCTACTTGTACTTATTTCCTTTTCTGAAATAACAGATTCATAACAGAATTGCAAAAGGGGATGCTATCAATTCTTTTGTGGTATCATTGCAATTCCAAATGAAACTTATATAACGCTAGCTAAATGGTGGAAGAAGAATCTTGCATGCTGGTTTGTCCTAAGCCTTGTGCTCTGTTGAAGCTGTTGAGGTGAATGGGAGGAGGGTGCTTCTTTTACCACCGGCCAATGGCTTGTAGCACTCAGATTTTTCAAACAAAAACCAAAAACTATTTTGCCACTTTTGAGAAATGGGAAAGCCAAATCTACTTTGTAAAGTGTAACTAAAACGGCAACTATAGTTACTATAGTGTAATGATAAGTGATTATTTTCCAGATGGTTTTGGAATCACTGTGCTGGAAAATCTCCAGTCTCACTGGCAACCATTTGTGAGTGCAGGACACTTTCAGCTCAGTGACAGCATGTCACATCATCCCATCAACTCACAGTAAACTCACTGGTGTATGTTCTCTAGCCCCGAATGTATCTGCTTACCTGGAAAGGTCCTGCAGGGTTGATAGGTACATGTGCTTGTTGCCAGGCATTTCCTCTGTCCCCCTTGAGTGACAAGGCTTGAGTGGGCTGCTTATTCTTCACGTGAACCAAGAGATTTAAGGAGCCTGTAAGAGAGTGGCACCAGACACTGGAGTCACACTACTTCTCCACAGTAACCTCATCCTTTCTCTTGAGGGGGATGGGGGGTTAACCTGCACAGAGCCGGACCTACCATTATGCAGAGTGAGGTGACTGCTTAGGAAATAGAATTATGCTGTCATGAAAGCATAACATTGTCTGCTGTTTAATCATTTATTATTGTAATTATACTGCTAGATATGGGGAGAGGTGTTTGAAGGACAGTTTGCCTCCAGTGACAAAAATACTCTGTCTGGCTTTCAGTACTACATGCCTTGATTTGGGTTTTTGTGGAGATACTACTTGCTATTCTACCTCAGGCAGCAGAATGTCTTGAGCCAGCCTCACAATTTATATTTGCATCCTTGCTAGATCTTGCATACTGGTTCTCCCACTGAATAATGTGCATATTAACACAAGGTGTTCAAAAATCCACACACTTCTTAAATGGAAAATAGGAAAAAAAGGTACCAGTTGAGAAGAAATGTCTTGCCCTGTGAAATGTTTCCCATCAGATTTTCATCAGAACCTCGATAATTTCCTATGATTCCAGAACAGGATCAAGTAGTTACAGTATAATGTAGGTACTGGAAATGTTGTGTTAGATATTAAGCTAATGTGCTAATCCTTTGAATTGCTAATTAACCAAACTACAAACCAAACCAAACTGCATCTTTCTCTTATATCCCAATAGAATTATTAATACAGAATCACAATGATCAGCTCTGCAAACTCCTCCCCCTGAATCAAGCTGCAATAGCAACACCCCTGGCCGTGGCAGCTAATGACCCATTAAAGCCAATGTATTTGACAGGCTTCTGATAAGATAGCGTTAAGGCGATATTGCCTGCTTTGTTTTCGCCTCCTCTTTTTCTGATATGAATGGTTAATTAACTGTTCTTACACGAGAATTGGACTGTGATTAGCCCCAAGTCACATGAGCTGTATGAAGCCAGGTAGTGGATGTATTAACTTGGTGTGATCCGTGTGGTAAGCTACAGTGAGAAACAGATTCTCCTGTATAATGAAGTACGGTTGTTTAGAAAATGGACTTACCAATGTTGTCTGGCAACTGCTAAGTGTGGTGTGAGTGACTTAGATTGTTAGCCTAGGACCAGGCAGACCTGAGTTCAAATTTCATTCAGGCTGCAAACTGCAGTTGGGCCAGTCATTATCTCTCATCCTAACTTACTGCATAGGGTTCTTATGAGGACAGAGCAGGGCAGGGCAGCTTGGTGGTGGAAGTGGCAGAGGAATATATATCTTGTTCTGAGCTTCCCAGAGAAAAGGCAGAGGGATTTTTTTTTTAAAAAAAACTATTACTTACAAGGCAATGGTTGACTTAAAAAGCTATTTTTCTTTCCCCCTCAAAATGTCTGAATTCCATTTGCTTGCAGACTTGACATAAATAAACACCTCTCATTTGGGTTAAATGCTTCTAACTCTGTCAATTTAGAACTTGTGAGTAAAAACCCACAATTGCTCTGACATTTGGTCTGAAGTTACTGAGGAATAATATTCACTAAAGAGTTTGGATGGTGAGCCTGAAGATAAAGAAGTGTGACTTAGAATCACCATCATTCTCAGGTAATCTCTGTTTCTCACTATGCTTTACTTAACTACGAAGTATGTGCATGAGGCAGGTATTATCTACCTGTGTTATGCTGGTGGCAGCATCTGTCTGTGAACTAAAGTATCAGTTCTGGTCATCTCAGGATTGTAGGTGAGGGGAAGGAGATGCCACACTGCAACAGAAAAGCCCCCTGGCTCTGTAACACAATGGAGAAGACTAATAAAATCTCGCAGACCGCTTCAATCACTCTGCATTATGGATAGGCAGACTTTTTCTTAAATGGAAAACTTGATTAAAATTAATGCTTTAAACCAGTGCTTTCTGCTTGGTGACTTAAATCACTGATTTAAATCAACTCACACTGGAACTAATTGCTGTCTCTATCCGCTAAGAAGTAAAAGATTTCCTTGACAAGGCATTATCCACAGAGCCTCTACTCAGAAAAGGCAGACAGCAACCGGGCACAGCAGACAGATTCCTTATTAATGTCATAAAACTTTGGCTGGGTATTGTACTTCTTGACTTCTCAGACTCTAGCACCTCCTAGTCTTGCAAGCATTTGATTTTACTAGCCAAGAAAGACACTAATGTACTAAAAGAGGATGTTGCAAGGGAGGTGGGCTTACCTCAAATCCCATTCCAAATATTTGTGCTGTTATTTGTTATGAAGGTAATGTCCTTTCTGCAGCTGTTATCTGAACTAGCATAAGGACCATAAGAAGCTGCCTCATAAGTCAGACAGCAAAGAAATATGTGATAATACGGCATAATAACTGAATGACTGCCTTTCTCCATCTATCTGTATATTAGTATATAAATACACCAAACTGTACATTAAAATCTGCTACTGTGAACCTTCTGTGGGGGGTCCCTGCTGTGCTGAGATGAACTGAGGGAACATGGCCATCATGGCAGTAGCACGCTGTCATGAAACAATTTCCCGAGGGAGATTTGCCTCGTGCAGTGTTATTCTCCTTTTGACATTAGGCAATCCTTCCCTTTTTTCCTGCTTTTTAGATCCTATTTTTAATCTGATGACGGATCTACATTGTTATTTTATATTTTTATTACTGTATTTTAGCCAAAACTGAACGTTCTGGAAAACCCAGATTGAATCTTCAGTGATTCCTGGTATCAAGCCTAGTGTCAAGCTATACTGTGGTTCAAAATGGTGCCCAATCCATTTTTTTCCTGCTCCAATTTGTATAGATAGGCTGCACCCCTCAGGCAGTACAGGACTGCCCCCTTTTCCTTACCAGTTTCTGCCCAACCCCTCCCAACATCCCACATCCACCACCCCTTGCTCCTCCCCTGAAAGCTCTCATTTCTCATTTTTTCCCTCCTTTGTATCTCCTTTCACACATGCTGAAGTGTGATTCCTTTTTCTTTGCCCTGTAATTAAAACCACACATCCCACGATATTTATAAACACCTTTTAAAAATAATCATTAAAAGTGGGTTGTGGCCAGCCTCCAATATGCCCACAGAGACAGTGTGCATGTCCACCGACACCATATGAATACAATGAAAAAAGCAGTATAATCCAGGCATGTGTTTCAAGTGGCATTACACGTGTTTTGAAGCTAACCCACAGCAAATACACTTATTATTTGCTTTATTAGAAGCATGTAGTTCCAGCCTTTGTTTTATTCATTTTGTTAAACCACCCTGGGGATTTAATTGAAAGACATTCTAAACATACACACACTCACAAACTACAACAATACGCTAGGGCGAGACTGCATCACTACAAATAACAACACTGCGTTTGAACAACTTTAGCAGGTCACTGTATATTTGATATAGATATATGCTGACTGCAACTCCAGTCTAAGTACAAATATTATCAGATCTTATTTTCTGAAGGTGTCATAAAAGAGTAAAGAATCTTTCTCTTTCTGGTTCTGGAAGAAGTTTTGTTTTGGGATGTTGTATGTGGTTCTGACTGCCTTTCTGTAAGAAAGCCATAGATAAGTGGATGAAGTTCAAAGGTGTGTGATAAAGATGATGAATGCCTTGCCTCTTAGTGACTGAGCCACAAAAAGTTGTATAAAACAGGAGGAAATAGATAGACCTCAATTAAGAAATGACATTTATTGTCTAGACCATAGGTTCCCAAACTAGGGAACCATAGGTTTCCGTAGACCACTTGCCGACTTATTTGTTTTCCATAGACCCCCTATGAAATTGTAATGACTGCAAAATACGTATAAAAGTTTGTACTTACCGTATTTTTCGCACCATAAGACACACTTTTCCCCCACAAAACAGGGGGGTGGAAAGTCTGTGCGTCTTATGGAGCGAAGAAAACAGATTATATTTTCCTGTTTTCTTCTCCTAAAAAATTGGTGCGTCTTATGGAAAGGTGCGTCTTATGGAGCGAAAATTCACTTGACTTTTACCTATTTTCTATCTATATTTTTGAACGTATTTTAAGCCACTTTTCTTCTCAAAACTCAGAAAGCAACTAAATGTCTCTGACACTCCTGTTTATCAATTATGAATCAAACAAGACCATGCAAAGCTTTGATACAAGTCTAAACAAGTAAATACGAGCACGATGTGGTGTGCCCATATAACTCAGTAATGAGAAATGACAAAATGTCGTCAATCCCATTTACAACACCCCAACATTTACCATAAAAATGTACCAATAATTTTACGAACTTACACATGAATGTAGCACACCACAATATAGATAGTACATAGTACTTAATTAAATAATATTATGAAATATTATGTACACAGAATCTATATTTGGTGTAATTGCGGATCGCCTAAATATTTATTATGATCTGCTTAATGGGATCTGCTCACGTAGACCCCCATTAACATTTTGTGCACCCCCAATTTTTTCTCTCTCTCTGACGTGGAACCCTGCAAGTCGAAATCGACCCCTGGGGGTCCATATAGACCACTTTGGGAACCTATGGTTTAGACATATTCACAGGGTTATAGCATTAATGAGGTAGACAAAGTGAACTGAAGTATGCCTCTGAATTGTGCAAAGTCATAAGTCTGATGTGCACTTGACCTACACAACACACACTGTGTTGTGTAGGTCAAGTGCACATCAGACTTATGACTTTTTCCTCCTGCAAATGTAGTTTAAGTGTTATCTGTAGTCTCAAATAAGTGATACTGGTATGGGGCTCTGCATGTGTCACAGTCCTACTTCATGTCTGAAAAAGGAGTAAAAATTTTACAGTGGAAGATGACATTGAAGGCAGAGCTTGGAAATATTATTTTTCACCTAGAAGTCACAGAATCTCCCAATTAGCATATCTATTGGTCTTGGTACCTGGGAGCAGTAGTTCAAAACAGCCGTATTTCCATGTGCTGATCTGTTACTGCTCTGATTGAACTGTATGGCTCACAGCGCTACTACTGACTACAATCACAACAGAGACTGGTGCCATGCCAAAAAAAAACCCATGTCTGTCCCCACCTGAGTACAAAAATTGCTCATTTGCCACTCTTATAAATGACCCTTTTAAAGTATTTTTAAACTCACAGAAAATGTGCACTTAGACATTGCTATCATATTAAAGTATTGCAATTCTGTAAAAGTATATTTGTACAATTATAGGAGGAACAACTAATTGGCTGATAAACAAGCCAGTGGAAAGTATGGAAGGAAAAAAAAGGTCAGACTGACTTAGCTAAAGCATAGCTACCACAGTGATTGGTTCTAGAGCTAGCTTTACTGAGTTTTAGTGGGAGTGTTTGTCATTATATGCTGTCAAGTCATTTTGGAATTTTACTGATGTTACCATATGGTTTGCACAACTTGTCATAGCTAATCACAATTAACTGATGAGGTGCAGGGGCACACTCTGTTGTACAATTAGGCATATGACCAGCCAACCATGCAACCAAAACACACTTTGGCATCTTGACAATTAGCCACAGTGAATTGCAGTAAGTTAAACCAGCCATCCTCAGAGGGGGGCCATGGCACATTTGACTGGAAACAATTCTCCACACACCACCTTATAAGGTTCATTACATGACTTATAAAATCCTGATTCAGCTTATATTTCTTTCCCATTGTATTTATGGCTATAGTCAAAAGAAGATTGAGAATGGCTGAGTTGTACAACCTTAGACAAACACCCAAAAGATTCTTTCATTAACAGTCCTGCTTAGGTCTTACAAATAAGAAGTCATGGTTTTATTAACTGAGTCAATCCATCTCATGTTGTCTTTTATTTATTTTTTTTGCACCACCTTCCATATTTCCTAGTGTTATTTTTTTTCCAGTGAGTCTTGTCTTTTCATGATATGTCTAAAGTATGATAGTCTTTTAAAGTTCAAGTTTGGTTGGATCTAGAACCCATTTGTCTTCTGGGATGGGGGACTATGGTATCTGTAAAGATCTCCTGCAATTCCACATTTCAAATATATTGATTTCTACTGTCAGCTTTCTTCATTGTGTGGTCTTCATAAACATACATACAATGTATGTTTACCCTGTCTTCTAGTTCCTTTGTAGCTGCCTTTCTAGTCTTCTAATTTCTTGACTATAGCCTCCCTTTGGATTGGTGACTGAACTGAGGTCATACAAAATTGTCAATAATTTCCAAGTCTTCTTTCCCTATGACAAAGTTATGTAATCCTTCTATAGTCACAATTTTTGTTTTTTGATGTTGAACTATAATCGTTCTTTTGCATTTTCTACTTTAAGCTTGACGTGGTGGTGCTGCGGGCTAAACTGCAGAAGCCTCTGTGCTGCAGGGTCAGAAGACCAGCAGTCTTAAGATCGAATCCACGTGATGGAATGAGCTCCCATCACTTGTCCCAGCTCCTCGCCAACCTAGCAGTTCGAAAGCATGTAAAATTGCGAGTAGATAAATAGGTACCACCTCGGTGGGAAGGTAAAATGGTGTTCCTAGTCACGCTGGCCACGTGACAACGGAAACTGTCTTCAGACAAGCGCTAGATTTACGGCTTGGAAACAGGGATGAGCACCGCCCTCTAGAGTAGGACACGACTGCACTAAGAATGTCAAGGGGAACCTTTACCTTTACCTTACTTTAAGCTTCATCTGTAGTCATCATTTGAAGTTGATGCTGGTTTCCACCAGTACTATGGCAGAAAAGGTTTATGAAGGAAAGTTTATCCCTCCTAAAATCGTTTTAAGCTGATTAATGCAACTTGGACTAGTACCTACTGATTGTCAGCTGTTCATATTTTAGACACTTATGATAAATAATTATGGGTTCACTTAAGGATGGGCAACTTCTTTGGGATGGGAAAATACACTGCTCCTTCACTGGCTATTAGGAGCACACCGTCCTGTTACCACCAAACCTGGGAACGCTGGCAGTTCCACTGTACCACTGCTGTTTTCACCAGCGTGCTACGATTAGAGTACTGTCCACAATCTCAGAATAAGACAAGATGTAAAATATGCATAACATGATTATCGGCTACCTTGGCTGCATCCATCTTGGCAACTATGGCACATTATCTGCAAAATTGCAAATTAGTTGCCGTGGGCCTGTCAGGGTTCCATTAACTGCTTGGTGGAGCCATTTGAAGGATCCTCATCATTCAACAGGGCTTGGTTGGTGTACTTCATTTAGAAGCAATGGTGGTGCTTTATCACTGTATTACTGCCACAGATAAGACACTGAAATGGGTTCTAGTCTGTGTTCACTTTTATTTGACCTCAAATCTGTCACAGTCATTTTCTGTGTTCTGGCTGCTATCTTAATTTTTCATTTCATTCTGTTTCCTGGAATACAAAGGAACTGAGACAGCATTAAAACTAATCCAATGGCATGGGGGAGTGATTGTATCAATGCTCAGAGCTGTTTCTTTAGTTCAAGTGGAGAAGAAAACTTCAGCAGGCCCATTAGCCAAAATTGCAGGAATCTCCTTCAAAGATACAAGAAAACCTGCCTTCTAAGCTGGCATCATTTACTGTCAGCATCTTTACTCCCCAATCTTAGACCTACATGTACAATATACTCTATTGCATCTATGAAGCCTTATCATTTGAGAGAGGTCTACTGCTATATTGGCAGCCATGAAACTATCACCTGATCTACAGAATGTAGCCTTAGAATGCATCTTGAAGTCTTCGAGGTGAGACAATTTATGGTTCTGAACATCACTTCTGCTTCTGAAAGCCTGGGACGGCAGACTGTTAGGCAATAGGATGGATGATATAATAACAAAATTCCATTTCGAAAGCAAAAGTGTGCCAGCTCTGAACTCTTGTTCAATAAGCGAACCAATGTGACACATAATCTGTGCAGAAAGTTTGAGCCTGGAAAGAAAATGGGGAAGGTGCAAGAGTCAACAAAATGTCAAATGCCTCCATGTGACCTTCACTTGCAGTTCAGATAACACTTGGCAAACAACAGTAAAAGCTTGTGAGTCTCTCAGGAAAGCAGATTAATCTCATGTTCCCTTTTTTTAGAGGAAGAGGCTATGCCGGGTGTGGGGGATTTTACAGTTACTATTTATAGGCCGGTAAACATGTTTAAACATTCTTTGTCACTTTGTGGCCCTTGTGGAGGCTGATGGCCATCTGGTACCAGACTGACATGGCTATGGCTGGCAAGGAGTGGAGACCACACCGGAAGAGGGCATGGGTGATCTTCTGGCATGGCCTCCATTCCTTAACAGCTGTGGACAAGTTTAAAAACATTAACAGAAGAGAGCACAATGGATGAGGTTTGTTCTTCTGGCTATGCTGCTGACAACAGTAAATATGTACCCCAAAAGCCTCTTTGTTGCAGTTGTTCTAAGGAGGATGGGATATTAGTATACTTTCTCTCTCCGAGGAAACGGTTCTAGACAAAAAAAGTCCAAACATGGTTAACTTTCCATTCTTATTAGTTTTCTGATAGTAACTCTCCAGCCTGAATCAGTAAAGCAACTCAAGAGCATGAAGTCTATGGATGTACTGTACTTTTTTTGCTTGGAGTAATTAGAATACTATTATAGGAATAGTAGCTTCCCAGTGGCCAGATGGCACAAGGGTGTTTAAGACATGTTTTCTGAACCTTAATCCACAAATATTGGGAGACAAAACTAGCTGTCCCTTCCAGCCCATCACCAATGAAGTAATATGAGCTGGCAACCCTTTAAAAATTAATAATACTAAATCTGTCATAATCTGTGAGCTGGCATATCATGTTGGCTTTGGCATTACAAGCCCTGGGTATAATTCGAGGAAGGGACTAGTAATCTTTTCTCCCAATTCAGGTATTGAAAAAAAATGTGGTTTCCTTTTCAGGCCTTCAGATCCTCATTGGTCGCACTCGTTTCTTTCTCCCTACCTCATTTTCATTTGGCTTTTCTTGGAAACATGTGGTTGCAATGCTTAGGCAAGTGGTGGCCAGGTGTCAGTTGCCAGTTCCTTGTAAACGATCAAAAGCCACCATGGCAGAGGAAGAGTAAGAACTCTTAGGCACTGTCAGCCTCACTGACATCTTTCCCATATGGGTTGAACTTGGGTGTTGTTGTTTTTATTAAATCTTTTTCTTTGTATCACCCTTACAACTGTTATTAACTAGAAGATAAAATAAAGACCCATAATAAATAGCCAAAAATCAATCAATGTGCGAGTGAACTGTGCCTGCTGCCGACTTTTTTGAAGACTAGAGCCAGCATTTTAGAAGAGCGTCTGGTACACAAAAGAGCACCAGCTGCGATACCAGATACGGTAACCCAGGGGGATGTATTTAAATGCTGCCGATTTCTGGATGAAACGGTCTGATTTCAGTTTCTGCTTGACAGAAACCTCACATAGTAAGCTTGGTCCGTAACAAGGGTGAATACCAAATTGATTGTATGGATGGAAGGAAATCTAAAGCTTCTTTCAGGCAGCCCAGTAATATTAAGAATGGCAAAGCAAATGGCAAAATGGATGCCAATCATATTCTTCACGAACACCGTTCCATCACTTCTATTTTTTTACTCTGACCAGCTGTGACACCAGGATTCCCTGTAACAATCAATCAGATTACAAATAGGTTTTACTCATAAACATTGCGAAATATGCACTTCCCAGTGTCAGAATAACATTCCTGCAAAGAACTCAAGGCAGGGTATTTGGTTTCCGCCCTGTCCACTTTATTCATACAACAGCTTAGCGAGGTAAGAATGAGAGAACGTGACTGGACAAAGGTCACTCACTAAGTGTCATAGCTGTGTAGGGATTTAAACCCAGGTCTCCCAAGTTATAATTCTATATTCTGACCACTATATCAAACTTTGTTGCCAGATTATATAGTTGTATGCTGTCAAGTTGTTTCCAGTTTATGGCAATCCTATGATCATAAATATAGTGTTCATAATTATCAACTGTAGTAATTGTTAGTTTGCTATCCTTTAATGGTATATGTACACCCTTCGAGATTTGCTGCTGGAGAAGACTGGTCTACTTTATATGAGGCATTCCTCCACATCTTGGCCTTTCAGTATACCCCCTTGTACATGATGTTTGATTGCAATGTGCAAATCAGTTAAATCAGAGTTTAATTTCATTGAGTGCAATTAATAGGACCAAATGATTAGCAAACACTGTGCACAACTTCAGTCTCTAGTAGGAGACGTCACACACAATTCACATTTCATGGAAAAATTATAAAAGAGGCTTTGATGTGCACAGACTAAAATGAGGAGCTTGGTGATCAGGGATGTGATAACAAGCTTATTGCCCCTGAAATTCTGATTCCAAACTAGACACAATGGGCTGAAAATGATACAGCAAGGTAAAATTATATACTAGCAATTCAAATGTAACTTTTCTGAGCTCTGGAAAATGAAAACAAGCACATTCATTTGCTAAATTAATTTAAGGGCATATTTACCACTCGCCTGTTGGTGAGATTAGGGACCACCGACATTTAATTTATTATCATTCTTATTATTATTGAATGCAACTATTGATGAAAGAGAGAATTCCCAAGAGAAAAAGGGAAAAAATGGGAGGGAATGGAGAAAGAAAGACGCTGTCAAAGGACAGAACAGGAGGCAAAGAAGCGGTGGCTTGTGATACACTTTGCCCCATTGCTTTTCTGCCCCAAATATCTCTCCAGTGTCTTTTCCTTCTGTAGGATTCAAAACAAGTTTTCATGTACAAATAAATTCCTGTTATGAATACATTCCTGTTATGCTTTTCGGCTTCAGCTTCCTTCCTAAGACACTTGGTTTTTTAAACATGACAACAGTGGTGGAATGGCACAGTGTCACACTAACATGCATCTGCATGTGATGTGTGATTTGCCCCAAGGATTTATTCAGAAAACCATTGAATGGGTGCTCTAGCTGCATTTCATTATTTGCATACAATTCTGCAAACACAAACAGCATGCTATCCAAGAGCAGAAGGTGGTCAAAAAGTTTAAAATTTTGATGTGAACTTTTAATGAGTTATTACTATGTGTCATCAAGTTGCTTTTGACTCATGTTATAGGATTTCTGAGGTATGTGAATATCCCAGGAGTGGTTTACCTATGCTGATGCCCCACCCCTCATCATTTCCATGGCCAAGCAGAGATTTGTACCATAGTCTCATAAGTCATAGTCCAACACTCCATCCATTGCACCACATTCACTCTCTGAAAAGCAACTTCCTCTTTATGTGAAAGGTGGGCTATGCATTCTTAAAATAAATTATATGTGTGTGCCTACACACATACATACGCATACATGCACACACATACAATCACACAACAACAGGGTGGTTCATCTGCAGTGTTTTGTCCAAACATAATGCCATTTTTCAGGACACTGCTTTGTTAAACACTCTGTAGTCACATTAACATGACTACCCAATCCAATTCTAGGCATCTTCAACAAACCTAATTTCACCTCATTATCATTCTCTTCAGACAATGGAAGCAACTAATGATAGTGATACTGTCTACAGAAGATGAGGTCACATGGAGACAAACACAAAGGGAAATTAGAGAAAAATTGACCCTAGCCTCATTTCCTCTGATTAAGATCAAAAAGGTCATGAGGGGTGTTAGGATTATATATCTGCATCTAATGATCACTCTTTTTTCAGTGAAGACATGACTTCACATTAAGGAAAATATCTAACTGTTATGAAATAGACATTTTGTTGAACACAGACACTAAAAGTAGGGGTAAATCTGCATTTTGCACCATCTGATTCAACCCAAGAACTGTATCTGTTTTTTACTTGTAGGCAACCACGTTTGGATATGGCTTGGTGCCAGTAATAGGATTAAAACTGAAATGCAATAAAATATATGTGGACATCCTAAAATACAGGTCTACCTCCTACTAGTAGAGCAAAAAGCCCCATTAGTACTGTAATTGTTTCATTATAGGGGTTTCAAGGTACAAAATATCAGAACTGGTTTATCATTGCCTTTTTCAGCACAGTACTAACACAAGCTACCTTAACTGGCGTTGCCACTGTCTATGAAAGATCTTCCACCAATGCCACTTTCCACTGCTGCTGCTTCTAAGTAGCTCCCATCAGGAGTTTCTGCACCCTCATCATCACTGGAACTATCCGTTCTCTCCTGCAAATGCAACTGTTATGCCTGAAAAGGGTGGGCTGCATCTAAGTTTGGTACCCAAGCTTTTATTGTTTCGCTTTGTATGACCCTGTTAGAAGTCTAGACTTGTAACAGTGGCTCTCCTCCTGATGACATTGCTCTCAGCTTCTCTGGCACACTCAAACCCCTTCACCATATTAAAGGGTGCATCCAGAGGTGGAAATCTTCCAGTGTGTCCTGTCTTTGTGAGAACACTGGAAAAGATAATAATGCTGGGACAAGCTGAACACAACAGAAAAGGAGGACCAAATAAAACAGGGATGAGCTGAAGAAAAGGAAGCATGGCTTTGAATTTGCAAGACCTGAGTATGGCTGGTGTCAACAGGACATTTTGAAGATGACTAGTTTATAAGGTTCCTTGAGTCAGAAGTGACTTGATGACACATAGGAACCAAAAAGCACTGTAGCTGGTTGGAAGGGCACAGAAGAATCCATGATGGTGTAGTCAAAGAACTAAGTATCAGAGTTTGTGCCATGCTTACCATCTGGCACTAAAGCATTCTAGTGAGAAGATTAGGAAAGGGAGCTATAACATGTTTTCTAGTGTCAATGGCAGCTCACCTCAGCAGCAGCCACCAGGGATGGAGTTAGTAGCTAATCCAAGGGAGTGACAGCAGCAACAGCAAGAGCTCAAGGAAGAGACAGCAGCTCTGTACAAGATACACTATATGAGGCAGGAAGGATGCTGGTCAGTCCCTAATGTGGAGCCATGCATGTGAGGAAGGAAAGGAGAAAAGGGAGGAGAGTTGGCTACTAGGTTAGCTGCTCCTGGAATGAAAGCAAGCCACATACCAGCAGAAGAGAGGGAGGCCCACTGTGCTATTTGTGGAGGGGGCTGGTCCTTAAACCCAAATGTTCACAAGGACCAAGGTTTTCCGATCAAGGCAGAAGACTATTTGGGGAACAAATCAAAGCAGTTGGCTTGGTGGCAAGCAGCTCCCGTAGGAGCTGCTTGCTATGCATTTCTATTCAGAGACTGCTGTTCCGTCAGAGCAAATGCAAAACATAAAAAATCATTTGCTCAGGAAACTATTGGGCGCCTCTTTCTGTGCATTATGAAATGTACAATCACTTGTTCAAACAGGTGTACAAGTTGAATGCCTCAAATGCACACAGGCCCCCGCCTTTTAAAAACATTTTCCACTTAGATATGGGAGTGAACATTGCTGCTGTGAAAGACAACACTGGTGAGTTAATATTTAATTGTGCCATTTCCGTTGTGTGTAAAGCAATGGCTTTATCTTGGCCCCTTTGCAAGTGTCCTAAAAAACAAATAGGGCCTGAGACATTTAGGGCTTTTGGGGATCAAAGTGAGTATGTTCCCTTCCTGGGAGACTTAGGTAACCACACTATAACCCTCCCAACCACTGCATATGCACTGCTTTATGCCTGGAAGATTCCCCATATTCCTGGCAGTTCTATGAACAACAGGACTATTGGCAGAAAGGAGGCCATTCAGAGGAAGGAAGGACTGGCTGAGGAGAACACTGTTCTCCCAGTGTTCCCATGTACAGTGGTGCCCCGCTAGACGATTACCTTGCAAAACAACGAATCTGCATGACGACGAGTTTTTGCGATCTCTCTAGCTTTTCACAAAACAGTGTTTCCTATGGGCAATTTTTGCTATATGATGTTTCGGTCTGTGCTTCGCAAGACGGGTTTTTTTTTTTGGACCGATTTTCGCAAGTGACGATTTTAACAGCTGATCGGCGCTTCGCAAAACGGGTGTTTTCGGGACCGATGCTTTGCAAGATAGCGATTTTAACAGCTGATCTGCTCTTTGCAAAATGACTTCCCTATGGGCGATTTTCGCAAAACGATGACGATTTGTCCCCATTGGAATGCATTAAACTGATTTCAATGCATTCCAATGGGGAAATCGCATTTCACAAGACAATGTTGTCACAAGACAGCAATTTCAATGGAACGGATTAACATCATCTTGCGGGGCACCACTGTAGAGTGATACAACACAGACAGAAAAAGGAAGGGGTGGGGGGAGCTGAGAGAGAGAGAGTTGCTGGGGCTCATGATTGAAACCTTGGTGTTACATGCTGTCAAGAGGTGGCCAATTATTTTATACACTCATCAGGGGCAATTCCATGCCAAGCAGATTAGAGTTGCATAGGCTCAAAGGATGAATACTGCTTTCCCGGTCTGAAGGACAAAGATAACCTCAGCCCTTTTATCTATATGGAGATGACGAAAAGGAAACCTTGGTTATTGAGGCAGCCTGAACTGCAAGCAATATGCTGCATCCAGCATCTCCTGAGCCTCTTATGGAGGCTAAAAATTCATTTATTATGGATGTATTCTTTTCCTATTCCTGTTTGTTGTACATGTTGTCCTGAATGCATCTCCGAGAAAGCTTATTCTAATGTAACTGGCGATGAAGTGTTAAGTCCAAGGCTCTCTGCAGGAAAATCCCGGGAGTGAATTAAAGCCCTCAAAAAGAATCTATTACTGTTAATAATCCTGAGAATGAATCTATTACTTTTCATAATATTGAGAACAAATATGGACTAGTTCCCCCCCTCATTTAAATGAATAATAACGAAAAGCAATCAGCAGTGAGCTTGTGTTCTCAATTATAGCACTCTAGTCACAAAAGTTAGCATTCTAAAAAGGGATGGGGGGGGGAGGAAAGAAGAAGGAAAACCCAACCCTGCTGGGGATGGAGAAAGAAAAATATCAAGCTGCTCTGAGTGGGGACTTTTAGTAATGTAATTTGTCTTTGTGCCATGATAAGATGTATTTACCCTTCTCTGGCCTCTAATGCTTCTTTATATGGCAACATGTGCATAATAAGCACAATTGCAGGTTCTGAGCTGCCTCTCAATCCCACCTACTCCGTGCTTTATTCTGCTGACTCTAAATAGCTGGTATTCCAAGCTGAACCCCAGCTAGTAGTGCAGCCTGCCAGTTTACTCCCACTCCTTGCAGCTGGGACGTTCCCCTCCAGCATGGTTCAAGCCATGTTTTTAAAGTGCTCTTGCTCGGTGGCCTGATGAATGCTGAATCCTGCCGGCTACATGGAATGGCATGGCAACACCATGACAGCCCTGCATAAAAGAGGGTGCCCTCTTAGGACAGCACTCGCTTGAAACACCATCTTAAAACCTTCTCTCTCTCTTTTAATATGGGTTAAGACTGCATAACAGGGAAGTGCTACAGCTTGGCCTCTTCTTGTAAGGCACTTCTCTGGGGAATGCCAGTTCTTATATTTGCTCCTTCTGGATACCATCAGCAACTCTCCTTTTCACAATCTCAAAAAGATGGTCCAGCAGCTTTTATATGACATAAGCAGGGACGGGGGAGGGAGGGGCTGGGATCCATCCTCCCTTCTTGCTGTTACAAACCACATTGGTACATTACTTTTGTAGTATTTGGATAGACCGACCTTGACACATGGTTCTTGAAGATGTGCAGTTTTTTTAAAAAAAATAAAGCAAAAGGAGCAAACAAACAAACAAACAACAAACAGAATGGCTAGAGAGATGAAATACGACCAAGGACTCCAGAGTGACTGCATGGTTTCTTTCTCTTTGAACAATCTAATCGAATCCAATTCAGTTAAATCAAAGTACTTCAAAGCTTCAAATACGACACTAGAATTTCTTCCACCATCCCACAAAGTGCTTTTGGCTTAATGGAGTCTGCTACGTTTTGTGAGGCAGAACATGGACAAAGGAAACAAAGGCTGTAGTTTGCCAGGCAAAACCAAAACAAAAATAAAATAAAGAAGATAGCTGTGGATGAATTTGGAATGAACTTTCTGGAATAAAAGTATTCCTGTAAACTCTCTCTAGGTGTCCATCTTCAGATGAAGAAATGTATACACACACTTGTGTACTCACATTTTTGAATTCAGCCCATTGGCAAATTTTTAAATTGGCAACATCCCTTCTGTTGAAATAAAAAATAATTAATTTCACTTGAAAATCTTTCCAGAATGGAAAAAAACCCTGCTGATAGGAACATAGTTGTGTGGATTTAACAAAGACTGCAGCCTGGTTCACACTACCATTAACAATTCCTGAGCATCTGGCAGAGTTACCCACTGATTACTCTTCATGCAACCTGCAAGATTTTCTGTATATAGGATTACTTCCCCCATATACATTTCACTCATATGATTGCTTTGCCTCACAGCCACCTGTGGATTCCCTGTACAACTAGGGTCAATTTGGGCTTCACATTAAATCAATCTTTCATAATCTATAACTTATAGAAAATGTTTTAACTCAACCATGGTGTCAGCAATAGTTCTTTCCAGAACAGGGTAAGCTCCCCTCCCAGCATTCTCTTCTAGATAAGAGGAAGCAGCTGCAACATTAGCTGCATACAAGTTTGGCTCTTAATTTCAGGAATTTTAGCCTGGTTGTATTGAGACTGCTAGTTCACAGTTCACAAATTTCATGTATCCTAGGGACTGGGGTGGGCAAGGAGCAAATAAGGATCTAATACTTTTCTGAGATATATGCAATAGATCAGCAAGGATTTCTGACACCCAGTGTTTTAACAACAGAACCACCAAAACGACTCTTCCACTTAACATAAAATCAGAAATAGGTGAACTGCAGGATCTATTTTGTTTGTCTACTAGAATCCCCGAGATCCATAATCTAGTAGTATAAACGACTGGCTCAGGCAGATGGACATGGGCTTAGTATTTAAGAACAAGGGGTCTATGACTGTCTACTTGGCTCAAGAATTTGTTATCAGTATTAGAACAAGTGTGGTGTAGTGGATAGAGAGATGGACTAGGACTCCAGAGAACAGGGTTTGATTCCCTGGTTGGCATGGGAACATACTGATGGAATTGATAAAACCACTCCTTAATACCATATTTACTTTGAAAGCCCTGTCAGGGTTGCTATCAGCAGGTTTTGACTTGATCGCACATAACAACATCAAAACCAAGTCCACAAATTATTTCATTAAAAAGTCTACTCTACTATGCTCCACCCATTCACCCACCATTCCTTTTCAGCAAACTTGCCTAGTAGGAGAAAATGGCATGTTAGTTTTTGCTATTGCTAGACAGAGAAAAATTAGAAACCCATGCCAATCTCCTGCAGACTAGCAATCTACCTTATGCCTACTCCCATCAAAATTATCCTCCTGTTTTCAGATTTGTTTTTTCCCAAGTGCATGTCTGTAGCCTCTTGGTGATTCATACATGTGTAAGTTAAATTATGGAACTCACTAAACCAAATTGCCACTAACTAGAAAGGCACTGGTCACATTACTAGGAGCACACTTGGTAAGCAATCAGGCCTTGTAACATGATAGATTCCTTTTTAGTTAGCACTAACTATGTATTTTGCACCAGGCCGTAATTGGTGGATATCAGGGTTTTAGAAAAATATAACAGCCTGGAAGCTCCTTCAACCCTAATGCCTGCCCACCATATTTTAGAGAGTGCCTGTTTGAAGTAGCACCATGTTTTCACATCTACAGGGTGACTGACAAGGTGTTTGGAGAAAGGAAAGGTTTGGGTACCTAGGGAGCACTAAAGTGCCTATGGATCACTCCTCACCCTGTGGAGAACAGTTTCCTATAGAGATGGGAATAGGTCATCTACTGCTTTAGCAGGCATGAGATGGGGCAATTCAAACATGTAAGAGAGGGTGTGAAAGGGGCTTTTTTAATGAGTGGCAGTGAAAAGATCTTAACTGACTTGGAATCTTGTTTGAACAGGAAACACTATTTGTATCAACAAGCAGGAAAGGAAGATAGGTAACGTGGAAAATTGCAGGGCAGGGTGTTCCTACCTCCACATGATTCTTGAATGATGCTCTGAAATGATTTTTGTACAGCTACAGAAAGCAAGCCAGAAGTGAATCAAATTCTCTATGGTTACATGAACTGAAAATTATGTGTAGTGAAGCCAGGGCTTGCCCTGACATGCAGCATGATAAAGCTTCAAGTGACACTGTATGGTGTAGATATGATACAAGAGGTCAGGAACCCGTGTCCAAACGCTATAGCAAGATAGTTTTAAAGTGTTGGCCAGCAAGCTGTGAGGAGGACAGAAGGGCTCTGTTTCAGACAGGAAAATATCTTGGACCAGTGTAAGCACTGACTATAAAGTAAAGGCAACGCTGCAGAGATCTGCATGTCAGGGCAAGCCCTGGTTTCACTACACATAATTTTCAGTTCATGCAACCATATTTAAATATATATACTTAAATTGCTATCTGAAGGTAGCCTGTCTGGTGTAGTGGATAAAATGATGGACTAGGACTCTGGAGATCAGGGTTCAATTCCCCACTTGGTCATGGGAACTCACTGGGGGAACGGAACTGGCAAAACCTCTCCTTAAATACCATACTTACCTTGGAAGCCCTGTCAGCTGTAAGTCAGTTTCAACTTAACAGCACATCTCTCACACACACACACCTCATGATATTTGACAGCAAATGTTAAAAATACAGAGTCAGCTGCAAGCCCTACAAACCACCATCATCACACAGGTTTGAACTGGGAAAGGTGGGAGTAGAGAGCTGTCCTTAGCTTGCAAGTCTGTTTTGAGCAACTCACATCCCTAACAGGCAGTATGGAAAGTAAATGGTGAGAATGGCTACCTCCCTCCCATCTCTCAGTGGGATGTGTGTTTATAGAGAATCCAGCAGTGAGGAAAACAAACAGTGGTTTGAATTAAGTAAATTTGCAAACAGCTGCAATCCACTCAGCATTTCTCTCCCCCTGTGATGAAAGGCCGGGAAATTATGTATCACAGCTCTACTTGTCCTTGCAGAGATGGCTCACATGCTTTCAAAAATCAGATGACAAAAAAAAAAACTTTTTGACAGAAACCTGAAATATGTTGCCTGAGTTTAAAAGGGTAGCCCCAGGATTTCACCAGTGACTGTCATGTCATGATTAGAGATGAGGGTATTCATATTCATATATGAATGCCCCTGCACAGCTGGAGTTAACGAGGGTCCAACCGCCATCGACTCACGCATCTGCTGCCAGCCCTGCTCTTCCTTCCAATTGCTCTGGAGCACCCGGTCGGTTAGCCATTCCTGGCAGAAGGAGGGAAGACGAGTCTCCTGCAAGGCTGATGAGTGGCTAGCCGACCGAGGGGCTCTGGAGTGATTGGAAGGAAGATCAGGGCCAGCAGCAGAGGCGTGAGTGGACGGTCCCGCCCCAGGGGCTGGATCCTCATTAACTCCAGCTGTGCAGGGGTATTTCATACACGAATACCCCCACCTCTAGTCATGATTATTGATATAACTTGGTAACTCAACATCTCCTTCTTCTTCCACACAAGCAGGATCTTTCCACATTGTCAGCAATCTCTCCATGTAAGTTTGCCATTGGTTAGGATGTCTGCACTATCTGTTGTCCACTCAAGAACTGGGCTGAAGGAGAAGTGAACCACTTTGATCCTTCCTGCATTTTGCATTCTTGGTAGTCCTGGCAGGCTAGATGTGGATGCAACCTTTGTAACTGAGCTGAGAAGTCTTTGTCTCCAAAAAGAATTAATACAGACTTCTGGGAAGGACAGAGTTGTTCTAAAAGGTATCTTTGCTATTAAAGATTCCTGATTAGAGATGGGCAGGAAGTTAATAACGAACCAGGAAATTTGTCAAAAAAACCCTCTCTACTTCGGATAGCTTCAGGTTTGTCCAAACTGAAGAACCCAAACTTTCCTGAATCAGCAAAATTTTTAGCAATTTCTGAACCTTGTGGTTTGTTGCATCCCCATGCCTGCCCCTACCCCTACTGCCTGCCCCACCCCCTTCCCACTGCCCCCTTTGTCTTCCTATCTTTCCCTGCTGCCTCCTCTTCCTTTGCCTGGGTGGGGGGCCTCTGTGCATGTTGCAGGGACATGTGCAGAAGGCTCCCACCTGGCTGATAGGCAGGCTAACTAATATACTGTATATATACTGCCTCTCAGCTGAGAGATGGGGACACGCGCCGAGACCCACGGGCATCCAGGAGCCAGCTGCCCCTCAAGATGGCACACAGCGGCAATGGAGGAGGAAAGGCAGTGGCAGGAAAAGGTAAGGAGGCAATGGGGGTAGGGAGTGTGGGGCAGGCTGTGTGGCTGGGGAGGCAGCTGGTTTTTTTTTTAAAGAAAGCCATTGGGCCATCTGGAAAAAAAAATCCCAAATGACCCAATGAGTGGTTTCTTTTGGAAAAGTTCATAAATCCATGATTTACGGACTCCCATGAACGAAGAAGAACCACAATTTTGGCAGTTCGTGCCCATCTCTATTCCTGATCCCAACTGTTACACTGAACTTCAAGAGATTTTACACATGAACTAACAAAAAACATTAACAGCATCATCACCACCACCATCCTGTACCAATCAAAATACAAGATATATAGAGACAAAAGAATCTGAAATTTTGAAGACAAGACCTGTTAGAAAGACTGTAGTGCCACATTTTATTTAAACTCATCAGTGGGTTTATAACAGCAAATAACAGCAAACCAGATAGGCTTGTGTAACTACTCACTGATCACTTTTTGCAGGAATTTGACCAGGGGATGGGCGAAGCTGCATAGCGGCTATGTTTGCTCACATAGTATGCACCACTACAACACAATATGATGAACACTGGTAAGATGTGCATCCTACAACTGGTCCCAATGAGCAGCTTCTGAGCAGTCCTCACACAAAGCCCTCCACATAATGCCTTGGACTCCCACTTTAAATTACCTAAAGAATTCTCCTCTCTGGATACTGACTTTATATTTGTAGGTGAATTCTTGACATGAGTAGAAAGTGAGAAGATATCCCTTTCTGGTACACATCTGATGCACCCTGACATCCCTATGTAACTAATGCTGGTTCTCTAGCATGCTTTGTTCCTGCCCAAACCATCCCCCTCAGTGGTGCCATTCAACAACCAGCCGTTTCTCTGCCCCACCATTCTTCCTCAGCTTTTACAGCTTTCATCTCAGCTCCAACAGACACTTAGGGCAAAGGCCTACCTCTCTCTGTGTCCCTACCTCCTTTTGTGCAAGCATTGTATTCAATTCAGTGCCTTGTCAAAATGAAGTGGAAGTCTGTTTCACAGGTGTAGCCTGTGTAAGGTTCAAAGAGAGCAAGGCAGGCAGAGAGAGAGAGAGAGAGAGAGAGAGAGAGAACTGAGACAGAGAGAACTCAGTTGCTCGGTTCACTTTCACGCTGTGTCTTAAGAGATGCTGAGTCAGAAGAGGAAGAAAATTGCTCCTGTAGACAGCTGTAGATAGTTATGGCTGGTTTTCATAGTCCGTATAGAAAAGTTCTAACCAGTATATTCATTACAAAATTACATGTACATTAGATGTATAGCCTCCCACACATAAATGGAAGGATTTCATTAAAAAGCTGCCCTTCTAGCTTCATTAAAAGAAAGCATAGACTCTCTGCTCTTTCTAGGCCACTCTACTGACTTTTCCTGGTCTCTGTTACAGTTCTGTTCTGTCACTCCAGCTTGAAGTATATTGGCTTTAGTATAGACTAGGTGTTCTACGAACAAATTTTTTTCTTGGGATGTTAACAGAGCAGAGCTTTGTGTTTATGGGGAATTTCTGACATGAAGGAAACTCAAGGTATTAAGACCTAGTTGGCCACACCCTGGCCTTGTCATCAAACAAAGCAAATGCAATTCTGTCTTAGATTGTGTGGCCTGTTGTGTACTTGGCAGTTCCCTCCACTGTTAAAATTTGTTTTTAATGAAAATACAAAACAGCCTGCCATAACTGCATGTTAAGTGATCAACATTTTTGTTTGATGGAATCACATGCTAGTATCATATCTAGTATATGACTAACCTAGTTAGCTGCTCTGTGGATGGCACATATTTTGTTCTATGGTCTATTTGTACAACTGGGTTATTTTGTTTTAACCTATGTAGATTAAATGCACGATGGCATATTTAAATGAGCTACAGACAGGCTGTAGTGCATCCAGAGCGATGAAAAAAAATGATGTGCTCAATGTTATTTCAGTCAGAAGATCAATTCACTGCATCTCTCAAAGCAACTGAATTTGTCACATTTGTTCTTGTGGACATGGAGTTTATGAATTCATTCTTTAGCTCTCACTCCTCAAAGCAGCTACTATAGTATACAACTGGAATGTTACACTGAGACTTGGGAGATCCAGATTCTAATCCACTCTGAGCTATGAATTGCAATGATTATTATTGGCCCGGTCTTTTTTTGCTTTTAGTCTGCCGTATCTGACTGGATTGTTAGGAGAACAAAGCAGGGAGGATGAGAGCTGTGGTTGCCACCTTGAGTACACTGGAAGAAGGGTGAGATAGATGTAACTAATAAATCACTGATTATTAAGATAACGATCATGGGTTGTATAGTTTTTTTTTAAAAATCAACACATTTATCTGGGTCAAGACAAAAGGGATTGACTTAGAAGAACTTCAGTTCTGATTAGGCACTTGGAAGATCCTCCTGATGGTATAAACAGTTATACAGCAGAATGACCCTCTTTTCACCTTGGAATGAGGTGGAGACACTTTTGTAGTGGTTTTTAAGGAGAGACTGGATTGCTACCCATGAAGGATGTTGCCCAAGCAGCTTTTCTGCATCAGCTAAAGGCTGCAGTAGATGACCTTTGATGTTCCTTTGAACTTTGTGATTCTGTGATCTGACATACAGCACACATTTTGTACCTTACTGTCAGCCAGTTAAATTTTTTTCCTGACCTATATGTACAACTGGGTTATTTTGTTTTAACCTATGTGGATTAAATGCAAGGTGGCATACTGTTCAGGTTGGACTATCAATCTTAAACTTTTCCTCTCATCTTGATGGGTCACTTCGAATTTACATGGATTTGAATAAGTTACCATATGGATAGATGAACTATTTTAGGAGGTGAAGGAATTGCATGGATTGTTATTTAACCAGCAAAGCAGTTCATGCCCCACCCAGAAAACTAAGAGGTGCTCCAGGAACACCAGAAAGGAATCAGAACTCCCATTTTCTTCCTAATCTTTCCTAAGTGCCTGATAAGTTTTGCATCTAGAGATTTCAAGAACTGAATAAATAATGAAATGCCTCCAGCCCTGAGCGGTAACCAGGCTGCAGTTATGAAAGCAGCCTTTAAATTCTTCGGCTTCTTGAAAGCTTCTGTTCTTTCTGGAAGAAGCCATTCTCTGTATCAGAACTGTGTCTATTTTGACTAACAACAAGACCCATAAAAATGATGCAGGAATGCTGGCTTCTCAAGGTTTTCCCTGCCACAGAAAACAGAAGATGGCAAGACAGGTTATCTTTCTTTAAATATATATATATATATAATGTGCATACTTTCTCAGAATGAGATTAGTTCTATTATTTTGAACTATAGCCTAAAAGCATTACAGCCTACAGCTTCATTCTATGCAGGCTTACATTAAAGCTGCCTCACAGTGTTCTATTTGTTTATTTGTTACATTTATACCTCCCTCTTACGCCAATAAGTTGAAAGAATGGCTCTCTCTTCATCCTTGCCACTGACTCTCAACCACTATATTACAGGAGCTCTCAATGGCGTTACTCCCTTGGAAGTATGTTTATGATTTCCAGGTTAACCAATTTTCAGTTTTAAAATATACTGAAAATGTTATGCGGTAAATTGTCATTTTGTAAATAACCACAAAAAGTAGCAAAGTCAAGGAGTATGTGGTTAAAAGACAGAAAAATGTTCATCACCCATGAATGAACTACATCAATAAATAAAAAGGCTTTAGCAGCATGTCTAAACTTCATAAAGGAGTTGCTGCATTCGTATCCAATATTGTGAGTACAGTACATGGTAAGAATGGAGAAAGCAGGCTTGGCCACTAAGGGGATGGCTTGATGGTAGGAAAGGAAGATTAAAGTGAGTGAACACAGTACACAGACAATTTCAACTAAATCTCTCTTCTTCCTATGTTCATATTCTGTATCTTCCACAGTGCTTACTCCTTGTCTCTCAGTGAAACTTGCAAACGTGTTTCTTTATGCTTCTGGAGAAATACACTTAGGTTTGTTTGGAATGTGCAAGGAATGATTTTTTTTCCCAAAAATGGTTTTACACATTTCCACATCTCCTAGAGTTGAAAAGAGAACCAAACTCACTGTGCAGTTGAAAACCAACACATTTCCAGACTCCTGATGCTTTCGGTGAAAGAATGAAAAAATGTTTGACAACATACAGCTATTTGAAAAAAACATATGCAGAAAACATTGCACATTTATAAAATGTACACAAATAATTTTTTTTACAAAGAAAGCATGCATTCGTTTTAAAAATGCACACATAATTATCATTAAAGAGATTCTCTCTCTCTCTCTCTCTCTTGGGGTTAGTTTGGCCTAAACATAGTTGCTAGCCCTAATAAAGCAGACCCATGAACCAACTGCTAGTCCCTATAGTCTCAAGCAAAGCAGACCCACTCAATTCTTAAATTCATAACTCAATTTATACAATGAGTCCAGTGGCACATTTCAAGCCCATGACCTGAGTTCGATCCCAATGGATTCAGGTAACCAGCTCAAGGTTAACTCAGCCTTCCATCCTTCAGAGATCAGGAAAATAAGTACTCAGTTCACTGGGGTGGGGTGGGGGGCAAAGTGTTTCTTGCAGAATTGTGTTGTAAACTGCCTAAAGAGTGCGCTAGCACTATGGCCAGTATATAAGTCAAAACAAACATTATCAATGAGTCTATTCTGCTTGGGAATAGCGACTGGATTTAGGCCTTATACACAAATATTAGGACCAATCTGGATATGCAAAGATCTGTTTTTAGATCTGTTGCAGTATAAAACAAATGGCATGTGCCCCCCCTCCCCAATTCTGTTCAGGACCACAGCAATGGTAGAGAGCCACTACATTTTCCTCTACCTTCCCCTTTCCAAGCTGTCATTTATGTCACTGGGCAAAGCATACATACCACTGAGGAAACAAAGTCAAACATTTCTACTTGTAATGATTGACAGCTTTTGTTGTTCAAAGTGCAAATAATCTCACATTTACTTCTTTTAAAAACAAGACCCCTTATTGTATTGAGATTTTGGTAATACACTAGCTTGAACCAAGCTTAGATATACTAAATATTGGTTGACAACTCTCAGACTGGTATATCATTCAATATTTACATGTGTGAGAGCCCAGGAGTGACCAGGTTCACAACTGGCAACTCAACAAATAGCTGTGGCAGTTTCTGCAGGGGGAAGTGTGCACAAGTAAATGTATTTAATGTCAAAGACTTTTCTTTCTTTTTTGCATTAAAAGCATCAAGTGACTGGAAATATATGGATTTCCACCTGCCAATTGTATTCAGTTCTCTGTTAATTCTAGGAGGTGTGGAAATGGGCAAATCCAGTTTGAAGAGACCTTAATGATTTTTTCCCAAATACAAGCCTAAGTGTATTTCTTCATGTTTATGGGTTACAGTGGTGCCTTGCTTGACGATTACCTTGGTAGATGAGGAAATCGCTTGACGATGAAGTTTTTGCGATCGCTTTTGCTATCGCAAAACAGCAATTTGAACGGAACGAATTATCCCCGTGAAGCGAGGCACCACTGTACATTGATGAACAAGAAGATCAAGAATTAGAAAGGGGCAACTCCTGCAAGTTCTAGGACATTCAAGACAGAGTATAATATTCTTCAAAATATGAGAGACAAAACAGCAAAGGCAGGTAGTTGAATAGGATTTCCAGTAATTTGGTTGAAGGCAAGGACCAGATTTTAATGCTCCACATGGCTCTTTGCCCTTCTCCACAAGTAAGAAAATAAAGGGCACAAATACCTGCAAAATTATATCTGACTTTTTCCTCCTTAGCATCCACTAGAGTATTCAAAGTTTTGCATATGACCTACTAGTGCCTTCTTGGACTGGATATCTGTGAAGGCCGATACACTACTACGTGCTGGAAAAGCAACAGGACAAACCCAGGAAAGCAGAAGGAGAGAAGGGAGAGGAAGACAATGCTTTGCTTTCATCATTAAAATACATTATGTAACATTTAAAACATTATATGTTCTTTGTAGTACAAATGCGTATATTTTGCCACATATAGTCCAGAATAGTGCAGTCTCAACATTAAAAATTAAAGCCTTTTTAATATAAGGAAAAAAAAAACCCAACAATTCCACCCCATTAAATTCAAGCTTTCATTGTTTTATATTCTCAAGTACCATAAAATTATACATTCCAGAAAATTCAGTGTTCAGTGCTGGGAAGTGAAGCAAGTGGGATGCTAGTAGCGGGCAGTGGGTTATCACCATATATGACAGATACTGCCTCCCAAGTGCCCTGTGATAAGAAGCACACTAAAAACATTGATGCTAAGTGCTAAAAATAAAACTGGACCAGGGAAGCAGAGGAGGAGGAGAACGGAAAGCCATTGTCCATTATTATTTTTATTATAATTTTCTGTTTTCCCATCTTGAGCATTACTAAGCATTACTAATCACTATTGTTTTGAATTGTTTTTAACTGTTATAGTTTACAATGTTTAATGGAACCTGCCCGGAGCAGACTTTGTCTAAGAGGGTGGGATAGAAATCTAATAAATAAATAAATAAATTGACCGAATTGACAGAGGTTGGTTCTTTTTGAAAGGGGAGAAGGTTGTGGGTGGATTTCTGGATTTATCTTCCGAAAATAGTTCACCTCAGCATGTTCAAAAATCTAAAATTCTTCTTCCCTAACTCTGAAGAGAGCAAAGGTATTTGATTTAGTTACTGCCGGCCATCTGTATCTGCTAGGCATGTAAAGCCTTCTTTTTTTCCTCCCAAAACCATTTACTTTGTTTTGCGATAGGGTGAGGTCCTTTGTCGGATTCTCAACAAGAGAAGAGAATGATAAGGTTTTCTGTGCAAATGTAAGCAAAACAGCACGAAGCACCACTTCAATGTAAATAATGCATCGACAGAAATAATGCTACTTCTGCAGAACATCAGTGGTTGCTCCTTTGTCACCTGGATTTTTAAGGATTAGAAGCACTACATGGTTGTTTGCATCATTTTTTTGACAACCAGCCAGTTGTTTTGAGCTTGCTTTGTTGTCTCTTGGGCTTCTCAATGTGAACATGCCATAGTGTTCCCCCACCCTGCTCTCAGCTGGAGATAAAGAATCTTGCAGGGCTTGAAAAATTATCACTCAGGTGTCCTGTTAGCTCAAAACAATCTTAATTAATGAGGATCAAGAAATTAACAAGGTTTTTTTTTTCATCTTGACTCCCTGCTGTTAATCAGGTGCAATTTTTAGCTATAAAGATACATGGGCAAAAGGCCTGTGGATATGTGGACTGAACTGGCCTCCAGCTATATTGTCTGTCAAACAGTGGAATAGCTGCGTATTGAAGGGCATCAAGGAAATCTTTGGTTTGTTTCATAAACAGTATAACTGACTGTTTCTTGTTATGTTGGCAAAAACGAGCTGACGAGTCTTTCCAGCCTGGACTTCTGCATGATGGACTGCGCAAAGAAAGACAGATGCATGATTGCTGTTGGCAACAAGGCTCTGGCTGAGCTGGAAGACAATAGAAAAGTATGGACAGGCTATAAGATTGGATACTTTCAGTGGCTCCAGGCCCAGAATATATCCTTATAAGATACTACAGTAATATTGTCCGCTGCAAGAACAAAGGGATGATTTACCTTCTGGAAATAAAGAAAGGTGGTACAATGCACTTTTCCTCCAAGCTTGCCATCTTGTTGTTGTTCAGTCGTTAAGTCGTGTCCAACTCTTCGTGACCCCATGGACCAAAACACACCAGGCCCTCTTGTCTTCCACTGCCCCCCGGAGTTGGGTCAAATTCATGTTGGTAGCTTTGATGACAATGTCCAACCATCTCATCCTCTGTCGTCCCCTTCTCCTCTTGCCTTCACACTTTCCCAACATCAGGGGCTTTTCCAGGAAGTATTCTCTTCTCATGAGATGGCAAAAGTACTGGATCCTCAGCTTCAGGATCTGTCCTTCCAGTGGGCACTCAGGGTTGATTTCCTTCAGAATGGATAGGTTTGTTCTCCTTGCAGTCCAGGGGACTCTCAAGAGCCTCCTCCAACACCACAATTCAAAAGCATCAATTATTTGGCGGTCAGCCTTCTTTATAGTCCAGCTCTCACTTCCATACATCGCTACTGGAAAAACCATAGCTTTGACTATGTGGACCTTTGTCAGCAAGGTGATGTCTCTGATTTTTAAGATGTTGTCTTTTTAGAACTGAATTTTAGATAAAGGTAAGGAAGCCAACAAGAATGCAGGAAAATTAGGAACTTCATTGGAGCAAAAAGCAATTGTTGCTTGAGACACAGTATCATAGTCATATTCATTCACACTCATATTCATGCTCACATGCAAATGCTTTTCAGTTTACTTATGCAGTTTTTACTTTTGCTCTGGCGCCTTTGAGCCTTTGTTTTGATTCTGAGAGAAGCCTCATTTCTAACAATGGAGTAGACTATTCCTTCTGGGAGATTCTACACCTTCCTTACTGTCTTTTATTATTTATTCCTTACACACACACATACAGTACACCGGTGATTTCACTACTTCATTTTACATTTTAATATTTTTCCTTCTCATTTTCCCCACCTGAAGTTTTTGGATCAGTACTTCTGCACATTCCTCTGTATCTTCAGGAACCTGTTCCTAGGAATAAGAAGTTATGTGTCTTTCTTTCTCACTATGTTCTTTCTCAGCTGGAACATAGTGAGCCTCAACAGGAGGGCTGGTGGAAGATTAGGGAAAATAGAATGTTTTATAAAGGGCTAACTGTGGCTAATTTTGCACAAATGTACTTTTATCTGGTACTTTCATACAGGTTGTTCCGCTTTGCACTTTTCATTTCACCATTGCACTGTATTATATTAGAAATTAATTGATTTTCCTTTGGTTGCTTTTATATTGTGCCTTCATTTTATGGATCTTATTCCCTGTTTATCTGCTGTGATTTACCTAAATCTTCCAATTAATTTCACCCGAGGACAGCTTCAGATCATCTCTGGCTAGACCTTTCGACCACTGGGGCAATTAAAGTACTGTACCTCATTTTCACCAGCTGCTTCCCATTAGGTACTAGGCAAAAGGAAGAAGAGGATAGGAGAGAGTGGAAAAATGACTGAGAGGAAGGATGATGTTGATGGCAGCGTTGTGTTTGTATTCTGTGTGCAACTGCATGGCACGTATCTGTGTCATGGATAAGAAGTGTTTATCTTTTGGCCAAGAGACATGGTGGTGCTGTGGAGTAATCTCCCGTCGCTTGTCCCAGCTCCTGCCAACCTAGCTGTTCGAAAGCATGTAAATGCAAGTAGATAAATAGGTACAGTGGTGCCTCGCTTGACAACGTTAATCCGTTCCAGTGAAATTGCTACAGAACAAAATCGTCGTCAAGCAAAAGTAAAAAGCCCATTGAAACGCATTGAAAACCACTCGATGCGTTCCAATGGGAAAAATACCTCAGCGTCCAGCGAAGATCCTCCATAGGGTGGCCATTTTCTGGTGCCTGTAATGCGAGGAATCCATCCTAAGCACAGCGGGGAGCCATTTTGAACAGTGGGCGGCCATTTTGAAACCTGACTATCAGCTGCTTTCTGATCGTCATAAAGCAAAAAATCGGTTCCCAAAGCAGGGAACCAATCATTGTGAAACGAAAAACCCCCATTCAATCATCATTTTGTGATCACAATAGCGATCACAAATAATACATCGTGAAGCAATTTCATCGTTAAACGGGGTAATCGTTAAGGGGGGCACCAGTGTACCACCACGGTGGGAAGGTAGCGGTGTTCCGTTTCTAGTCGTGCTGGCCACATGACCATGGAAGCTGTCTATGGACACATGCTGGCTCTATGGCTTGGAGACGGGGATGAGCACCACCCCCTAGAGTCGGACATGAGTGGACTAAATGTCAAGGGGAACCTTTACCTTTATTATCTTTTGGCCTGCGACTCTCAGAATCACCACAATCATGACCATTGCCTATGCTTTCTATGGGACTGTGGGAAACCCAAATGTTTCCTATGTCTGGTCTATGCTTGCTCGCTGCACTGTATGTGTCAGTGCTGAGGGCCCACAACCTTTTCCTCATGGCATGGAATGTTCACAAGTCTGAGTTATGTTTTTGTGTGTGTTTGTGTGTCTGAGAGAGAAAGGGAAAGATTGCAAGTAATGTACATGTGTATGCAAGGGCTAGAAAAAGGGGAGAGAGGCCACGTATTGGAGCTGATTGAATGAACTGATTCTCTCCCCCTTCCTTTTCTGCAGGTCCATATTTGTGGTTTTGTATCTTAATAAAACCCAATTTGAAGACTTTATAGGTAGAAGCAGGAAAGGGTGTAAGAAGGTTCAAGGAAAGCCAAGCTGTGCTACAGATTTCAATTCATTTCATTTATTTCCTTGCTTACATTGCTGCTTCAGGTAATAAGGAGGAGGACACATGCTTGTTAATACAGATGGGGACTTACCGTGGTTCGGCACAGTTCAGCTGACTGGGCCCAGAGGTATTGCATGGGTGCCCTAGCTTCTGCACCCTGCCTTTTCCTGAGGGTACCCTATCTGAAGCAGCGCTTGTCTCCTCCTTTGAGTGGGAGACCATGCAAAGAGGCAGGGCATGGAAACTGGGATGCCCGTGTAAAATCCGTGGGGCCCTGCTGGATATTTCTAAAGGAGGACAGTGCGAAAGCCCTGCTCGCTTTGTCATCTGTGTCTAGTCTGAAGAGAACAGTTTTTCCCATACTGTAAAGGGTCTCCATACAAAAAGGGACCCTAAAAAATCAGGGTCCCCAATGATGTCTCCACAAGTTCCTTCTTCAGAGAGAGCTGCTCCTCACAGGAGAAGAGGAATAAGAGAAGTGGATGGGACTGGTACCTTCTGTCCCCACGCAGGTTTTGTTAATTTACAGCACATAACAACTGAATGAAGCTTATGCTGCCGAAGTTTTATTTGCAGCCTTGCATGCTGCCTGTAGTTCATGTGGCTGGGAGGGACTTTCCTGGGCTGAAGTGATTGTGCATCTTTCCTGCACTGACCAATTGTTTCTTCCAGCCTTTGATTTCAAAGATAGCCCCACCTCTCTGCTGAGTGTTCTTTCCTCTCTTTCTTTGGTTGGCGGCAGTTGTTTGTTTGCAGTTGATCAGTTCAGTTGGTTGCTAAGTATGAGTCCAGTAAAGAAAGCAGCATACACAAATCTGTAATTTCAAGCAACTGTAAGTAAATAAATGTTTTTTTCTCCTTTCCCCTGCAAATGTTTCAGAGTGAGTTATTGAGACTTTATGTGCCAGTTAATGAGAAAGGGGTGGACTTTGGGAACTTGTAGCTATTATTCTCTGTGGAGCTCTGTACTTCTACTGCACAGCAAAAAGGAATTTTAAAACTCTGCAACAAATGCTGCTATGCATAAGCTATGTTTACTACGCAGTTCTTGCTGTGTGCTTTTCAGTAACTAATAGCTCAGCTTCTATTCCACTGGAATTTCTGGAACAGCTAATAATAATACTATTTATTATTTAAAGGTGCCTCAAGGACTCAATACTATACTATAATTATGCTAAAAAGAACCAACGCTGCCTGCAGGCTTACAATCTAAAGAAAGTGGAAGTACCTCTGAGAAGCTGCATTGTAGGATGTATGAAAATTTATTTGGAAAAGAATAGCTCAAAGGCTTATGTTTTACAATTTTAAGTATTAAAAACAGATGTTATATGTTGCTTGTAGTGAAGCTTTGTGTATTTTTTTTTTGTATTTTACTTTACCTGTGGTTTCATTATACAGTGGTGCCTCGACTTACGACCGTCCCTACTTAAGACCATTTTGAGTAACGATCAGCTCCGGCCGCAAAATTTGGCTTCAACCTGTAGTCAGAGCTTCGAGTTGTGCTGTGTTGTTTGTTTTTAGGTGATTTTTGTTTGCAGTCCCAGCGTGGAACTTGCTCTTTTTATTTTTGGGGTGTGTGTCTGTGTGTGTGTCTCTGTGTGTGTGTGTTTGCAGCCCCAGCGCGTTCCTATGGGACTTGCAGTGTTTTATTTTTATTTTTTTGGTGTCATTTTTTTTTTTGGCCGGAACGGATTAATCACATTCCCATGCATTCTTCAACTTATGACTGTTTTGAGTTACGTCCATGTTCTGGAACAGATTATGGTTGTAAGTCGAGGCACCACTGTATTATTTGCCTATGACAATCAGTCCCCATTAAACTAACTCAGTGGTTCAGATCCTGTTCTTAATATAGTGAGTTGCAATACATTAAGTAGATTGAATCTGGGGATTTGGTGAGACAACTCCTTCATAAATTATATTGATTCTAATGGGCCTACTCTGGTTGCGACCTACAATGCTAAAGTAAGTCACATCTAGCCGCCTAGAGTGGTCTTAAGTGACTAGATAGGCGGGATATAAATAAAATAAATAAAATAAATCTACAGTAGATCCATTTGAATCAAAGGACCTGAAGGACGAGTTGACTCATCAATTCCTCACTTGATTCAATGGGCCTATTCTAGAGCCACTTACTACACCAAGCAACAGGATTTCAGCCAATAGTCATGGCTGCAGGAAATGGCTGGGTTCTAGAGACCAAATGGGCAGAGGAACTAGAGACCAAATTGCTAACATGTGCTGGATTATGGAGAAAGCCAGGGAGTTCCAGAAAAACATCTACTTCTGCTTCATTGATTACAGAAAAGCCTTTGACTCTGTGGACCACAGCAAACTATGCAAAGTTCTTAAATAAATAGGAGTGCTTGACCACCTTATCTATCATCTGAGAAATCTATATGTGAGACAGGAGGCAACAGTTAGAACTGGATATGGAACAACTGATTGGTTCAAAATTGGGAAAGGAGTACAACAAGGCTGTATATTGTCCCCCGGCTTATTTAACTTATATGCTGAATACATCATGCGAAAGGCAGGACTGGAGGAATCCCAAACTGGAATTAAGATTGTCGGAAGAAAGATCAACAACTTCAGATATGCAGATGATATCACTCTGTTGGCAGAAAGGGAGGAGGAATTAAAGAACCTCTTAATGAGGGTGAAAGAGGAGAGTGCAAAAAATGGTCTGAAGCTCAACATAAAAAAAAAAAATTAAGATCATGGCCATTGGTCCCATCACCTCCTGGGAAATTGAAGGGGAAGATACGGAGGCAGTGACAGATTTTACTTTCTTGGGCTCCATGATCACTGCAGATGGAGACAGCAGCCAGAAAATTAAAAGACACCTGCTTCTTGGGAGGAAAGCAATGACAAACCTAGACAGCATCTTAAAAAGCAGAGACATCACCTTGCCGAAAAAAGGTCCGCATAGTCAAAGCTATGGTCTTTCCACTAGCAATGTATGGAAGTGAGAGTTGGACCATAAAGAAGGCTGAAGGTGAAGAATTGATGCTTTTGAATTGTGGTGCTGGAGGAGATTCTTGAGAGCCCCCTGGACTGTAAGCAGAACAAACCTATCCATTTTGGAGGAAATCAACCCTGAGTGTTCACTGGAAGGACAGATCCTGAAGCTGAGACTCCAATACTTTGGCCATCTCATGAGAAAAGAAGACTCTCCGGAAAAGACTCTGATGTTGAGAAAGTGTTAAGGCGACGACAGAGGACGAGATGGTAGGACAGTGTCATCAAAGCTACCAACATGAATTTGACCCAACTCCAGGAGGCAGTGGAAGACAGGAGGGCCTGGCGTGCTCTGGTCCATGGGGTCACGAAGAGTCGGACATGACTTAATGACCAAACAACAACAAGCCACTGTGACTTTCATGTTTTCCTTTACATGTATGTAGGAAACCAACAGGGTCCAGCCTGTGTCCATACCTTTCTCATAATTAATACAAAGCTAACTTAAAAGTCACTGAAAGGTTTTTATTTTTGTCCACAACTAGCTAAGCTGGAGATCAATAAATCCAATGCTACACCAGATACATTGTTTTGTAAACCTCAGGCCAGTAAGAATTGAACCATATTATAAGGGTTTTCAGTGAAGTTAGGTATGCATTCATATGTTTATCATGGGCAAGTCATTATTCTAGCTACTGGCACTCTTCTAGTCTCATGTGTGACAATTACAGCAGAACATAACTAGTTCTGTGATGGCAGTTGCAAAGCAAGGCCTTGAAAGTTGAACCCTGTTTTCCCCCTCAGGGTCAGTGTTAGAGCAGGGATCTGGTTTCTGTAGAATTTTTATGCCTTATAAATGAAACCTCTGCTGTCTTCTCTCAATATATCTCCTCTCTCTTGCTTGCTTCCAGGGTGCTTCCTTCCATCTTCCTCCTTTTTATCATTTCCCCCTCACACCTCTATTATCTTGCTTGCTTACTGGATGCTCCCCTCTGACCTCTGCCATATTCCCTAGCTTGCTTTGCTGTGTGTTCCCCTCTGATTTCTGCTGATTTTTTCTTTCTTTGTACCCTCACACCTCCACTCTCTTGCTTGCTTGCTATGTGCTTCTCTGTGGCCTCTGCTACCTTCTTTCTTCTCCTTCCTGCTTCCACTGCATTGCTGTGTTCTTCTTTGCCAAGTAAGGGCACCAAGTCTGGTCACAGTGTCTGTAAATACTGTATGATTTTGGACACCACAAGAAGGCATAAGCTGATCATAAAATCGTAAAAACAGGAGGTTTTAAATTGGGGTACTGTTCTTAATTTAAGAAACAATGGGAAATCTAATCAATGTATTAAATGATGAACTAAGCAGGCAGAAAAGCATCCCCCCTCCATGTTCACACTGGCTGTTCATCTAGTTCTCAACCTACTATTACTGAGAATTTCACAAGGACGTGAACCATCCCTGGATTAGAGGTGGGCAATACTTCAGGACATGAGATATCAAACGTTCATTGCATATTCCACTATGTGGATACATACTTGTCAGCCTGGAAAGGCAGCCCATCTAGGAGAAGGAAAACTCCAATTTCAAACTTCCACTGCCTTGTGGCTATATCCACTGATGGAAAAGGCTTCAGGAGTTAACCTCGAGGCAAAATCCGGAGCCGGAGTCCCGGAGGCAGTTTGTGTCATTCTGGCAACTCCTGTGACGTCGCTGGAACCAGTTTTATTGGCTCTTGTCTTTCCATTGGACTATTTCAGTGACGTGGAGAGGGGGGATTTGCTGCTTGGGTAACAGCCTATCCTCCACATTATTTTACTCAGGTTTCATGCTCTGGAGAGGACACTCCAGCTGCACATACAGCGTTGAATAGACACTGTTCCAAGTCCTCCATACAAAGCACATTTCCATAGTCTCTCGACACTGAAGGATGCCTATGAATACTTTTGTAAGGCCATAGAGGTAGTCCCTGCATATGACCTCTCACCCCACTTTGAGACATAGACAGATCTTTAATAACAATAAAAAAAATCTGTATGAAGTAAGTCTCTCTTATATAATCAGTTTAATTTATCAGTCTTATAGTATCAAAGAACCTGGGATAAAAACTAAAATTTTACCTCTATATGGTCAACCATCCTTTCCCCATTGTATCTCATTCCCAGTATTTGCCTCCTCCATCGGTCTCCTTTCCTATCTGTCCAATTAATGAGTGAATTAATTAATTAAAAATATATTCCTCCTTGTATTATTTCAACAACTTTAAAGGCAGCTGCTAACAATTGAGAAAAACAACAACAAAAAATAAAACCTGGAGCAATCAATAAAAGCACATCAAAAAATAAAAAAGCAGCAGTAAGCAGTGAAATACTTCTATCAGCAACATAAATCATTTAAACATTAAAAGCCTGGCAAACAAAAAACTCTTACCCTGCTTTAAACTTAGTAAATTATATGCTAGGCACACAGGTGGTGAAGTAACATCCCAAAGCTGCTATGGCATGACAGAAAAAGGGTTTTTTCCCCCTTCTTATTGCCAAAGCCACAATAATCATCTACCAAAAAAAAAAAAAAAAAAAAATTGAGCTGGAGCAGAATGCTTTAAATATCCCTTACATCCAGGCCTGGATGAAAACATTTTGTTGGCTGAAGTGAATGCTGGAATTTATTTCTATTTGGGACATGAGAACAGTAGACTTTTGTAGTAAGTGAAAGTTAGCAACTTTCAACACACACCTGTACTCTCAACATCTGGTATTGAAGATAGCATCCTTGCTCTACCTAATATTAAGGACAGATCTGTTACAGTTGCAGGTTTGATTCACTTTAAAGGCAATAGGCATAGGATTTTTGGATTTTTTTTTGGACTAAACAATGCCATTATTCTCCATTCTCAGATTTCCACTTGATTCGCACCCACAGAGGCCTAAATGTAGCTCACCTAAAGCCTAGGATAGGCCTAGCTCCACTCTAGCTTCCTGTGCAGAAAGGAAGCTGCACCTCTGCAATTCCATGCCTACAGAGCAACACTTTCAACTGGGCCCAAAAAGAGGAGAATGAACCATGAGTGCAAATTCTCTGTACTGTGTCCTTAAAAACACTGCCACAATATCTTAGTGTTGTCATAAAAATCTGTAAAGTGTAGGAACACCTGAAGTGACTTTCACAAGTTGTCTGGTTTGAGCTTATTATAAAATTCTTTCTGGTTCAATAAACAACTTCCTGGTAAGAACTGCTATCCTGCAATACAGATTCTGGGAACCCCAGAATTTTCTACCTCAGTTTCTTGGTATTTCAAGTCGTCTGTGGATCACCCAGTCAAGGGAAATTCTAATTCAAAGATGGCAAGAGAAAAAGTGAAAAAGAGACAGGAAAGAAGACTGCACAAAAGAGAATGTATGTCTCTGTGTGGATGAGGTGCAGCTAAATAAATTAAAAGGAATGGGAATGGCCCCCAGAGAACTCCCCTCCACCCAGTTGTCCGCTCAACTGAGAGATATTCAACATCACCCTACTCTGTTAGTTACTGAATATTTTATACTTTGGCTACAAAGCTCCATTTGTATTCTGTTTCCCTCTTTCGTCATATCTATTATAAACGAGCAATGTCTGGGAAGTCTCTCAGGGAAGATTTACCTGGATGGCTATGGATATTTTATAGTCAAATTGTGGAGAGTAAACTAGCTTTTTGAGTCATGCAGCAAAGAATAGGAAAGGGAAAAAAGGTAATAAAATGGTTATTAAAAAAATAAATACATGTCAGTTGTAGGTAGTCTCCTTCCATGGTGTAATTAGACTCTGCCACACTACATTGTGGGTATGCATAATACACATGGACAACTTGACAAGGAACACTATGGTTTGTCTGCCATATTGTGATGATCTAAACTTAAGCAATGGTTCTCAACCTTGGGTAACCCAGGTATTCTTGGACTGCAGCTTCCAGAAACTCTGACCAGTACAGCTGGTGGTGAAGGTTTGTGGGAGCTGCAGTTCAAGTACACTTGAGAAGCCCAAGGTTAGGAACTACTGTTCTAAAGGAATCAAAATCCTTTGGTCAATTCAGTCCAGTTTCTTTTGTCCTTGCTACAGCCAAGTCCACAATTCAACTTGTAGTTTGATAAAACTGGTCAAGTCATCAGACTTCCAACATTTGGACAGTGGAAGGACTGGTTATCTTCCAGTTAATACTGACAATCTGGGGAGAATCTTAGTTTCCATTTCAGGATATAAAACACGTTTCTTAGCATCATACCTTGTTCTAATGTCTCCATAGCTTTTTTTTTTTTGCTGCAGTGCATTTGGAGTCAGCTTACTTTTGATAGGCCCAGTCTCTATACTTGTAAATTTTCAGTGACAACTGAAACGTCCCCTATTAACATTACAAGGAAGCAGGTTCTCTGAGAGACAGTCAGTTCCTACTACACAGCAAAAGGGGATGAGCTGCCAGCCCTGTTCTCATAACACCACATGAGTTCTAAATAAGATCTGCTGATTTAACCACCTCTCATCCATTGGCATGTGTTCCTTTATTGCATGAGTGGACGTACAGGTTTACTACCTGCAGGTAGGGTGGGAAGATTCACTGGGATTCCCCTCCACCCACTAGGGGGCTACCACCTATTGCTGCTGCTGTGCTATAAATTTCAGCAGTGAGGCGATGGGGAAAAGCTAGAATTTGAAAAGAAAGCACAGGCTTCCTGCCTTTTTTGGCACAGCATTGCAGGAACCTGGCAGTATCATAGGAAAAGTGGTGGCAAGCCTTGCCAAGAGGGGCAGGAGATGCTGTATTTCACCTGTGGACCACATGTTACCATCCCTGATTTACCAATTTGTTATAGACCATCAAATTTTCTTCTCAAACTATTCTTGCCATTGTTACAGGAGGTTGTCATCTCAGCTTCCTACAGGTGTTAAGACAAGGACATGAACAAGCAGCTTGAAGTTGGGACTTCAATTGGGGTGTGGCTGGGGAGCGTGACAGCAAATGGGCAAATGTCCAAGACGCTGAAGTAAACCAGTGTACAGTCACTTGGGCTTCTTCCATTTTCAAAATGTCCCTTGAACAACAGAATGGGGAAAGGATAGGATGAACTACAACCCTAGTGTCAGACAAGTGGAAGTGAGCAAGATAATTCTATGTGAGTTCCTACTGTGACAATTAAATGGCTTTTTAATGAGGAGTCTGAGAGAGCTTCTAGGTTTCTAAAGACAGAGCATCTCTATGATAAAATAACCAAGTGCTAAAGGAAGATCTTTGATGATATGTCAGCCAGATGCCTGAGGAATGAAGAAGGCAATTTTTAAAAAAGCGGTATCTCTCACATTTATGGAATAGAATAGTATTTACTGTTTTAAGACAATGCAATATAATAGGACATAATAATGTTGTAACAAGAATTAGTGTAGGTTATGTTTATCTCATGATAATTGAAGCCATTACTTGAGTATGTGAAATGGCTATCACAAATCATTCTTACTTATCACTTCAGGCAACTGTTGAGCAAGAGGCAAGCTGAGAAGTGCTCAAGTCAAGCTAACATATGTTCATGCAATCTCATTTATTTCATGAAATATCTTTTCTTATTAGGAACACTAATACAGAGATTGATTGATTGATTGATGGATGGATGAATGTACCACACCACTATGCAATGCACTATTCTGGGTGGTTAACAAATGATGAAATTAAGTGTTACATACAGCACTGATGGTACCTGTCTGTCATGGGTTTGGAGGGAAAGTTCCATCCTATGGGGAGTGGAAGGCGGGACATCAGGGGGGAGGAGCTGTACTGTATATATGTTTGGAGCCGGTGTGGAGAGTGAAGAGTTGGAGTCTGTGTGTCAGACTGGGTACAACTGTGTGTCAGTTAGTACATACCTGATAGGTTCAGGTCTCTTTCTAGGTAGCCAGAACTGATAGGTTCAGGGTCTGTGCGTTACTTTAAAGTGTTCTGTGTGAACCAAACTGTTGTATGTATGATTGAGACTAAGCCACGTTCCAGTTTCTTATTTACCTGATCTTTTTATCTACCCTGTTTGTTATTTAAATAAACCTTGTTCTTTTGTTTAGTAAAATCCATTCCTGGTCTGTGTGACTCCTTATAGGGAATGGTTGGTGGCAGCATAATTATAGTGTGGCATACTCCAGTAGGTCTGGGGTTGTCACATTAAGCAACAAAGCAAAACAACAGAAAATCATAAAATAAAGACAAAGACAAATCAAATGGACAAATCATTTCTGACAATCTAAATGGAAGTAAGCTTAATTATAAAAAGAAGCTATAATGAATTCTCTATCCAACCTAGAAAAACAGGGAGAGGGAGGGAAGGAGAGAAATGTAACTATGTGAATTTAGTTTTGAGAATGGACCCATTAATGCCCCTTATTACATGATTAAGGGGTTATTTTAATTCCTCCCAAGCAGTCAGAATCTCTCTACCTTGTTTGGTTTTTGAATAATTCAAAATCTATTTATTCTTCCCTCTGAACATTTCATGAGAACTCTCAGAACATTAAAGCAAAGCAGTTCAATCATCTTGCACAGGTTTAACAGATCTTTGGAACTGCCAGTTGGAACCAGAAGATGCAGAAATTTGCTCCAAGTCCTAGTTCAGAAACAAAACATAATCTTAAGGGGCGTTAAAATATATGAACGCACAGTATAACAAATGAATGGGATTGGGTATGAATCAAATGTACCCACATAATGTTTTCATGGAATTTTCAGGAGCTGAAATCAAAACTTAACATTTTGTCTGTCCCAAACTGTGTTAAGCAGTGTTCAGGTCATCATCACTAGTGCAGTGTTTGAACCATCAAAGATGACAGTGATGCTAATGATGATCTATTCTCCAGTGGTTGATTATGATAGCACTGAGCACTCTCTAAGGCTGACTCATCAGAATCTCTGACGCTCCCTTTTATTTGTCGTTGTTACATTTATGCTCCGCTTTTCTTACACTGACCTCAAGGCTGTATGCATGGCAATCCTGTGAAATAAGGGAGGCTGAGAGCCTGTAGCCGGCCTAAGATCACTCTGTTTTACGGCTAAATCCAGATCTCGAGCCCTAGTTGAACACTGCAAGTACTACAAGATATGTAAACAGTCTGAGCCGTTCTGTAGTAGGCAATCTTTTTCAATAGTAGGCACACTGAAGTTGTTTGGGGGAGATTTTTATTAATGATAAAGATGTAACTGAAGGAGTGGCCAAGGTAATAATTAGCTAGGTATAGACAAGACAGTCCTATCTGCAGACTGAGACCTGCATTGGACAAGCATAGAAGGCGTTCATAACAAAAGGTAAGGACCAAAATACATTTCTCTCCCCCCTCCCCAATATTTGAGAGAACAAACTGTCTACCAACAGGGTATCCATGGGAACCTCAGGCACTTGCTTTGTAGACCAAAACAAGGGCTTCAAAGTGAGAAGTATGGTCTAACTGACACTACAGATAGGCATTGTATTTAGAAAAGCAGCTTGCACTGAAGAAATTATTTATCTAGGACAGTGGTTCTCAACCGGGGTAACCTAGGTGTTCTTGGACTGCCATTCCCACAAACCTTCATGGCTAGCTCTGTTGCCTGGGGTTTCTGGGAGTTGTAGTCAAAGATTACCTGAGTTATCCAAGATTGGGAAACACTTGCTTAGGACAGTGTAAATAAGGAAAGGGTGATGTGACCCTACACCTAGAAAAATTCTGCTCTTTCTTCCTAAGAGTAAAGAGGTACAAAATACTGCCTTCCAGCTTGATGAAATGTGATGTTTTCAGAGAGAGGAATATGTTAATTAACTCTGTTCACAAGCCCTATTTACCAACAGATAGACAAACTCCTGACTGAGCCCTGATTTTTCAGTGAGCCTCCAGTCCAGCAGGTGATTAATAACTTAGCGGGTTTCAGAAAGAGTGCATTTATTATTCAAATTAATGAAATTATAATCAAGAGGTGACAAATTAGCAATTGCTCCTTGACTGAATGTGGAAACTCATTAGGCACTTCTGTGACATTCACTGAGAGCTACAACTTCATCTCAGCAGAGACAGGGGTAAAGTAAGTGTGTGTGTGAGAGCGAGAGCGAGAGAGAATGAATGTCTTGTGAAAGGACTTTGCTACATAAAAGCAACCTCTTCTAAACAATATTTTTGCCACATTCCTGGGTCTTATTCATCCTCTCTAAAATCAAAATAGCAATCAGAGAGTCCCTATTGATGTGTATACTATCTCTGGTTAAACAATCCTACTAGAATTTTTTTTCAATCCACAACACACAGGTATACTCACAAAATAATTACTAACTTGTCCTATGGCAACATCTCAGTAAAAGTGGCAGAAATGTGAGAGTATAAGAAATGTAACTCTGTACTCTCCGAGAACATGCAGAGAGGAGGTCAGAAATTGGTGAGCCTGTACCCCAGAGAGAATAGCAAGATGTGGCTACACAGATGTTTGCAACTGCCATGGCACATTTGTACTCTCGCTACAAAGTTTAAACTAAGATCACGTTTCTAACACTTGTGGCGTACTGTAGAATATATCTCTGAAAAAAAATGCAGGGACACTATTCTAAAGGCTTAGAATCTATAAACACAAAGCTGGCTGACCATGTTCAGTAGTGGAGTATTATAGAAAAACATTATTTGCTTGCCTGAAGGCATTTTTCACTATTTAATGCATGCAACTAGAGATGGGGGTATTCGTATATGAATACAAATATCCCCCTCCTGAGGTGCAAATAACGAGGGTCCGCCTCCCTGGGGCCAGACCGACCACTCATGATTCTGTCACTGCTGTGAGCTCCGCAGTGCCTTCCCATCTCTCTGTTGCTCATGACGGATTAGCCACTCTGCGACCTGGCAGAGAGGTTCATCATCCCGCCTTCTGCCAGGACTGGCTAATCTACCGCAAGCAACAGAGCAATAGGAAGGCTCCACAGAGCTCGTGGCAATGATGGAATCATGAGTGGTTGGTCTGGCCCCAAGGGGCTGGACCCTTGTTATGTGCACCTGTGGGGGGGACATTCGTATTTGAATACCCCCATCTCTACATGCAACAATGAAAGGTTGGGCGGAGTGTGGGGAGTTGCCATTCAGATGTAGATAAGGGCAAAGGATTTCCAACTCAGTAGTTGACTCCAGTGTCCCTTTTCAAACAGCATAGTTTGCAGAAATCAGCACCAGGATATAAAGTGGCCACTTGCTGACTGTCACCCACAGAGAACAAATCTGGCACACTCTACACTACAGAGTATTTATTATTCCACTGTAATAACACAGTAAATAAAACATTCCTCTGAGCCTCAATGTGCTCTTTCACCATCCATTCAGTAGTTCTCCTTGAATTCCACTCACCAATATGCTTCCCATACATGTGATAATAGAAGGAAACGCAGAATCTGGATGTCATGTTGTACATGGGGCTGATTAACCTGGCTTTGTCATCCTTCACTCGGGGTGCAGAGGCTTCGATGAACATGTAGTAGCCTGAACAGCAAAGAAACAAAGTTAAGAAAAAGTAATTACTTTCACATTGCCCTCTGAGTCAGCAGTGTGGGGAAATATAAGCTTATAGCTAGCATTTAGGATGCTTCCAGACAAATTTAACAGAGTCTGGCTAGGCGTGTCATTATGAATTTTGCCTTCCTGTGCAGGTCCATTTTTACATATGTTTATTTAATGGGCTAAAGAAATCATAACTCTTTTATCTTCTATTCAGCAGAGCTAAACTATCATAATACAGCTGAACAAAACTGACTGTAGAATGAATTTAATATGATAAGAAAAGAAAAGAATGCAGAAGACCTCACTAGGTTGGCTCTACAGAAAGGATAGATGAAAACATTGTTGGGCTGAAACTCCCATTAGCCATAGCCTTCAAAGGCAATGGTGAGGAAAGTTGGGAGTTGTAGTCCAAGAACCTCTGGAGGACACCAATGAATTCAACTGCTCCCCTCCAGCATACTATATTAAAAGCAAATGCTGTGGAGATATATTAGCATATAAAGGAATGTAGACCAAATACTCTTAAAAGAAAATGTATAACATATAAATCTAGCAACTTTGATGGATAGAAAACAGCTTTTCATGCAAGGTTTTTGATTTGGGGTGCACAGGCGATCACGTCTGCTTGGGACATTAAATAATTTAAGATCTAAGAACAAATTTGAGCTCCAAAACTCTCTTTCCAAACTGGAGGTATGGACATTGAATGTGATGTGTAATGGAGCAAATTTTTTTTCTAGCTTAAGGGATATGGAAGTTATGAGAATGTACCGTGGAATGTAATGAAGTCCTAAGAGCATTCTCTCTATTTCGTCTAGAGAAGAACAAGGCTATGTGAGCAGCCAAGATAGAAATGGCCACAGCAAGGATGGGGAGACTTTGGCTGTTCAGATATTTTAGACCTCAACTCCCAGAAGTCCCAGCCAGCAGGTAATGGTAAAATGGTGAAAAACATATGCAAATACTTGGAGGGTCAAATGTTTTTTCACATATGGCCCATTGCTATATCCATTAGGTGAAAAAGAGGTGATCTAGGGATAATAAGGAGCTAGGCTTACTTGCTTACTTCTCAAATTAATTATTAGTTCATTATAATACTTCTAACATTACACTCTCCCTTTAAAGGCTGAAAATACTGCATCCTAGGAGATTCTGACACAAGGAACTGGAAATTTCAGTGGGCTGTCCTGTGAGAAGCTGGTCTGCTCATTTAAAAAATTCCTTCCCTCTGTCTGGCTCCTCTCCTCCATGAGTTCAAAGTGGAACAAGGCCATTTGGCAGCAGGCAATTAACCAGTAACAAGGACCAATGCTCCCTGGTTCTCCCTAAAGAAAGCATTGGGAGTTTTAATTGGGTATTTAATTTGAATAAGAAGTATGCAATTTACTGCCTGTTCATAGTACTCAGTACAGAGGGCTCTCTCTCTCTCTCTCTCTCTCTCTCTGTGTGTGTGTGTGTGTGTGTGTGTGTGTGTGTTTGTGTGTCTGTCTTTCTGTCTGTCTGTCTGTCTGTCTGTCTGTCTGTCTGTCTATAAAAATAATCTATTTTATGCCCAAGTCCCAAGGGCGGCCTATGATACTGAAAGCTAAACTGTGCTTTGGCAGGACTTCTAAAATCTAGATGCAGTGGTTCTCTGTCTTCTGTATGTCACCACAGCAGGGCTTCTCAGGTATAGGTTTTTGCTACCAGACAATCTTAGGGTCTCAACCTTGGGGGAGGGGAGGGATGAAACAGGGAAGGAGAAACAATAACCTGAACTTTAGAGTACTATGAATAGATGAGAATCCCATTTCAGCTCATTTTTTAAATAATGAGGTACACAAATGTCTTCCTATTTGGGATGGAAAGGGCTTGAGAGAATAAAGATTCAAATGTGGGAGAAGCCAAAAACCAACAGATTTATCCACCAATCCACACCTGGATCTTTGAGTGTTTAACTGTTAAAAACCTATGTTTGAATTCCTGTGTATTCAGTCACATTGATGTTGAACTAGGATTGGCTCTCTTTGTAAGGACTTCTAATCTCTACCATCTTTAGGGCAAGTGAGTATAGTGTGGTCCTCTCCACGCTGGGAAAAGCTGTCTCACTTGAATCAGTCCATGTCAGTTAATCCGTGAAAAAATTGCCGAATGTGCACCCTACCTATTTAGAAGAGAAATAAACTTATAATAAATGCAAAATTGAGAGATTGTCTCTTTCTTATTCAAGACCCAACTGATACTGCAACATTCACACGAGAGGCAAGCTGTTTGGAATATGGATGTCTGAAGGAAATGGATCCCTTAAAAGTACATAAAATGGGAGGTGATGAGTGTGTGGATGAGGCAAATGGCTAGTGCTCCTTCCTAGGTCATGATGGAGGGGTGAATTTCTGAGTGACAACACAGACTCCTCCTGCTCATTCACTTCCCGTTCCCTGCAAGAGCCCCATTAGGAGGGAGTAACAAATAGAAGAACGCAGAAGGCACAACTTGGCAAAGCTCAGAGACAAGAAGCTAGAATCAAATATACCTTCTGGTGTCCCGCTGAAGTCCATGGTTGGGCCTGTATTAGCCGAGCGCTTGGGATCGTGGGTTAGACCACTCTGACGAATCCAGTCAAAGTTGTCTGTTGTGTCCTGTGTATAACCACATATTTTCTCATCCTCAAAGTGGCAGGTGTTACCTGTATGCAGGAAGGAAAACTGTTCAATTAAGGCTTCCAAACTTCCCTGGTCCAACGGGATATGCAGGAAGCAAAAAACAATTCCTGGATGTCTGCTGAAAGAACAACCCCTTCTCACTGTTGGCCATGCTGCAAGGATTGGGGAACTTGAGAGCAAATGTGTGCATTTTTTCAATTTTCTGATTAAAGGTAAATTTGGTGCCCTCTAGATATCTTGGACTATGACTCCCACAAGCCTTAGTTAGTACAAACAATGCTTAGTATCTGTGAAGATTCTCAATCATCCAGGTGTGGTTATCTGGAAGTGGAGTCATGGCAAAATGAGTACATCTTGGTCATCAAATGGTCACCCTCTCCACCAGAAGCAGCCTCAACCCGGACCTGATATGCCTGCTCTTGGACCTGTGTCTGAGCACCACTCACTTCACCTACAAAGGTAATCTTTACAGACAGAAACATGGCTGTGCCATGGATTCTCCAGTGTCACCCATTGTTGCCTACTTATACATGGAAGAAGTGGAAAATAAGATACTAAATATCTTCCAGGGGATCACTCAGAACCATTGGTTCAGGTGTGTGGATGACACCTGGATGAAGATCAAGATTCAGGAAGTACAGGCCTTCACAGACCACATACAGGCAGTGCACCCAAATATCAAGTTCATCAGGGAGATACCAAAGACAACTGGCTGGCTTTCCTAGACTGTGCAGTCATCATAGGATCCAACGACAGCTTAGGAATAGAAATCTACAGAAAACCTACACACGTTGATCAGTACCTCCATTTGACTCTCATCACCCATCGCAACACAAACTAGGGGTCATCAGGATGCTAAACCATAGAGGAAGAAACATCATCACCTCCACAGAAGCCAAGAAGGAAGATAGATATCTGAAGATAGCCCTTAAGGCCTGTGGAGATCCAAAATGGGCTTTTAACAAGGCAGTGTTGGCACCCAGCAGGACAATGGAACTGCCTGAGATCCAGAGCTGATGGAAGAATCTGGTCATTCCTTACATGGTGGGTGTGTCTGAAAAGCTCAAAAGGATTTTTGGTAAACACCACATACCCGTGCTCTTCAAACCCACAAACACACTAAGGCAGAGACTCATCCACCCAAAAGACCGGACACCAAAACACAACATGAGTAATATGGTATATGCGGTCCAATGCAAAGAGGAGTGTTTGGAGCGCTACACTGAAGAAACCAAACAGCCACCAAACAGGAGAATGGATCAGCACAGGAAGGGCAATGGCGCAGGACCACAATCAGCAGTGTTCCTTCATTTGAAGAACAAAGGACACTCATTTGATGACCAAGATGTACTCATGTTGGACTGAGAAGATAGGTAGTTTGAGAGAGGGGTCAGGGAGGCCTTACATGCGCATATAGAAAATCCCTCACACAACAGATACAATCTGTCTGCTATTTATCATGCTGCCCTTTCACCCTTCTCCAGAAAGATCAGGACCGCACACACCAGAAAGACCACTGTTAATGACCATTAAGGACCCATGACAATGGGTGGAGAAGGACTGCAGAAGTGGGATTTTCACTCACCCCCAGTCTTTTGTCCATCTAACTAACCTATTCAGGCCAGGGGGAAGTGAACCCAATGTGGAGGATATATTAGGGTTCTCATACCAACTGTCCTCAGACTGAGGAAGCAACTTGGATGAGTAGCAAAATGTTTCAACCTAAGAAGAAAGTAGTCCAATGGACCCAGGAAACAATGCTTAGCTATTAAGGTGGCTGCAATCCAAAACTTTTGGAAAGCAACCTCTTTCCTAAGCCATCTTTAGTTTTTCCATGCTGAAGCTACTAAAGAACACTAGCAAGTTCCAATACAGATATACAGTGGGGTCTCTACTTAAGAACTTAATCCGTATTGGAAGGCGGTTCTCAAGTTGAAAAGTTCTTATGTTGAATCTGCATTTCCCATAGGAATGCACTGAAAACCGATTAATCCGTTCCGGCTGTTTTTTGTCCTTATGTACAGGCACGTTTGTACGCTGAAGCATTCGTTCTCATAGGAACTAATGCAAAGCCGGTTAATCCGTACTCTACCACTAGGGGGAGAAATTTTTTTAAATCTAAGAGATCTGCCTAAAATGACCTAAGGTTAAAAAAGGGCAGGAAAGTTTTTTCCCCCCGTTCTTATCTTGGAGCTCCGTTCTCAAGTAGAAGCAAAATTTAGTGAACGGAGCTGTTCTTAAGTTGGATTGTTCTTAAGTAGGGACGTTCTTAAGTAGAGGTTCCACTGTACTAGAGATCACGTGTGCTTATTCATCATTGCTTCTACCATATTTTCATATTCCTGTGAATACAACAACCACTGATGTTTATAAACAAGGAAATACATAAATACAGTTGTGGATGAAAACTGAAAAAGTCTAGATAAAAGTTCATTCAGAAGGAAGGGCGGCTGCAAATCTATGCCAAATAGTTTAAATAAAATAGTTTAGCAACCAGGAAAATTTATCCTTAAAGGTAGTTAAATGATTTTGTAAAGATTATGAGGCCATCAATTAGGTTAACTTAGTAGGAATCTTGTTTTGGGATTGTGATTTTCATTTATCCTCTTGTCACCAATAAATTTTCCCCATAATGCAAAAACTGCGAGAAAGTTTCACATTACATACGAGAATTAGAAAATGTCAGGGGATAACAGTGGATCTCCTGCAATGGAGATGAGAAGGAAACGAGATGTACAGCAGAAGAGTCTTAAATTTAAAGATAACTACTGTATTTTGAAAAAGATACACAAAGAAATGCAAAAACATAAAGAGACAGGACACAGATGGAGATGTGGCCAATTTTGTTACTTGGGCTCAATATGTTACTCCAGTATGTAGTTCTATATTTGCTGATTTTTGCATGAGGAATGAACAAACTTTTTTTCAGTAGGGAACAAAATCTTCAATATAATCTGCTGGATTTATACTGAACATACCAGCAGAAGAAGGGGCCAAATCCAGGAACAGAAAACTGCAGAGAAGAAATATAGGTGAGCCTTTGGTACCCACCATCTCTCTCCCTTCCATTCCCCTTCCCTCACACCAAGCTACAGGAAATAAAAGATTACTTTTATAGACATCTGATTTGGACTCTTGAAATAAGACCAAAGGCCACACAGATAATGCTAAGAGCTGCTTGGGTCCTACCCTCTGAACTTACAGAAATCAAGTTTTCCCCATCTTCCATGTGGCAATCTTTCAAATATTTGAAGGAAAATATCAGTTTGTCACCCAGTCCTCTCTTCCCCAAGCTAAACATACTTAATTCCCTAAATATTTCCTCATAGGCCTTGGTTTCCAGAACGTTTACAATCCTTGTTGCCTCCTCTTTTGGTGGCCAGAACTGGACATAGCATTGTAGCTGAGATTTGAATAAAGTGGTCCCATTACCCACTTCGATTTAAACGCCACCTTTCTGTTGATGCAGCCCTGCATTGCATTTGTTTTTTCCCTCCAAGGTGACACTACTGACTCATGTTCAGCTTGTAATCAACTAATAGTTTTAGATACTTTCAGATACTACTACCAAGCTAAGTGACACCTATCTTACATTTCTGAATCTGATTTCTCCTGCCTAAATTTAGATCTTTACATTCTTCCCTGTTATAGTGTGTTTTGTTTGTTTTGGTCCAGTTCTCCAATCTGCTAAGTTTATCTTTGATCCCAACTTTGTCTTCTGAACTGTGAGCTACCCATCCAACATGGGTATCATCCGCATGAGCATCCCTCACTCATAACATTTCTCTCTTTCTCAATTTTTGTTTGCTTTTTTCACTTTTAGCCATTTGCAATAAATGGCACAGAACGGATTTTAAAGTTATTTAATTAATTAATTAATTATTTAATTAATTGTTTTTATTTATATTATTTTAATCAGATAAATAAATAAAATAAAATAAATATAAAGTAAGCTAGGCCAAGAAATAAATGCGCCTTTTCTAAGAATTCATTAGTGTGGTGTGCAGAGTCCTATCTATCCAGCAACAGCGAGGGTCGTACCTAAAAGAACGGTTTGCAACAGCTGAGTGAACAGGGCTAAAGGGCTGTCTCTGGTGAACCTTGGCGGCATGTGAGGGCATGAAGGGCCTCATGGAGGCTCAGCTGGCTGGAGAAGAGAGAGTGAATGAACAGCCACTGCCGCCAAAGGGAGCTTGGCTGGCCACTTAACTGCTAATTAACCCTGACTAAGTGCTCTCTACGCAGCCCATTCATTTCTAATTAGCATCCTAATCCAAATTAGCCACTGTTTGTGAGGCTGACTGCTGGGGACTGCCCAGCATCTGGAGCTGGAGGAGAAGCGAGACCTGCACGCAAGAGATCTGAGACTGTGGGAATCACGGTAAAGTATCTTTGTGGTTTATTTGATCTTTCTTGTGTCCAGATCTGAGAAGTGGGAACCAAGGCAAGACAGCAGCTGCTTAGCAGCCGTTCCAAGACGTTATGTGAATGAGATGGCTGGGCTCCAGTTCCAGCAGCTCTGATCGGACACGCACACAGTCCTGCTACAGAGAATGGCATTAAAGGCTGGTGTGCATGAGTCCTGGTAATTTTTCGACACCACCCACTTCTTAATTATTGCCAGAGGTTGCTGTGGCTGGATGGTTCTAAGAGGAGAAATCGCAATTCCAGCTCATGAAAGAAAGCACACCATCAGAAGCTGGAAGGCTTTTTGAAGGTTGCTCAACGACTCCTACTTCCCACCTTTCCCTCACTAGCAAAGCAGGATTTGCCATGAATGAATTCATCTCCTCCATATCAGTGTGAGGGACTCATTAACTAATCAAATTAGAACAAATATGAATGTGGCAGTTCAGACTTGTACATAAGACAAGAAAGGATGAAGAGCTGAAATGCAGTATGGAACAAGTAAGGAACATGCGGACATGTGTCAACGTTAAAATACCGCAATGAATTATCACCAAAGAAGCTTGGACATTGTCTGGTTAGAGAATTTATTTCACATCACGCGTGGCTCAAGCCATCCTCAGTATGGACAAAACTGTGCTCTCAACATTGGATCAAGAACAAAGGACACAGCATTGAACAGATGGTCAGCTCTGGCAGCACTGAGGCCACCCATATCTGTTCAGGGATTAAATCTCCTTCACACTTTATCTATGGTAGGGGAAGAGATTTTATTTCAGGCCCACCCATGCCATACCATACAATACTTAACACTGCCAAAACTGGCAGCTCCTGTTGCCTGCTGATTGGGTTATGGGAGCAGAAATGCAGGTCTATAACTCAGGCCCCATGCTATCAAAATTTAGAAAGCACCAAAACCTAGAGGCGAAATGCATTGGGGAAAAAAGTCTCTTGCCAAAATTGCCAAATCTGGCTCTGCAGAGATACATCCAAACCACCCATTAAAGGCATGTTTGAACTGACTGCTTGTACACCTCATGTTCTCAGCTGCATTTTTCAGGATCACATCTTAGGATAGAAGCCCTGAAGCAACTGAATAAGGAAATCAGAAACTCATAGTATAAGAGCAGAACAGGAACCTTTCTGGATCAGACTAATATTTAGTCCAGCATTCTGTTCACATGATGTTCAACCAAAGGTCTACAGGAAGCCCGGCTGCTCATGTTCTCCAGCAACTGGTATGACAAGGCATATTGCTATTGCATTTAATCCAGTGATTGTCTCTTTGGAAAGTACTTATTTAAACACCCAGAGGAAAACTAATCAAAAGTTTAAGAAATGAAACAGAGGGAAGAATTTAAGGAGGCAGAATGTAATCAACAGAACTGGGATTTGATCAGGGCATTAGTGTTGGTAAGCTAAATCAATTTTAAAATGAAGAAGAAGGTGAAGAGACCACCGTGGGAGCAAGTCAGACCAGGAATGGAGTCAAGTTATTTCTCAGAATTAGATTTTGTTTGTTATGGTCATGCTTGTTGGTTGTGTAATATCAAGATATTTATAAAGTAAGCATCTCCTCTACCTATTCCTCCACAGTCTCTTTGGGCAGACAATATTACACAACCCCACTGCACAGACACATCCTAATAAAATTAAGCATGAACGTCTTATTAGCCAAAGAGAAAATACATGAAGAAATAATTATAGTAAGTGATTCTCTGAGCCTGTAAATTAATCAACATTATGTGTCCCTGGATCAGATTGCCATGAGCATTAATCATCTAATCTTTGCCTTTCATTCTAAAAAATGGGACATTCCTGGCAAAGGTTTACTTTGGATAACTGTATGTGATAGCAGCTCCTCCACCCATATAAGCAAAAGTCTCCCTCTCTCCAATTCCCACAAACAGCAATTATGGAATTTAGCATAGGAGGAAGGAAAGATCACTACAGATGTTCTGCACACAGCCTTTGTGTGCTAAAGGATCAGATTCTGGCTGAATTCCAGACTTGCTCATAAAATTAATTTTGGTCTATAAGGGTCTTGAGGTTAACATTGTGCTTTAAAAGAACATAATATAAAGGAATATCTTAATCACAGCTAAAGAGTCTGGCATAGATCTGCCTTCACACAGAAGCTTCTAGACACAGAAAGGCAACTAGGCTCATGTCTCCATGGATGTCCTATCTGCCTAACTGAGGGCTTGGCCAGTGCTCAGGTGACAACAGGTCCCTATTCAGAGAAGAAAAAGCACCTTGTGTATGTGTATGTGTGCAATTTTGAGCAGAATGAAGAGGTGGAGTGAAAGCAGTTATTCATCTTTTTCTCCCCAATTCCTCCCCTAAGACATGCAACCTCTGAAGGCTGCTTTTAGTAAATGTGAAGATCCAAGGGTGTCTCTCTCTCCTATTTGAACTGGTTGGTGTCTGGCTCCCTGTGTTCAGCAGACCCATTCAGGATAAAAATAAGAAGGGAAATTGTCTTTGGCTCCTTAAACACACATTGTCAGAATCGCAGGGAACCTTAAACGTTTGCCATACGACTGGCCAGATGGGGCTTGAAAAACCGCCACCTACCTAGAACGTCTGATTTTGTGTGCAACTGTTTTGTGCACCGTTATTTTAAACCTCACTGATGTTGCTAAAATGCAGCCGATAAAAAGTCAGGAAACTGAGCTTCGCTTTTGGAACAAAATAAAACTCAGCAGGAAGAGACATCTGAGGGTAAGATCTGACGGCATATTTATTTGCTGTTATCTGTTGTTATTATATGTTCATCACTGGCTCCGCCCTTACACCATCCAAGGGCCAAATAGTTTCTGAGGGCAGTTTACAGCAATAAAAGTCAATATGGCAGAGAAAAAGATTGTGTACTGTATAGCTGTACCATACTGAGAACATCTAGGCATACTTTGAATCTGGAAGGGTAATGTCAGCCACTCTATGCCAAATACACAGCTAATTGTGAGGGTCATTTTGCGCTTGGTAAATAGTCCTGTCTGCTTTGAAAGCAGGGAGATACTTAACATGTGACTGGATACCCCTTTCCTAGTCGGTTAGAGTGGCCATTCTCAACCTTTTTTGGCCACAGCTATAAAAACAATACAAAAGAAATACAGGCTGAATCAGGATTGTTTAAGTCACATAACAAACATTATAAGGTGGTGTGTGAAGAATTGCTTCCAGTTTGTGGCCCCCTTCATGTATATCAGAGACCCCCTGAGGGCCAAATGCCCCCCATTGAGAATGGCTGAGTTAAAGGGATGCTGGCATGTTCTGAAGTAGCAGCATACATGTCTGTAGACATAAACTGAAAGCATTCCTCACAATGAAAGACAGTTTGAGTACAGTGGTGCCTCGCAAGACAAGCACCCCATTTAACGATGAAATCGCATTACGACAAACTTTTCGTAATCGAAAAAGCGATCGCAAAACGATGTTCCCTATGGGGGAATTTCGCTTTGCGATGATCGGTTCCCTGCTTTGGGAACCGATTCTCACAAAACAATTTTCGGCCAGCTGATCAGTGGTTTCAAAATGCCTGTCGGGTAAAAAACATGGCCGCCTGCTGTTTTCTGGGACGGATTCCTCGCTGCACGGGCAGAGAAAATGGCTGTGCTATGGAGGAGCTTCACTGGATGGTGAGTTTTAAGCCCATCAGAATGCATTAAACAGGTTTTAATGTGTTCCTATGGGCTTTTAAATTTCGCTTTACGATGTTTTCGTTCTACAGCGATTTCGCTGGAACGAATTAACATCATAATGCGAGGCACCACTGTACAAGCTTTCCAGTAGGGGAATTCTTGAAAATTATATGGCAATGAATATATATGGAACAGTGAAAGAAAATACTGTTAAAGTACCAAGGTGGCACTGTTACTCCACACTACGCTTGGAGGGAATATACTTGCACAACCCAGAGCATCATGCCAGCATTTTCTTTACTATTTCCTTGTGGGAATTTCATCAGAAGTGGTTAAAAAAAAGTAGCAGAGCCTTCCAGTTGAGAAAAGGGAACATAATTACGGGGAAACACTCAACTCTTTGCCAGAAATAACAGTTCAGAAGCAGGGGCCATGATCTCAAGTGTAATTCTTGGGATTTTCAGCAAAAAAAGGAGCTCACGCAGCATAGTAGAACTGCCGGAGAAAATGTCTACACTAGACCTTGGTGGGGTGCTCACAGTCAGATCAGACTTGAACTCAGGAAAGGGTGTGTTTTTTGGGCCACAACTCTCAAAAATCTCCACTCACCATGGCCAGCACCAGTCGTTCACATATGTTGCTCTTCAGGGTTCTGCATTAGATAGCACTGGGCAAACCAGACCAATGGTCTAACCTGACATATGCAATGGTGCCCCCTTATCTGTGGGATCAGTATCTGCTGATTCACTTATCCACACTCTGAAAATATTAAAAATATTAAAAGAACCCTCCATGTATATTTTAAACAATGAGACCATTCTATGTATAGCATTTGCTATTATAATAGTGCTGGCTATAATCCATGTTTTCCAGCATCTGGTGGTGGTGGGCTTAGAACTGATACCGCATGGATAAGGAAGCTTTGCTGTATCAGCTGTTTTGTTTACTTAGGTAAAGCTTCCCTTGACAATTGTCCAGTTGTGTCCAACTCTAGGGGGTGGTGCTCATCTCCGTATCCAAGCCATAGAGCCAGCATTTGTCTGTAGACAGTTTCCATGGTCACGTGGCCAGCGCAACTAGACACAGAACGCCATTACCTATTTATCTACTTGCATTTTTGCATGATTTTGAACTAGGTTGGCAGGAGCTGGGAACTAGGTTGGTAGGAGCTGGGACAAGTGACGGGAGCTCACTCCATCGTGTGGATTTGAACTGCTGATCTTTCAACCTTGCAGCCCAGAGGCTTTGTGGTTTAACCTGCAGCGCCACCATGTCCCATTTTGTTTACTTAGAAGATACAAATTTTAGGTAGTGTTAGAAATCACACAACAGCCAACTTAGAGTAATCACAGTATCTGTTGGTTGTTTTATATTCTGACTACAGTTGGCCCATAAGACAGTTTAAGCAGCCAAAGAATCCGAACTGCTTAAATAACTCTGTCTGTGTGACAATCATTTTTAGGTGAGAAAGATTTCATAGCATTCAAAAGCATTTTGATTCTGGGTCTTAGTATGAAATGCCTGTGCTGATTATCATTTCCCTTCTTTATCATTTATTCATCTACACAAAGTCTTAAATATTCAAAACTAGCAACAAACTAATTGCCAGCCCCAAGGAGGAATGTGCTCTATATTTCTAGTTCTGTCTTCAACCCTAGTTCTCCCCCCACTTTTCTAAATGAATAAACTGTTAGTTTTAACTACAGGTTGCAATTCCATGGCTGAGATGGTCATAAGGTTTTGAAAATGTACGAGATAGAACCAATCTCTTTAATACAAACACTTAGAATCCAGCATTTTGAAGATGGGAACTTATCATTCAGCAAACAGGAGTAAGAATATTACAAAGCTGAACTGTAACACTGAGTACCAAGGCTAAACGTTTTGGCTTCTCTGTGTAACTTGGGCTCTGGCATAGGTGGCTTTAGTGAGTGAGAGGCAGTTTTCTTTTAATCTGAACCCCTTTCTGTTTTGCTTCATGTTGTTTATATCATGAGCCTGTAGGCAATGTATGCAGCAAGTAGAGTATTTAGAACTTTATAGCATCTAGTGCATAGAAGGAACTTTATAAATATTAATTGTTGCTAATGAAGATGATGAAAATTCAGTATCTTTTAAGTTTAGAGGCAGTGTGCAAGACAAAAAACAAACTATGGATGGTGAATCTCTTTTTTCCTGAGCTGGTGAGCTTCCCAGAAATATCAGTATGGCCACAGTTAGAGCCACAGTTCTATGGTGCTTCCAGATGCAGGGCTCCTACTGATACCATTTGAAATGTATAGTGATGCTCTTCATTTTTTCATCCATAACTTATCTTTTTTTTTAAAAAAATAAAACTGTGAATAACAGAAAAAGACAGAACAGGCAGTAAGAAAACATGGTAGGATTACAAATGGAAAATGTCACTATTGCTAGACTCCCTTCCCACATGGATGAATAAGACAGGATGAAAGCCATGCCCCGAAGGACCCTCCGACTGGATGGACAGTCTGACCCAAACACAGCTTTCTGTGTTCTCTGTAGTAGGTTGATGCATCAAATTTGGACAGATCACAAATTCCAAACCTAATCGGCCCGATTGAGATGGATTTGTATGAGATCCAGATCAAAGTAAAGTAGACAGATTCAGTTTGACAGCAAAGTAAAGAGAATTTACAACTGGACTGAGTCCAGGGCACAGATTGAATCAGATGGCACACAAAATGTTTTGGCCTGCTAGACTAGCCTTTTGTGTGTATATGTGTGTTTTTCTAAACAAACAAACTTTAAATATGTCTAGTGGCCAACCCCCTGAAGTTAGCTGTCCCAGATTTGGCAGGTTTACTCCCCTCTTCATGGTTTCTTATTTTCCAAATTACCTTTGTACACCAGTGCATTTTGTTTTTTAAACACAATAGCTTTATAAATCTACAACTCATTTTGTATTTTGGGCCCAAAGCCAATCAGATGGGACAGAAATTGATTTGAGATACGTTTTCAAGCCACAAATTGACCTCCTAATAGAATTGGGCCCATGCAAGCTCTATTATGACCATACTATTGTGGTTTTTTCATTGCCCTTTGGCTGGGATACCGTCTCTAAAGAACTGGGCTGTGAAATCTTGAAATCATTTTCAGCCTAGTAACTACATGTTTTATAAACCACCTCTTTCTTTACATCCTGTTGTGATTTTCAACCAGCTAAATCCTTTGCTACCAAATGCTTATGCATTCGATATGCTCATAGGTGTTACCAGTTGTTTCTGCCCTTCTATGAATTTCTCTTCTACACCTACACGCAAGTTCCTGTCTAAACATCTGCAACAAACGTAAACTATACTAAAAATAAATTTTACACCAGATATTTTTAAATAAGTAAGCTGTAACTTTAGCTGGGAATTCTTATATTGGTTTAGTTGTACATTCACGGCACATTTAGCATATGAAAACGTCATTAATTCATTGATTGATTTGCATCTGGCCCTTCCTGACCTTTCTCCAGGTGGATTGCACTTTTTTGATTGGTAGTGTTACACCCTGGACCGTAAGGAAGGCTGACCACTGAAGAATTCATGCTTCTGAACTGTGGTGCTGGAGGAGGCTCTTGAGAGTCCCCTGGATTGCAAGGAGATCAAACCTATCCATTCTGAAGGAAATCAACCTTAAGTGCTCACTGGAAGGACAGATCCTGAAGCTGAGGCTCCAATACTTTGGCCATCTCATGAGATGACTCCCTGGAAAAGACCCTGATGTTAGGAAAGTGTGAAGGTAAGAGGAGAAGGAGATGACAGATGACGAGATGGTTGGGCAGTGTCACTGAAGCTACCAACATGAATTTGACCAAACTCTTGGAGGCAGTGGAAGACAAGAGGGCCCAGTGTGCTCTGGTCCATGGGGTCATGAAGAGTCGGACACGATTTAATGACTGAACAACAAACAAAAATTATACTCTGAGCTGAAGAGACAGCATGGATTACATATGCAAAAAAAAGAGGAAAATCAAGAAAGCATAGCTCATCAGTACGTACCCACTGGGCTGGGACTGCTGATTGCTGGGAAAGGAAACAGAAACAGATATTTTAAATTATTATTAAATATATATTGTTGCATATAAAGATACAAGGGGGAAATGTCTGAATTCTCTCTATGATGTCTGTTTCACACACATATGCCTTGTCAGCCTGTCACCTTGGAGTACAATCTGGGACTAAGGGACCTTCCACCTGAGGGTGTTACTGTGCCACTGCTTCATTTAGGAAAGTCTACAGCAGGTCCAGGTGACACTGCCCTCAATTGGCAGCCCTCCTATGTTTGCCCAAAGTTTTCTTCCTTTTTCTTTTTTTAACAGACAAAACTAGTTAAGGTAAAAAGATAGAACAGATGATGGACACTTTTCTGTTGTGAATGGTAGAAACACCTTCAGAGCACAGATGCACAATTCAGGTCAAACCAAGGACTAAAGAAAACAAGGTGATAGCTTCACAATTAGAATGAGATACACTGATTTCCTTCCAAAGGTGTAGTCCTTTGAAGCTGCTGAGGTAAAAATGAAGCCCATGGCTTAACGCTTGGTGACACTTGACCAAACTTAACACAAGCTAATTGGCAACTTTGGAGCTGAGGAATTTCTGCTGGCATAAACAAGCAGTCCTATTGTCTTCAGGAAGCCCTCTGCTAAGGTGGACTAGTTCATGCTTCTAGGCAGGAAAAGGTGTGTGTTTCATGGGAGAGGGCTTGAAGGAAGGGTTCAAAAACTCTTTAGTACTTTGAGCCCTTTTAATAAGAACATCATTGCCATTCTTTGATTGGCTTGTCACATTAAATCTCTTTTAAAAAGCAGCGAGTTACAGTTATAGTTCAAAGGCTTCCATAAGTAATTAAAACACTTATAGTTACAATTTTAAAAATAGCTGTTTCCTTTTGATATGTTCAAGTAAGCAGATTTAACTCACAAAAGCTCACACCCAAATAAATCTGTTAATCTTAAAAAAATACTACAATACTTGAATTGTGTTGTTATAGATGCGGAACAGATTTACATCGCTATCTTTTTAAAAATCTTCACTTTCCTGTTATGTAAAACTATCTGAAATAATTATTTTTGTGCTACTTTGAAAAACAGCTAAATGCTACTAGGAACCATCCCATGAGAGAAAACACTATCTTCTTCCATACACTTTGTTGGACACCCTGACACCAAAAAGAGAGAATGAGGAAGCCGCACAAGACACACTGAAAGCCAGTACTTGCACCACATGATATTCCTCCTCCACCACTTAGTAAGATCATACACTTGTAACTATATAAATAATTTACGGTGCAATTACACTGACAAATAATGCAGGAAATGCTCCAGGACTGGGTCAGTCAGATTCACATTATTTTATGTTGACTTCATTATGTAAAAGTCAATAAGAATGAGCCCAGAATTGTCCCCACAAAATACATTATTTTTTCCTCCACTGCTGGAGCTTCTACTTTTTTTTGGAATTGAATGCATTTACATTGGTTGAGGCAGTGTGATAGGCTGATCCAATGTGGAGGGGTTTGCAGCCATTCTCTCTGAAGCCATTCCAGCCAGACAAATCAGCAGTGAGGGAAGCAGGGAAACTGGCTGCCATTTGAATTCCCCTTCTCTTTCCCTTCCCTTCCCTTCCCTTTCTTTTTCTTCTCTTACTAATGTTTTCTCTTCAAAAGGGCTCAGCTTGATTCCTGGCTTGTAGACAGCACTTCAACAACTTAACAACTAATCAAGCACGGAAGGTAAAGAGACACTTACGTTCTATATAGTGGATGATTCGGCTAGCAGCATCCCCAGTTCCAAAGCGGGTTATGGGTGTTAGGCGAACTTCGTAGCTCTGAGGCACCTTCAAGTCAGTCAAGAGGTGCTCTTGTAGCATACCCTTTTCCATCTTTCGCACAGAAATGGATTTGGGGGGCAAATCCCTGTGATTGAGCTGTTGAGACATAAATCATGGCTCGGTTAACATAAACTGCTGTTTTAAGACTGAAGGACTCTTATGGCTAGTCCACCTAGTCCATGCGTTGCTAGGTTTGGAGGTATTTTGCATTTTCTTGCATGTATCACATAGTGCTAGTTCTTGAAATATGAAACAGGATTCGGGGAAGCTCAGAAGTTGAAAAAAACACACCATGTCTCCAGCCTTTGTTTTAAGCTAAGAGCATATGCAGATTTTTTTTAATAGGGAGAGAGGAAGCTGTATGTGGCTCTGGGTCAAAGTTCAAGTGGGGAGAATATGATAATTTTGTATTCTTAGCAGCTGGATTGTTTCACAAAGGACAGAGCTAGAATTTGATATTGTGTAACATTCAACCGGAGCTGGCTGGATAGTTCAGTGAGCCAGAACACGGGCTGGGAGTGGGATCTCCCATTATGCCTTGCTGGAGAAGAGCCAGCCTGCATAGCTTAGGGCAAGCTACATAGTCCCAGAGGGCTTCCTGAAGGAGGGATATATAAACTATTTCTGAGTACAGTGGTGCCTTGCTTAGTGATTGCTTCGTTTAACGATGTAATTGCCTAACGATTAGTTTTCCGGAGGGATCTTGCGCTCCGTTTAATGATGTTTCCTATGGGCGATTTTTGCATAGTGATGTTTGGGACCTTGCTTCACATAGCGATGACAGTTTGGGTCCCTCTGTTTCGCTTAACAATGGTTTTGACAGCCTCGTGTTGGCTGTCTTTTAAATGTTTAAAAATGTTTAAAAAAGGTTTAGAATGCTTGAAATCATAAGTGCACTTAATAAACCCTTTGTTAAACTAATTTGACTTTGTTCTGACTCTTTTTGAATTTGTTGTAATCCCCCCCCCATTGAAATGCATTGAATAGGTTTCAATGCATTTCAATTGGGGAAACGTGTTTCGCTTAGCAATGTTTCCTAGGGCGATTTTCACTTAAGGACGGCAATCCATTCCCACTGGAATGGATTATTTGGTTTTCAATGCATCTCTATGGGAAAACGCGTTTCGCTTAGCGATGTTTTCCCATAGTGATGTGTTTTTTTTGGCACCAATTAAAATTGTCAAGTGAGGCACCACTATACTCTACATGCAGAAAACCCAGGAAAGGGCCACTATAAGACAAACTTGAATTGCTGGCAAGAAATTAATTAATTGATATTCAACAGGGTGCTATAGTCAATAATTATGGATTTATTTGAATCATTCAAATAAATTAGTCTGTTATGAATTTATTTGAATGATACACATTGTGTCAAAACACTTGTCTCTTGTATTCATGTACATTAATACCCTGCTTAATGCTGCCCTATTTAGCACCGTTTTATTATAAACAGAGTGATTTCCACCACCCTCTCAGTCAATCAGTCATTCTTTGTCTGGGGCAAATTACACCCTCTTTTTCATTCCTCTCTCTTTTCTTCCCTTTCTTTGGTCCCACTCCAAACTACCTTTCACATACACTCTCTCAGACAGAAACACATACACTATTGACACATACACACAAGCAGTCAAGCGAGCTGTCAATTGGTTGGGAGCTCTCCCTGCAGATCTTCCTCATCTGTTGTCTTTCCTGCACTATTTTACCTCATAGAAAGGTGGGAAAGACTACAAATACATGTTGTGGCTGTGGTGGTTCCTTCTCTCTCTCTCTCTCTCTCCTTTCCTTTTTTTGACCTCTTCTCCCTCTCACTCTTTTGTGTTTCTCTTCTGCTCTTTCCCCCTTCCTTCCTCTCCTCATCTTCTTCGAGTGCCAGAGACTTTGAATGAAATCAAACTCTCATTAGCTTTTCACCTATCCATTAAACTATAATGTTATCATGACCCTATTTGCCACTATTTTTGGCTAGCGTTCCATGTACTAGGAATGTATTCTGATTCTGTGTAGGCATCCTTCAGTCTCAAGAGACTATGGTAACATGCTCTGAATAGAGGTCTTGGAACAGCGTCTAGTGTGGCTGAGAACGCCAATTCGAGAGTGACAATCCCTTCCACACTGAAGACAAATACAATCTGTCCCCTGCCCAGCTCCCTGATTTTGCTGGTTTTGGGACTGCCTCTTTGCCTTGGCCTGCTGGACAAGGGTCTCTTCAAATTCGGAGAGGCCGTGATGCACCACCTGCCTCCAGGCTGAACACTCAGATGTCAAGGTTTCCCATCTGTTGAGGTCCATTCCTAAGGCCGTATTCTGAGTATTGACTGGAGTATTACAGTATTACATTTACAGGTATACATAACAAAGTGAAGAAGGACAAAATGTTATGACAACAGTAAATTTTAGTGACTATTATGCCCTATCTGGATGCATGTACAAATTCAAAGGACATCCTTACCAGTGAGTCCTTCTGTTTGTTAGAAAGTCTCGTCCTCTCAACAAAGCAAGAACATCTTCCACTTTTTAGGGGCAAAACTCCATGCATACACCAACATATAACATATTAGCATGAGGCCTTACAGAAGAACTAAGATTTTGAAATTCTCAACTAAATATTTTAGATAGGGCGGCAGCTGTCTCAAGATTAAGCACAACTGTTTCTCTATGGCTGGTACAATGACACTTGTAACATTAATTTATCCTGTCAACTTGGTTTCCTTATAAATATGTGGTATAAGTGGCTCACAAATTGCAATGTGCTTTGTAACAACCACATGATTTACAGAGTTGATTCTGTCTTACCAGGGAGCAAAGCACACACAATCAACATGGTTTGTCTATATCCATGCTCTGTCCATGGAAGCCATCTGACATCTAAATAGGTAGTAAAGATCAACATGTTGGCATTTGATACAAGACACAAAGCATACTTTGGAAGCTTTCTTGCATTATTATGCATGTTAATGTAAATATTTTTAGTGCAGGACAGAAAATGGAAGAGAGACATTAAAATGTGAGCACATCCTACCTCAGTGAATTAGGTACTCACTTGCATAGCCAGAGATGAGGAGTTCAGTTTTCCCACTGTGCCCCCCCCCAAGAAGAGCCAGCCTAAGTAGCCTTGAACAAGCTGCACTGTACCAGAATTCCCTCCAGAAAAAGGAAATAGTAAACTATTTCTTTACCTAGGAAGCTCTGACAAGTTTCACTATAAGTTGGAATTGACTTAATGGCATCTGATTGTTATTACTACATGCTACACAGTGGTGGGAGTAGAAAGGATGAATTGGGAATGCCAATTACTGTTGCTTGATATTATTTTTCATTTATCTTTCAGAGTTGCAATGTTACTAAACATGGTAGCATTTTTATCCTGGAAAACTCAACGGCTTGTACTGTATTTCCTATTAGTCTCTCATGTGAATTATGTCCATCTCATAACACCTCTCATTATTTTCTAAGATTGTTTGCTGAAAGAGAGCGATCATTGTGCCATAAGAGCAAACATCCGATAATAGCAAAGAGATACTGGGGGAAGAGGACACCTTAGATGTCAAACGGTAGACAAGACAAGTTGGCTGTGTTTGGATAAGCATCTCAGCTGAATAAGCTGAAACACGAAGAAGCCTCTCTGTTGCATACACAGTCCTTTCAACCTGCTCTTCGCAAACAATCCAGTAGCAATTCTGTTAACTGTTGTTTCTTGCAACAACTCAACTGGGAAACTATGCTTATTGACTTTGGAACAAGCCAGGCTATTAAGCCGAACTGAAACCATGACTTAGTAGCCTGGCTTGTTCCAAAACTATTAACTTTAGTTTCTCAGTTCATTTTCTAGCTTGTTTACTTGCTTGCTCATATGACGCAAGGAACAAAGGAGCATCTGAAGTCCCATTGGGTAATAGTTTCACAATCTCTATCCACTGAGACGTCTGATACGCCCCAAACTGATAGGGTTGTTTCAAAATGTGCAGAAAATAAGTGTTCTAAAGTGTTGTAAATTTATAATATATTACTTTGTTGTCTTTGGACCCAGAAAGAGCCTCCAAGGCAGATGACATTTTAAAACAATTTACAAACCTTTAAAGATCACAAAGAACAAAACTGAGACTGAGAGAAAAACAATCTTTTAAAAAGGAGTGGAGTTCATACAACTGAAGGAGAAAAAATGTTAATATATTGTCTGAACTACGACTCGTAAAGTAAACATGGAGCTGGTCTAACCTTTCTATGGAGGGAGTTCCAGATTCCAGATGGCACCCCAGAGGCAATCTGGCTATTGCATTTTTCAGTATGAGCTCTTTCTAAACAGATTTCAAGGGCAGTTCCATGTAGATCATGTTATAGTTATGAAAATGTGTGTGTGTGTGTGTGTGTGTGTGTGTGTGTGTGTGTGTGTGTGTGTGCGCGCGCGCGCGCGCGCGCGCGCGTGTGTGTGTGTGTGTGTGTGTGAGAGAGAGAGAGAGAGAGAGAGAGAGAGAGAGAGAGAGAGAGAGACTAAGGCACTGGTTACTTAAAGACAAATATCTTCTGTGTTGCACAGTCTGTAAGGCACACAATGTTGTGGGACAGCTACTGATAGGAAACCACCATATTATATGTACAGGTCAACCAACCAACCAACTACACACACTCACACAAAGACACAAGGACAAGAATCACTCTCAGGTGGTCTTTGAGCTGCCATTTATTCCTCAATGATGTGTTATCCAATGGGTCATTGCTAATATGTTAAGGGTGAAATATGACTACAGGTATATGATTCTACAGGTAAATATGTTTCTTCACCATAATTGATGGTGGTATCTCTGCAGTGAAACAACAATGCTGGACACCTCTGTTTGAAGAGATTTTTCTTCATGTGGGCCCTTCAACACTATCTCCCATCTTACTCCCTTGTTATGCATTTTGTATTGCTCTCCCATGACTGAAATGGCGTTTTGCTTCCTGCTGTACCGTTTCTGAGCTGTGGTCTGATATTACTTTGGTACAGTTAATAAAACACACAGAGACAACAATGTGAGGGAAAATGCAGGCTGCCTTATTAGAGATTCTGAATCCTCAGCTGAGGAGCTCATGCAGGACCTAGCAATGAGCTCATTCATCATTGGATGTAGTTAGCTGCCAGCAGGGCCAGAGTAGAAGCACAGCATAGCTCACCATCTCATCTTTTTGCCTTCACCTGCTTCCTGTTCAAATAATGAGAACAAGAGGGTGGGGGGGGGGGGACCAACCTTTTCCCATATCCACAAGTAGCTTGCTGCAGACATTACACAGGCAGTTCTGGGAAAGGGAAAAATTAGGCAACCAAATGCTTTGATACATCACTGTGAGGACTACAGCTAAGCAAGCAAATTCCCTCAAAAGCAAGCTCAGAGAATAGCCTCTGTAAGGGAGAGTAATAATTACTTCTCTCATTCCCTTCAAACATCCAGACAAACTTTCCAAGTGTGAAGTGATTCCTCCTTTTCAACTCTTGTCATGCCAGACTAAGGAAGAGAAAACTCATATTTGGAGGAAAACTTTGAGGATGAACTCCTCATTTGTCCTAGTGACCCCATCCTCTTTGAGATACCAGAAAAGGGCCTTCAGGAACAACAGAAACATCATGGAATCAGCTGTGGATAAGACCTCTTAGAAACTGGCATGGTTTATGCAATCAGAGGTTGTGGAAACACCCAAATTGAGAGGGTGTGAGTTCCAGGAGATGAAGAATTGTCCTCTTCAGGCAAAGCAAGTGACTAAAAGTGAAGAACCACTAGTTCCCTAAGGAGGACGAGGGTGTCTCAAAGTAGGGGTTTCCTTTAAGAGCAAAAGACTTGCAGTTGGCAGTTGGTTTGGTTTGGGGCTCTACCAGAGCAGGCTACTTGAAGCTTCAGTTCTGGCCTTTCTTTTGATGGAAAATGCAACTCTTTCCTTTATTGAATTCAGTTATCTGGCAAGCTCTTCCTGCTCCTAGCTTCTTTTGGCTCTTTCTTGACCACCAAAATATCTTGGGTAAATATTTAATTCTATCTTTGGATTACACATATAACAGATATGGCCATAAGCAGACTGCTTGACCTAAATTTTTATTTTGGTTAATCCAGTCACCCAAGATGTTGTCATTTATAATACCAGAACCCTAACCACCTCAAGAAATGATTCACTATTTAGGCTTTATACCTGAAGAGGGGAGATAAACATAAATAAGAAGAACAGAGTCATATATGTCAACCTTGGCCTCAAATTTTCTGACTTCTGCATACTGAGTAGGTTTGAAATGGAGATTAAAACCCTTTGAAGACCAACTCATTCGTCACTGACTGGGAGACTGGATGAGGCACATGTGGCCCCACCCCTCTTATTCTTACATCTTATTCCAGCCTAACTCCAGGCTCTCATTCTATAAAAACCTAACTGTACTGATGAGTAAGTCCCATTGAACTGGTTCTTTCTTCTTCAGAGCTGGTAACCAACAAACTATTGTTGCACAATATATTTCCAGCAAGGATGCTTGAGGAATTTTACCTCTGTAAATAATGATAGGAACTAACCTAATCTGTACTCCCTGGATTAGGATGCAAAGCAAAACTTAATTAGCTACTGACTTTGTTTATACCAAATGCTAAATCACCACTTTAAAAAGATGGATAAAAATATATTTAGCAACAGCTACTTGAGAGAAAACAATCTAGAAATATAAGATCAAAATTAACTTTCATTCATGTTTTCTTTTTCTTTTTTTTAAATGCTGGTTAATAAAGGAATAGAAGAGAACTGACCCACAGGTAACCATATAGAAAAGTGATATGGAGCAGAAAAAAACTGCTCTATGCAACCCCTTTTCATACTGTAGGTAAACAGAAAAACAGTTCCGGAAAAAACATAACAGGAGACACATGTGCACATAAATTCACAGGCATTTAAACTTTGCGTATGTGGATGACGCCACCATATTTGGTGTCCCCGGGGATGCAAATCTGCATAAATATTACAGATTATCTGGTCTGACTCTGGATATAGTTTCAGCTTCTTGGGAGCTACTCTTGCAAGGACAAACAAGAACTGTAAATTTGTGTTTATTTCACACATGTAGGTGGGAATGAAATAGTTATCACTGTTGGTTGAGATTACAAGAGTGTATGGGACAGTTTGCTTTGGCGGCAGTCTCTTGGCAAAGAGTTCACAAAGATGTCTTTGTGCAATAAGTTGTATTTTGTACAGAAACATTCCATTTCCCACACAATACAATACAAGCTGTATTTCACCCTGATTTCTGCAGATTCCCCTCACTTTTCCCTCTATTTTTACTGCATACCACTCGTGAGGGATCCCTATAGTGTCTTCAAGGAGATGTAATTAAAAACTGATGACAAAACCAAAGCTGTCTCATAAGCACACTGCCAGAAGTTTCCCTCAGTAGCAAAATGTTGTTCTTTCTTTATATATACAGTAGGACCCTGTATATATGACTACTTAATACAAAAGAAATCTGCTCTTTTGAAATCTGCTACAGGCGTGATTTCAATCCCTTCATGGATTGCTGCCTTGTCATGACTAGATCAGATGGAAAGCTCTGTAATCTCAGATTGACCCCAGGACACCAATTACCTTTGTCATTACCCTGGGGTTTGATCTTGAGTCTTCTTGTTCCAAGTCAAACACTAGCCATTATACTCTACTGGCTATTTCAGGTCAGCAGTTACAACATAAATAATAACAGGGCTGAAACACACTGGTTGAGAAAGAAGGCAATAATGTACTTCATTTGCATAATATGGAAAAATCCATGCTGACTGGCATGGCAACAAACTCCTACAGACCCATGAGAATATTACAGGAATTCTTCATGAATGACACGCTGTCATTTGATCTGCAGGAAAAATGCAAGGAAAAGTGAGGTAAAATTGCATGGGTTTGCACAATATATACATTTGCATTGTATGCAACCCTACACATTCCCTGACTAAACTAATATATTAAACAACAACATAACTGGGTAGTTGTACTTCTTCTGGTATGTCCACAATTCAGTACTACAGCATGGAAGCTGAATTTCTGTACATAAAAGAAACTCATATGTTTACGCTATATGACAAAGGCCTGTGGGTGTTTTCACAGTGCATACGCCAGCATAAAGTAATGGCAAAATAGCAATGAATGTGACATATGAAAGTATCTTTACATCTGGCTTTTGAAGCATCACACTTTAAAGTTCCTGGAAGCTTTTAAAAGTCAGAAAAAATGGGCTTCTAAAATGTATAAATCCATAGAACATTTTTTTAAAAAATCAGTTGAGAGTTACAACCCATATTTAAGGGGGGGGGAAATCAACCTGAGTCTCTCATCATTATAGTATGATAGCTCTTGCTTTTCTACAACCAGAGAAAGTGAACTAGACTTACTTCCAAATACACTTTTTAAAATGCAAAACACTGCAGTTATCCTAATCACATTTACCCACATGGCCCTGAAACTTCCAATGTTGCTCCTACTTCCCGTTTGAAAGACATGAAACTGAAGAAAATGGCTGAGTTACATATTCACAAACTCTGGAGCAGACTACTGGGAAGGGACTACTTCAGATGAAAGATCTCTTGAGGGGGGAGCTTTTCCATGATAGATAGACAAACATTTTTTATTCATGGCATTCATACAGGTTGTCCATTGATCGTAGAGTTAAGATAGAGGAAGTAACACAACTGGTAGCCACACATTCATGATACCAGGAAAAGGTGTATAGGTAGCCACTTCTAGTGTAACTTTTGCATGTATGAATGAATGCTCTTCCAATACCCAGTTTCCCCGAAAATAGGACCTACCCCCAAAATAAGCCCCAGTTAAGTGAAACTCTGCCCTCCACCATTGTGCAGCAACCAAAAGAAGATGACGTGACTGTATTTGAATAAAAGTAGAATGCTGTACATGAACAAAATAAAACATCCCCTGAAAATAAGCCCGAATGAGTTTTTTGGAGCAAAATTAATATAAGTCTTATTTTGGGGGAAACATGGTAATCAATTATATCATGAACAATGAATATTTCACTGGCATTAGGCCTTGGGTCCTGTTAAGGAGAAAGAGGGGGTAAAAACATTTTAAGTAAGTAAGTAAGTAAGTAAGTAAGTAAGTAAGTAAGTAAGTAAGTAAGTAAGTAAGTAAGTAAGTAAGTAAGTAAGTAAGTAAGTAAGTAAGTAAGTAAGTAAGTAAATAAGTAAGTAAGTAAGTAAATAGGCAATAAGGAACTGATTAGGGGACAACCAAAGAATCAGGCAAAGTTACTGCAGATTATTAGACAAGGGTATATCAGACAACAAAACAAAAGAAAAAGAAAATGAAGAGACAGAAACATTTTGGAACCTTTAAGCCTAGCTGCTATACATTTCAGTGTGAGCTTTTGTGGATCAAGTCCACATCCTCAGACAAGTGAAGACAAGAATGAATAAGTACTGAATGTCAAGCAGGAATATGTAAGAGTAAAAAAACACTGAAATGTCACTGGAACCCAATCTTGCATGGAAAATAGCAAGAGATTTACAGTTGTATAGACAGAGCAGACACAGAGAGAGAGAGAGAAAAGCGGGGGGGGGGGGGTTATTGTTGAGTAAAGAAAAAAAGGAATTTAAAGGCCCTTGGGACATAGGACAAACACTCTGAAATGAGTTTGTTTCTGCTGGATTTTAGTCAGTGATGTGCACAATGTTATACAGGAACAAGACTATATGGAGAGCCAAATGAGATACCACACAGAAGATCAAAAATAGGATTTTTAAAGCATCCTCTTTTTTAACCATTAAAAGCAGCTGCAGGAAAGTAGCACTTTGAATCAGGGAGAGGGTAATATGGGATACCGTTTAACCTTTCCCCACAACATTTTCCCAGTTTAAACTGCCTTCCAGCTACTACTGCTAAAAATGGGGACAAAAATAATCGGTCACTTTTCCCAGCTCCCGCCAACCTGGCAGTTCAAAAGCATACAAAATGAAAAATGCAAGTAGATAAATAGGTACCACCATGGTGGGAAGGTAACAGCGTTACTTGTCTAGTCACGCTGGCCACGTGACCACAGTAGATTGTCTTCAGATAAACGCTGGCTCTATGGCTTGGAAACGGAGATGAGCACCACGCCCTAGAGTCGGACACGACTGGACTAAATGTCAAGGGGAACCTTTACATTTACCTTACTGCCCAAAACCAAAACCCAACCAACTGCTTTTAACCAAAGAAAAGGACACTGGGAAATCCAATAATCAATTGTCCATGGCATTGCCAGAGACTGAAGTTATCACAAACAACTTGTAATTAATTACTTCTCTTGATAGCGAAGGAATAATCTCGCTATTACCATCTTTTATGAAGGATAGGTTCATTTCCTTTGCAGCGTAAATGCAATTCTTTAGTTAATTTTCAGGTTTCAGATGTGTGGTCTCACTAAAGTACTGATTTGTGTTGCTACTGCTATTGTGACTGTTGAGGCGACCAAGATGTGGATAAAAGGAGATTGTTTTTGCATTTCTACTATAACAAAGTACCTTTACTGTGAAGCTATAGCTTTCAAAAAGTAATTTTTCAAGGTCTGGTTTTATCCTCCTAGGCAAATGGTTGAGAACTTGAACTGAAAGCCCCTGAGCTGGACAAGTTCACGATCAAAGATTTTAATTTATATGAAAGGCTGATCAGCCAATATCCACTCAGACATATTTTTAAAAAATGGGACACATGAAATAGCTGGACATTTGGCACAGCCTTAAAAACCAGCCAAATAACTTGGTGTTGGTGGGAATACCTAATGACTGGATAAGAAAACAACTTTCAACAATAGTTTTGAACAACCCAGGTTTACATTACAGATTTAGATAATTAAACAAGTAATAAAAGCAGCCAGCCAAAGTAACTTTGGAGGGCAGGGAGGTTCCATCCTTGCCACCTCCAGGTCCAGATGGAAAGAACCATGCCTGAAACCCTAGGCAGGCAGTGCCAGTCAGTGCCCACAGCATTCAAAGAGGTAGACCAATGAGCTGATTCAGTCACAGTACAGCCATGGTGTGTACATCTAAGGTATAAACCTTCACTACCTTTGGGTAGTGTGGGCGGCATATAAATTAAATAAATAAATAAACTAAATAAAATGCAGCTTCTCCCCCACCCACCCCCGGCCCCAAATGACAATCTTCTAGCACTTTCAAGACTTCAAATTTTTATTTGGCATATGAATTCTCCAGATGCATCTGAAAAAGTGGGCTAAAGTCCACAAACGCTTATGCTACAGAAAACCAGTAAAGAGAGCTGGACATGAAAAAAAAATAAGGATTTGTTTGAAATGTGATGTTGGAGGAGAGTTTTGTGGATACCTGGACTGCTAGAAAGACTAACAAGTAGGTTCTAGATAAAATCTACCCTGCACTATTTATTATCTCTGGAGGCAAAAATGCTGAAATTGTGGCTGTCCTACTTTGAGTGCATCATGAGAAGGCAGCAGTCTCTGAAAAAGACAACAATGCTGGGAAAAGAGGAAGACCAAAGTACAAGATGGACTGACTTCCTAAAAGAAGCCATAGCGCTGAGTTTACAATTTTATTTATTTATTTATTAAATTTATACCCCGCCCCTCTAGACCATGTCTACTTGGGGCGGCTTACAACATAAAATAAATCAATATAAAAATATATAATCATATAAATACAATTGCAATATTAAGACAATTAATTTAAGAAAGAAGTCCCAAGATGGGATAGAATAAGAAAAGAAGAGAGAGAGAGAGAAAAAAAGACTTAGCTGACTGGAGGGAAGGCCTGCTTAAATAGCCAAGTTTTTAACTGACTTTTAAAAGCACCCAGCGAGGGTGCCAGCCGAATTTCTGTCGGAAGGGCATTCCACAGCTGAGGGGCCACCGCCAAGAAGGCCCGGTTTCCAGTTTTTTCCTTCTGAGCCTCTCTCAGCGTCAGACCCCTCAGCCGTCCCTGCTGGTGATGACGGGTGATTCGGGTAGATCTGGGTGGAAGAAGACGATCTGCTGAGCAGAGCAGTTGAGGACAAGGCATTTTGGAGATAGCTCATTCATATGGTCAAGGCAGATTGGAGGCAAATAACAACAAAGAAAGCTTGTCAGCTGTTCGGATGCCACAAAACTCTGCCCTTTTTGCACTCTGTTGTTTTTACTGCAACAGGCTGACACAGCTAATCCTTTGAAAACTCCTGTCAGAAATCCCTGAGTGGATTGTAAAATCCAGAATGGCCATTAAAGATGAAAGCAAGCATTGCTGATCCTGCTGATGCACAGAGACTGGAGGGTAAGATCTGTCATGACCATGGTCTAGCTAGGTTACATAAGCTCCAAGGTCAGCAGCATGATCAAGATGGCATGATGTTTCGGTTCTGAGTCCTGAAAAAAGTAATAGGTGGAAGCCATGGAAGACTTAAGAACGGAGCTGCCATGGCACTGACTCAGCCTCTGAGGTGCTGCCTAACGAACACTTCAGAACAGTGAGCTGAGTCATCTGCTTTATCCAGTCTGATCTTTGTCCTATGCACAGCAATAATAGAACTAGGGACAAAATGAAATTCTAGCAGCAAAAATCGTCCCTAATTGGGAAGCTGGTTTCTTAAAAGGATGTCAAAAGCTTTATAAGTGGATTGAAGAAATAAGATCCAGAAGCTACGGCCGCCCATATGACAGGCTGGCTAAACAGCAACCAATTAAAGGGTGTTGGAAATGGGCAGGGTTCAATGAAGCAGCCTATTTATAGGCAAGCATATAGCTGCAGGGGGACTGGAGAGAGGGTAGCATATGACCAGGGATTGCTTTTTATTATGAAATTATGACAGGAGTAGGAGTTAACATTTCAACCATGTGAGAAAAACAGCAAATCTTGAGGAACATTTTGCACTTACACAATGCATATTAGGTGTGTATAAATCATACTTCTTCCTTGACTTGAGGGTAGTGAGAGTATAATTATTATATGCAGTATACTTGTACTTGTTCAGTGTTAATTTTACTTTTTCTGATGGCCATGAGGGCAGGTTGTGTGAAAAACTAACTGCTCCATGCTCTGATCAGCATCTGAAGAAGCCTGCTTTTCCTGTAAAACCATCCAGCTTTGGGAAAGGCAACCCTAGATGAGACATTAATTTAGAAGTAATGCACCCTTAAGAGGAAAAGGCTGCATTTAATCTAAAGTGAGGTTGCTTCTCAATTTGCATTTAGCAACTTAGCTTCCATTTGCTCTGTAACGAGCCATGTGTGCCTCCGGAACCATAACTTGCCCATCCTGATCTACATTGTTTGCAGAAAAAGTGCTAAAATAGAATCCTGATTTGGGATAGAAGTTTAAGAATTCTTCAATAGTATGTGTTTTCTCAAAATTTTTCATCTTGTTCAAGTTCTACCTCAACTGATTTAATACTATTTGTATAATAGTTTTACCTAATTACTTCCTTACAAAAGTAGAATACTAATCCTATGGTGTAGGATTACTTTTAACTGTATTAAAAGTATAGTTTCCCCACCAGATGCACAATTCCTTCAAAACTCCATGCCTGAGCTCTCAGATTTGTAAATAGAGACTGTATTTAGCTCCTAATGGATGAAAAGCAGTAACATGTAGGAAGAAGCAAACTGATGCTAGAATAAACAGACACATTTTACTTTTAATAAAGTTCAATAAAAACAGTATTATCTAGATTGAACTAGTCCTAATGGACAAGTGGAACTGTATTCTCTCTGCCTGCTCTTGACACTAAGGTCTGTGCTATTTGATCCTTTTTGTGCTGAACAACCAGGAACAAAAGTGGGTCCCTGTGGGATTTCAAGAGACATGGATCTGGTGAGGTAGAAGCAGCTTCTCTCATCACTTCACATTTTCCAAACAGTTGCCATTTCCTTTTCACAGGAAAAGGCTCATTCCCTTTTGTTGCCATAGACTTGTAGTAATCTCTGTCTTTCAGGTTTCACACAGCTAAACGCAGGAGCCAGATTCAAGCATTGCCAGTCCTAGAGATCTGTACATCTATGGCAATTATGCCTTTTCATACCGATCCATGCATCCAAAAGCACTGAAGGCACACAATTTATGTGCAGTCTCTTCTATGCAAATGCAAAGCTGTGCTGCAAGTCAAGGGCAAAACAGGCTGGCTAGATTTCAGTCCCTGAGAGCTCAACATGTGGATGAGCCTTGAGATGTCATTTATGTGTAGAGGTTAGATCTCCAAGATCCCAATGTTCCATTTGCCTCTTTTGGTTAATGATGCTAAGAAATGCTCACTTCTTGGGTGCTTGGTATATTCAATCACATGGTCTGGATTGCAGAGTAGTAACAGCTTTTACAATACTGACAGAGGTTAGGAATGTGACTCTCATAATGTCTTGTTCTTGGGGAGGAACTGAGAAAAATACTCAGTTTTTGTCCTTTCACAAGACTGTTCTATGAGAGATCCCTCCCCCCTCAAAAGAAAACTTGTGGGATTTCTTAGAAGTTTTTTGGTCACCCCCACCTTCCCTTTTCCTTCTGAGTTTAAATGCAATTCTCACAGTAGCTGGAGACAAGGAACAGATTTTCTTTGCAACATGGGCTTGTCAGCTCTATCTCTGCTGTAATACAAAGTGTTTTGTCAGCTGCTTGGTCCTGCGTGGACAATGAAGTTCCATCACTAGGCTCAGAAAATATCTGCTTCCTGGTAGAGAGAAAACTTCCAGAAGTGGTCTGTTGATCAACACAACTCCCTATCCTCCGCTCCTCCCCACCCCACTGGACCCTACCTATGAGGGTAGGCAGTTTCTATGGGAACAACTGTGAAAATGTGGTTCTTAATTTGTCCCAGCAGGTGAAAGTCATAACTCGATTTTAAGGAAGGTAAACTATTTATCAGGTGTTGGGGTACACAAGGCAAAAGGTGTGTAGAAACATGGATTGGTTTGGCCTAGAAATATATGGACCATAGACTGGCCTGTGCAACGGGCTGCTTGTTGAATGGCATCAAGGAAAATTTTGGTTTCTTCTTGTAGACAGGTGGGGACAACAATCTGCAGTTTTAAAACTGATCACTGTAGCACTGGCTCAGAAGCATTTTTGGTTTATTTTAATTAGCTAATAGGATGCTCTTACTAGTGATTGGGGAACTTGGAAAGCGACCTCGGAAAGTGTAGGGCTAGCAAGAGAATAGAGACAGGTTTCCAGGCCAAAAGTCCACTCCCAGACTTAAAATCTCTGTTCTGAGAGCAACAAAGGATGTAATCAAAATGTGCCAGTGCTCTCATCAGAACTTGGCGCTCTATAGATGCAGAGAAATAAGTTTACGTAAACATCTGTAACTAACTTTGTGCTCATTTGGCTCACAACATCCTTGGCTTGAACTGTGGCAAAATCTTCCTCCTTTGGGCTATTCTGATTTGGGGCCTTTCTTTCTCCAAAGCAGAGGTGAGGAATACATAGATAACAGTTTGCCAGATGCTCATTTTTATCATTTCTTTAAGACTTAGCACAGGGAGCAGGTAGAGAAACGACAGTAATTGTAGTAATTGTAGTTCATGCCTTGAGTCAATTGACTATGGGTCGATATCAATGTTGAGCGGCTGGGCCTCAAAATATTGGTGTCTATGCTGAGCAGTTGATGTTGAAGGGGCTTCAGTGGACAGGGGTCAATACTGAGAGTCTTCGGTCGGTATTGACATCGAAGGTGTGTCCATGGACAGGGGTCGATAGCGAGGGTCTTCGACTGCTGCCAACATGGAAGGTGCGTCCATGAACAGCGTTGAATATCAAGGATTGTCAATATTGAAAGGGTCAGTATTGAGGTGTGTTGAAATGGAGGTTGCTGTTGGTGTCAAGACAGCTGCCGAGGTGGTGAAGGCATTGATGGACCAAAATGTATTATGGTGGAATAGACAGATGCTGGTGACGCTGAGTGGGATGAATGCTCACGGTCCTCTAATGGAGAAGAAAATAGTAACTTGCCGGTGCTGCAATGTGCCCGGAGCTGAGGAGTATTGATCAGCTTGGTTGGGGCTTTTAGCTGCCGGCAGATAAGAGGTGCCAGGTAGTCCTGGGCAATCATGGTAATAAGATTGCTTCAACACTGAAGGCTCCCTAGCAGAGACATCCTGTAGGGGCAGCACCGCCGGACCGGAAAGAGCGACTGGCCAATAGTGTTTGGTGGGCTTCTCTGTTAGGTACCGATTGGGACACAAAGGGCATCCCAATGATGGTGATGAGTGTGATCTCTTTTCGCACGATAAGGCAAGTGGACACTCATATAGGATTGATGCCTTTGTTGATGTGCTGGAGGCCAAGGTGGTAGGCCTACAGGGGCAGAGTAAGGCACAGTTTCTGGTTGCGTTTAGCGCCATGGATGTCTGATGAGGCAATTTGTAAAGACTCACTTGGAGAGCCCGAGGATTGTCGCAGGCTATCAGGGGAAGCCGTGAGTCGATCAACAAGCTGTTCCCATTTGTGAGACTGAAATGGTGAGGTTGATGAGGTGGAAGTGCCTCCTCATCTGAAAGAGAACCAATGCAGATGAGGTTTCTAGACTCTGGTGGTTGTGAAGTCGGGGAAACGGTTTTGGAAGGCTTTAATTTCGAAGACTTAGCCTTCTTTGGAGGTGACGGTTCCAGTGCTGAGGAAGCGTCCATGGACGGTTTTCTCTTAGAAGTTGTTTTCGATGTTGAGGGTTTCAACATTGAATGTTTGGCTTTGTGCACTCGCATGACTGTTGATGCTGAGGGCAGAGTAGGTTATCGATGATTGGAATGAGATGATGTAGCTGATGGGTGCTGATTTGTCTGTTTGGAAACAGCTTCATCCATGGCTTTAGGGATTGCTCCCAGAGTCTAGAGAGGTGACTGTGGAGAACTCCATGTTTAAAGTTTTTGCAGTGAAGGGACGAGGAAGTTTGATGGCCTCATCAAGGCAAAAAAGGCATTTAGGGAGGCTGTCAGAGAGCACGATCTCGTTATTGCAGGTTACACAGCTTTTAAATGGGTCTGAAAAGGCCATGAACCAAGAACCGGTTTTGAAAAGAAAACAACGGAAGGGGGGGGGAATGCTTTGGCCCTAAGGCCGGAGTGTATCTTGTTTTGAAAATAAGAAGGATAATAATAATAAATAAAATTCAATAACTTTCCTACTTTCGTTTTCAGATTTCTCACAGAAGCAACGATAGAGGCTCTTAATGTGGTGGTTGAAAGACATTGAAGGGGAGAGCCTTGGCGCCAAGATACATATACCAGAGGGGTGGGGTCTACGCTAATGTATTTTCCTTTGCTACTGCAGAAGCTCTAGAATATTCCGATGAGGCTCTGCGCATGCGCGGATTACCCATAGTGTGATTCACAGAGGCCACGAAGAAGAACCATCAGTCCACGTCCAAGAAGACTGAGCAAAGAGCAGGCTGTCAACTGCCCCAGTTATACTACATGACTTTAGAAGAGGGGTCAAAATTCTCACTTGTCTTGTTCTTGCAAGCAAGGATGAGGAATTGCATAATTGTTCTCCTCACCAAAGAGGAGGATGAGGAATTTTCTAGGGCTCTCGATAACATTCTTACATGATCAAGAAGAATGTTTGATGCAAAGAACCTTTGCAGAAAACTGCCTGTGATTGCACAAAATTGAGCACTTTGAATAACTGTGTGAATTGTGAAGATTTCCCATGATTGCTCTTTGATTTAAGAATCGGAAGCACCTGAGGGAATGTTTGGATACTTCTTAACAACTCACCAATCCTTTTGGGTTTGCTGCATTCATTTATCAATTTAATGTATTTAAAATATTTTTAACCTGCTTTTCTCCTTCAAAATGAGGCTTACAACAATTAAGACAGCATTTGTAGTAACAATGAGCATACAATACTAAAAGGATCAATGAATACCATACCAAAAAAGTAAGCAACACCAACATACATTCAATGCAGTAAAGTAGAAGAATCAATTAAAAAAAAAAACCCACTCAGTAGTTATTCACTGAGGGAAAGCCTGCCTGAAGGGAAAGGTCTTTGCCTGCTTATGGAAGGGCAGCAAAGATGAGGCTAGATTGGCCTCTTGTGGGAAGGAGTTCCAGAAATTTCAGGCATCTTTTGCTTATGCTGCTGCTGACAAAAAAATAAAAGTTTTAAAAGGATGTTGTTCTTTTGCTCTCTTGGAGGAACAACAAATCTACCAGTGGTTGATTGTTTTTATAATGGAGTATCTTGATGCACTGAGACACCACTTTTCATCAAAGGCCAAATAATATGTGAATATCTGTTACATCTTCACTTCAGAAAAAATTATATATAATAGCATGGAATCCAATTGAAGCACGGTAACTTCCTTTAGATGTTATATGTTAGGGACTGTACTGAAATGCTTAAGTGTTCTTGCAAGAGAGGATACAAAACCATAGTTAGTTAATTCCACTTACTATTAGCTTTGACTCTACCCATCACTGAAGGTAGCAAGACATAGTATAACTACTAAATGCACTATAGTGGTTCTGCTTTCTCTGCCCTCTGTCCTGCTGATCCCAATGGGCACCAGCTGCCATGGTTGCCACCTTGATCTGTATGTTAGTCTCATACTTCAATGCACTGATTTTCATTTGAATTTTATAACTAAAGATTTGAGCCTAGATCAATAAAATATTCCATGCAAGAAATGTTGCTGAGGACTGAATTAGGCCTGGGAGGCAAGAGCGGAGCTCATTTAAACAATTCTGAGGTCAGGAATGATTATCACAACGCAAGACACAGAAGCAAAGAATTCTTTTCTATGAAGCTTAATTATGCACAATGGGTATCCAGAAACAAGAGTTCATCCATTTTACATTGTGCATCTTAATACTTCTGAAGTAACAGGCAATTATACAAAAAAGGGGGCATTTGAGACAGCCATGGGGACATCTTGTCACAAGCTGGACAACTTGCACAGTTCCTGCTTTGTCTGGAAGGGGGTTTTTTTGGGTTGGGGTTTTTTGTTGTTTTTTGGCCATACCTTCATTCAAAAACAGTCATTACAAAGGAAAACACTCAGCACAATGAGTTAGATTTGAATGGTTGAACCGCTATTCCCTTAGTTCCCACTGATAATAGGGCAATGACACCAGGAGTGCTAGAAAATGCTTAATCTCCAAAGGATGCCCATACAGAGCTTTGATCTAATTTCTTTGCAAGCAGGCAAACAAACCTGACTGTCCCAGCCTTTGATCACAGTGCAGTTTCGGGGGAAAAAAAAGAAATCGTACTCTCTATGATGGAACTCCTCCTGGGGTTTACAATGAAGCTTGATTTACTAGGTTGGAATTTTGCCACATCAGTGGTTTCTCTGCAGTTTATTGTTTCCTCAAGGCTTGATGTGAGGTCCAAGCCAGGAATGTGATATAGAAGGACATACCCAATGGCAAAGGATGGCTCAGTGCAGCTTAGATACAAAATCAGCTTCTAGGATACTTCTCAGAGACCCGGTGTAGCTTCTGATAGGCACAAATGCACCCACTAAATCTTTTCATAAACAAGCCAGGCTTTTCCACTGCATGCTTCCTGTCCAGATGAGATTTGTCAGGAGATAATGACTGTGTGTTTTAATGGAATTTTCTGTCCAATTATGTAGCCTCTCTTCCACTGGAAAAGCATGATTAATGACAGGCTTCCAGGCTGAACAGCCACATTTGCAAATATAAAATCTGCTTATAGTGGTTCTGCACACACAGGTGATCTTGCAGTCTACAAATTCTTGAGAGAGCAAAATATGTAAAGGCTTTAAAAAACTGAGGGAATGTTTTTTTTTTTTTAAAAAAACCAAGCACAGCAAAATCAAGTGCTGCTTTTTTCGTGTTTTGTATGGGGAACATTACTCAGCAGTGCCCTGCTATTGACAAGAAGGAAATTCCCAGCTCCATTCAGGAAAGAGTGGGCAACCTTTGACTGGGCAGTTTGTGCATTTGAAAATAGCAGGGAACCTGCATCTTCTCTTGCCCTTCTCACTGAAGCTTGGAATCAGCTGCCCATCCTTATTAGCCTCAGGGAACAGCAGTTTACAGCTTCTCAGAGAAGCCAAATTGATGCTGTCATGAATTACTGTAACTGCTTGTTCTACACACTTCAATAATGTCTTTCATTAAAGGATGATAAGAAAGCAATATGTATTTCATTAGCATTTGTCCCCCTGCCATGTGCCATGTAAGAGAAAACCAGAGCTAATCTTCCAGTTGGCCAGGAGGGGAGATGGAGTGAAATCTGAAACTCAGTCAAGATATATGTGCCAGCCATCTGAGGCCCAACACCTTGCAGAGTGTCAGGAATAAACCTTGCGTTCTTGAGGCAGGTCAGTCACTTGGAGGTTATGATGTTTCTGGAGTCGTGGTTGGGTGAGACAAACTAAACAAGCACCTATGCTGGCTTTACAGTTACTATTAGCCATCTCCAAGATTTGGGACTGTAATGAAAAAGCAGCACATTGTGTGTGTTTGTGTGTGTGTGTGTTTGTGTGTGTGTGTTGGTTATTGTATTTTTCAAGAGAGACGGTGTAAAGAGTTGAAATTTTGCACGTATTAAAATAGTTAAGAGGAGCATAAAAAAAGCAACCCTGAAAATGTACATTGTATTTTAAAAATGAGTTTTGGAATAGCAGTTTATTACTAGTTGCTGAAAACAATCAGCCAACTCTCCAGCTAAGTATGAAATCAAGGTAAAAGTAAAATAACAACAATATTGTCTTGCAAAAATATCTATTTCCTAGCTAGCTGACAGCTTGAATGTATAAAAAACTGATATGGAAAATAAAAACAATGGGGGGGGGGCAAGGAGAGTCCTAGACCATAGAACTCCAAGTGTTCCAAACTGCAAATAAGTATCTTCCCAAATTTGTTCACTAGCACTTTACACTCCTGGCATTTTGATTACATGGCAAAAATATTCCAAAGTCATTTACCATAGAACCCAGTTTGCTACTACATCGGATCCAATGCAAATGTAAACAGCTGAGAGAAACAAAAATATAGGGAAGCAAGAGAAACATGGTGCTGGAGGAGGCTCTTGAGAGTCCCCTGGACTGCAAGGAGAACAAACCTAAAGTGTAGCCAGTAATATTGCTTAAACATGGAGTGAAAGCCAGCAGTGTGAAGTAAATAAAGTCAGTCTGTACTGGAGACCCTTTCTTTGCTTAATTTTTTTTTATTGCTTACCACCTATTTTGATTGTCATGGGTTCTTTCGGATGTAAATCTGAGTCTGCTTTCACCCCCTTCTGTTTGAGAAAAGAAGGACTTCTCCCTTTGAAGTTGTCCCTCCTTTAGTTTTTGAAGCTGCTCCTGGCTATTTTTTCCAGTCTGCCTTTTGAAGCTGGATGCTTGGCTCATGAGCGATTTTGCACAGATCCAGCTTTTGCAAATACCTTTAAAATGTAACCATTCCTATCTTTTTGTTTGTCTGTATCATTATGAGGTTGCATTTATTTTATTGTAATATATTGAATACTTTATTAAGTATTTTAATTTTCAAACTTTTCATCTTTTTAAAATCCAGATCCTTCTGGGGATCCTAGATGCTGGATCAGTGTTTCTTAGTTTTTCATCTAAGCCTACAGAAACCTATCCCCACCCCCCCCCACCCCATCCCTAACTGGAAAGATAGCTAGCTACAGTACCTTCTTTTGTTTTTCCCCTTCCTGAATCTGATAAACTGTTACATAGCTGGAAACATATTAAGCTTTAAGCAGGAGGCTATGCTGGCAAAAACACAGTGGTTTCCTACAGAGCAACATGTAGCTTTTTTTTTTAGTGTTGTAGGTCTTGTATGAAAGACTCACTTCACTTTAACCTTCAGTCACAATATTGTTTTTATTTTCTGGCAAATGCTTGTGTATTGTGCATTCATCCACTTGTTTAACTACTGTACTGTGATTTTAATAAATTACACATATTTGATTTATTTTATTCTAGTCCTTTCTAGTTGGGAGAAAGGCGGCCTATAAACAGTAACAATAATTTTTGTCATGATAGAGTGGCAAAATTAAGTGTATTGGTCATTATGGAAACAATGTAACTTGGGATCAATATCAAGAAATTTCACACAGTGTAATAAGCAGTTGCAGATTTCAGAAACAACATCATATGGGGTGTCACTTTTACATGTTAGAATATGCCAAGAATCATTATAATTGACTGGCTGGATAGCTGAGTGGTTTAGGTATCTGACTGTGGGGCTAGAGGTTGGGCGTTTTCCTTGGGGAATATATCAGGCAGTGTGTAATCCCCTTGAGCTGAGAATATGTTAGCCTATTTGTTTGCAAAGCAAATTCAATCACCTGAGTCTTGTGAAGCAGTTCAGTTTTTCATTCCCCTCCTGTGAGAACAGCCAGCCTGTGCGACCTTGGGCCTGAATTCTGTACTGCATGTCAAGTTTATTAGGATTACGCTGCTCTTTATTTCTGCCTGTCTGTATGTCTACGTGTCACCTTTCTCCCTATGTAATATTGACTAACATATTCTCTAGAAGCCTGGGTTTGTACTTACAAATTAGTTTTAGACATGGTCAGTTCCATGTTTCTGGTTGCATTCATACAGTGTAGCTTTGTATTAATGTTAGGAAGACATAATAGGGCTCCAATTAACATAAAGGTTGGCCTCATTTCAGCACAGAGCAAAAAAACTGGGTTGTCAATAAAGCATTTGGGCCTAGTGATCATACTTGACTGGGTTATTAATCTTTTTTTAAAAGTATAAACAAAAGCTTGAGTTGCTTGAAGCTGTTTGACATTGTAATTTTTATAAATTGTATATGTGTGTATGTATTTAAATTGTTTAATGAGTATTTTATTGCCTGCACAATGCTCGGCAAGCTTTGGAGATGGTTCCTGGCACAAAGAAAGAAAGAAAGTTAGAAAGTTAGAAAGAAAGAAAAAGAAAGAAAGAAAGAAAGAAAGAAAGAAAGAAAGAAAGAAAGAAAGAAAGAAAGAAAGAAAGAAAGAAAGAAAGAAAGAAAGAAAGAAAGGTCTCTTAGAGTTAAGAGAATTGTGGTGCTGGAGGAGACTCTTGAGAGTCCCCTGGACTGCAAGGAGATCAAACCTATCCGTTCTGAAGGAAATCAACCCTGAGTGCTCATTGGAAGGACAGACCCTGAAGCTGAGGCTCAAATTCTTTGGCCATCTCATGAGAAGAGAAGACTCCCTGGAAAAGACCCTGATGTTGGGAAAGTGTGAAGGCAAGAGGAGAAGGGGACGACAGAGGACGAGATGGCTGGACAGTGTCATTGAAGCTACCAACATGAATTTGACCCAAATCCGGGAGGCAGTGGAAGACAGGAGGGCCTGGTGTTGGTAGCCTGGTATAGCCTGGCATGCTCTGGTCTATGGGGTAATGAAGAGTCATACACGACTTAAAGACTAAACAACAACAACATTGTACTTTTTTGTTTATTGCACAGCAAGGAAAGAGGATTGGTTTTGGAACTACTAAATTGGGAAAAAATTGCTGATGTTAGAAATGTCAGCACACAGATGAAGGCCTGAATATAGATGAATGTATGAGGGCAAGGAAAGCGGCTTCTCTCGACTGTGAGATATGTGGATGGTGGGGCATGCGGAGAGTGGGAAGAGCAAAAAGTCCGTGTGTGTAAACTGCCTTAAGATCTTAGCCAGATGCACAGAATATAAACATTTAAACAAAGAAAATAAAAGGGACTGAGGTGGAAGGTTCTCTTTATTTATAATACTGGCTATTTTTTAATGGTTTACTTATTTACCATAACAGCTACAGATTCAATTATTTAAAAATTGTTGTTGTTTAGTCGTTTAGTCGTGTCCGACTCTTCGTGACCCCATGGACCAGAGCACGCCAGGCCTCCTATCTTCCACTGCCTCCCGGAGCTGGGCCAAATTCATGTTGGTCGCTTCGATGACACTGTCCAACCATCTCATCTTCTGTCGTCCCCTTCTCCTCTTGCCCTCACACTTTCCTAACATCAGGGTCTTTTCCAGGGAGTCCTCTCTTCTCATGAGATGGCCAAAGTATTGGAGCCTCAGCTTCAGGATCTGTCCTTCCAGTGAGCACTCAGGCTTGATTTCCTTTAGAATGGATCGGTTTGTTCTCCTTGCAGTCCAGGGGACTCTCAAGAGTCTCCTCCAGCACCACAATTCAAAAGCATCAATTCTTCGTCAGTCAGCTTTCTTTATGGTCCAGCTCTCACTTCCGTACATCACTACAGCAAAAACCATAGCTTTGACTATAAAAAAATACAAGACTAAAAAAAATACAGGTCTACAAAAGATTAGATATCAGTTACATAATGACCACAGATGGCTTCTGGCTGGCATTGATGCTTGAGGATTCCAACTACTTGGTCAGTTACCTTTCATGGCTGAGCTCTTGAGAGGATATTTCCACACACACACCTCTTTCTGACAAGATAGCACATCCTTGAAACAAATATGCTTTTCCCTAAGGCATGGCAGGGTCACTGTCACAAAATAAAGTTTGGGTGGGGGGGAGAGAACCTTTTGAAGCAAGGATCATACACTTGCCTCTTTGATTTGTATTATTATCCCCCCGCCCCCAGTTTTACTGTGGGACAGATTTCAAAGTATGACACACATCACTGCTTTGGTCCTTGTTTCCTTTGCTCCTCTAACTCTGAATGTCGCTCCTGTGAATGGCCAAGGGAACACAGGCTTTCAAATGCCACACTTCTTAGAATTGTGAGTTTTCCTATCAAGAAATAGAGTAAAAAATAAATGTATTAGCACAGGGATGGACAACATGTAGCCAATGGGCCACATGTAGCCCCCCAGCACCCCTGGCCCTCCAGCATCTCCAAAATCCATTAAAAATCAGGCAATTTGGCATTGTTTTGAAGGGCTTTCAGCATCCCTGTAAAACTCTATACCCCCTTCAGATAAAAAAAAGCATCATTCTAGTAAAAAACAACTTTATTTTAAAAGCAAAAATGGCGTGTTGAGATCATGAAAGCAGATAAGGCCCTCCAAGCTCCAGAGATAGTCATGTATGCCTCCCAGATCTTTGGAGATTACCCATACTTTATTAATGGAAATTACTATAGACATTGGCTGGAATCCTATTGGTATTTGAAGAATTTTGATGAAATACTATGGTGCATCTCAGTTGTACATTTAGGACAGGTGACCAGGCATGTGATGGAGACATGCTCCCGTATTGTTTATATTGATAACGATGCACACAACCAAATCTCAAGCATTCATCCATACAAAAGGAAACACAAGTGTGTGCAAATTAATCTCAAGTATTTACCTGTATAAAAGAAAACACAATGTCATTTGCTGAGATTCATTTGTGTGTTTCCTTACGATGTAAGGTTTACAATCAGATTTATTTATTTGTTAGTAAACGTGAAAGGAGCTGGACCATAAAGAAGGCTGGCCGATGAAGAATTGATGCTTTTGAATTGTGGTGCTGGAGGAGACTCTTGAGAGTCCCCTGGACTGCAAGGAGATCAAACCTATCCATTCTGAAGGAAATCAACCCTGAGTGCTCACTGGAAGAACATATCCTGAAGCTGAGGTTCCAATACTTTGGCCATCTCATGAGAAGAGAAGACTCCCTGGAAAAGACCCTGATGTTAGGAAAGAGCACAGGCAAGAGGAGAAGGGGACGACAGAGGATGAGATGGTTGGACAGTGTCATCAAAGCTACCAACACGAATTTGACCAAACTCCAGGAGGCAGTGGAAGACAAGAGGGCCTGGCGTGCTCTGGTCCATGAGGTCACGAAGAGTCATACACAACTAAATGACTAAACAACAACAAAACATGAATTCTGAACGGTATTTCTTGTCATAAAAATTTACAAGGCCTAACCTACCAACAGAAGGATCGAAGCTGGAAGCTAAGCTAATGATGGAAGGATGGATGTTGGAAGCATCCATCTTCTTGGTATCTCTGCTAATGTGTCACATGTTGATAAACCTCAGGGTCTTCATCCAAACCGTTAATTCCAGCTAGAGTAAATCCATTAAATCAATAGAACTTCCAAAAAATGTTGACATTCCAAGTTCCTATTGATTCACTGGGTCTAACTTAATTGACATTAACAACCGGATCTCGGCCCGGAACTGTTTACAGCATATACTGTAGTTCCACAAGCAGCTTGTTACTAGCATACAGGGAGCACCTTGTCATAATGGAGAGATCAAGTGTCCCAGTGCCTGGTCACTAAGCTGCCAGTTTATTGTTCTAACAGGAAAAATGAAGAGGCCAGACAGTTCTTTGGTGTCTTTTCTCATGCTATGTTTTATCTGATAGATTTCTTTATGCATTGGCTTTGATAAACTTTAGAAAACACTCAATTTATTGTGTTTTCTACCAGCCAGACTATAGCAATGACCTCCAGTCTTAAAACCTCTGAAAATCACGGTCAGCTGCCAGCAATGTCTAGCTCACTACATGCATAAGCAGTGAACCTCAAAATAACTCTGCTATGGACACAGGTCTGTCATAACAGTCCCATGTGGTGCGGTTTCCTTGGTGATCATGGAGTCATACAGGCAGCGTGTAATCCCCTTGAGCTGACAAAATGTTAACCTATTTGTTTGCAAAGCAAATTCAATCACCTGAGTCTTTCTTGTGAAGCAGTTCAGTTTTTCATTGCCCTCAGGTAAAAAGGGAGGGGGGAGCCTACAGTCTCAGCAACAACAATTTTCAAGCATTTCTGCCTAAAGCAATGGCTGAATAGAGAGAGTCTGATATGTTTTAAAGCCCGGAGAGCCAAATATCCCTAACTAGGCCTTTCCCTCTCCCACACTTGAGGAAGCTGCCTCCATTCTTTGATGGGTTGATGATCATTATCATCCTCGTTATTTGCTGTCATCAATTCTGACTTATGGTGACCCTTTTCAGGTTTTTTCAGGTAAAGAATACATAGAAGTGGTTTATTATTTCCTTCTGGGGGGGCATCCTGGGACTCCACTGTTTGCCCAAGGTCACAAAGGCTGTCTCTCCTCACAGGAGACCCAGTGGGGAATTGAACTCCCAACCTCTAGCTTCACAGCCAGATACCTAAACCAGCCAGTCAATTATAATAATCCTTGACATGTTCTAACATGAAAAAAGGACACCTCATTGACAACCAGTGTTTATTTATTTATTTATTTATTGGACTTATATACCGCCCCATAGCGCTACAAGCACTCTCCGGGCGGTTTACAATTTTTAATTATACAGGCTACACATTGCCCCCCCCCCAGCAAGCTGGGTACTCATTTTACCGACCTCGGAAGGATGGAAGGCTGAGTCTACCTTGAGCCGGCTACCTGGGATTTGAACCCCAGGTCGTGAGCACAGTTTTAGCTGCAGTACAGCGTTTTTAACCACTGCGCCACGAGGCTCTTGTGTTCCCTCTACTTTTCAGCTGTTGCGACCGGAACCAACAGGCTGGAAATGATCAGTGTTTGTGAGCAGAGAAGGAAGAATGCTGTGTGGAAGGGGGCTGGAATCAGGCATGTGTGTGCAGCCACACGCATTAGAACGAAACTTGTTGACAACCCGAGTGTGTTCTGTGCCCCAGAGCTGGACATCTGAGCATGAATTCTGGATTTCACACAAGACTTCTGATACTAATGGACCTTACAACAAATTTACTTAAGCGGGGTAGTTGCTGCAATTTATAGAAAATGGGCGTCTTCTTAAGGTATTGATTAGGCTATGTAATTGCATGGGTTGGATTTGGCATGCCATATTTGTATGACTTTTCTCTTCCCCACTGCTTCTGATGCTCTTCTCAGTCACTCACGGCATATGTTTTAGAAACATTTCTAGTGCTGGGTGTTACACAGTCAGAGAACTGGACAGAAGCTCTGGAAACTATCTAGTTGAGCAACTTGCTCAATGCAAGATTTATATTGCAGGATATAACTGTACCCTCCCTGACTGATGGCTGTCCAGTCTCTGCAGATATGCTTCCAGACATTATGAGCCCATTACCTTTCAAAGAGTTGACCAAACTCTCAAACAACAACTTTACTTCTGTGTTTCACATGACATTTTTTTGACAATTCACCTGCTAATCTTCTCCAGGTTAAAAATTTGGTAAACCACACTTTATATGATGCCCTACAATCATCTCCCAGGATGCATTTGCTCAGTAATTGACAGGATGTGAACTGAGGCCTCCATGGGTTAAAACATAATGTCCCAGTCACAACTACAACAACTGTGATGGCTGAAATACAAATCAATTGCACAAAGTGCCATGCCACTAAAAATATACAATTTATCATGCAGATACAGTCCCAGTATAAGATTCATGCTACAGATGCATTTCCATGGAGAACCATGGCATATAAATAAGGACATGGGACATACTGAAATGTGTAAAGTTTCCTGTGTAAAACAAAGGGCCATTTAAAAAAAAGGTGGCAATTTCTCAGGAGAACGTAAGTTCCCACTGCTTCAGTTGGTAAGAGAACATGTGGGACATCCATTCTAGAGTAGCTGCCTCTACATTCTCATTGGAGTTTTTGAACGGTGTACTAATAATTGGAGGCACAGTGTCTTGAAGAAGACTCAATGGATAGGAATGTAAGATAGAGTAAAAGACTAGAAAATTCATGGAGGCCCTAATGTCCCGTGTTATGTATGATCTTGATTGCATGCTGCAGTGTGATTTCGCTGATGGAAGAGCCCCAGTTCAGTGGTAGAATGCCTGCTTGTATGAAAAACAGAAACTTAATCCAGACAAGGCAGAAGTGCTCCTGGTCAGCTGAAAAACAGATTGTTACAGTAACGGTGATGTCATCTGCCCGTCATTGCTCTGGTTGTTTGTCATCTGCCAATAGCGTGACGGGAGGTGGGACATAAGAGGGTGGAGCTAGGGTATTTAAGGGGGAGTGAATGAGGTGTGAGTCAGATAGGGACTTGATAGGGTCTGGTTAGGGACTTAGGGAGTTAGGGCTTGTACATGTTGTGTAGTACTGTGCTATATATATAGAGTGAAGGTCTGAGAGAGAGTATGTGTGTGGGTACTTTATTATACTGATTGCCTTTTATTTTAATTATTATAGTGATTTACCATTCCTTTTGTTATTATCAATAAGCATAAGTTTTTATTTTAAAAATCATACTTTTGTCTGAAGAGTTTTATGAGGGAATGGTTGGTGGCAGCGTGAATAAAGTGAGGGTGTGAGAGTGACGTGGCAGCTCCTTTGTGACGTGAGAGGAGGCTGTCACACAGATAAGGACGCAGAATAAGGACGCAGCCTGCACTGGATGGGGTTGCACTCCCTCTGAAAACACATGTGCACAGGTTAGAGGTGATCCTGGATTCATCTCTGAGCCTGGATGCTCAGGTTTCAGTGGTAGCCAGGAGTGCCTTTGCACAATTAAAACAAGTGCACCAGCTGCACCCCTTCTGGGGGAGATTTGATTTGGGCATGGTGACACATGCTCCAGTTACATCACAGATGGATTACTGTAACACACTCTATGTGGGAATGCCTATGGAAAACATCAGGAAACTTCAGTGGGTCCAAAATGTGGCAGCCAGATTGCTGACTGGGGCTGGTTACAGAGATCAGGTAAACCCCCATTACAGCAGATCCAGTGGCTGTTGATCTGTTTCCGAGCACAATTCAAAGTGCTTGTTTTATCCCATAAAACCCTAAACAACTTGTGTCCGAGCTATCTCAAGGACTGCCTCTCCCTTTATGAGCTTGACTGGCTGTTAAAATCATCAGGAGAGATCTTTCTCTTGGTTCCACCACCTTCACAGATGCGTTTGGTGGGTACATAAGAGGGCCTTCTCTGTTGATGCCTCTAGACTTTGGAACTCCCTCCCACAGGAGGCTGGACTGACCTCATATTTGCTGTCCTTCCAACAGCCTTTCTCTTCAGGCAAGTTTTCTCTCAATGACTGGCTGCCTTAGTGGGATTTTTAAATGAGGGGCTATGTCTTAAAACTTTGAATGCATTTTTGGTGTTGCTTTTGCTTACTGTCTTTTAGTGTGGCATTTATTTGATCTTTTTTAGTGTTCGTTTACTTTTTGTTTTTAGCTTTCAATATTGTCTTTTAATAATGTAAGCTGCCTTAAGTCCTTCTTAAAAAGAAAGGTGAGGTAAAAATATTTTAAATAAATTAATAAATACTAAATGTTGCAGGCTGAACTCCTGAGACATCCTGGTTTGACATCCGACTTTGAAAGACTCTGCTTGAAACCCAGGACAGCTGTTTCTAGATAGTGCAGGCTAAGGATGTAACAAATATGCAGAAATTTTCTTGTCCTTGATGGAAAAGTGTCTCAACAGATCAAGACAATCTGTCAGAAAAATGATAAATTACTGTGAGATTTGTTGCTCATGCACAAGAGCAAGATGGCCAGGACTTTTCTTGTCAGCAGCACCAGTGGCAAAGTGGCTGTTGTGCAGAAGTCTTGTATTTTGTATTTTAAAAAGTTATTTTGCCTAGGAATCTTGTATTTTGCAAAATGTCTAATGCAAAAATCCTTGCAATTAAAAAAAGTATTATGAAAGACTGTACAAAATCTCTTGTAATTTCATGCAAGCAAGAAAAAACATTCTGAAAGCTGTTGTTCTTACCTGTGAGAATGAAATATGCTAAATTTTACATTTCTTGTGCAGGCAGTACTAGGGTAGATTAATCAGTGGTCTGGCTTGATAGAAGCCAGCTTTCCATGTTTATATGTGATCCACAAAATAGGGTTATTTTCTTATGCAACAGCAAGAGGGAAAGCTATTTTCCAAGGGTATAACGATATGTCAGAAAAGATTTCAAAATGTTAACTTTAAAATATGTTTCCTTATAATCCTTTGTTGTAGTTTTACATGGGCTTATCACACAGTTATACACGCTTCATGTCAGAAATGTCTCGTTTCCAAAATGCTAATACTCTCAAAATTAAAAATATGTTGGGCATACTGGCAAAGTTGTGATATTGAATTATCAGCACAGACAGGCAGGCCTCATTGAAATATATGGAACTGGCAAGCAAATGTGCCTATAAGGGAAAAAATGCAATACAGAGAAGCAACCTATATGCACTTTTACAAAATAGGCACTACACCTATTAACTATCCATTAATGCCTTTTTGTTTTACATAACGGTCAGTCATTCAAAGTGAAAATTAAATTTTGTCCAAATAAACCTTGGGGTGTTTCACCGGCCATCAGACAATTTCAGCCTCTACTCTAATTATCACCAATAAAACTCTGTCAACACCCCCTCTGTCTCATGCAAGTCCCGACAGCTCCGTTACCTGTCGTCTCCCTGTGTGGTGAGCCTGACTCCCTACTGCCTCAGGACTCATTAACACACTAGCCTGCCTGTCTGATGAGGCAAACAGCCTTCAGCATCAGACTACAGACCAGTTTTGCAGATAGTAAGGAATGTTTATCCAATATGGAAGGGACAAAATGGCGAAGGAAAAGTGAATCTCTGCCTCCCTTCAGGTCCTGCCATCACTCAAGCATTTCTCTCATTAAAGACACACCAGGTTGTCTGGTACAAATTAATCTAAAGTGCAATCCAATTCAGCATGTGGGGCCTGAACAGAGACTTCTCTAAGTTTAATAAAGGGGGAGACATTCCATTTATGTTTCAATCTAGTGTGCTATTTTGAAAGACTCCTTTTTAGGTGAGCATTTTCCACCTTGGAAAGCTAAGAAAGCAAGTGTATACCTGGCCCTAGCTCAGCTTTACGTTTGTTCAGGAACACATACACAGCAACAATCAAATAGCAGCTTCAGGCTTCCTCAAGGGGCAAAGCAAAGATTAAGCATTCCTTCTGCACCAATATGTTTCTCTGCCTTTTCCTGCCACAGCCTCAGGTCACAGATGGGTTCTGTCTCATTGAGTGGATAGTGATTCTGCCTTGTTTCTTGCAGCCATAACAGCCGTTTTGGCTGTTATCTTTCCTTTAGGATGCACCCTGCATGAAAAAAAAACAGGAAGCTTTCCATTTTGTTTTCATGCAGGCCTCCAGAAAGGCACAACACACTTGGAGAGAAAAGAAAAGTACCTTAAATTCTTGTTCATTTGTTTGCATTTCTAAAGCTTTTCCATTTCAAGCCTCATGAGGTTTGATGGTGGGATGTTCAGAATCACAAAGTGCTTTTAAGATCATGCCAAGTGCTTGTTTGTGCGAAGGAAACATGCATAGATATCCCTAGATCAATCAACTAGCACACAAAGCAGAAATTAGAATGACAAGAACAACAAGAGTGGCTCGAAGTCATGAGCTCTTACAAGATAACATGCGTGGCCAACATTTGGCTGGTGTATTTCTGAAAAATACAAAGCAGGATGCTGCAGGGTGCTGGCCTTTCTTCAGCTAAGTGTGTTCTTTCCCCTCAATCAATACAGATCCCAGTGTGTGGTAAAAGAAGGCACACCATTGTTTAGATTAGACACAGTGCTTGAGGCTTTTCCATGGAGTTTGAAGAACAACTCTTAACTCAAGTTCAGCAGAAAAGAAAAAAAAGCTGTGTAGTCTTTGTACACAATCCAAAGGCAAGAGCAGTGGTAACATTATTAGACTACTAGAAATTCACAGACAGAAGCTAGCTTTTGACTTGTATAGGTCTTCTTCAAGCTGGGCACCTGAGGTTTGAATGTATGGTGCAGGGGAAAAACACAAGAGGTTCCAAAAATCATGGCCATACAGCCTGATGATTCCCAGCCTGATGAAGAACTGTAGAAGTCAAAAGCTAGCTTCTGTGTATGTATGTTAGTGTCTAATAAAGGTGTCACTCCTTTCTTGCTTTTGAGTTCTAACCTAAGAGTTTTGTGATTCATTTCTTCCCTAACTAGGAGGGCTGGCCTATGCACTCCATGGCCAATGTAAAATTGACCTGATGGCAATATTTCAGTTGTCTGAAGAAGTGGGCCAATTAATGCGTTCCTATGGGCTTGAAACTCCAGCGAAGATCCTCCATAGCGCGGCCATTTTCGCTGCCCGTGCAGTGAGGAATCTGTCCCAGAAAACAGCAGGTGGCCATTTTTTTTTTAACCTGGCGGCCATTTTGAAACTGCCAATCAGCTGTGCGAAAATCATCATTTTGCGATAATCGGTTAGTGAAGCAGGGAACCGATCATCGCAAAGCGAAAAAACCCCATAGGAAACATCGTTTTGCGACTGCAAAAACTTCATCGTTATGCGATTTCGTCGTAAAACGAAGCGCTCGTCTTGCGATGCACCACTGTAATAATAATAGACATTGAGTTTCACTAAATAGTAGGGAAGGATCATCACATAGATTAAGTGCTGGTTTGTGTTGAATCTCATTTTGCTCCATTTTGCTGTTGTTAGTACTAGGATGGTGATGGGGGGGGGGAAAGAGGAGTATGCTTTGTATCACAGGCTAGTGGCTTGTAATTTTCAGGGTTTTTTCCCCCACAAACAGTGACTGAAAATAACTAAAGGAATATTTTGTTACTTTTGAGATGCACAATAATAAAAACTTCCTCACCTCCAGGATAGTCATGACAGTCTGTTGCAGCAAAAGGAACAACAGCTGAAATCCTGTTGCTTAGCATAGTAAGTCACACTAAAGTAGCCCACTCAATCAGTAGGGATTTGGTAGGCAACCCCTCTATAAATCCCGTAGATTTAAATGGAGCTCCTTTAGCTGTGACTTTTTCTTGTGCAGTAAGTTGTAACTACACTAAACCCATTGAAGTCAATAGAACTTATGGAGGAGTTGTTAACCAAATCCCCACTGATTTAAATGATCTGTTCTGGTTGCAACTTAGGCCCTGCTCAAATGAGGGACATGTTCTCTAGTTATTTCCAGTTAGTTCATTGCTTTTCTTTTCTGGTCACACAATACACAGCGAAGATCAAAACATTTTCCCAGCCAGCGGTGTTACTGTGGAAAATTTCCCCATTCTCAGGCAGGTTGTGTTATTTTGTACCTTTGTTGTACCAGTGCATTCCTTACATTGATACTTTGGTAAAAGTATGGGCACCTCAGAGAGAACCTTGTTCCTGATATATTGATCTCTCTCTCTCTCTCTCTCTGTAAATCAAGGGGCTAAATTGCTCCTTGAAGCAAGAGAAAAAATAAACTAGTGTTTATTGGTGTAACTGGCCATAACGATTCAAATAGGAGGATATACCACGTGACCACAATTCAGTACAACAGAGGTATGGAAAGTATTGGAAGAACTAGAAAACATTAACCTCCTGTGACCAGGGCTTTCCTGTGCTAAACAACAGGATTTCAGCCAATGAATTTGAAAGACTAGGGCCCGAATCCTGTCTAATATTTATGTGAGCATAGTCCCAACTGAAAAAGCTACAATGGCAATGTATGTAGTCAAGTAATGTCAGCACTATAATTAACTAGTTTTCAAAAATAACTTTTGAAAGTCTGGTACCAACTAAATATTGAACTGGTTAAATACTTAGACATAAGCAATAAATAAATACAGATGAAACAGAATATTCCCAAAACTCAAATAGGGGAAACAGTAGAGAAACATAGAGTTAGAATGCTATAAAGTTGGAAGACATCTCAAGGATAACTGAGCAGAAATTCAAACTAGACAGATGTCCTACTGGAATGGAGGGGATAAAAATCAGTGATTTTTTATTATTATTATTTTTTTAAAAACCTCTTTAAACATTATACGTAATTGGATTTTAAAATTCAAATCAGCTATTTAAAATATTTTATTGTTAATTTTAAAAAAGCCTTATGTGATGTTAGTTTTAATTTAAATGTGTTATACCTCAAAGATGTCATTATGGAACAGGGATTATAACTTCTATTTCTGTTTTATGAGGCAATGTATTCATATAATCTTTTTTTAAAAAAAGTACTTTATGTTCTCGCAGCTCTTAGACAGGCCTTAATTTTATTGGGTTCCGTAGCCTTCTGTAAACGTTATTTAGGTTCAACCTTCTATATCCCTTAGTATTAAGTCAAGTAGATACAATGAGAAATATCTGCATTTCTCAGGCTAAATCTGAATCTCCAGAAAGATGTACAAAGTTCCCCTTGAAGACAGCACAGACGCTGTAGCAAGTGGGTTATAGGGCAGCTGGACTGCTGATGAAAAACATCTGTCAGAAGTCACATGACCCCGGTTTGAGCTCACCATATACACTTGCTTCAAAACTTGCAGTAGAACCTTTGTCTGTGTCACACTACGGTACATCATCTACAGAGATGTGGCCCAGCTATGGAATGTGTCTCTTTAGAAGTCAGACTGGTGCCAGCGCTACCTTTTTTCAGCACCAAGTTAAAACCAAAATACAGTGGTGCCTCGCTTTACGATTGCCCCGCATTATGACAAAACCTCATTATGACAATGTTTTTGCGATCGCTTTTGTGATCGCAAAACGACGGTCTGAATAGGCTTTTTTCGCTTTGCGATGATCAGTTCTCTGCTTCAGGAACCGATTCTTCGCAAAATGACGATTTTCCTACAGCTGATTGGTGGTTTCAAAATGGCCGCTGGGTAAATAAAATGGCTCCCCGCTGTTTTCTGGGACAGATTCCTCGCAAGACAGCCACCGAAAATGGCCACCCTACGGAGGATCTTCATTGGACGGTGAGTTTCCAGCCCATTGGAACGCATTGAAGGGGTTTCAATGCATTTCAATGGGCTTTTTATTTTTGCATTACAACATTTTTGTTCTACAGAGATTTCGCTGGAACGAATTAATGTCGTAATGCGAGGCACCACTGTACCCAAGCATTTGATAATGAGAAAGATTATGGCTTGGTGTTTAGTATCTGAGTCTGTTTTTATCTTGTTCTAATAGCTAAACGGTTTTAACGTATTCTAGTAGATTTTAATTGTTTGAAAGAATTAAAAAATCTTATGAAATTCCTTTAATGTGTTTTTATTGCTTGTACCCCACTGTGAGATCTGGCATCATATACAACAAGGACTTTGGGTTTCACTGTTTTGCCTTTTGGTTGGTGCGGAGCCATCTCCAGTACTCAAGTGAACGAAGAGCAGTGGTAAGATCCGCCATCATCATGGCAAGGAAGCAGAACATTTTATTTGCCCAGAGCAGAGTGCTGAAGCTATTCTATTCACTGGCAAAAAATAGTTCAGATACCAAAACAAAACTGTACAGACAAAAAAACCATCAAAACCACACTTGCCCTTCACCAGAGCAAATGGTCTCAGGTAAGTATGCTCCAGATTAAAGAACATCACTTGGGAAAGTATTCATTACTTTTTTGTGCTTTTCCCAGCTGCCTTCTCAAGCCTCCTTGTGTTCTCCCAGCAGAGAGGCACTCAGGGGATAAATGAAAAGCAAGATCAAGAACAGGTGCTTTGCTACTTTAACCACAGAAAAAGAGAAATGAAAAAACTGAGAATTAAAGGGCCATCTTACAAGATTCTACAGCATGAAACATGGTTGCACTTTGAGACACAGAAAGGGTTTCAATCACAAAGAAAGCTCGGTAGCTCTGCTGTGGCCTTACTGAGTGCAAACTCATGGTGAGAGAGCAGGACCAGATGTGCAGAGATGGAACAAAAGGAGCTATAGTAGGAACACTCAAGAGTTCACCAGTACCAACACAAAATTATGTAAACGTAAAAAATATATTGCCCCACTCTTTCTCCTTTGTGCTACTAAACAGCTAAGCACTAAAACTTCATACAAAACTGCAACCTCTGGATATCAGACAGACTGAAATCGAGGTTAGACTTGACTTGTCATTCTGGGGCCGCCCTGTATAATCCCTGCATTTTTAGTACGGCAATTGTATCATTTCCTGTCTCCACAGAGACTTATGTCGAAGGGTTAGGTGTTCTTTCTCTTGCTAGCTCTTTGAATGACAGTGGAGAACAACTACTTTATATGTGCTTTAACAGAAGAAATGAGAAGTGGAGAGCGTGGCCCAAGTGCTCAGAAACAACAAATATAATTTTCCCGAAAGAAATGAACTAGTTAGAAGAATGTTGCCAGATTCATACACAATAGCCAAATGAGCAGTGTACTGTATTTCCGATATCAATTGCATACACACATTCCTAAACGAGGAAAAATAAAATGAAAATGTATGTATGAATGAATGTAAACCCCAAAAGTTAAAACAAAACCAACAGCACCAGATCAGCTAATGGCTGGACCTTTAAAAGACAAATTTCGATCAATCTAATGTTATGTAATTATGATATGCATGCATCCCATATTTCACTACAATACAACAGCACATTCATCTGTGTATGACATGTAGAAGGCAGACAGAAAATTCCAGGAATTTGACAGCACCAAAGTCTGAAACAAAAGGCATCGCTCCAACAAAAAGATTTATTCGGAAGGAAGGCTCTGTGTGTATGTGTGTATGTATGCGTGCATGCATATGTACACACACACTAAACACAACAGGGGGAAAAAGCCCCCAGATTACAGCGATCTTTGGTGAGAAAGTCACACTGTATTTTTAAAATATTTTTTAAAAAACTTATTATAATGTTGAAAGCTTCACATAAGTTGTCAGAAATTAGGTTCACAGCACTGGACACTATAGCAACTACACCGAATTTCTGTGTGTCTGGTTGCATTATTTATAAAGCCCAAGCAAGTGGGATACAGCGCAGGTAACAGGAAAAAGTCATTTTCGTAGGATCTGCTATTTCATAAAAGATTTTTGGACAGTACTAGGCAGCTGTGAGTCATGTATGATAGCAAACTTTTGTAACTCACATGTGGCTGTCAAAGCACAGTTACCATTATAGTTGGTTTATTTCTGTCACATTTGTCAGCCACGCATGCACCAAAGCAATGAAGAAAAACACCTGTGTTTCCATCAAAAACTTTCAAGTATTAGGTGCAGATTTGAAACAGACTAACAGCTGACACATCTCATGGGGATGTGATCCACACCAATCTATCTTGGATGGCAACTTCTAGCTTAACAAGCTGCTAATTGAGACTCCCACTCAGAAGCAAGGCCAGTCTGAGATATCACACTTTATCTGTCCAACCCCCAAGGTGCCCTGCATTCTGGTTTTTATCGCCAGGCACATTGTTAGCTGGAAATTGCAATAGCGAATCTCAGCATATAGTGAAGTTTCTCTCTGATAAAAGCAGCTTCATTATAAGAGGCTCCCTTGTGTACCGCACCACTAAAATTGGTATTATTTGCTAAGTACTGGTGATGTGCTCTGTGCTGTATGAGAAACTAATATAGAGATGGACCCTTCCCGGGGGACAGAGTCATTGCAAAGAAAGGCATGAAAGCTGATATTCTGTGTGACCCAGAGAACAGAAGTGCTCAAATCTTTTGAAATTGTTGTGTCTTGCACATAAAATAATGTTTTACTTCCAAGCACTGGTCTAACCTATTAACTATCACAATATACTCTAGCTCCATTAAAAACACCAGCCTTAAAGTCCATTTTGGTGAAATTTATCCACAATAAATAAGTAAAACAACAATAGAAAAACCTTATAAGACTGTTATGATCCAGAAAACTAGTAGAGGATTGTGCAGTTTCACATTGTAAACTTCAAATTCAGTATTACACCATCAAATTGTGCTGTCCAATACACCGACTTTTTCTAGTGTCCTTGATCCAGGGCACCATGTTTCTACATGAAAACTGTTCATGCATATATGGATTTTACTATGCTTCATTATCGCACATTGCTGTGGGGAAACATGACAGCTGGCAATGCACTGGATAGATGCTTTCTCATGGATCTCAATGTGATGTCAATCAATAAACAGCCGAAAATGATCAATTTAAATTTTACTGAAATTCTGAGGATGCTGGTAAACCTGTCACAATAAGCATCAGAGTAAAATTTCTTTCAAATGGAAATGTCTTGTTCAATAAAACCAATTGACCAAACATAGAGAAGTGTAATATAAAAATAGATAAATCCAATAGCTAGAACATATGCCACTAAAATTTACTAAAACTCCTGTTAGCAATGTCTAAACAAGAATTTAAAAGCAAAATTTGTCTTAACAAAAATGTGGTTCATAATTTAATGTAAAATATTCTTTCCTGGGTTCATCAGAATCAAGGCCAAATAAGACAGGAACATTTCTTATTTAACTATTCTCGGCAGAGATGTATTTAATACTCAAGTAGCAGTATTTTAAAAATTATACCATAAGGTTTACCCCAGATAAGCTCAACCTGATCTGAGAATCTTCTTAATGCTGCTTCTAAAGAGTCTTAAATAACTTATGCACAAATGATGGGAAAAGATTCTAACAGTAGCTGAACAACCAAAATGTGTTGTAGAAGCAACAAATACAATTCTAGTGACCACCAAGAACAATAAACATATGTAGTCACACAGGACATCTCTTCTATTTCCAAGGGTATTATGACTTGGGAAGAGAGGCTCAGTTTTACCAATAGGTATCTTCAGAGGACAGCAACCTGTGCTCAACCATTAGATCCCGGCCGTGAAAGCCTTCGCAATGATGATGATGATGATGATGATGATTATTATTATTATTGTTATTGTTGTTGTTATCATCATCATCATCATCATCATCATCATCATCATCAACAACAACAGATGGGAAACCCTGACATTTGACCGTTCAGCCTGGAGACAGGCAGTGGATCACGGCCTCTCCCAATTTGAAGAGACCCTTGTCCAGCAGGCCGAGGCAAAGAGGAAGTCACAAAAGCAGCAAAACCAGGGAGCTGGACAGGGGACCGATTGGATTTGTCTTCAGTGTGGAAGAGATTGTCACTCTCGAATTGGCCTCTTCAGCCACACTAGACGCTGTTCCAAGTCCTCCATACAGAGCACGTCACCATAGTCTTTCGAGACTGAAGGATGCCTAACTAATAATAATAATAATAATAATAATAATAATAATAATAATAATAATAATAATAATAATAATAATAATAATAATAATAATAATAATAATAATAATAATAATTATTATTATTATTATTATTAGTAGTAGTAGTAGTAGTAGTAGTAGTAGTAGTAGTAGTAGTAGTAGTAGTAGTAGTAGTTTTATTAGTTTTATTAGTTTTATTAGTATTAGTATTATTACTGGCAAATTTCCTCTTTTCCTGCCACACCCTATGCCATCTCTTACCCTAGTCCAGTAGGAAGGAAGACTTAGCTATTTAAAAAAAGATCTTCCTCTCCCTCCCATTTATTGAAGCCTCTGTTGAATCAAACAGGCTTCTATGAATAGAAGGCAGCACTGAGTAGAACCCAGGATCTTTATCCTCATAACAGTTTCTTCATAACAATTGCTTCATATTTGCCTCTAAAGGATAACTGTGAAATAAAGAAGGGTGGTGGAGTAAAAAGAAAATGCATTTTTTTTAACAATATAAGGAAAGGGGACACGGCTCATGTCTTCTGGAAAAATCTTTTTACTTTCCAATTAGCCAGAAGGGATGACCACTATGCCTTTGGTTGTAAATACAAAATTAGTTTGGGTGAAATCCCTAGAAAATACAAAATTTTATTTGCAAAATAATGCACAAAGCCACTGTACAAGCCAGTTAACCCTAATTTCTACGGATTTCATCCAAACTAATTTAAGTGGATTTTATGGTGAGCAACTGTTAGCTTAAATCCAACTGAAATGGTAGGTCTTAAAGCTGAGACACTCAGGGTACCTGATCCTATTTCTAATTATTTGCTCAGAAAACACACACATGTGCGTAATTGTCCACATGTACACACCTCTATCCATAAATGGCAGAATATAGCTATCCATTACATATTACATCTAGTACTTTGTCCCTCCTCCCTTATGAGTCTCTTATGAGTCTCTTTCAATGCCAAGGGTTCTTACCTTTCCCCAGCACAGTTTCATAAAATTCCGGCATTATGACAATTTGATGAAATAATATCTCTACAACATGAACAGCTTATAACTTTTTACTGCTGCTCCAGCCAGAAGAATTCTCCAATTTACAGTCCTTATTTAAAAAATGAAGCATCTGAAATTCCATTCATTTGAATTGCTGCCTCTAAAATCAACAATAGCCACTAATGACTACAAGGTTTTGTTCCTCAGGCAGCTTTGTTCAGAAGGCTGGACATAAAAATTCCAAGGGGAGCCAGTAAGCTTTCTCTGCTCTCAATCCGTTACAACATTAGACTTTAAAATGAAGGCTGAATCATACAACAAGCTCCTCAGCTCTGTAAAAAGGGAGAAAAAGGGCCATGCCCTCAGTTCTTGCCTGTCTTGCAAATCACAACTCAGGTTTTCCAAAGAGAAGTAGATGTGATCTCCCTCTGTACTAAATGTAAACACTCCAGGTTTAACATTACACTCTCATTCTCCAATAGCTGAAGTTTGGTGCTTAAGATGATGGGGTTAGTCCTTGGTCTTACCTGACGAACATCTAGTCGGTAACTAAGGATGGGATCAACAGCATCAGGCTCCTTCTGTGTCCACTGCAAGATATAGGAGTAGTTCTTGGATTGCTTCCGAGTAGGATTAGGGGTATCGTAGTAAAACTCTGGGTTGTAAGCTTTAGCTGAGAAGTGGAAAGGGAAATGGGAAAGAAAGGAGAGAAAAATGGGGAAAACACCTATTACAAAATCCATGCCCCCAACTCACCAACTGCTTTGAAGTGCAAAGGTCACATGACACGCATCATACTGAGTATCTGTTTACTTACCTGTTAACTATTTCTAAAACATGTTGTCCCCTTCATTTCTGTTTCCTGAATATCTGGGGGCTCATCACAGAAATCCAGCAACCCTAAAAAAGCAGCACCAAACCTGAACCTCTAGGAATAGGAATGGAACTAGACCTAAAACAGAACCTCCGTTGATTTCTCTCCTAATTGTAATACTGACTAAGATGCACAAAAATGATACTGAACTTATCATAAGACACTGGTTTTTCTTGGGGCATTAAAGTTATAGTTAACATTTTCCTTTGTAACATAACAATTTCATCCCCAAAGCACTTGACACAGAATGCACAAGAGTTAGATTGTTATTTTGACCTGATTTATGGTGCACCTGGCAAAAAAAAACCCCGAAAACACACACACACACACAAAACCTCTTAGTTCACGGGATAAGCAACTTGTGGTTCTGTTGGACCACAACTCCCATCAGTTGTAGCCAACATGGAAGGCCACAAATTGCCCACCCCTGTTCTAGTGTGGTAAGAAAGACTTAAATGTTTTTTCTGTTTCTGTGTCATTTACACTGACTAAAAAGTTCAAATTATTTTGTTATAAATCACTAGGATGTACTTTGAATATATCTTTATATTCAGGATAGAACAAAATATGACAAAAGATTTATACTAGAAGCCAAAAGCCATGCTTGTACACCATAATAAGCCAGATTTCTGTAGAGTCTGTATCACTGTGAATAAGCCAGTGTGTTGTTACATGCCGTTCCATGTCATCAGCTTGTTTCCTCCTGCAAATAGAAAAAGCTAAACAAACTGCAGAATTTCTATCTGAAGTTTGTTGATGTGCAGCTGGTAAGTCTGGACTGTCCTTCCCTAGACTGGCCTGTCATAAACCCTAAGCCAGAGTTCCTGGTTTGCACTTCATGATAAGCAAGCCACACATGGCAGCTCTGCAGTTTGTTTAGCTGCTCCTGCTTACAAGGATAGTCAAGTGGGAGCGACTGAACAGCGGGCATTGATACACTGCAGCATCCCAACAGCCCACCATCCTCGGCCAAGATAGCTAATTGCTGGGCTGGCAAGGGAAGATTAAAGTGTTCGTCCAGCGAATCTCACGGACACTGGATTGGATAAGGCTGGGCTAGGAGTCGACTGGGGAACACGGGTGAATGTTCAAGTTCATAAAATGTAGGCTTAAAAAAAATAACAGCAACAAAAAGAATAAATCGTGATATAGAAGTAACATAAGAACATGAACGGAGACACTGTGTTCTAGTTGCAAGCAAGAATCAATCATGAATACTACAGAATACGATGGATGAACTCTTCATTTGCTAGAACTGTTGAGTAATGGAATTAAATGAACTCTGAGAGAGAGTGGCCCCACCACTCTCACAGGCATGCTTGATATGGACACGGGAGAGGGCCTTTTTGGTGGCTGTTCCCAGGTTATGAGAGCCTTTTCCACGGGAGACCAGGCTGTCCCCTCTTTTCTGTCTTTCCATTAGCAAACTTGATTTTCAGGAGGCTTTTAAAATGTAAACTGCAGCCGAGGAAGGAAGTTTAAAGGGCAAAACCTTATTTCATCTCTTTTAAATGTATGTTTTTAACTTGCCTTAGGGACGTGGTGGCGCTGCAGGTTAAGGGTTAAACTGCAGAAGCCTCTGTGCTGCAAAGTCAGAAGACCTGCAGTCATAAGATCGAATCCATGCAACGGAGTGAGCTCCCGTCGCTTGTCCTGGCTCCTGCCAACCTAGCAGTTTGAAAGCATGTAAATAGGTACCACTTTGGTGGGAAGGTAACGGCGTTCCGTGTCTAGTCCCGCTAGCCACATGACCACGGAAGATTGTCTTCGGACAAACGCTAGCTCTGTGGGTTGGAAATGGATGAGAACCTTGACCTTTACCTTAACTTGCCTTAGCAGGATTTTATTTTGTACCTTCGAATAATTAATATGTTTAACAGGTTTTTTAAAAAATAATGTGAAGTGTATATGTGTAATTATTTTAATATTTAAAAAAAAAACATCTGTAAGCTGCTTTGAAACCTATGAGGAGAAAGGTAGGGTAGAAATTAATTAATTAGTTAATTAATTAATTAAAGCTAACAATCTACAAACCTACTAAAGACATAATGTTTCGTAAATACTCAACTGGTAATGGTGCAGCTAAAAAATCTTGTAAATAAATAAATAAACTGATGTTCAGTTTGAAAGATGTTAACAGTCCATGTTAATTAAACATTTAGATCCAAAATTCCATGGTATCTCTGTTGCGAAATATTTTCATCAGTACACTTAATGAGTTATCCTTGTTTTCATTTGCCAAAAATGACCCAATCGAAAGCTACAGTTGCCACATAAATAGAAAGAACCAAAGATATTTTCTATACTCTGTTGGCATTCCTCAGTCCCGATATACCACCCTTGTCCCTTCATCCCACTCTAATTACAAGCTCAGCCATTATTCTTTGCTCTAATTAAATAGAAATGATTCAATGCTTATATTTATTAACATACAATGGTAATATTGATGTTTACTTCTGAAACCCTTCTCTTTATTATTTTTATTGACTTAATTTTTTGTGTGTATGCCAGAGATTGAGAGCCACCTTGGGGACTAATTGTTGTTTATTCAACTTCTATTGACTCTGAAGTCAAGTTTTGTAACAAACTTAGAAATAAAATGAGAATGGACAATAATTATTATCTGGCATAATGTCAATTTTTAAAAAAATTAATTGAATCCCAAGACGGAAGATCATGCCCCTGGTGATTTAATCATAAGGTATGTTGGATCCTTGATAATTTTCTTCCTGTTCATTTAAATCAGCCACAGACTGCTTTTGCAGCTATTTGGGTACATGGAAGAAGAATATCAGCTGATTGCTGAGTTTTTCTTCTCCATCCTATATCACAGACCAGCTGTATGATGGCCAGCATTCTACTGGGGTTTGTGTAAGGTTTGCATAACTTGCTGTCAGAGTACATTTCAGTTGTGTGGTTGGGCATGTGATCAAGTATGTGACTGAGATGCGCCCAAGTACCTTATCAATTAGTCAAGGTAAGTTATGCAAACCTTATGTCAACAGCAGTGGCAGGGTCTCTGAGAAAGTGCAACTGCTTCCACAACATTCCATGCGCACAGGGCTGCTTGCACAGCCATGCCTTCCATGATCTTGCCAAACAGCACAGCCATCCGTGCAACAGTTCTTCTACGCAGAGAAATCCCTGACAAGACATTGGTCACAGAAATATATAAAAGAAATAATACGGTGGATGCTCTTTACATGACTTACCAGATACCTGGAAGAGGCAAGTTGCCACTCCCACATCATTGGAGATGCTACATTCGTAGTGGCCGCTGGTCTCTCGACTCACACTGTCCACTTTATACTCAGAGTAGTCCTGCTGCTCTGTAGGAGGCACTGTTAGCAAGCTCCCATTAAAGCGCCAGACAGCCGTGGCCACCTTCATAGGGCTCCCCTTCAGCATGCTACAGCGAAGAGTGATGCTGCGTCCCACAGCTTGCCGTATATCCTGGAAAACTGGCTCCACGACTGGAGGAACTAGTGGACAATGGAGGAAGAAGAAGAAAAATGTATCAGCCGAAATAGCAGTAATCAATGCAGTCTGAACAATGAATATAAGAATACGCATAACTTTTCTTAGCAGCCCACCCTATACTGTTGGTTCAGGGAAGATTAAAACTAACTCTTCATAACGCATCTATTGCTATCTGCCAACAAAGGACCCATTATGAAAAACAGTAACGCTCTCTAATGTGTTCAACGCTGATGTGTCAGATTTCAGGAGGAGATTCACTCCCAGGAAAATGGCTCATCTTGTGCAGAAGTCAATGTTATGCCAGCACAATTTACGAACAAGCTGGTTTGGGTTGTCAAGTTTGCCCATTCATCGACAATCAGAAAATCAGTCCCTTGGCCAGAAGCATAGAATGTCAGGACACTGGTGTTTGATGGACAGCTGCGTGAGAAAAGGTTTTTCTGTAGATTCAGATGCACATCTGTTGGAGCTATTCAGTGATGGGCTATGTAGTACCAGCACAGATGAATGTCTTTGATTCCCTTAATTGCACAACAGAAGGACTATTGCCTTTAAGAGTTAAAATTGGGTAGGAAGTTCCCAAACACTCCGCACTGCATTTAACCAGCTTAATTAATTACTCAGATACTGCTTTTGAGACAAAAAGAAAATAGCTCCTCCTTCACCACGCTGCAAATTGTGGGCTTGAATTTGGTTACAAAAGTCTTCAATAAACTACAAAGACTTCAGAGAGATTAGTAGAATTGTTTTATTGCCTTTGTTCAGAAAGAGACTCATTAGGAATACCGAAGAGAAAAGGAAGGATGCTCCTTGAGACTTTTCTGTCCTTGTGTCCATTATTTTTGTCTTAGCCATGTAGCCTGAGAGGACTCCTTTTTGTTGTTATTATTTTTAATATTTTTCTTCATTTCTTCTAGTAATCCCCTTAAAGCCTTTGTACTTTACTGAAGTCTTCTGTAACCAAATTCAAGCCTACAACTTGCAGCATCAATGAGTAAAGAACTGTTTTCTTTTTGTCTTAAAAGCAGCATCTGAGTAATTAATTAAACTGGTTAAATGCAGTGGGGTTTGCGTGTTTTGGAACTTGCTTCTCAGTTTTAACTCCTAAAGTTACTAGTCCTTCTGTTGTGCAATTAAGGGAATTAAAGATAATCTTCTTTGCTGGTACCAATAGAAAGTTGACCAATAACAATTGATTCTCATTATGCCGTAAAATGGATCAGCTGGTACAAGGTGTATCATGCCAGCATTGCTCATAGAATGGGCAGAGAAACTGTGGCAGCAGGTGGCATTTTTGGCTCCAGACACCTCTATCCCACTACTAGAATCCTCACATATTTCAACTCAGATAACATAGACCTTGAAATGGAAAAATATCCCAACACTGCTGTTTCTTAATTGACTAATCTTATGTATGTGTGGTGTGCCATCAAGTCAATTCTGACTTATGGTGATACTTTCTAGGGTTTTTGAGGAAGAGAATACACAGATGTAGTTTACCATTCCCTTCTTCTGGGGGCACGCTGGCACTGTGCAGCTTGCCCATGACTACCCAGGCTGGTTCTTATTGTAGGAAACACAGTGTGGAATTGAACTCCCAACTTCTAGCTTTGCAGCCAAATACCAAAACTGCTAAACTACCAATAAATGGCTAGTAAGCCCTGACACATTAAAGAGCAAAAACAAACAAACAAACAAACATTCCCTATCTTCATTAGCTAATTTTTTAATTTTCACAGAAGAAAATTTATTTTATAGAGTATTTATGTTTTCCACATTTCTAGGAAAAAAACCTCTTGCTCATCTAATCTTTACATAGCAAAGCAGAGCAGCTGATAGCCATGTCAATCACGAACACTGAAAAATTCAAAAACAAATATAATAAAATCATTCTTGGCCCCCAATATGTTGATCGGTTTTTCAATGAACATGTGTCAGATTCTGTCAAACTTCCCAAGCTCCTCTCACAAAAATGCTAACAGCTGCCTAACCTAACTGAAATACCACAGTCTGCTGTTGCTTGCAATGTCTGTTGCATCCCAGAAAAACAAATGAAAAGGATTCTTATTTACTTATTTAGGGATTTTAGCTTGCTTTTCTATTCCAGCATGGCATCCAAGGCAGCTTACATTATGCATATCTTTAAGTACATAGCATGATAATAAAAATCAAAGCACCATTAAAATAACAAAGAACAGACTAAAATCCTGCAGAGGAATGAAGATAATTAAACAAAAAATGGCTTCAAATACACCAGAAAGCTATTACAGGAGGCAATAGTGGCAAATGACATAAATACCTCAAGGCAGCAAGACCACATTCTGGGTTCAACTACATAGAAAGACTCATCATCCTGATTCCTGCCAACTGTGCCTCAATGGAAGGTGGAACACAGACAGACCTAGTTGATGGGAAGAATCACATAGGAGATGGTGGTCTTTCAGATAACACATCTAAAACTATCTAGTGATTCTTGACCTGCTAAGAGTTCCATAAGAACTGTTTACTTATCTGTGCATATATGCGGTTGCTGTACAGTTCAATAAAACCACAATTTTTCTTAACCTGGGACAATTAAGAACATGAGCCGTGCTGGGTCAGACGAAAAGCCTACCTACTATTCTTACATTCTATTTCCTGTAGCAACCAGCCAGATCCCTATAGAAAGCCCACAAGTAGGATATGAGTGCAACCACCTTTCCCCTTTACTGCTTCCCAGCAATTGCTATTCAAAGGTACGTAGATAGCATGCCAACTCTCACTTTACGGACATCCTGCTGAGGTTGACATGGATCAACATGATGTTCTTGAGGTGACTTCAAAATCCTAATTTTAACAAAAGGAAATATTTCTCTAACATCCATGGAAATCACAGAACAAAGGAGAGCAGTCCAGTTTCCTTTATCTCGTTTGCATGCTTTAATGTAAGTCTAGATGACATACTGGTGTGAGGACAGCGACAAGGACACCCCTGTCCTTGCAGGAGGGTCACAGCACCTCTTGACCCCCAGGAAGGACTTTGCTATGGCCAACTCCCCCATAGTTATAGGAAGGGCTAGTTCAGAGTCAGTAGTAGAGAAAAGGAATAATGAGGATGCAGAAAATATTAGGGAAGGGGAGGAGCAACCCCTGGAGGAGTGGAGAGGATAAAAAAGGGAGGGGCAGCAGGTGGTGAGGAGGACACATAGAAGGATGCAAAGGAGGAACGAGACTGGGAGGCCTGTCACGCAGAGTCAGGGGGAGCTGTGACAGTGACAATGAGTCTTGCGAAGAGGTAGAGAGGGAGGAGCCATGAACCAGGGAGCTGATACAATTACATGTGCCACCCAAGGAAGGCAAGAGAATCAGGTGGGCTAAGTCCCCTTGGGAATCTTCCTTCAGGGGAGAAAGAGTATGGAAAAGAGAGCCGAACAAAAGCACAGGAAGGATGGTGTCTCTCTTCTCTTTCGGGACTGGAGTCAGCACCAAACAGACCATATACCTTCCAACTAGGAAAGAAAGTGGATGGTGATGGCAAAATCACCCTTTTGTTCAGGGCCTCATGATCACTATCAGCCACCCCTGCTCTGGGCCTTGTGTGTATGTTGCTAAAGTTGCTTCTAGTCATTATTCCCCCCGTCCCAGTTCAATAAACCTTTTTTTATTAACCACACTCTGCCTCTCAGTATGGAACCAATACAAGAGAATGGATAGGTGGGGCATCTCAAGGCCGCTGTGGGTCTTCACAGTTGGCTTTGAGTTCTGAAAGGTGCAGAGTATACATCGGCTGTGCAGATGTCCACTGATCAAGTTGTGGTGTATACATAATCCTGGTCTAAAAGGTGTTAGGATGAGAAATACTAGGAATTACAAATATCAATCTCATTCTCAACTCCGCCATTAATTGTTTGATTCTGTAATGCTCTGATGAATGTGAGCATTTGTTTTGTTGAATACATGGAAAGAAAACTGGCTAAGTACACCCCTTACTTTATATTATAATTTATAATCATCATGCAGAGCCCTAGCATTAATCAATCTCAGCCCTTTACAAGGAGGCACAGTAGGGATCTGAACACCCAACTTCTGACTCTGCTACCAAATACCTAAACCACTGAACTATCCAGCACTTCTTTAAAAAAAATCTTAAACCAGATATTGAAACCACTGAGCTACAACATAGAAGAACCAATGCACATATGGGACACATATATCCCATATGTGAGGAGCTGTGAGGGTTCGGTGTGAGTCGGGTGCAATCCTGGTTCAGGCGCAAGAAATACAGAAGGCGCCGGTTGCTAGTGCAACATGGGAACTTTTATTGTATTATCCATAAACAAACTAGTGTCTTTAACTAAATTTGTGTCTCTTTCTCCATCTGCCAATGGGGCAATCAGGGGCTTCCAATCTTCAGTAACAAAAGGATTAGTATAACTGGTATTCCAAGGTCCCGGTAGGCCCATAAGGGGCCATTGTCTTAACGTAGTGGTCACTGGGTCCGGTATTGAGGGAATGGTCCCTCCTCGTAGAACATCATCCCAGTGGTGTATCCAATACTGACCATTCCATCTCTTCTCCTCTATCTTCGTCTCTAGAACTCTCTATGCATTCCTCTTCCGTTTTTCCTCCTCTACTTTCTCCATCTCCTCTCTTAACTTTAGCCTCCACTTCTCTCCAGTAGGAAGGACGAATGGGAATGGCAGATCTTCTTTGGTAATCGGCCTCTACCCTGGGAACCTTGATTCTCTCCCATCTATTGGTCCAAGGTTCCTTTGTCCAGATCCATTCCCATCCAGGGGGTAAGGGCTTGTTTATTTATTTATTTATTTATTTATTTTATTTCTATCCCGCCTATCTGGACATATTAGCCCACTCTAGGCGGCTTACAATAAACTCCCCTGGCCCTGCCTCTCTAATTCTACCATCCTCCTTCCCTTTTCCTAACTTTTCTTCATATTTCTCCTTTATTCCCATCCCTCTCGTACATGACAGTAAAGGTTCTTGTTCTTGTTCTTTCTCTTCTGCCTGTATACCCTGCTATTGGTCTATTTGGGAAGTGTCCCTTCCTTCTGGTCTATCTCTTGGGTCAAGGATCGATGGTCCTCCAATGTGAGGAGCTCACAGGAGCAATTAATTAATTTTATTTAACTTTGTTGTTATGTGCTGCCAAGTTACCTCTGACATATGACAACTCTATGAACAAGTGACCTCCAAAATGTCTTGTCATTGACAGCCTTGGTCAGCAGTTGCTATAGCCTCCTTTATGAAATCAGTCCAATGCATAATTGGTCTTCCTCTTTTCCTGCTGCCTTCAACTTTTCCTACCATTATTGTCTTTTCCACTGAGTCCTGTCTTATTTGACCAATATATATGAAAAACAGGAGTTTTAACTTGTTAGGCATATACTGTTAGAAAAGAGGTGCTCAACTGTTGCCTTCCAGAGGTTTTTGAATTGCATCTTCCATAATCCCCCACCATTGGTCATGTGGGCTAGAGCTAAAGAGATGTATGGGGGAAAAAAAAAACACCGAAAAGCGAACAAAAGCTTCTGCAAGGATGCAAGTGCCCCCCCCCATCTTAGACGATGTGGACTTCTTGGTATGTTACACAGGTTGAGTGTGTTGCACTTTTCTAGATTCTCAGCCTGAGGTTTCTGTCAGCAGGGCGAAGTAGATCAAGCACCATCCATAAATAAGTGTGTACTGTTCCTGGGGTCATCTCATTAGAGACTGCATTCAACGAACAACAGGTGTCTTTGCTGAAGGCTCCCCTCCTTCAAAGATATTAATCAAAAGAAATGGAAAAGTGAAAATCAATTCTGTCCTTAAAACCTGCTTTGGACTCTTTAAAAAAGATTCACCTTTGAGGGAGCTGACCTTCAGGCTTTTAATCCGAGTCAGTATGTGAGTCGGCAGCATCATTAATTGAGCGCAGAGACGAAAAGGCCAGCCACACAAATTGACTGCCTGCTCACTTCAATAGGCTCAGGCCAGGGTGACACTGTTTCGAACATGGACTGTACTTCCAGGATAATCTCAGGTGAGTTGGTACAAAGAGCTGGTAACCTACGCTTGGTGTTCTCCAGAGAGGTCCTTGCATTTTATGAGCTTAGTCGCCAACTAACCAGAAAAAAAAGACTGGGACTCTCCTATGGCTTGAGATGAAGGAATCAGTAGATGATTCTTGCTACAGCATGGGTAAACTAAGGTATGCTGAACAAGTTATTCTGAAGAGCACAAAAGGAGGAATCAGTATATGAGGAATTTGGAAGTCAAGCTTCTCAATCACAGAGCTTGGAAAATCAGCTTTAAGGACAGTGAGTACAATTTCATACTGATACCATCAATAATTGAGTGGTGACAGATTGATGGTCAAGAGAGAAGATAATCATCTTACCATTGCTTGGTTATGAATGGCTTCAACATATTGTGTTTCCCCGAAAATAAGAGACAGGGTCTTATATTAATTTTTGTTCCACAAAACACATTAGGGCTTATTTTCAGGGGATGTTTTGTTTTTTTCATGTACAACCATCTACATTTATTCAAATACAGTCATGCCATCTTCTTCTGGTTACTGAACAATAGTGGAGGACAGGCTTTCACTTAACTGGGGCTTATTTTTGAGGTAGGGCTTATATTATGAGCATTCTGAAAAATCATTTGTTGTTGTTTAGTCGTTAAGTCATGTCCGACTCTTCGTGACCCAATGGACCAGAGCACGCCAGGCCCTCCTGTCTTCCACTGCCTCCCGGAATTGGGTCAAACTCATGTTGGTAGCTTCAATGACACTGCCCAATCATTTCATCCTTTGGCATCCCCTTCTCCTCTTGCCTTCACATTTTCCCAACAGGGAAGAGAAGTCTTCTCTTCTCATGAGATGGCCAAAGTATTGGAGCCTCAGTTTCAGGATCTGTCCTTCCAGTGAGCACTCAGGGTTGATTTCCTTCAAAATGGATAGGTTTGTTCTCTTTGCAGTCCAGGGGACTCTCAGGAGTCTCCTCCAGCACCACAATTCAAAAATCATACTAGGGCTTATTTTCAGGTTAGGTCTTATTTTCAGGGAAACAAGGTAGTATATTCATTCTTCTGAAAACTAACTTTCTAAGCTAGAAAGTCATCGGTGCTTCATCAAAGGTTACCTCTTATGTGTGAACATTGAAAGGTAACTGAAATCAATGAAGAGACATGGTGCATAACCATCATAATGTAGCCCATTCGCCATCTTTTTGTCATCTGATTTTAGTTGCAGGTGGCCTTGCTTGTCCATAGATTGTCTTAATATTTAGCATTTACTACATTATTTAGTTTTATGTTGTGTTATGTTTGTTTCATTTGACATGTTAACTGTCCTGAGTAGTGTTTACCTCTATATAAGACAGATAGACAAACAAACAAACAAACAATAACCATCTACTATAATACCCCTCCCCTTCCACTGAAGTACAGGAGGATGAGTATGGCTTTCTGTTACTCTGTCCTTTGCTGATAGTGCTGAAGAAAACAGGTTCTGAATTTGTTGTTATTGTTGCTGCTGCTGCTGCTGTTCTGTGCCTCAGTTAATGAAACAGAACTGCTGAATATGGATTCAGCATATACCTCTGAATACCACTAATTCCTTGGAGGAAAACGGTAAGAAAAATGATGTACTGTTGTGCCTTGTCTGGCCACACAACCTTCCTTATTATGGTGAGTTATAACTTATTTCTATTTAATCAATAGTAATTATTTATACATTTGCATGTCCATATATGAATCAGCACATGCACATTCTATGCAGATATGAGTCTTCCCTTGGTCACATGACACCAGTAATCCTAATGAGAATCGTGATAGTGGGAAATGGCCAAATGCAATAATCTCACTTACTGATATTTGTTAGGTTCTGAGACAGAGTGCCGAACACAAGTCATAGAAAACATTACTCTGCTTGCTTCTCGTTACCCATGAACAACAAACACAAGTCATGCTGCCTGGATATTGAGAAATTCAAATAAAGAATCCTGTAGGTGAGCTTTTCACTATTCAATGGTCAATGGCTGTTCTTGCTTATTCTTCTTGAATTTGAGAATTAAGCCATGAAGCAAATGTGGCAAGAGGCATTACAAAAGGGTGAAGAGGCCAGAGCATCTGCCAGGTTTCAGAAAACAATATGCCTTCCTCAGACATCTTAACATTTTGCTGCTTCAAAAACAGAGGGTAAGGCAGTTCACCTCAGCAGCAAAACAATTTTGCAACAACACAAAGCATAATAATTCACCTATTCTTCAGGAACAATCCAATGATGAACTGAACTTGTGTGTGGCCTACTCGACTATGCTTAGCAGCTCCTGAGCTCCTCGTGTGAGAATTCACATTTCAGGGCAGATTCCAGAGTTTTGTGATAGGAAACAAACAAGGAAACAAACTACCTCTCTATTTCAGGAAAAGAAATCTGAAGCATGTGGCAATGAGGGCAAGAGCCAAGCAAACAAGGGCAGGAATTGTCAAGTGTCAGACATGTATCACCGTGCCTCGGATAACCTTTCCCTTTCCCACTTTTACAAGATCAGCAATTTCTGGTCTTATTCTTCAACAGAGACAGCACTCTGAAATGCAAGGGTCACTAGATCATAACCAAGTTTTTTAAACGCTTCCAAAAAAATATCTATTTTTACTTTTGTAACAGGGAAAGCAGAAACCTGTTCACCAAGCAAACAAATTACAGCTGAAAGCTTCTGTGGGCTACGTCCCACTAGACAAAGTTTGTGGCACCTGATTACCAAGTGTTTGGCAATTAGATGCAAAGATAACCCTTCCATCAAATTTACCAGAGAGACAGTGTTCTTGATGATAGCTCCCCAGTTGTAGAATGTCTTCTCCAGAAATGTTCACCTCATACTAATAAGAAACCATTCCAGAAAGAATTTAAAGCTCATTGGCTGTTTTTATGATGTTTTATGATTTTGTGGACTTCAATTTGTTGTCATTTATATTTAAATTTATATCATCCCATTTGTCTGGCAAACCAACTGAGAACATTACTGAAATAAGTTGCAAAAATAGAAGGCTATGCAAAACAACAACACAAGGAAAAATATATATATATATATAAGTGGGGTGCAGTCTAAGGGAAGTTCTTTATGGTGTTTTATGACCATATCATTGGCCTTATCGTTGGCCAAGCTACCTGAGAATCTTGGGAAGTAAAATCCAAAAGAACCAGAAGTTCAAAGATTCCCTAAACCTGATGTGTACATGTACACACACACCTTTTCTTAGTTACTTTGATCTATATTGTAACCTAACAATTTTCACATGGTTGCTGTCTCAGTCAATGTCTCCCAAGGTGAGTCAGAAAGGGGAAAAATAAAAATAAAAAGGTAGCAAAAACAATCACAAAAGTCTTTTATCCTGTTATGTCCCCACAGTTCTGCTTCACACAAGCTCTTCTAGATTTTCAAAGACCACGGCAGGAACAGAAATATTAAGTTCTGGAGGTGGAATTTTTTCCCCCTAATGTACATTTTTCACCTTCTTTATTCATTATTGAAACCTCTTTATTTTCATTTTGAAAAGTTACTGTGTTGATCCGCTACCGCTATATCTGTACACAACTCATTTAAGTATCAATGTACAATCACTAATTTCATCTGCTGGTTTCTTCTAACAGAAGAAAAAGCTTTAACAATAAAGTGGAGCCTAGATCCTTCATGATTCCTGCTCAAAGTTCCTCACTATTGCCAGTTGTGGTACACTGCAACAAATTAGCAGTGGAAATGTAGGGCTAATGCTCTCTGCTAGTAATATACCAATCTACAGTTTTTCTGGTTCGGGATTAAGTGAGTTGTAGTAATACAAACCTGTTCTTTTTACAAGGTCTTTAAATTCTTCAGACATCTTATTTCAGTTAAATTCCTTGGCGCAATGATTGTTTTAGCATTTCAGCTTTATTCTAATTTTTGATATTAATAGTTCGTGGAGTGTACCACGGCTCATTTCTAGTATTGCTTTTGCATAATGAATGAAGCTTCTCCATTTCCTGCTTCCAGTTATAAAGTCTATATTATTTCTGTACTTGCCATCTGGTGATGTCCATGTGTACAATTGTCTGTTCAACTGCCTAAGCATGTATTTGCAATAAGCAGCTTGTTGGTTTCACAGAATTCTGTGAGTTGCTCTCTTCCTTCATTTCTGACTTTTAGGCCAAATTCTCCAACAATGGGAAGAATTTGTTTCATAAAGTTACACCATGGAAGCTGGATGACTTAATAATCCAGCAAAGGGAGTATTTAACTGAAATGAATTTAAAGCTTTCTATCCTCCTGTTTCAGATTCTGGGCTCCCTAGGGGAATCTTTTGCCCACACTGTCTTTGTTGCAGCATAGGAAGCTCTTGGCCAATGATTTTGGGCACAGTCCAGTAAAAGTGAAGCACTTTTACTAAGTTCCAATGTATGTGTGTGTTTTAATTATAGAATTAAGGTGATGCTTGTGGCCACAAGTCTATTCTTCACCGAAGAGCCTCGTGGTGCAGTGGTTAAAATCGCTGTACCGCAGCCAAAACTCTGCTCACAACCTGGGGTTCAATCCCAGGTAGCCGGCTCAAGGCTGACTCAGCCTTCTATCCTTCCGAGGTCGGTAAAATGAGTACCCAGCTTGCTGGGGGGGGGGGGCAATGTGTAGACTGCACAGTTAACTTGTAAACCGCCCAGAGAGTGCTTGAAGCACTATGGGGCGGTATATAAGCAGCACACTTTGAATATGGTAAGATGGAAGGGTGAGAAAACAGCAACCCTGTATTTATTTATTTATTTATTTGATTTATACCCCGCCTATCTGGACTACCAGACCACTCTAGGTGGCACCTTTCACTTCCTGTTTTCCCAGAACATCAAGTAATTCGTATACACCAAAACTGCAGCAGGAACGTGTCTCCTGCACTCCTCTTCAACGGCTGCTATATGCAAAAGCCAGAAAAGACATTCTGTTATCTGCTTCCAAAACTTTGAACATTCTGGTTTCTGCCTTTTGTTTGTTTGTTTGTTTTTTAGGAACTCCATTACTTACTAGTTTGGGTCAGTCAAGTACCCATTATCATTGCTTCATTCACAAAAGTAATCTTTTCTTTATGCTGTTATTAATGCATTCAACTGTCATTACAGCATGCCAAAAAGTGCGAGGAAGCATTCTATACTTTCTCCAGCAGCCAATTCTGACACAGTACTTTGATAATGCTTACAAAAGTATTGAGGAGTTTTTAAAACTCAGTACTTCCCTTGCCACTTAGAAGTGATCAGAAATCAGTATATAATTTGCCAGAATGCCTCTAAAATGCCTTAAAATGTAACTTCTGGAAGTAACCAGCAAACTTGGCTCATTACACCAAAAAGTAACTACTGTATGTGATTGCTGATCATCTTCTTCCTTTTGATTTCTTACTGAAATAGGGAAGAAGCACAGAAAGAGATACCGAATTTAGTCAAATGACACATCTTTTATGACATCCATTTTATTCTTAAGCTAACTGAACTCTCTAGAGCTGGTCTGGGGAAACCTTAGCTCTCTCTGAGTTTTTTGCTTGCATCAACCCTTCTGAGAATGGCCAAAGATTATGGGAGTGTAGGATAAAGTTGCTATATAACCTGCTTAGCCTGGATTTTAGACGTGCCACCTGATGCCAGTCTGAACCACCCTCTGGTTCAGATTCTAAGCTTCCACTTAAAAAAACGGAAGTGAATCTCTAACCCTTATAAAACCAGAGGCATAAGGCAATTGTGCAGCTACTGCTCTGATCGACACTTTGTGACAAATAAGTGTTTCCTTAGGAAGCCATCCAGTTTCACAGAGATGTAAATTAAGGCAAATGTTACAGTTCTGAGAACAAACTGTCCTTTGGTAAACAGCCAAAATCTGTTTTTCAGAAATCTGTTTTCAGAGCTTCCTGTACTTTTTCTATGCAAAAAGTGCACAGAAAGCACATACCTGAGAGCAATGAATGCTGGCTGGGGAATTATGGGAGCTATTATCCAGAAAAGGAACTTCTCAAAGCTCTGACGTTACGGATCTCAGTGCATTTTGTACTTTGGTCAGGTGTTGGACTCAATGATCCTTGAGGTCCCTTCCAACTCTATGATTCTGGACTTCAATGAACCTGAGATTCGATGGCCTTCCAGAAATATTAAGCCCCAGCTTATTTCTCATGAGCTTTTGAGAGCTTAGCTAGAAGAAGAAAGTGGAGTATACATTACTGGAAGATTTTGCTTGTTGATATTTTCATTGTTGTTCCTGTGAATCTTAGGTTTCTGGAAGGAGGCTTCAGATATTAGAGGAAAAAAAACCCTATAATATCTTTTCTAAAGGACTAATTTAAAAGTTTTTGTCTTTTGCACCAGCCAGTAGCTGGATCACATGCTGCATGAGCTGCTGGTGAGGGATTACTCTTTGAGCAGCTTACTTATCTAGATATTCTGCTTAATTATAGGGGGTTTTACATCTTGGTTCACAGGAAATTTATATATTTCATTAGGAATCACAGGATGTCAAGAGTTATTTTTCTGGACTACAGTTCCCAAAATCTCCCCACCAATGTGGTCAGTGATCATTCCAGATGGTGTTAACCAAAAAAATAAGCATTCAAGCTCTACTGTAAATTTCCTTCCCATGCTAGCATAAGCGAAATGGAGCAGAGGCTTAGGAAGGATGCTGGACTGGCACTTGCTTGTGTTCTGTGCGTGTGGATATGTATGAAAAGTCATATATGGTAAAGGACGTTAAGCTAGGATATTGACTTGTTATCATCATCATCATCTTAGGACTGCAGAGCTAAAAGGGATCCTATGGATCATTGAATCCAGCCCCTGTCAGGGAGGCACAGTGGGGGAATTGAACTCCCAACCTCTGGCTCCACAGCCAGATGCCTAAACCACTGAGCTATCCAGCAGTTATACTCAGTCTGCATCTCTGACAGCACTGACACCTTATCCCCCCCAACCCCCGATTTCTGCAGACTACCCTCACTTTCCCCTTCATTTTTAAACTGCAGATTAGGCAAGAGTGGATCACTTGTGGAGAATTCTTGCGGTATTCTCACAGCTCTCTAAGGAGTTCTTTTGGCGGGTATTTCTGAAGGTCTGCATTGTGCGGTGTGCTTCCGTGTGCATTCTGAGCTCCTCTGAAATTCAGGGTTGTTCAGCCACTCCTAGTTATTTAATTAGCCCTTTTCAGGAGAGTGACAGAGGACAGCAAATAAGCTGTGACTTCAGAGCTCATTTCCGTTACATCTGCCCAAGCCAATTAACACAAGTAGGACAATCTTCAAGAACTCAGCGATTTACCTCCTCTGCAACAGTTAATCTGTCACCCCTCCCCATACACCTCAGTTTCTACCACACAAGTGTTGGAAGAAATTCTATGCTGGGCAGGATTGCTTGACCCCTTTGTCCACCTCCCCTGAACACCTCTCCTTGAAGAAGCTGAGAGCTGGGGCTGTTGAAGCTCATGCTTAGATTTCTTGCCCAATTAAAGCTTGCTAACAAGGCACTACAAAGAGAAATACTCCCCTGCAGCCACAGCAGTCCCATGGCTCAGCTACCTTGAAGTCTCAGGTTTGGGCACACTGCTTCTTTAATTGAAAAGGATGTGTTGGAGGGGGCAGGTACAGCATGGAGCACCAACCTGAGAGAAAAAGCATAGACCAAATGCAGATATAAGCCCCTCCCACCCATCCTTTGATCAGTGCAGTGTTTCAAAAACATCCAACAGGTGAAGTGCTATTCCCCGCCCCTAGTGAAATTAAAAGCGAGGCAAGAAAAAGCAGAGTAATGGCTCACACAGAAGGAAGATGGTTTTATTATACCTCTGTACTGAGGAGAGATCTGGTGAACCCGATCCTTCTGATGCAGAGATAAAGCAGAACAACCTGCCACCAGTAGAGGCTGATTGGAAGGAGAGAAGAGCAGTGCAGTTAATCACAAAGGCTCTTCTGGCGGTGGGCACAATGGACCCACAGGAGCTCTGACTGACTGACTGATTGATTAAATGCCATGTCTAGTTTGGGCCTACACTTTTTCAGAAATTCTCTCAAATCAAGCGCACCGGAAGATGTTTTGAACATTCCTTTTTATATCTACACATAGATCGCTGACACCCAACTACATTCACATCTTTGTTTTTCCCTTGTTGCCAGACCTGAAGTAGTAGGGAACATTGCTCCTATGGAAAGCAAGTATCCCTTCTGCATTCACAAGAAGTGCAGCCAAAGCGCTAGGCCACATTTCACTCTCTAAAGGAGTCCTTGACAAGATCACATTGGCATTTATTCTAGCTCTTAACATTTCCCTTTCCTGTCTTCTTTTTCTGATCCTAAGCACCCAAGAGTACAACGTTTTATTTCACATTTATGTTTAATTTTCTCTAGGGACAAATGGTGCCTCAGGTTCTAAATGCCAGCAGAGTCACACACAAGGAAAATTGCATTCGTCTCTACCGCCACTACTCTGAAGCAACACAGGCGGGGGCGGAAGACTGATGAGAATACAATGGAAGGGCATGTGAGTGTGGGGGTGTTACAAAAACAATAAGCAACCCAATTTAAATAAAGTCATTCTGCCTAAATTTAGAATCCACACACGAGAACATTACTAATCTCAGATAAGGCAGCATCACAGGAACATGTGATATTCCTGGAATTCCCATGGGGAATGCTAAAGTAGCCTTTTAGATAATGTTTCAAAACTGCTTTTTAAACATGTTTATAATATGGTTTGTTAAACAATCTTTTCAACCTGTTTTTAATCATTTTAATTTATCTACTATGCATCACATTGTGGACCCTGGTGAAGGAGAAAAGCAATCTACAGTTACTAAGCAAACACATAAAGACAAAAGTAATCATGTATCTATCATAGGCATAGCTCACCTGCCCTGCAAATGATTCTGAGCAATGTGTGTGTGATGATCCCATATCATAGTTACTACAACCCCTTTGAAGCAGACCATGTGAGGAATACCCAAGATTATCCAGCAAAATTTATGGCTCCAGCGGTGAATTACCTGTCTCCCAGACCAGAAGACTGCGAAAGGAAGGAAAGAAGGAATGCCCTTTCTTTTCTAAAGAAATAAAATAACCTCTTCTGTGTTTCTGTTGGGTCTTTTAGTTTAAAGCTAAGCCTTAAAAACAAGGACATTTGTAGCAGGAAATGAAGAAAGACTGAGGGAGGAATCGTAGTCAAGGATGAAGTGCTAAGGAAGAGAAGAGAACCACACTCTGTTCTCAAAAGAATAGGGACAGCAGAACAGTAACTGAGAGCTTTGTAGGCCAGATGGCTGGTCTGGGACTTGAGATTCTGGGCCCAGCAACTAGATAGGACTGACATTGTTCTTGTGAGAGAGGGAAACAGGGATCGGTGGGGGGGGCTGGTGTTGCCCAGAGCTTGGGAAAGTTAGATTTTTGGACTGCAACATCTAGAATCTTCAAGCAGACCATACTGGGTAGGATATTCGAGGAGCTGTAGTCCAAAACATAGCTTACGTACATAACCTAAGGTATTGTGCCCCTCATGCTAGGGCCTGCTGGTTGCTTACTAGGAGCATTTCAGATGGTTGGGGTTCAATGAATGTGACAGATGCCTCAAGTCCACTAGGTTTCTGAGACACATACACCCTTGATTGCCATACATTTAAAAGATTTATTGCTATTGCCAACAGATAAGAAATGCAGTTGTCCACTATGACTAATGCAAGTCAACCAAAGGCCAACCACAACTCCATGTTGTTCATAAACAGCCATCAATAAACGCTAGTGTTCCATGCTGTTGAGCATCATGGGAGCGTCTCCTCCAGTCACTGCCAGTGTCTCTTCCTCTTCCTTCTCCCAAGATTACAATGTCAATGATTTAGAAAAGTTCAGAAGATATGACAGTGGTAGACATGCTCCCAGATGATGAGCCAACATACAAAGGCTGCCCACCAAAGTGCCCTGAAAAATGCCATTTCTGACTTTGATTTTTATGAAGGGCCATGCAGAGCAGCCCAACGGAAATTACACTAAGACCTTTGTTCATTTATTTCCTAATTTTCACTCATTCTACTGAGTACTCCCCTGCCTGGAATGGTTCTTGGTCATTATAACACTGGCCTGCATTCAAAGAAACATTCTGGAGAAGCAAAAGCTACCAGCTGTCTGAGCTACTCACCCACATCTGTACATTTGGTTCTCTTGCTGTACTGTAATTGAAAGTTAAAAGTGGCTAATGCTGCAGGTAAAGTGATGCTGAAGACAGCAAAATCTGTCAGCGGGGGGAGGACAAGGTGATGCTCAGACTGTACGACACACTGATCATCAAAGCCACAGGTGGCCACAACCTTCTGCTTGCAGCTGAGCCGGGGAGCTACCTTGCCGTCTGTTTTTAGCTTGAAGGCTAAATTGGGAGCACAAGGCATTCCCTTCACAGCTGCTCCCTTCATAGATGGGAAAGAGTCAGGAGTGCAGCCAGAAGTGGTGAAGAGTACTTGATTAGATTCAAAGGTTGCATGAAACAAAAAAGACTAATTTAAAAAAAATCTGGCCAACCCACTACTCTGGTTAGCCTCGGGTTGCAAAGATTCTGGTAGGCAGCCTGTTGCAGAGAAGACATGGGAAAATAACTATGGACGCCTGTGATGCCTTCCCCCTTCCATCTTTTTAGCTGCTTTTTAAGAAAAGCCTTAAGAGGCAGAAAATACCAGCCTGACCCCTGTGGAGTATTTGTACAGTGCTTATGGTTAACAGTGTCATTAAAGCACTCTGTCTCTCTTGACAGCTGCCTGATCTGCTCAGGGAAACAACTCTCTCAAATTACCCGGCTCCTTCTGCAGCAAAAGGCCTGCTGAGAAAAGAGGCCAGAAACCAGAGGACTGGCAGCCATTCAAGCTTTGTAAGTCTGGTCCTCAAGCCTGGCTCTGCTCTCCACCCAGCTTCCCCCATCTAGACAACAGTCTGGTCTCTGTTTCATCTGGCCTGTGATCCAGAGAGAGAGAGAGACTTATTGGTTTGCTCACGACACCGGCAGATAAACATATCTTGACATTTGCTTTCTCAGGCTGCTTTGGTGACAACTTCAATCCAGTCAGCGAGCATCAAAGGAGCCTCTCCAAGAAGCCACGTTTCCTGACTGCAGAGACAGCAGACCCTCATAGTCATCCTTTTACTATCAGCGTGAAAGGATTTCTTTTCTTTCCCTTTGGTAGCAGGAAAAGAAGATCCTTCCAGGCCAGCAAGTGGCAAGAAACGCACTTCCCAGCCTCCAGTTCCGGCTCCTCTTTTTCGCCTCCTGAGCTCTTCTGAACCACTGAGCCAGAGAAGCCTGTAGGAAAAGAGGTTGCAGGAGCTCATAACTTGGGCTTAGACGTGGGAAGATGAGGAATACACCCAGTGCAGCGGGGGAAGGGCAGGGAGCAATAATTTCTCCCATTCCCCTCCCCTGAGACAAATTTTCAGTTTTTCTAGTAAGTAAACATGATGAAACATTTTCTCTTTCAAAATGAGTGAGGAGGTTTTGTTTTGTGGCAAGGTTTTATTCACTCAAAATCTAGAAGCTTATAGTAAGATCTGTATGAAAGGTAGTGTACAGAATTAGACAGCCATAATTCCTGTGCTACAAACATAAAACTGTCCTCTGTGGGTACTGTCATCATCATGAGAGGAACATATAGCAGAGGGAAGGGTTTCATTACTTGTGGTTTCAACACATGGGATGCAGCAGTTTCCAGCTCTCTCTTCAGAGGTCTGGGGGCCCATACCCACTCATTCATAGACTGCACATGCTTCAATGATCCTTCCCCCAAACATTTATCTTACAAAACTGGGAGAGTTACTGAGAAAGCCTCATTATGCCCTTTGGTGACTTCTTTAAAAAAGAGGGGGGAGCCTCAGAATCCTGGTGATTCATCTTTATAGGAAAAAAATTGCCCCCATGCCCCCTAGAGGACAGACAGTAACTTTATGAAACTTCCCCCCCCCCCACACACACAAATATTTTTGGCCATATGTAGCCTTCTGCTATACTTTCAAAATGTTTGTAAAATTTTCATTTTACAAAACTAAGGCTCTTGTATATTTAAATTTCATAAACATGGCGAACAGTCCAATTTCATAAACTAACTATAATATCTTCATAAATTAACTATATCATGAATGAAGTATTTCATGCTGCAAAAGCAGTAACATCACTTTATGTTTGATACAAAAACAAGTATTATACATAGCTCTGTTCCCAGTCCCACTTGTTTCTCTTCTTCCTAGAAAAAGATGTAGGTTTTTACCATGGCTTCAACATTTATAGGAATTTTACATACCTCACAGTTAAGGGATCAAAGATCCAGAACTTGAGAAACTTGTTTTGGACTACAACTCCAATTATTTCCCAGAAAGCAAGAGCTAGGGGATTCTGGGAATTGGCATCCAAATCAGTAATTTTCCGTAGCCGTGATGGTGTGTGCCACAGTATTGCACGGCCGATCCTTCCTCCTCCTTAGTTGTTATTAACTTCAATTAAGGAGAAAACCTCTGACAAAAACAATAGTCTGACAAATTCACATGGTCGAATTTCTGACATGTTAAAACCTAGCTCTTTGGTTGTGCAGAGAAATGCATGTGGCTGTTGCTAAGGAAGCAGACAAAATCATAAAAATCCTTATACCTGAAAGTATAAATGGAAGGTTTTGTATTCATAAGAGTATGTGTACAGGGGGAAGGTAGGGAGGAGAGACAGAAAGAGATAGATACAGTTATTGGCGCAAATCTGTTGGAGATTTGCCTCAAGATGTCATCAATTTCTTCAGAGCCAATTAGCTGCTATAATGCTTTGTCATTCCCCAATTCTTTCGCATCTCTCCCCAGCAATGTCTTCTTCAGTGAATGCAGCTCTCCCGAAAGCCCCAGTCTCCCATTTCATGGCACAGCAAGCAATTGGCCAGGAGGTTGTGTATTATGCATATGCTACGATCTGTTAAAGGAAATCCCAGCAGGATGGCTGGCATTAAATCCATCTATATTGCATTAAACTCTTATTAGCTGCTATATGCTGCCTCACAATTAAGCTGGCCAAATACATCTTCATTATAAATGTCCAATATGGAACTCCCTAACTAGCACAAATACAATTTTCATTTACTACCTTGGCTTGGTCTTCAGCTGCAGTTCTGGCCATCACAGTGATGGAAAGAAAACTTCTAAGTTCTACCATTTCCAAGAGGCTTTTTCTTTCCCCTCCCACCATGCCTTCTCAAAGCTGTTTGACTCCAGAGATCATGGCCTGGGAAGAGAAGAACTGAAAATCAAAACAGGTTGTGCAGATAGAAAGGCTTCTTGGTCTGGGGTTCCAAGAAGAAGAACTCCTGCCAAGTGAAGACTTTTGTACCTTACAGAGGTTAGGAAGAACTCATAAGCTAGGAATATTTCAAGCCTGGTCAGGAGAACTTTAAACTGAGCTTTGCTAGGGAGGGTATTTTTCCTCAGAGAAGGACAATTACAGAAACAATTGTAAATGCTCTCAGTCTTCTGCCTACTACTGTATCCATATTCTCGTGGACCAGATTAAAACCGGATTAAGGACTGGGGATAAGAATGTCAATGAGACATCAGAAAACTGGGATGGTGATACAGTCATCCTTCATCCTCTCGGTTTTACTTTGCTCCTATCAACCGCTGCTCTTGGTAAATCAAAAAACTAAGGTTAGGTGCAGAAGAAAAACAGACAGTTCATCCTTTGCAACAAAGGCATGCCCATTGATTGAAACCTGGCCTAAATGAATGCTTAATGTCCTGGCCGTAATGCAACAGAGCATCTTTGAATCAAATGTCCTCACTTCTGTGACACAAACTTGATGATTTAGAAGGAAGGAATGGCAACCAGGAACAGGCTATTCCAGAAGGAAATAGCTTCTGGCTAGAGCGGATTTTGATAATCATTACCAGACAAAATATACGCTCACAATCACATCGGAATCTGTATAAAATATAACATGTTTCCTTATAAATATGAAGTTCTCTGCTATGATTTATGATAGTGAGTACACTGAGTGATTGATGATCCTGCAGCAAAAAGTCACCTGAAAGGCATGAAGGTTTGTAAAGTTCTGAGATGGAACCTGGCAACTTTACTGGGGATTAGAAGAAGGACCCTTTTCTCTCTGTATCTCGTAAGCTCCACAGGATCAGGCAAAATGTTTAAGGGGAGTTAGAAACTCTCCTCCAAAAAAGTGATAAAAGATACAGAAGGGCAAAGCTGATTACATTAAGGAGCTCTGAACAGTGACTATGACCCCCTTAATGCCCTAAATCAACAGAGAACTTCGTGGAACATTATTTATTTATTTATTTATTTATTTATTTATTTATTTATTTATTTATTTATTTATTTATTTATTTATTTATTTAATACCCCGCCCATCTAGACCAAAGTCTACTCTGGGTAGATAACAACACATTTATAAAAACAATAACAGTATAAAATAAAACAACAACATAATATGATTCAAGATGACAAAATTAAATTAAGTAATGACAGGAGGGAAGGCTTGCCTAAACAGCCAGGTTTTAAGTTTGCTCTTAAAAACACCTAGCAAGGCAGCCAGACAAATTTCTAGGGGTAGACTGTTCCAGAGGTGAGGGGCCACTGCTGAGAAGGCCTGGTTTCTTGTTCTTTCTCTCTGGGCCTCCCTCAGCATTAGCCCCCTCAGCCGCCCCTACTGGCTAGAACGAGCAATTCGGGTAAATATAGGTGGAAGAAGGTGTTCCACTAGATATTGAGGTCCTAGACCGTTTAGGGCTTTATATGTCATTGGACCCATTCCAGTCGGGCTTCAGGCCGCGCTATGGTACAGAAATGGCACTGGTCGCCCTGATGGATGACCTGTTGAGGGAGGCTGATGGGGGCCAATATGTCCTTGTTGGTCCTCTTTGACATCTCAGTGGCCTTTGATACCATTGACCACGGTATCCTCCTGGGGAGGCTCTCTGAGTTAGGAATAGGTGGCCTAGCGCTTGCCTGCCTCCGTTCCTTCTTGGAGGACCGGCCCCAAAGAGTACAGCTTGGAAAGAGGGTCTCGACCCGGTGGAGCCTCAATTGTGGGGACCCACAGGGGTCGATCATCTCTCCAATGCTGTTTAACATCTACATGAGGCCGCTGGGAGGGGTCATCAGGGGGTGTGGAGCTTCGTGTCACCAGTATGCTGACGACGCGCAGCTCTACATTTCCTTTTCATTTACCTCAGTGGATGCCGTTCCGTCCCTTCAGCGCTGCCTGGTAACTGTACTGGAATGGATGCAGTCGAATGGGTTGAGGCTGAACCCGGACAAGACGGAGGTCTTGAGGGTGGGCGGTCCTCCCGTCAGCGGTATAGGCAACTCCCTTTCTTTCGGGGGGACGACCCTTGCCGCAAAGAATGAGGTCCGCAGCTTGGGGGTACATCTGGACCCGGCGCTTACCATGGAAACCTAGGTGGCATCCGTGGTCCGCCCCGCCTATTTCCATCGATGGCGGATTGCCCAGCTGCATCCATATCTTGATCAGGGGGCCCTCACTACTCTAGTACATAGGCTCATAATCTCGAGGTTAGACCATTGTAACACACTCTACGTGGGGCTGCCTTTGAGGCTGATGCAGAAACTTCAGATGGTCCAGAATGCGGCAGCCAGGTTACTTAGTGGGGTGAGAAAACACAAACATATGTCCCCCACTCCGGCTGCATTCCACTGGTTGCCCATCCGTTTCCGCGTTGACTTCAAAGTGCTAATGATCATTTATAAAGCCCTAAATGGTTTGGGACCTCAATATTTGGCAGATCGTCTTCTCCCACCCAGTTCTACCCGAATCACCCGTCATTGCCAGCAGGGACGGCTGAGGGGTCTGACGCCGAGAGAGGCTCGGAAGGAAAAAACGAGAAACCGGGCCTCTCTCGGCGGTGGCCCCTCGGCTGTGGAATGCCCTTCCAGCAGAAATTTGGCTGGCATCCTCGTCTGGGTGTTTTTAAAAAACAGTTAAAAACTTGGCTATTTAAGCAGGCCTTCCCTCCAGTCAGCTAAGTCTTTCATTTTCTTTCTCTCATCACATTCCATTCTGCTAATTTTAATCTAATTGTATTAACTAATATATTAATTGTATTTTATGATTATTTATATTTTATACTGTCCTATTTTATGTTGTAAGCCGCCCCGAGTAGACATGGTCTAGAGGGGCGGGGTATAAATTTAATAAATAAATAAATAAATAAATAAATAAATAAATAAATAAATAAATAAATAAATAAATACATACATACATACATACATACACTGTACATACATACATACATACATACATACATACATACATACATACATACATACATACATACATACATACATACATACATACATACATACATACATACATACTTTGAAATCAATGTGGAAATGAATGGGCAGCGAATGCAGGGCAGCCAGAGTGGGGGAGATATGTTGATGTTTTCCCACCCCGGTGAGAGGTCTGGCCACCACGTTCTGCACCATTTGAAGTTTCCGCATCAAGTGTAAGGATATGTCACTGGAGACCCAGAACAAGATCACCCACACTCTTGTATTTCTGAGCACCATGTACAGGTGTGAAAGCTGGATAGTCAAGAAAGCTGAAAGGAAAAAAAGTTGCTTTGTTCGCAATGCAATGTTGGAGGAGAGCTTTGTGGATATTCTGTACTGCCAGAAAAACAAATAAGCAGGTCTTAGATAAAATCAAGCCTGAACTATCTCTGGAAGCAAATACGTTGAGCTGAGGCTGTCCTAACTTTGGGCACATTATGAAAAGGCAGGATTCTACGGAAAAGACAATAATGCTGGGAAAGGTGGACGTCAGCAGAAAAAGAAGACAAAATACAATATAGATTGACTCCCTAAAGGAAGCCACAGGTTTGAGTTTAAAAGAGCTGAGCACGGCTGTTAAGGACCGGACATTTTGGAAATCACTCATCCAGAGTCACCATAAGTCAGAGGTGGATTGAAAGCACTTAACAACAACAGCAATGGGTAAAAGGAATCCACAGCATTTCTTTCCAGTGCTGATAGTTTAGTTGTAACTCAGCACTGTTGATAGAGTAGCACCTCTGGCCGCCTCAAACAGCAGCAGTCTGGCTTGGAGGGGGCACTGGGGACGTTGCTCAACTTCCTCAGCATCTCAAACACCCTTTACCTTTTTCAGCCTTAATACCTATCTTGTACCTATTTTGATCTTATAAATGTTGGAGATATGTGATTAGGTTAATGATGATACCTTAGGCTATCTATGGCATGAAATGAAAGAAAGATGCCGAGACTAAGATTTTAAGTGGTGGGGTAAATGGTTCTATGATCTTAACATTCATTGGGAAGCACGTCATTGGTGGTATCTACATTTGTACTGCTGCAGCAAATGTGGGGATGCATAGTAGGTTGAAAACAGAACCACAGGGCAGAATAGCAAATGTGTGGCTCTCCCAATGCTATTAGAGTGTAACTCGCAGCAGCCTTCTAGGGCTCAGCGAAGAGTGAGGGGTCACTGTTAAGGGGGCGATCTTGACATAGTCTTGGATAATTATGATACAGCCATCACGCTGTGTGAACACCAATGCCTTCTAGCAATACAAAGAAAGTAGAGTAGATAAAATGCAAAATGAGAACAAGCATTTTCAGTAAAAATGAAAAGCAGAATAATGAAATTAGGGCAAAGCAGAGACTAAATATTATATGTGGAAGTGTCCATTCAATGATACCTCATATAAGAAATCCAAATCACCTAGTTTCTCTGATTTTCATGTTCAGAGGACTCTACATATATCCAAGGGAAGTACTGCATGTCTTTCAAAATGGAACATTAAAAGATTGGATACGAACTTTCTGCAACAGGTTGAGTGCAAGCAGCTGAAATTCCTTCCTCACATATTAGCCAGGACTCAGAAGGGAGCAGCTTAGAACACTGCACATGGAAGAGAATCCATAAACATTTTAGGAAATCATTCTTATGCAAATGACATCCCTTTGGGCAACAGTAATTGGCGAAGTTTCAGAACTGCGGGTCATAAGTGGTCATGGCTCATTAGAATTCAAAAATAACTCTGCATGTGCAGCCTCCTGTAAGGGTTTAAGTTCATCACAGGGATTGTCCCAAGAGGTCTTCCCTTGTACAGAAACACATTGTATGCATCCCTGATTTGTGGTTACAGTCTAAAGATCTATTGTAAAATAAATGTGAGCGCATAAGCAAGTCAGTCCATAGTACTCAGGCCTCTTGACCTACTGCCCATTTTTCAACAGGGGAAAAGAGAGCTCTGAAATTCAGTCAAGGCTTCAAGATCTAAATTCAACTGATTTAAGATTGGAGAAGATAGGGGAGTTTTAGATGATTTAAAAAGTGATTAAGGAAACACAGATAGAGAGACAATGTTGTGTAGTGGTTAGAAAGGTGCCGTAGGACTTGTAAAATACAAGTTCAGGTCCCTGCTAAACTTCAGAAATCCACTTGATGACTCTGAGGCAATCACTCAATCACAAATGCAGCTACCAAATAAATAAAATGAATGTGTGCCATGGTTTGGTAATGATCTGTGTTTGTACGGACATATTGTGCAGCTGGTACTGGCTGGATTGCTCGGTGGTTAATGTATCCAGCTGTGGAGCCAGAGGTTGAGAATTTGATGCCTCCCTGGGCACCCCCAGAAGAGTCAACGTATGTGGCCTTAGGCAAACTGTACAGTCCAAGGCTGCCCCCAGGATAAGGGAATGGCAAACCACTTCTGAGTATTCTCCACATGGAAAACCCTGAAAACAGTCACCATTAGTCAGAATTGACTTGGTGACACATCATCATCATCATCATTATTATTATTTTGCAGTTGTGTAGAGGAGGAGAGGGTTGATGCATCCCCATAGTTCCCTTGCTTTATCATTTATACAGGTTAGTCCTACTCACCAAGCAAAAAACAGCAGCAGTTGGTTCCCCAAAAAGCAAGTTCTGCTTAAGCATTAGCTTTGCAGCAGAGTCTTTGGGTTTTGCTTCATCACTGTAGCATACTTCAGGTTTTGCTCAAACATAATACTAGATAATGGGTTTGCTTACATTAACAAGCCTTGAGCTTCTCAACTCCCACTTTCCTCTCACCTTCTCTTGCGCAGCTGCAAGAAGGCTGGAAGGTTTCACTTGTGCTTTTGACTAAAATGCAGTTTGTTATGTCTAAAGCTACAAAGTGGTGGTTAACCATGATTTTAGAGCAGAGACGGGCAAACTCTGGGGGGTCTGGGGATGGAGTATATTGTTCTAGATCCAGAATCCTTACAAATTCTGCTCTGCCAACAGAAAACAAAATAAAAATTCTTGATTCCATTTTAGAAGAAATGATTCCCCTCTTTGGGGGGAGATAAAAAAAACCCAACAAAAAAACAGCTTTGGGGACATATGTTGCTGATGGTTCATACAACTCTTACTCCTGATTTTGAGAGGACATTCGGCTTCACACTAGGGTTTATGATCCTGGTTTGCTTCACCTACACACAGTTAAGATCAGCCCCAGTTTCAGCATTGGAAATAATGCTGGGCAGACCTAAAAATGAGGAATGATCTCCCTGTGAATGCACCAGAGGAGGAGAGGACTGGGGGAGCGTGTGAACCCTGATCTTTGTGCCTGTAATTCTAAACTGCATTTTAGCGTATCATCCAAACCAAGTCATCAAAGTTTTCAGTATGTTTCTCCTGAACCCCTGACACGCATGATACGTACTGTGTGCTTTGTGTTTCATTTGAAGTGACTGAAATGAATAACTCTATCACCAGGACAGCAAACCACAGGAAGAAAAAAAACAGCATGAGCATGAGAAGGAGAGGAATACAGAAGCAGGCAAGAGCCCAAGAGGTATTGCTGATGCTGAAGACACAGCGCCTCCTTTCCTAATATGCTGACTCCCACCTCCTGAACACCAGACTCCTTCTCACAGCAGTTCCATTCTAAAGCTCACTCTCCCTGATGATCAAATCAAGCACTGCATGAATTCAGTCATTGCTGCTTAAGTGGGTATCATGGGTCTCCCCGCAGTTTTTGATGCCACCAGCTTGCCATTTCTCCTTCTGCAATTAAGCACAACCTCGCTGCCCCTTCATTTATCTAGACTGTATCTATGCTGCATGGCTGTCTTAGTTAGATACCATCTCAAGTATCATGACTCCATCATAGGATTCGAAGTTTGGTGAGGTGCTTAGAGCTCCTAAAGTAACTCAAGGCATTAGAGGAAGACCTCGCCAAACTACAAATCCCTGGATTCCATAGGAAAAAAGCTATGATAGCTAAAGTGGCATCACACTGCTCTAACTGTGCAGTGCAGATATATTTATTATTTATTTTACATTTTATTTAAAATATTTTATCCTACCTTTCTCCTTAAAAAGGACCCAAGGTGAGTTGCATCCTTGGAAAGACAATATTTAAAGCTGAAAACAGTGAGTATACAACAGCAGTTTACATCATAAAAAGACAATATTTAAAGCTAAGACAATAAGTATGCAAATACTTTAAAAGGAACAAATACCACTGTGAGAGATAGTAAACAGAAGTGGTACTAAACACCCAGTCAGAGGAGTAATGCATAACAATCCATCTGAAAGTCACTCATGTAGCCAGCCATACACCAGTCACTCATCGTAAGCAGTCACTGAGAGAAAGCTTGCTTGAATGACAGCAAAGATGGAGCCAGTCTAGCCTTCTCTGGGAGGGAGTTTCAAAGTCTGGGAGCAACAACAGAGAATGCCCCCTCCTGTGCCTCCCTCAGACACACTGTGAGGATAATGGGACTGAGTGAAAGGCCTCTCCTGATGATCTTAACACCTGAGCCAGGTCATAGTGGGAGATACGGTCTTTGAGACAGCTTGGACCAAGGCCATTTAGAACTTTATAGTTTAAAACCAGCACTTTTAATTGTGCCCAGAAACTGGTGAGAAGCCATTGGAGCTGCTGTAACAAGGAGATTATGTGATCCCTGTAACCAGCCCCAGCTAGCAATCTGGCTGCTGCATTTTGGACCCGCTGAGGTTTCCTGATACTTTCCATTGGCAGCCCCACATAGAGCGTATTACAGTAATGCAGCCGGGAAGTAACTATGTATGTTAGTGGCCAGATCAGATCTCTCCAGAAATGGACACAGCTGGTGTACTAGTTTTAATTGTGCAAATGCACTCCTGACTCCAGGAAATCAACCCCAAGTTTTCACTGGAAGGACAGATCCTGAAGCTGAGGCTCCAATACTTTCGCCATCTCATGAGAAGAGAAGACTCCTTGGAAAAGACCTTGATGTTAGGAAAGTGTGAAGGCAAGAGGAGAAGGGGACGTCAGAGGATGAGATGGTTGGACAGTGTCATCAAAGCGACCAACATGAATTTGACCCAACTCCAAGAGGCAGTGGAAGACAGGAAGGCCTGGCGTGCTCTGGTCCACAGGGTCACGAAGAGTTGGACATGACTTAATGACTAAACAACATTCCTGGCTACCACCAAAACCTTGGCATCCAGGCTCAGAGATAAATCCAGGAGCACCCCTGTGGTGCCTGCCCAGGTCATGAATATTAATGTGTTATTTGCATGGACCAATGAGAATGCTGGAGAGGTGGAGTCACAAGATATAAGATTCTCTGCAGGAGGAGAAGGAGTTTAGATGGGTGTTTGAGAGGAGTTGAGAAGGGAGGTTTTGGAATTGGGAAGTTTGGCGGTTGAGGGTGGACGAAGTGAGATGTTTGGTAAATAGTTGAAGACATTGATTGTACCTTCATCACCTGTATTAAGAAACAACTTCTATTTGGTTCTATTTAAAATGACACATGGTCTGGACCTCTGTTATTAATAATACATAATGTTGATGTAATCAACTGGCGGCAGCTGAAAGACACGTAGCTTGTGCCCTGTGTTTGGTGCAACAATCAAGGGACAGGCAGGAACATGCCAATCCCCAAGCAAGCACACCTGTGTTTTGGGTGTGTGTGTGTAACCCCATCCAGTACAAGCTGCATCCCTATTCTTTAATCTGCCTTTCAATTGACCAGAAGTGCCTCTGTCTTGTCTGGATTAAGTTTCATCTTATTCATCATTATCCCGACAGTATCTCAGATTTGGGTAGCTGTGCTACAGACAACCCCGTCGTTTCCATGTAGTGAGTTATCAAGCAGCCATCATGTAGCTCGTGATCATCCAAAACCAAGCTTAACAGCATGAAGGGGGATGACAAGAAGAAAATAAATATCTACCACTCTCTACAAACTCCTACCAAGCTCAAAGACTCAGCAGCCTGTTTCATACACTTCATTTACCAAGAGTAGTGAGCTGTACAAACCATCTCTGTGTCAGAGATACCTCGTATCAGGCACTCAGTGGTGGTTGTACATCCCAGAGCATAGCAGTTGTCTCTTTGTTCCTGAACTTGCATCAATAAAAGTTAGAAATTTCACAAGCACCATCAACTTAACAGTCCTGGCAAAGCCTCTCTGCCAGAAAGACTCATGAGAATATTAACAGTGCAATTAACAGCCACACTCTTGGTTTTGAAAAGAGACAGAGCACCAGTAAAACTCGAAGACTTGAGAGATAGCTGCAATTGCAAGCCAAAAACAGAATTTAGTGCATCACCATTTCCAGTGATGTAGATCCTCTGATCCGTCATGCTTATTTACTGTCCCTTCCATATCCACCGTTTCTGGTCTTATGTTCACAGCAAAGATAACTAGTTAAATTGATGGAGTCTATTATTTGTGCGACATACAACGCTGCAAGCTGTTCAACCAGATACCAAAGGGGATTAAACATTTGTTTGCAAGCCAGAATAACATTTGTAAAGGAATGGTCGACTGGAAATGTATAGTAAGCTGTATGCACTAATGACCTACAGCAGGGATGGCCAAAGCCTTAAAGATGAGAGAGCACATAACCTTCCCCCCCCCTCCCCATGTACCAAAAGCTATACAGGCAGGCACAGTTTCCCTTCCAACAGCTGCTCTCCTCCATTTTCTGTGATAGGTCTTCTTCTCCTGGTGCTTTTCTTAAGGGCTCACTGATCTCCTGCTCTAATTCCTTGACTTCATTTCCTTTGAACCACAACTTGGACAGACCCTCCATAGAGACTCAAACAAGGCTCTTCTCCCTGTGTGGCTGCTGATATCGAACAGACCCAAATCCTCCATTGCAACTCCACAGTGAGTGAATGTGAGTGCAATGTGCATTTCTATCGCTGTGTAGTTGCACCCTAAATCAGTGCCAGCTGCTCTTCTGGGTGGCCTGACTCGCCTACTTTACAGATATCATTTTAGGTTGACAGCTGTAGAGGACTCTTAAGTTGTTTTTTTTTTTTTAATATTGTAATTTACTGTATTTTAGCTATATTTGTCTCTTTAAAAATGTGCAAGCCACCTTGAATTCCTTTTGAGGAAAAGGCAGGAGAAAGTAAGAGGAAAGAAGCAAGGAAGGGACCGTTCCAGAAGAACTCCTATCATATAAGCAGACATTCACTCACATGATGTGATTTGAACAGAGCTGAATGTAAGCGAACTCCTCCTCCTACTGAGCATTAAGGATTACCTCCCCTTAGGGGCTTTCAAAGGGGACGCAATAGACCACATTCAGTACAGTATATGGTATGACCTTTGCTTCATAGTGTTGCACTATAACTCATGTGGGGAATAAATCTTACATCCTTATGAGGCAATCTCTCTCTCAAAAGTTCATAAATATAAAACTGGTCTTCATTCTTACCCCAACCCAGAAGGACTCTTCCTGCTCAGGTTTGATGAACCTTGGAATTGAAATAGAGGGAGGTGTGTTTTGGCCCTAAGAAGACCAGGGTTTACCTCTTCCTTGAAACACGGCAAGACTTCCATCTCAGCAATGCTTCTGCCATTGTGTGAACCTTTTTTTCAAGGGTCTGAATAAGCTTTTTGGAGTCATCCTGCTACTCTTATGAGAAGAATGTGAATTCTTCTAGAGTGGCCTTTTAGGCCAGATGGGCGGGGTATAAATCAAATAAATAAGAATACATACCTAGCCATATTTTTTTTTTAAATGCAGGCACCAGCATCTTTATCTTTCCTGTGAAAAAGACTACCCCTCTCAGCAACAATACACAGACGGACTATCATGCTGTTGCCAATGGATTTTTAAAAATCTGCACAATAGTTGAAATGAAACTGCGGCCTGGTACAGAGATTGTGCAGTTGATAGCTCAGAGTTTAGCTGCCACATATTTAGGGCTATAAACAGCAGGATTTATTAGACAGGTTTCATTTTAATAGCAACCAGCATTATAATTATTTTAATATGCCAACGTCTTTAATGTCTGTTGTAGTGAAGGACAAAAGACAAAGAATTCAGTCTTTCTCCTACCTTTTTGGGGGGTGAGGTAATAAGGAGGCTGACTGGCTTGCTTACTGTTGTTATGTGCTGCCAGGCCGCTTCCAGCATATGGTGATCCTAATTGAGTTTTTGAGGTCTGTGAGACATTGAAGGAATAATTTATCCTTGCCACACTTCAAGAAGTATCCACAGCTAAGTAGTGATTTGAACCTAGGCCTCTGGGGTCCTACTCAAATACACCACACAGGCTCTCTTGCTGGCTCACCGAACTTGGAATTACTGGGTGTTTTATTTATTATTTTTACCATACATCTTATGATTGCTATTAGTATGGTGTTGTGATCCTTGCTTCCTTGGCACACATATAAACTGGTTCATACAGAGAAAAGTGCAGAGCCTCTTCTTCAGTGACAGGGAAGTGTGATGGCCCTTGGACCAGATTACATTTTGCTGGCCAATTTAGCAGGTTAGATGATGTCAAAAGGTTGGGCCCCATCCCCTCTGATATTATCGGGCTCCTTCCCCTTCAATGCTGATCACTGTCAGCTTTTCCATACAGGTGGAAACATGGGGCTCCCTGCCTCTTCCTCTATAGGCAAAGTCCTTTCCTTCCCCTCTTACCATGCCATTTGGAATTAGCAGATGCAGAGACAGTCCTGATGTGTACCTGTGGACAAAATTTACTAATAGAACAAAATATGGAGAGACAGAATGTTTTCCTATAAGCAAAGGAGTCAGACAAGGGTGTATTTTATAGTCTTATCTGTTCAATCTGTGTGCAGACCATATGATGTAGGAAGTCAGACTAGATTCATATGAAGGAGAAGTAAAGATTGGTGGAAGAAACATCAGTCATTTAAGATATGCACATTACACCACCTTAATGGCAGAAAGCAGCAATGACTGGAAATTGCTTTTCATGAAAGTAAAGAAAGCAGTACTGCATCCGAACCTGAAGACAAAAATCATGACTACAGAAGTACTACACAACTTTAAAATTGACAATGAATTGAAATAGTGAAAGATTTAGTATACCATATTTTTGCATGTATAAGACTATACTTTTGTCTAAAATCTTTAGACTAAAATTGAGGGTTGTCTTATATAGGGAAGTAAGCTGAGGAGAGAAAAAAAGTGGAGGGGAAATTGGGGATTAAAGTGATCCTGCAGGGCTTTGATCCCTGTTTTCCCCTACACTTGCTAAGCCTTAGCAAAAGGAAAGCAGGGATCAAAGCGCTGCAGGATGGCTTTGATCCTTGCTTTCCCCTCTGCTTACTAAGTCCCATGGGGCTTAGCAAAAGGAGGGGGAAAGGATCAAAGCAATCCCATGGCTGTATAAGGGGGAAAGGGATCAAAACAATCATGCAGTCGCAGGATTGCTTTGATCCCTTTACCCCTCCTTTTGCTAAGCCCCATGGGTTAGAAAAGTGGGGTCGTCTTATACATGGGGACATCTTATACACGGGAAAAATACAGTATCTTTATTCTATTATCGATCCAAATGCTCTCTGCAACCAAGAAATCAGAAGAAGATTAAGACTCAGAAGAGCAGCAATGAAGGAATTAAGGAAGATCAAGTACAAGGATGGGTTACTACTGGACAAGACCAAGATCACCCACACTTTTGTATTTCTGATCACAGTGAAGAAAGCTGACAGGGGGGAAATCATTTGTTTGAAATATGAGCTTTGCAGATACCCTGGACTGCCAGAAAGAAAACAAGTGGGTCCCAGATTAAATCAGGCCTGATTTAATCTGGAAGCAAAATTGATAAAAGTAAGGCTGTTGTATTTTGAGCATATTATGAGAAGGCAAGATTCTCTGGAAAAGGCAACGATGTTAGGAAAAGTTGAAGGAAAAGAGGAAGACTGAATATGAAAGGAATTGACTTCCTAAAGAAAGCCATGGGCTTGAGTTTGAAAAAGCTGATCAGGGCTGTTGAGGACAGGGCACTTTGGAAATCATTCATTCAAAGCATTACCATAAGTCAGAGGCAACCTGACAGCATGTAACAACAGCAAATAGACAATACATATTAGTACAGTGGTGCCTCGCATTGCGACGTTAATTCATTCCAGCGAAATCGCTATTGAACGAAAATGTCGCAATGCGAAATAAAAAAGCCCACAGAAACGCATTAAAACACGATTGATGTGTTCTTAGGGGCTTCAAACTCACCGTTCAGCGATCCTCCATAGCGCGGCCATTTTTGCTGCCTGTTAAGCGAGGAATCCGTCCCAGAAAACAGTGGGTGGCCATGTTTTTTCCCTGGCAGCCATTTTGAAACCGCCAATCAGCTGTGCGAAAATGGTTGCTTTGCGATGATCGGTCATCGCAAAGCGAAAATACCCCATAGGGAACATCGTAAAGCGACAGCAAAAAGTTCATCGCAAAGCGATTTCGTCGCTAAACAGAGCACTCACTAAGCGAGGCACCACTCTACTATCTTATGTATTTGTAGGCTGCTTTTGTGAAAGCAACCCTGGGGGAATTAAAGAGTCAATAATAAAGAAAGCCACACAGAGATGTTTTCTAGAATTAGTGTCTCACAGGCTATGTCAGAAACCACAGTGCATAGATGAGCTGAGAACCTTTTTACTCACCATCTGTTATTCTGTCTCTTCCTTTCATGAGGACAACTTCCAAGAACAAGACATTGGAAGCTGGCCTCAAAAGCTCTCTGATGTCCTTTCTCTGCCACAGGTTCTAATATGCATCACGGCTGTTGATGTGTTTCATTTTACTTTTGACTGTGTGACCTGACATATTCCTGGTAGGTGATGCTTTAAAATCATAACACTCGCCTCACTGAGCGCGCTTTTCATTAAAAGATTTCAAAGTGCTCTGAAACCACTAATTAAGTCTCACAAACCTCTGGTTTATCTTCACACAAGCTAGTGTGCTAAACGAGTCTGCTAAACTGGGTCCAAGGTTTGTAGGTTTTCCCTCTTTTAACCCCATGCAGTGATCTTTTGCTCTTTCATTCAAGCACCAAAGGAGGCCCACTGCCACCCTTGGAAGATTTTATTGTTTGAAGCTTAAGTTATATATATTTATGTGTTTATTGTTACATTTACACCACACCTTCCCTCTCAGGAGTCTGCACCACACGTTTCTTTTCCTTTTAAAACTTTCAACAATCTTGCAAAGGTAGGTTAGACTGAGAGGTAGAGGTTGGCTCAGTGTCACCTCATCTATTCACAATCCAGCAAGGATTTGAATTCAGGTCTCTCTGCTCTAGTCCAGCACCCTAATCACTGCCCTACACTGGCTGTACTTGTATCCCAGAGAAAAGTACAGTGGTGGCCCGTATAGCGAGGTTAATCCGTTCCGGATTAACCTTCGCTATATGAAATCTTTGCTAAGCGGGAAGTAAAAAGCCATTGGAACGCATTGTGTGTGTTTAGTCGTTTAGTCGTGTCCGACTCTTCGTGACCCCATGGACCAGAGCACGCCAGGCCCTCCTGTCTTCTACTGCCTCCCGGAGTTGTGTCAGGTTCATGTTGGTTGCATCGCAGACACTGTCCAGCCATCTCATCCTCGGTCGTCCCCTTCTCCTCTTGCCATCACACCTTCCTAACATCAAGGTTTTTTCCAAAGACTCTTTTCTTCTCATGAGATGGCCAAAGTACTGGAGCCTCAGCTTCAGGATCTGTCCTTCAAGTGAGCATTCAGGGTTGATTTCCTTTAGAACTGATAGGTTTGTTCTCCTTGCAGTCCAGGGGATTCTCAAGAGTCTCCTCCAGCACCACAATTCAAAGGCATCAATTCTTCGGCGGTCTGCTTTCTTTATGGTCCAGCTCTCACTTCCATACATCACGACAGGAAAAACCATAGCTTTGACTATTCGGACTTTTGTTGGCAAGGTGATGTCTCTGCTTTTCAAGATGCTGTCAAGATTTGTCATCGCTTTCCTCCCAAGAAGAAGGCGCCTTTTAATTTCAGGGCTGCTGTCTCCATCTGCAGTGATCATGGAGCCCAGGAAGATAAAATTTGACACTGCCTCCATATCTTCCCCTTCTATTTCCCAGGAGGTGATGGGACCAGTGGCCATGATCTTAGTTTTTTTGATGTTGAGTTTCAGACCGTTTTTTGCACTCTCCTCTTTCACCCTCATTACAAGGTTCTTTAATTCCTCCTCACTTTCTGCCATCAGAGTGGTATCATCTGCATATCGGAGGTTGTTGATATTTCTTCCGGCAATCTTAATTCCGGCTTGGGTTTCTTCCAGTCCAGCCTTCCGCATGATGTATTCTGCATATAAGTTAAATAAGCAGGGTGACAATATACAGCCTTGTCGTACTCCTTTCCCAATTTTGAACCACTCAGTTGTTCCATGACCAGTTCTAACTGTTGCTTTCTGTCCCACATATAGGTTTCTCAGGAGACAGATAAAGTGGTCAGGCACTCCCATTTCTTTGAGAACTTGCCATAGTTTGCTGTGGTCCACACAGTCAAAGGCTTTCGCATAGTCGATGAAGCAGAAGTAGATATTTTTCTGGAACTCTCTGGCTTTCTCCATAATCCAGCGCAAGTTAGCAATTTGGTCTCGAGTTCCTCTGCCTCTTCGGAATCCAGCTTGTACTTCTGGGAGTTCTCGGTCCACATACTGCTGAAGCCTACCTTGTAGGATTTTGAGCATAACCTTGCTAGCGTGCGAAATGAGTGCAATTGTACGGTAGTTGGAGCATTCTTTGGCACTGCCTTTCTTTGGGATTGGGATGTAGACTGATCTTTTCCAATCCTCTGGCCACTGTTGAGTTTTCCAAACTTGCTGGCATATTGAATGTAGCACCTTAACAGCATCATCTTTCAAGATTTTAAATAGTTCAACTGGAATGCCATCACCTCCACTGGCCTTGTTGTTAGCCAGGCTTTCTAAGGCCCACTTGACTTCGCTCTCCAGGATGTCTGGCTCAAGGTCAGCAACTACATTGTCTGGGTTGTCCGGGATATCCAAATCTTTCTGATATAATTCCTCTGTGTATTCTTGCCACCTCTTCTTGACGTCTTCTGCTTCTGTTAGGTCCCTTCCATTTTTGTCTTTTATCATGTTCATCTTTGCGCAAAATGTTCCTCTAATATGTCCAATTTTCCTGAACAGATCTCTGGTCTTTCCTTTTCTGTTATCTTCCTCTATTTCTTTGCATTGTTCATTTAAGAAGGCCCTCTTGTCTCTCCTTGATATTCTTTGGAAGTCTGCATTCAAGTTTCTGTAGCTTTCCCTATCTCCCTTGCATTTTGCTTCCCTTCTCCTCTCTGCTATTTCTAAGGCCTCGTTGGACAGCCACTTTGCTTTCTTGCATTTCCTTTTCTTTGGGATGGTTTTTGTTGCTGCCTCCTGGACAATGTTACAAGCCTCTATCCAAAGTTCTTCAGGCACTCTGTCCACCAAATCTAGTTCCTTAAATCTGTTCTTTACTTCCACTTCATTTAATGCGTTCCAAATCGGCCCTAAACTTCCCACTTAGAGAAGTTTCCTGGCCCCGGGCAGCCATTTTCGCGCCCTCCCCTCGCTTGCCGAGGGAGCGAAAACGCCGCGGGGGGCCATTTCGGGTCGTTTTGAAGCCGCAAAACAGCTGTTTTGCGGCTTCAAAACGGACCCGAAATGGCCCCGCGCGGCGTTTTCGCGTCCTTGGCAAGCGAGGGGAGGGCGCGAAAACGCCGCGCGGGGCCATTTCGGGTTGCCCGCGGCCGTTTTGAAGCCGCAAAACAGCTGTTTTGCGGCTTCAAAACTGCCGCGGGCAACCCGAAATGGCCCCGCGCGGCGTTTTCGCGCCCTTGGCAAGCGAGGGGAGGGCGCGAAAACGCCGCGCGGGGCCATTTCGGGTCGTCCGCGGCCGTTTTGAAGCCGCAAAACAGCTGTTTTGCGGCTTCAAAACGGACCCGAAATGGCCCCGCGCCGCGTTTTCGCGCCCTCCCCTCGCTTGCCGAGGGCGCGAAAACACAGCGCGGGGCCATTTCGGGTCCTCCAGTGCCCATTTTGGAGCCGCCGATCAGCTGATCGGCGGCTCCAAAATGGCCGCTGGACACCCAATCGTCGCAAAGCGAGGTGCGGCGATCGGGTGCTCCGTATAGCGATCCCGAAAAAGGGGATCGCTATACGGATTCGTCGTTGTACGGTGCACTCGCTAAGCGAGGCACCACTGTACATCATGCCTCAATTGTATAAATATTTGCCAACCTGCATGGGTCCCAGGAGAAGTGACCTTGAGCACTTGGCTGTTGCTTAAGTCTGAGAATATATTTATCTCTTCTTGATTTTTTTTCCTCTTGCGCCTGGCTGGAGAATTATCCCTAAAGTGGACTTTTAAAAAACTGTTCCTTGGGCATTCCTAAATCTGTGGAATTAGGCCATCAGGCCACGGATACAAATATTGCACCCTGGTATTTGGGGGTTCGAATTTGGTTCAGGCCTACTTAGCCAAATCGGACCTTTTGAAATTACTCAGGGAACTTTGAATATCTGTTTATAGCAGGAACAGAACGGCACAACAAAACAATTTTGGAATGAAATAAAATCTACTCTCCAAACAATACTAGGATTAGTGAGATCCCGTTATCAAGAAGCAAAACTATCCAATCAACATCAGAAGAAGTGTAGTCTGCAAGCAACAGGGAACAACGAAGGAGGAAATGAGAATATTCCAGATGACGTATGCCAATCAAAGCAGGGGCAGGAGAGGAGAGTACTAAGGGAAGATAAAGAGATAACAACAGCAAAATTAACAAAAAAAAAGCCTGGAAGGTCCATTGAAGACAGACCAAATACATAAAGAATTACTGGACATAAATCAGATGTATAAAATGGTTTCAGAGGATATGAAAGATGGCAGAATGCTTAGAGACACAGAAATACCAAATGAGAAAATAGAAATCAGAGAGGGAATTACACAGAAAGATGAAAAAAAGGGAAAACAAGGAAGGTCCCCTTAATATTGAAAATATGTATATATTTAACATCGGGAACTATAAAAGGGTATACTCTGTATATTAAAAAGTTGAAATAAGGGAGCCCTAAGTAGGGTAAAGATGTAATATGGTAGTCTTTTATTTTAAGTAAACTAAACTAGATATAAAGCTGGGTCAGGGATGTGGAACCACTTTCAATAAGAATGTTATCAGAGGACCTTGAGAATATTATATAATATGAGAGTAATATTATGATAGTAGTCATACTATATACTAAAAGTTGTACATGAAGGGTTTGAATGTTTGAAAGATGTTTGGAACTTGGGGGGACAACTGGGAAGACACTGAGATATAAAAAACAAATAATTGTAAGCAAGCATGTAACACGATGTTTGACAAGCTCAAACAATGTAGATAGATTGAAAAAAAATAATAAAATGTTTATTAAAAAAAATTTGCCAACCTGCATCAATGTTCATCGCAAAGAAACAGTCACGTCACCCGAATCTGACTTTATTTTGCTAATCTTATTTTATTTTTGCAGCCCCGCTCAAGAAGTTTTCTTTTAACTTCTGTATTGCATGATGAACTGATGGCAACATACGCTCCCTGCTTTTATTAGTCAAGGATCAAGAAAAACTTCTTTGATCCAGAGATCTAAAAGAGATTGGTGAAAAAGGCATCTACCTTTACTTCAACCAAAAAGGAGAAAGCCTTAGTCTGGGAGGGTGTTTGTTCACGAGTTAGACCTGTGAACTGACTCCGAACCAAACAAGGCGCTACTTAAATTGTGAGAGCAATGACACCTGAGTTTTCAAAACAAACAAAGTTTGGAGAAGAGTCCCAAATTTCACTGGGAGCACAGCAGATGATGAGGAAGCCTGAGCTACCCCTCCCCAGTTGTGATGCTAGTGAAAGTCGTAAACATACCACTGGTGCAGCAATCTGCCTTAACAGATCTTCTTTCAGGGTGCCATTGCAATGGGCCCTCAATGAAAACTAGCATCTCCTCCTAACTTGCTATTAGTATAAATCAAACAGAAACATGGTTGCAGACTACTATATTTAAGGAAACATTTTTGGGGGTCCTCAATAGTTTGGTTAGGGTAGCACACATACATAGAAACAAGCTACAATTAGGGATTATTGACCATTCTATTTCCACAGTCAATGTGAGTTTCACTTAGCAGCAATCTTTCTGTCCCGGTTCTGCAGTAATCTGCATTAAACAACAACACTGCATTAAAAATGTAAACCAATTTTTTGAAAATACATATTTTTACAATGTGTGTTGCATTTCTAAATGCAAAAAAGAGAGCATCTTTCTCAAGGCCAGTACCTCTAAACACATTTCACTATAAAATACATATTTGTACCTTAGTATATTTTTAAGATAATTTCTGCAACACAAAATCTAGACTGCCAGATTAACTCACCAGCATACCCAGAAGTCTGAGAAGGACAGTGCTAATATATCAGAAGAAGCAGGCAGTGGTTGTATAATACAACCATCAAAAAACATATGGCATATAGGAAGGATGAAGTATTTTGGCGCCTAAAGGTTGTCCTTGCACACATTGCACGTGATCCATCAGGTGAACATCCAATAGGAATCCAGCTCATTCCTGGTAAATTAGATTAGGCACCCTTCAGTCTCGAGAGACTATGGTAACGTGCTCTGAATGGAGCATCCTCCATTCCTGGTAAGTATACCTCTGTAATACACTTGTTTTCAAATGTACATCAGTACCTTTGACAATCTGTTACGCTTTCTCACTGCTCATCTCAAAATGTCACCTGAGGAGTAGCTCTATGGTTGAAGTATGAATACAATGCAATAATCTGTCATTCTGGCTCTTTGTGACAGGAAAGATGCCATGTCACAAAATACAAAGGATTTGAGTGATCCCTGAGTAAACTGTTTCTCAAGAAAGGCGGCAAAGTATTGCTGCACACAGTGAATGGCTTTCCGTACCCTGTCTTTTAGACAGCCTGGGTACACTACGAAAGGCAGACCTGAGAAGCTGCAGCCAACCACAGCTGTTTTATGAGTGCAGTGATTAACACAGATGATACTGAACATGTTTTGCCATGCATATTTTGCTTTTTCTCAGACACATATGTTTAAAACAAAAGCCTGAATCCTCGTGGAAGTCTGAACTAGAGCAGATCCATTTACTACAGGCAAAGCTAATTTCAGAAATCTGTGATTTACCAAACAGTAACTGATTCAAGATGTGTACTCAAATTGGGACTATCAAACCCATGGTGCCCATTTCAAATAAGCCATCATCATGCATGAAGTGGTCTTGGTGAAATCCTTTTATCTGTTACCTTAGCACTCGACACCTTCAACGTGTTGCCCTCCAGATGTTTTCAGAGGCAATTTCCTGATGCTTCTGGCCAGTGCGAAGGAATTGTGGGAACACCAGCTGAAGCTTCCTGTTACATAACAGCACTGATGTTACCTGTCTGTCATGGGTTTGGAGGGAAAGTTCCATCCTATGGGGAGTGGAAGGCGGGACATCAGGAGGAGGGGCTGTACTGTATAAATATGTGATGCCTGTGTGGTGAAGGGAGATGCTGAGACAGACTGGGAGACACTGGGTTGGGACGAAGCAGCAGCTGGGGAAGAAGAAGCTGTTGTGGGAGTCTGGGTGTCTGACAGGGTACTACTGTGTGTCAGAGTACCAACCTGATAAGTTCAGGTGTCTGTGGGTTAGCCAGAACTGATGGGTTCAGGGTCTGTGCTTTAAGTTAAAGGTTCTAGGTGAACCAAACTGTATGCTTGTGTGTGTGAGAATAAGCCACGTTACTTTATTTTATTCACCTGATTGTTTTATTTACCCTGTTTGTATTTAAAATAAACCTTATTCTTTTGTTGTTTAAAAATCCATCCCTGGTCTGTGTGACTTATTATAGGGAATGGTTGGTGGCAGCTTAGTAACTGTGTGATAGATCCCAGTAGGTCTGGGTTTGTCACATTGATTGGTGTCCAGCGTGTGGGATACGACTGGTCCAGTTGTCCAGCGGTCCAGCAAAGCCTTGGCAAGTGTGCCCAGAGCAAGGGGGGTCTAGTCAGGGACAGTCTGAGGCGCGTAGGTAATCTTCTAGGTGTACCTCACGGGGAGGTGCGCTAGTAGAAGAACGTGCCAACTGGGGAGACTTAGATTAAGGTGCTCTGAGGCAGCCTAGTTTTGGCGGGAAAACGCTGAGGCAAAACTGCGTAGCAACAGCGAGCTAGCTTGCCAGCTGAGAGGCCCAGCAGAGGGGGGTAGGCTCTGACTCGATACTGTTGCAAGTAGTGCTGAAGAACAGCAGCAATCTCTAGGGAGAGCTGGTTCTGAGGCAAAAAGGAAAAAAGTGGTCGTTTTATTTTGAGGCTTGACTTTTAAAGCAGCCTGTTCTGAGGGGGGGGTTATGCCCTTGACTCGAAGCCAAGTAGCAGACATGAGTGAAGTGAAAGACCCCCAGATTGACCAAGGTTCTGAGGATGAATTTGGCTCAGTGCAAGGTGACAGCACAGGAGAGCAGAACCCAGAACTTAGAAAATTGATCCTAGCCCAACAGCATGAACTGAGGGTGAGGGAAATGGAGGAAAGATTAGAGAGAGAGAAAATGGCATTTGAATTAGAGCGAGAGAGAGAGAGGATGGAGAGAGAAGAAAGAATGGAGAGAGAGAAGATGGCGTTTGAATTAAGAAAACTGGAACTGATGAACCAGAACAATAATAATAATAGGGATTCTGAGGGAGGCCAACTGTCTAAGGCTGACCTGAAGAAATTCCCTGTGTACCACAAGGGAGATTGTCCTGAGGTGTTCTTTTCCTTAGTGGAAAGAGCGTTTGTGGACTTCTCAGTGAGGGAAACTGAGAAGATGACCATCATGCGGTCTTTAATCAGTGGTAGCCTGGCTGAGGTTTATGCCGAGATGCCTGAGGAATTGATGAAAGATTTTGCAGAGTTTAAAAAACTGGTGTTTGCAAGACATGGGATAAATGCAGAGCAGCTGAGACAAAGATTCAGGTCCCTCACAAAAAAACCAGAACAGACTTTTACCCAAGTGGGGGCCCAATTGGTGAGGCTGCTTGAGAAATGGCTATCGCAGGAAGGGACAGAGACCTATGAGCAGCTTAAAGACTTGATAGCCCTGGAACAGTTCTATTCAGTCCTGCAGGGGGAATTGAAATTCCAGGTGAGGGAAAGGAAACCGAAATCTGTGGCAGCAGCCGCAGAGATCGCGGATTTTATCTCCCAAATAAGAAAGCCCTTGGGTGAGGGGAAATCTGTAGGTAAACCCAAAGAAACCTACAGCAAGTACTCTCAGGGACCAGGGAAAAGCCAGCAAGGGGGAGGGGCCCATGGTGAAGGGAAGCCCTCAGGCATGAAACCAAGCCCTCAGAATTTGGAGGGAAAACCCAAACAAGAGGAGAGAGAATCAAAATATACCAGAAAATGCTATTTCTGTCAGGGAAAGGGTCATCTGATCTCAGAGTGTGAGAAATTGAAGCAGCTAAAAGGAATGGTGCCTCAGAATTCTAGTGGGACCAAGCCAAAAGCTGTGTTCTGTGTCCAGAAAGAGCAAGGCTCAGTGTCACAGAGGGAGCCTGTTGCCATAGCTACTCAGTCTGGAACAGCTACCTCTGCTGATCAGGCTGAGGAAAATGGTCCTCTTATGGAGGTGAAGCGCTGCTTGCTGATAAAAACAGATTCTCAGTTGTTTGAGACAGCAGGGGTGGACGTAGGAATACTTGACCGTCAGTATAGGGGGCTGCGGGACACTTGTTCCCAGGTAACCCTGTGCCATCCAGATATCATCCCTAGGGAGTTTATAATCCCAAATGAGAGCATAAAGGTGGCAGGGATTGAGGGGCAGATAATCTCTCTGCCAGTAGCAGAGGTACCTGTCAACTTTCAAGGCTGGAGGGGAGATTGGCGGCTAGCGATTTCATCGACTCTGCCAGCAGCCGTGCTCGTGGGAAATGACCTGGCTGAACATGTGAAACGGGTGCTAGTGATTACACGCTCACAAGCCACCACAGGGACAGTTCAGGGGGGTAATGATGAGCCAGAGACGGAAGCAGGTGGGGGAAGTTCAGAAGCTGTGGTGGAAACCTTAACCACAGACAGCAGATTTGGACAGGAGCAAAAGGCAGACGCCACTCTCCAAAAGTGTTTTGAACAGGTGACTGACGCCCAGCTAACACCTGAAACCCCAGTGAGATTTCTGGAGAAAAAGGGGATTTTATATAGAGAAACCCTGAGGAATATCTCAAAAGGGGGAGATGGGATCAGAAGTCAGCTGGTGGTACCTGAAAAGTATCGCCCCATGATCTTACAAAGGGGTCACTCTGACATGTTTGCTGCACACTTAGGGGTGAAAGAGCCCCTTGATTTGATCAAACAAAATTGGGAGCAGATCACCCAGGATGACCCACAAGACGTTGTGACATACATAGACACCTTGATGAATGACCTAAGGAGAAATCTAGAGCTGGCAGCAGAAAACCTGCAAGCTCAGAAGGTCAGACAGAAAACATGGTATGACCACAAAGCTAGAGAGAGGCACTTTGACCCAGGGGAGGAAGTGCTTTGGCTTAGGCCCTGCAGAGAGAACAAACTGCAGCTCAAATGGGCAGGACCATATAGGGTCATTTCCAAGATGTCAGACCTGAACTACCTAATAGAGCAGGAGGAGAACCAAGCAAGGAGGGTGGTTCATGTGAATGCCCTAAAACCCTACTACAGAGGGGAACAGAGGGTTTTATTCGCGATAAAAGCAGCTGAGAGTGAGGAAGCTGAATTACCCTTCTGGGAGGGTAGAGGGGAAGTAAAATACAACCCAGAGGAGGTAAAGATCAGTCCTGCACTCACCCAAGACCAGCAGCAAGAACTAAAAATGCTGCTTAGTAAATATCAACAGGTGTTTTCCAACAAGCCGGGGATAGTGAAGGGAGTGATGCATCGGATCCACACAGGGGATGCACCCCCGCAGGCAGTATCCCCATACCGAGTAACGGGACCCTATAGGGACAAGGTGCGGAAGGAGCTGGACGAGATGCTGAGGGAGAACATAATCGTCCCCTCTTCTAGTCCTTGGTCCTCTCCGATAGTCCTTGTGGACAAGCCTGATGGGAGCATTAGGTTTTGTGTCGATTACAGGAAATTAAATCGTGTAACCACTCCTGATGCCTACCCAATGCCCAGGCTAGACAACCTGATTGAAACCATAGGGGGTTGTCGGTTCATCTCATCATTGGACCTGGTAAAGGGATATTGGCAATTAAGAATTGATCCCAGGGATCAAGAAAAGACTGCCTTTTGCAGCCCTTTTGGTCTCTATGAGTTTCGAGTCCTGAGCTTTGGTCTCAGAAATGCACCAGCCACATTCCAAAGGCTGATGGACCAGACCTTGGCAGGGCTCAGTGACTTTACAGTGGCCTACATTGACGACATAGGGATCTTCAGTAATACCTGGGAAGATCACCTGATACACCTGGAGTTAGTGCTGCAGAGGTTAAGTGCAGCAGGGCTAACAGTAAAGGCCAGCAAGTGTCAGCTGGGTAGCCCAGAAATAAAATACTTGGGTCACATGGTAGGGGGAGGAATGATAAAACCCCTGGAGGCCAAAATAGAAGCAGTTCGTGATTGGCCCAGACCCAACACCAAGAAAAAAGTCAAATCATTTCTTGGGTTGGTGGGCTACTACAGAAAGTTCATCCCGAGGTTTAGCGAGATTGCGGCTCCGCTGACCGATCTGACGAGGAAGAAGGCTGATGACCGCATCCCGTGGACCAGCGACTGTGAGGCGGCGTTCCAGAGGTTGAAGGAGGCGCTAATCAACTATCCAGTCCTGCGTGCTCCAGACTTCGACCGGGAGTTCATCATCTACACCGATGCGTCTAACAGCGGGGTAGGAGCAGTTCTGTGCCAAGAGGATGAGAATGGTGACCAGCATCCAGTGTCCTACCTGAGTAGGAAACTTCAAAAAGGTGAGAGACATTTGGCAACCGTGGAGAAGGAGTGTTTGGCCATAGTCTACGCGATCCAGAAGGCCAAGCCTTACATCTGGGGAAGACATTTTGTTCTGTGTACTGACCATTCACCATTGCAATGGTTAAAGACAATGAAAACCCACAATAGCAAACTTATGAGGTGGGCTTTGAACTTACAGGACTATGACTTTGAAGTGAAGGTGGTCAGAGGGTCAGTGAACTGTGTTGCTGACGCCTTATCAAGAAGACCTGAAGACTGAAGACGGCGAAAGAACATGGACTATATGTATAGAATGAAAACAAAAAGTTAAAATGTACCTGGTTTTGAATTTGGTTGGTATTAATAAAGGTAAATTGATGTACTGTATATGGTAAATGTTTAAATGCCTAATTGCTATGGTTAACTTAGAATGTAAGTTTAAGTAAGTATAATATGGTATGTATAACTGGTGTTGTGTGTTTTATACAGGTTGTTTTTTGGGAAAAAGCACCTTAGCTTTCCCCCTACAAAACAACTTATAAAGAGGGGAGGTGTTACATAACAGCACTGATGTTACCTGTCTGTCATGGGTTTGGAGGGAAAGTTCCATCCTATGGGGAGTGGAAGGCGGGACATCAGGAGGAGGGGCTGTACTGTATAAATATGTGATGCCTGTGTGGTGAAGGGAGATGCTGAGACAGACTGGGAGACACTGGGTTGGGACGAAGCAGCAGCTGGGGAAGAAGAAGCTGTTGTGGGAGTCTGGGTGTCTGACAGGGTACTACTGTGTGTCAGAGTACCAACCTGATAAGTTCAGGTGTCTGTGGGTTAGCCAGAACTGATGGGTTCAGGGTCTGTGCTTTAAGTTAAAGGTTCTAGGTGAACCAAACTGTATGCTTGTGTGTGTGAGAATAAGCCACGTTACTTTATTTTATTCACCTGATTGTTTTATTTACCCTGTTTGTATTTAAAATAAACCTTATTCTTTTGTTGTTTAAAAATCCATCCCTGGTCTGTGTGACTTATTATAGGGAATGGTTGGTGGCAGCTTAGTAACTGTGTGATAGATCCCAGTAGGTCTGGGTTTGTCACACTTCCCTCCCTACTTTAGCCTTTTCCTGAAATAACATAAAGATGCTTTTCCCCCTCCTATTTTCAAAACTGACTGAGGATAAGCAACAATAATCTGTCTCTAAGACTTTAGTTGTTTGTTTGTTATTCTTGCCCCACTGTTGCAGTACTGCTGGCAAAGCTAATTTCAGAGCTGGTGCACCACCGTGCAGAACTATATATTGGTGGGCGAAAAGAAAAAGAAGAAAAGAGAAACAGAGAAACGGTTTCTGACATCTAATCAGATCTGCTGTATTGATTTTTTATTTTTTTTTGCAACTTTAGCTCTGGAACAAATCAGCAAAACAACCAAATTATCACCCAGAATCCACTTTCCCCAAAGAAAGCCAGTTCAAATACAAGTCGCAAGCATGCAGGAACACAAATATATACCTGTAACGCACACTCGTCGTCAGAGCAGATTCTCAGTGGGAAAGAACAAGCGAGGGAAAAATTTGCGCTCTCATCAGAGCGCCTTCAGCAACCACACGATTTCTATTTCTGACAAAATTAGAATTCCAGAGCAAGGCACAAAGCTAATGAGATCCTCATGCTGGAGAGGAGCAGCTCAATTAACTGGCGCACATGCACACCCTCTTCTACACTGCCTGGCTCCTTGCATGAGAAGAGGATGGAGAAAGGAAGGTTCGCTGCTCTAGAGAGGAGGACAGGGAAAAGACTCTGGACAGGTGTCACTGCAATGTCCAAAGTATAAAGGTCATTTTTTTGAGAAAACAAAGGTTCTGGAAACAAAATCCCCAAGGAAGAATAAGAAAGGCTGAGATTTTAAAGCAATTCTACCTTCTTCCCTCGGAATAACCCAAATCTGCACACAAGTTCACACAGCCATTTCAGGTCATAGTTGATGCAATGAAGTCTAAGGCATGGTCAACCCATCAGGTGATTGGTTCAGTGCACCTTCAGAACCAGAACTTTCAAAAAGATATTTCTTGGACTGCAAATTGCAGGATCTGTTAGCTAGTCAGTAGCATGGCTTTTGGGAGTTATGGTCCAAAAAGGTAACTTTTTCCAGCTCCACTGAAAACACTATTCACCATAAATTGAAAGAGATTTCTGAAAGAGGTTATTCAATATGGATCCGATAAGCTGCAGGTAAAAATATTGGCGTGCCAATCGAAAATGACACATAGCACAGCCCACTTCATGTCCATTGGCAAGATCCAGGTTGTATTTCCCACTGAGCTGCAAATCTCGATGGCTGACCCTGGGCTGGTCACTCTCTCTCAGTCTCACCTAACTCACAGGCTTCTTTTGAGGATAAAGTAGGAAGGATGGGGGGAATGATGTACACTACCCTGAGCTCACAGGAGGAAAAACAGGATATAAATGTAATTAAGAAATGAGAAATAATAAAATTATCTGCCAAGGTCTGCTTCTGATACCTCTAACAAAATGAGCTTGCAAATGTTGTGCTTAACCTTTTGAAATTGACTAAAGAGCTTGAAATAGACAATAGCAACAAAGGGATACTCCAGCCCAAGATAATAGCTCAGGCACAATCAGCTCAGGACTGTAAAACTTAATTTTGAGCAGAAAATTGCAGAGAAGTGGGAGGGGAGCCCAGTGCTCAGCATTTCTCACTTGGGTGCTTGAGAATCTTCTCATCTCCATGGGAGCCCCAAAGGAATTTCCCCACCTGAGCAAAATGCTAAAATTCACCTGAGTCAAAAACACTGCAGAATATTCCTTACATCCCTAGCATATAACCCTCTTGGAAAGTATCCCATCTCTCCCATATGTGTATTAATCATGGGTTTGCCCAGAAATGTAAATTCTAGATAACTATAAATGGTCCTTCAAAAATGTGATCAGCAAGCCAGCTTCAAATCATGGTTCAATCTCTGCTTTACAGGGGAGCCATGGTACATGTGATGTGAAACTATTCTTTCTAATATTATAGAAATCAGAATATTTATTAATATAGTTATAATATTAGTAATACGGGGACGTGGTGGCGCTGCGGGCTAAACCGCAGAAGCCTGTGCTGCAGGGTCAAAAGACCAAGCAGTCGTAAGATCGAATCCACACGATGGTGTGCGCTCCCGTCGCTTGTCCCAGCTCCCACCAACCTAGCGGTTCGAAAGCATGTAAATCCGAGTAGATCAATAGGAACCACTTCAGTGGGAAGGTAACAGCGTTCCGTACCTAAGTCGCACTGGCCATGTGACCACGGAAGATTGTCTTCGGACAAACGCTGGCTCTATGGCTTGGAAACGGGGATGAGCACCGCGCCCTCTAGAGTCGGACACGACTGGACAAAAATTGTCAAGGGGAACCTTTACCTTTACCTAATATTAGTAATAACTATCATTGTCAATATATTATTAACACCAAGAATGGCCAATCATTGCAGGCAGAGAAGAAAGGAGCAAATGCATGCCCCTACAGCTGGATTCTGATTTGCAAACAATGTTTTGCATGGAGCTGGTACAAAGTCTGCATATTTTGCCTGGAGAACCAATGGAGTAATATGGTGACGAGACCACTTTGCGGTTTCCCTCTGAATCTAGCACCTCTAAACCGGGCCATTTTTTGTTCTGCTCTATAGTACGTGGGAGCTTAGAAAACAAATCGCAGGGCGTATGCTCAGCTCTCTCTGACCTTTTATAACAGGTTCCCTTCTTTTCACTGTGGAAAAGAAGAGATGTGGGTTAACAGAAAAAGCAACTAGTTTGTAATCAGCAACACTATGTGAGGTGTAAGCATGCTATTTGGTGAGAGCAGTCTAGAGACACTACCTGGTGGTGCAAATTAACATTCTACATCTTAATCCCACACTTGCCAGCATTCATGTTCCCAAAGCATTCCCCACAAAACATGGGCATGAAGTGCTCCTGATGGGATGCTACCTTTGCAAAAAGAGTTATCACCCCACAGCTTCAATTCACCCACTCCCATTAATAATGTCGAGCAATGACTTCATCCCCAACCTGTACAGTAAAAGAGTCAAATTGCTTTCATCTTGTCTCAGATATTAAAAATTCTGTCCGGTTCAGCATTTGATCACCTGTAAACAGCACATTATTCACACACTCTCTGAAAAAGCTGCAACATGGTGAATATTAGGGAAAGATCCATCCTTAAAACATACACACACAAACACATATCACATTGCTTGCTCAGCTATTCCCTACAGCTGTGTCTGATCCAGGTCAAATATGAATTGGTTCTGGGCCAGCCAGAAGGTGAGCAGGTTGGAATCGCTTCGCCTTCTGGCTGACCCCAAAAGAACTTGGGGCCCCCAAGGTCCCAGAGAACGACTAAGTGACATCTTTACAGAGTGGAAATTAAATAGTTCCTATCATTACAGGCAGACTATCCATGGCCAGAGACCAGCAAATGCCTCTAGCCTTATAACAGGCATCTTTTGGACTTTGCTATGGAATCTTATGGGATAATATTTCTGTTCCCAGGGGAGATCCTGAGTTGTGCACGCTCTGTTGCTTTGTACTAACTCAGGGACAACACTTGAGAAAAGTTACAGTTTTGGAACACAACTCCCAGGATCACCGATGACTGACCACAATGGCTGAAGGAATCTGGGAGCTGTGGTTCAAAAAAAGCAGTTTCTTCCAAGCTCTTATATAAAAAAATATAGTAATATCTCTTCTTCAATTATGAAGCCAGCCTGAGTATTAATGACTTGTGGTTTTGTGCAAATAAAGGGACTAAATATATATTTCATCTGCTGGATAGCTCAGTAGTTTAGGTCTCTGGCTGTGGAGCCAGAGGCTGGGAACTCAATTTCCACTGTGCCTCCTTGACAAGGGCAGGGCTCAATCATCCATAGAGTTCCTTTCAGCTCTGCAGGTCTAAGATGTTGCTGCTGCTGCTGCTGATTTCTCATATTCACTGGAGTGTATGGGTGGAACTATATGAGTTCACTGGGTCCGAATGATGAAAAGAGCTCAATAAACAGAGTTAGTCTAATATCTTATCTATAGGCCAGAAACCTATTAGTCATACCACTGTAATTGCAATAGTATAAATCACAGCAACAATCTGCCACTCATTAACAAGCTGTCACTTGCATTCTTCATTCTGTATAAAATTGCACAACTTTTGCATAATGATTAGTACAAGTGAAAACTCATTTATTAGTGGTAATTCTCCACTGCATTTTACACAACTGCACTTACGCCAACTGAAATAATTGGTAAGATTCTGGCCATAAGTTCTCTGTTTCAGAGAAACTGGAGAGGAAACTTCATGTGCTCACCAAATGCTTGCAAGTAACTTACTACAAATACCCATTGTAATTAGTTCCCTTCCCCCCCAATAACTAGAGTGTAATTAATTTATATTATAACCCAAGAAGGTAGAACTTCTTTCCACAGTGTAACTGCATGTTTTGTAGTTACAGAGGTGTGAGCGGTAATATCACAAGATTCAGGTATTGCTTTCTTGTACTGTGGGAGTTATGGTGATCATGAGGTGAAGAGTAGAATGTGTTTTCTACCACAGATCTGCAGTTTGTAGCATTTAAAGTTGTTAGGCTAGTTAAAAGTAGTCAATTTAGGCATCTTTGAGAGACAGAGAGGAATAGCTTTTATTTTAAGTGCAGCTGTAACAGCAATCAGCAATGTTATTGGTATGGTAATTGTAAGATAATAAGTTCCAAAACTAACTTTCTAATACTAATAATGTGGCTAGATAGACCAGTGAGTCAGGTAACTGCCGGTGGAATCAGAAGTCAGGAGTTCAGTATCACACCGTGTCCCCTGGGAGAAGAGCCAGCCTGTGTATCCATGGGCAAGCTGCACAGTCCCAAAACACCCCCGGAAGAGAATGGTAAATCATGTCTGTATACTCTATACAGTACTTAGAAAAAGTTGGAAAGGCTCACCCCAAGTCAGAATTGACTTGATGGCACTTTTGCCTCCCAAGCCACCAAAAATGTTAATGCACCCTTGTATACAACAAACAACAACAAAATTCTACAGCTATACTCACACTGTACATTGAGTTGCACCAGGGCTTCTCGAGGTCTAATGTTGAAGCCATTGTACCTGGCGGTCTGGCATTTGTAAGTCCCACTCATTTCTCGAGTCACTCTCTCCAAATGCAGCTTCCCATCGCTGGTCTCCACTGTCATGGCACCTGAAGGCATAGGAGTATCCTTATCTATTCTGGACCAGATGATGGGAGGTTTGGGCTTCCCTCGAACTTCACACTGCAGCTCTGCCCTGGACCCTTCACGGACAGTGATGGTGGACTGGCCCTTTGGCACCATGATGGTAGGAGGCACTAATGGGAGAAGACGACAGTAGCAGCTTTTAGGAATTGGCTGAGTGGGTGCATTGCAGTAAAATGGCTCTGCGTGCAAAGACTACCAGCAAAAATAATGACATTTGACATCACAGGTTCGTGAAGTGAAGACCTTTAATTCTATATCTTAGTTGTTCAGGTCCTGCCCTCAGGAGCAACAGACAGAAATTTATTTTACCATCTATGCAGATATTTGAAAGTGGCCATTATAATGCCTCTCAATCATTTCTTTTCCAGACCAAACATGCCCAGCTCCTTGAAGTTTCACAGAAGATTTAATCTTCAGTCCCTCAGCATGTGTTACCAATTCTCTGAGCATATTCCATAACACCTGCCAAAACGTGCAGGCATATTTGTACTTCCAACGGGCTTGCCTGTATTTGGTGAAAGCTTGATTTTTGGTTAGACAGCATGTAACCCCAAGAAAGCTAGCTAGTAAGGCTAACCTAAGGAAGGCATCTTGCCACCTGAAGCAGAGGACACAGTGGTGCCTCCTTCCCACATCACATGCAGAACTGACTGGGCTAAGAAATGGACCTTCCTTCAACAGGGACAATGGCATATCGGCTTCTACCCACTGGAGACTCTATTTCTGGGCATGCTACAAACTGGCCCTGGATTTTAGTCTGCACTTTGCACTATCTAGGATGCTGAACCCTGTTGCCCAAATAGGTTCAGCATCCCAAAAATTGCAATTAAAACTTGGAATGCTACTGCTGCTTCTATGTGGTTCTTGGGAGAATCTGCCTTCCCTGTTTTCTACTGTATGAAGATCTACTGACAGGCCTTCCTTCATCTTATACAAATTGGTAAGGTCTCAGACGAAAGCTGGATTCAGAGCTGCTGCAGATGTCTTCTAACCGAATCATCTTCCTGCATCTGGTCTTCTCAAAGCACCTGACATCTCAGATATTTGTGCCTTCCTTCTATTTTTCTAAGAGCTGTGCCTTCCTCCGTTCTCTTATCATGCATTTTCATATACCTCAGGTTTCCACCCACCAAGAGCTTTTGATTATTCCTTCTTAGATGAAACGGAAATCATTTTAATACACACTGTCCAGTAATGTCTCAATGTGACACATGTATGCAAGAGGGCTGAGAGTGTGAGGATTTAAATCACACGCAGAAAGAATACATAGCTAACTTAAGACCGTATTTAGGCAGCCCTAGCAACTGGTATCTCCAACAGCTCCCTCACTAGGCAATAAAAATGTGAATTTTCAATTTGCAGGTCTCCTGTGGGCTGTGGAATCTCATCAGATCCTATCCACTGTGGTGTGAAGATAGAACTGCACTATCATGGCTCAGCATTGCCAGCAGACGCTCACCTAGCAGGAGACAATTTTCTCCTTGAGGAAAATGTGCAAATTGCATCTGAGGAGTTTTTAATTAAAGGCTGATCTCCAGGGCCTATTTCTATGTGGGTGGCCATCTTGGTAGATGTCATGAGACCAGAGAATGGGAAAATGCAGTATGGCTTCGATTTTCCTAGTTTGAGAATTACTGCCCAGCAGCCACAAAGGCAAAGATCTACAGGTCTGTAAAATCCATGTTAAACCGTTCTTGGGGAAGAATTTTGACATAGCTTCCTATTCTCTAAGCATTCCATATTTTCCTGTGCCAGGCATCCTCCTTTGGAAAAATGCTTTGATCAACCAACTAAAATAGCCTTGATCTCTGTGTTGTGGGAAAATGCTCTGCTCTCCACCTGCCCTAACTCTGTTAGTCTCTTATGGTCAAGCAGCATTTGACACAAAAATTTCAATTAAAATGATGTGTTTTTAAAATGAATAATAATCAGTAGTAGCAGTACATGGGGGATTTCATCTAGACAATAGTACATAAACAGAAGGGAAGCTTAACCCTTCCCTATGCAGAAGTTATTCCAGTGAAAATTAGCTCTCTCCCCTCCCCCTGGACACAATGCCCTTCCTCTTAAGGGAAAGTCCCATTCCTGTGTGCTTTCCACTGAGGTTAACAGGAGCAGAAGATATTTTTGTTGGTATTGTAACTGAACTATTATTGTTGCTACTCTTATTGTTGCCGTTGTTGTGTGCCATCAAGTCACATAACTTTCCTCAACAGAGATTGATTACTTTCAACGAGATTGATTATATTTGTATTAGTCAGAAGTGGAGGTCATCACTGCTTGATGCAAAAGCCTATAGAGGGGCAGACATTGGATCGGACCATTATTTAGTTAGCACAAAAAATAACTCTTGCAAACTCAAGCTTGTAACTTCCTTTAGGGAGTCAATTCATCTTGTATTTGGTTTTCCTCTTTTCCTGCTGCCTTCCACCTTTCCCAGCATTATTGTCTTTTCCAGAGCACCCTGCCTTCTCAGGATATGCCCAGAGTACAACAGACTGAGTTTCAACATTTACCTCCAGACTTGATTTGATTTGAGAACCAACTTAAAAGTTGATGCTGTTTCTAAAGACAAGCCTTTGCAGTTTGGTCTGTCAATGGCACCAAAGACTTTTAACTCCAGGGAAGAACATTCTCCTTCTCTTCCCTTGTCTCTCTGAATCAGCTGTGTTGGTCAGGCCAGATATGAATCCTTCTCCCTAACTTGCTGTTCGTCTACATACAGATGCTTTTGATGGTGTGGGTGGGGAGCATCACTTTTTAAACTGAAGTGGTACAAAATGGTAGGTGCATGTACTATGAATCACATGCTTTGTTCATCATTATTTGACTCAGAAATACAACCTTATGGAGATATCAGCCAGCTTTGGACACAGATTCTCAAGATTAAAAATCTTGAAAATTTGCAGGCAGGAAGAAATAAATGCACAGCAGCTTTCTCTTCAATCTGGGCCACTCTGATTAAGTAGCGAGGGGAGATTTTACCATGAGACTAATGCTAATCTATGAAGGGGATCAATATAAGCTTGCAGTCTTATTATTTAGATGGTGTTTCTGAAATTCCACCACCACCACCAAAGCTGTTCCTGAAGGTATAAACTTCTTAAATTTAATTTGAATGTGCATTCTACAATCAGATAATTCCAGGGAAAGCATACTGAACACCGTTGTAGTGTTCCAGAGCTCAAAGGGCTGGTCTGGGAAGCTTTGATTAACAGGAATTAGAAGGGAAGATGACACAGTCTGCCTCCCCCCCTCAGGCTTCTCTGTTCCCATAGATTTTAGCTGCAATCCTCATAGTAGCGGGAGTGAAAAATGGATTTTCTCCAGCAATGATGCACTCTTGTGAGCAATCCTCATTATAATCGAAAGCACCGTGGGGTGGCTTGGTCTTTAATAGATACTTAAGACCTGTTATGTTTACAATGGACCTGCTCCTGGTAGAACTGAAAACTGTGTCATCTCATTTCTTGCTATGGATCAACATAACTGGCTCTGTGTTTGCATTCTCTGTGGGAGTGTAGCTGTGTGGGAGGGTTGTGAGGAGTGCTATGATTTCGACATCTGCTGCACTGATGTGAATGACGAAGGCTCACCGGTTTCTGAAGAAATGTTCACCTCAACACTGAGATCAGGAATGGGTGCTCCTTGGAAGGAGGCCACACAAAGGTAAGTCCCATAGTCTGTGAAGCGAAGGTCAATGATCTCCAGGCTGCTGGTCACTGGCGGAAGTTCTGGATCATTCCTGATGACAACTAGGCGGTCTGAGACCTTGGCTGGCTTCCCATTCTTGTACCAGAAGTAGGAAACCTTTTCTTGCGGAACAGCATCCACGTGGCATGAAAGCTTCAGATCTTGCCCCAGCTGGATGGTCTCACTCTCTTTGATCACATCAGGAGTGATCTGGAACGTAGCATTTCTCATGGCTGGAAGAGAGGCACATGAGAAACAGGTGAACAGAAACATGCAACGCCACAAGGTCCCGCCTCCCCTAGGAGCCACCCTAGGTAATACATGAAATCATTTAATGTGCCTATCCTTAACAACACTTTCCCTTCTGGAACAAGCAGTAGTTTTGAGAGCATGGGAAAGAGACTAATTCCTCCTCTGCACTTTGTGGTCTTGATCCAAGGGACCTGCTGCCATTTTGTAATATTTAATTTGTTGCTTCTAAGGTAAAAACAGCACATTATACATATGTACCTATATGGTCTTGTTTAACCCTTGGTAAAAAAGGAACATGGCAGGGCAACCCTTTGTCTGTAGGGAGATTAGGAGATGTGGGAGAGAAGATTTCTACGCATGGCCTAAAGAACTTGAGTGGAGTCACATGTTAGATACTCAGCTTGAAAATAAGTGTTTCTGCATGTACTTGTGCTTGTGTTGGAAACAGCACAGGAACAATAGGCAAATGTAGGATCAAACTGGGGATAAATAACCCACCATCCCAAAATACTTGTCCTGCATTCATTCCAAAACTAAAAACAAACAACAAAGTGCACCGTGAATCCAGATATGCCCATCTATGTCCAAAGGAAGACGTACATCGCACCAACAGGTTCACTGTCTTCTTGGCTGGATTCCCCACGTTGTTGATGGCCGTGCAGTTGTAATAGCCTGAATCTTCCACATGGATCCCCCAGATGGTGAGATTGCCCCCTTGAATCAAACTGTTGTGGGGCACAGGGCCGGGTGAGTGGGACCAGATGACCTGGGGCAAAGGGTCTCCCCCCGTTAATGAACACTGTATGGTGACATTATCTCCTGGGTTCACCACTAAGGTTTCATTCACAGACAGCTTTAAGGCTGGTGGGGCTGTAAGACAGAGGAGAGAGGGGGTAAACAGAGACAGAGGTAAAAACTTCCAAGAGTCATAGGTTTATATGTATAAAATGTCACTTGCATTTGCCCTTGAACCTGTATGAAAAAGCAAAGCTTCAGTGAAACTGAATTGAAAGCAATGTTCTCAAACTTCTGATAGCAGGAAAGCTTTATCATGAGTTATTGAATAAATTTAGATGCTTACTTAACACTCAAAAACATGTGTCTGTATTTTCTTGATTAGTTTAGAAAACGACATGTCTCTCACAACTGTAAGATAGCTTCCCAGCCTCCCTTTTGTCTAGTTAGTTTCAGCAGGGACTTCCTGGTAACTGGTGCTGCTTCTAGGAATACCTCAATAAGTGGTAGTTAAATATAAATGACACAACAAGCCATACCTCCATTACCACTTAACGCTTCTTAATCATAACCCCCCAAAAAACTTGTCACAATGCCTTGAAAAGCACTTTAGAAAGTAACTAGGAAATATTGCTTATTACATCAGAAGTAGTTTTTAAAGAACTGTATAAGCTGCCTTAGTATTATTGTAATGTGGAAATTATTCATTGGCCAGAATCCTACTAGATATTTATGCCTTTGGAAGAGGAATTGCAGAAGTTGGTGCAGCTCATTGATGAGGTCCTTGTAACGTGCTGATCACATTACCAGTCATATGCCTGTTCTCACACCTCACACCTTGTCAATTAGCCACAATTAGTGACAACAACTGCTTCTATTCTTCTTTCTTATACAGTATGTAAATATCCAGTAAGATTTGGCCATTATTATTTTGCCTGTAATTAATGTTTCTTGTAACAAGGTGCAACTATGTACAGTGGTGCCTCACTTAATGATTGCCCCGCATTACAAAGAAATCACTATACGACTATCTTTTGCGATCGCAATTGTGATCGCAAAACAATGGTCTAAATAGGGTTTTTTGTGATATTCAGTTCCCTGCTTCGGGAACCGATTCTTTGCAAAACGATGGTTTTTTAAACAGCTGATCGGCGGTTTCAGAATGGTCGCTGGGTGCTTAAAATGGCTCTCCGCTGTGTTCAGGGATGGATTCCTCACTATATAGGCAGCGAAAATGGCTGCCGAATGGAGGATCTTCGCTGGACGGTGAGTTTTTACCCCATTGCAACGCACTGAACGGGTTTCAAGTGTTTCAATGGGGTTTTTAATTTTGTTTTATGATGTTTTTGCTTAACGGCGATTTTCCTGGAATGGATTGTCGTCGTTAAGCGAGGCACCAGTGTAGTTACAATCTATAGTAGGGATGCCACCAAAGAAATACCTTAGGGAAATAAACTGCAGGTGCTCCAAAGAAGAGGCTCATTTTAAAATCTCCAGAACGTTTTACTCATAACCCAAACAACATCAGAATTCCCTCGGTTCACCCTCATTACCAGGATGACTTCCCTGCACCCCGCAATTACTCTCTTTGCTTCCCTTTGGTTTCTTCTTCAACAGATTTGGTTGTAGGGGCTGCTGCAGAGGCACACAGTGTCTCTGCCTTTTCTTCCTCTAACCTTCCAGAACACTGACAAACAGCCACAAGCTAAAAGTGCATTTAGATGCGATACCAATCTACTATTTGGTGTTATAAGCACAAACAGCCAGAGGGCGTGGTCCCTATCCTGCAGCCGCCACCCCTCATACTTCTGTTTTGGCATGAGGGAAGGGGATAAGAAACTTTCAGTAACATTATTTTGGTGGTGGTGGTGAAACTGTCCTTTCCAAATCCCCACATCTTATTTTATTCCTCAAAGCAGATGCAGGGTATCAGAAGCATTTTCCTCACAGATTTAATCCTCCTTAGCTCAGATCCTAGCAATGAAAGAGCAGAACGACTTTTAGCTTGTTAATATTGCCCCCCTTCTGCCCTTCCAAACAATCAGTGCTAACCTCCCAGGGCCATCTCTTTCCCCTACACACATATCAAGTAACCAGTTCTAACCTCATTCACAAATCCTTGTTGCTCTCCCCCCTTTATGAAAGGAGTCATATTATGAATGGGTAACTCCTCTGCTTTAGAATGCTTAACCTCGACCCTCCTGATTAATTCCTTTTCTCTCCCACATCCCCAGACACGGATCCAAAAGGCTTTACTCTGTGTTTTTTTGTCTAATCTCTCAAAGGCCCTTTAAGGCCTCTCGTCCACGCCATCAGAGACACCAAACCAAGCTCAGGAAGCAACAGTCAGGGGTACAAAGGCAGATAGCGTGTTTTAAGTAACAGCCATAATAATGCAAAATAAGATGTTGTTACATATTCATAAAGCTTGATTTAACGACATCATTATTTCTGTCATCTCCTCTCCTTGGACCCTGTGTTAATGAGCAGTGCTGGGTTTGCCTTGAATTTCTGAGTTACAGCTCATGCAAGCAGAAAGTAGGAGGCTGTTCTCGCCTCAATAATGGGGGCCCCAACACACATATTTCACGGTTACTCTGGTTTTCACACATCCAGACTGACTCTTCTATTCAGGTGCTGGAAAAAAACAGCAACCAATGCTTTGCATTTCTCATTAACTCTGTAGGAAGACAGAACTTCTCCATTTCTCTCTAGCCATTTTGTACTCAGGGAACGTCTTTTTCAGAGTGTTATTTACTGTATTTTTCATGTATAAGATACTCCCATGTATAAGACCCCCCACTTTTCTACCCAAAATTTCTTTCCTTGCAAGAAAGTGGAGGGGGAAGGCAGGGATCAAAGCACTTTGATTCCTGCTTTCCCCCTCCACTTTCTTGCGAGGAAAGTGCTTTCCCCCCTCCACTTTCTTTGCAAAAAGCTGTTTTCTCCCTACACTTTTAGCAACAAAAGTGTAGGGGCAAAGAGATTCCTGCTTGCCCCTACAAATTCAATGCAAAAAGTGTAGGGCGAAAGCAGCTTTTTGCAACGAAAGTGGAGGGGCAAAGCAGGAATCACTTTCCTGCTACATTTTCTTTTCAAAATGTGGAGGGGGAAAGCAGGGATCAAAGCACTTTGATCCCTTTACCCCCCTTACCTCCGTGTATAAAACAACCCCCAAATTTTCCTGTAATAATTTTAGGAAAAAGTGTCATTTATACATGGAAAAATATGGTATTCTTCATTTATTTATTCAGCTAAGCAGTCTTTGATTGTTGGGTGGCATATTAATGGCAATCAACCAATCAGCTAGGCAGCCAATCAACTAAATGCCCAAGGGCCTTTGAGTAGTGTGGGCAGCATATAAGTTAAATAAAATAAAATCAAGTAAATAAATAAATAAATAAATGATACTTTTTAAAGCTTTCCTAAAATATAGGAACCATACCATCCACTCAGTTCATCAGAATGTCTGCCAGCTGGGCTAGCAAATGGCATCCCAACCTTCTCCCTACCCTCATTATTAATTATGAAGCGCAGGATTTCTCCCACTTTTCACTGAAACATAGGCTTGCCGATCTGCCACATTCTATAAAGCATTTCCTTCCCACCTTTGGGCTGTAGCAGAAGCCAGCAAAGTGTGGCACCCCAGGAAGAAGGCCCTTTGCAGCCACCAGGCATGGTTGGTGTGGGGAGCAATTTTCTTATCCTCTTAAACTGTTTCAGGTCCAGATGTCCTTGCCTGCTCCTGTCAAAACCAGAATGCCTTCTGCTTTCTTCCAGTTTCAAAACCTGGCATCTCTACAGTCTAAAATAGTTCAGGAGGGACCTAAGACATGCTGAGGTTGCCCCTCTTGTCAGACCCTCTAGAGGGCATGAAGTCGTTTCTTGAGGAGTGTATTTTATCTACAAAAAGAAACAGAAAGTAAAAAAAACCCTTCCACTCCTGGCCTGAAGGATCTTCCACCCTATGCCTTGTTTTAATAATCTCCCTTCCCTTTTTTATAAGGCAACTTATCTCCATTTTTTTACTTATTCCCACCTCACAAGTGCATATTCTGAATGCACTTTAAAAACTGTACCTATTGTTTGAATGCATTCTCTCCACTGACTAAAGCAGTATTTTACACACTTTTGAAATGCTCACATTTTCTTTGTGCCCGTTTTTCCTAGTCGCATCTGCAGTCTTGTATCCACAGGAGGATTCCAGGGTGCAAATTGAGTCCAGACTCCAGCCCACTCAGGGCCTGTCAGACATCAGAATAAAATTTGATTCCTCACACATCTCTAGCTGTGGGTGGCCTCCATTTCGGAAGACCAACACAGAGAAAGGAGAGCACAGTTTATTGCTGCAATGTGAAGCCATCGGTTTTTGCCCTTGAAGACGATCAAAAGTAATATTTTCCCTGACATAATGGGCCTCACTATGAAACAGGGGGAAATGCTCTGAAGCTCTGGTTTAGACAACAGTTCAAATTATACTTCTATTTTATCTCAGCTTCACAGCCTTCACAGCTAAAATCCTGCTAAGCCACAACATTTTATTTTATTTTTCTCCTTAATGTCAGAAAATGTGACCTGATGGGACTGGTTCTGCCTTGGGGCAACTTGTTTATATGTGTAACTGGAAAGAAATGGACCTTTAAAACTGCCACCTGCAACTTATAAAAGTGCCATCATTTGCTCTTGTGGCACCTAAGCTCCGGCTAGACAACACAAAAACCCAAGTTTGGCTTTGGGGCCCACCTCTGTTCACATCCTGAGCCAGCAGGTGGAGGCTAAAAATATGCAGCCATTGTAATGCAGGAGATGAATCTCATTTATTTGTAACCTGTGGCGATTCCTTTTGTTCTCAGCTGAGAAAACTTGCTGGTGAAGTCTGCTAAGGAAAAGCGGGGGGGGGGGGGGGGAAGCGGCAATAAAAACAAAGAGTCGCTTTCAATTCCCTTTGAAGTCCAATTTGCTGCAGTACAACTGCAGGAGAATTCTCCAGCTGTGTTGCTTACCTTCTCAGAAACCAAGAGGAGGGAGGAAATGCATTCATTACTAATGGCTGCCAAGCATGTAGTGCTCTGGGCAATGAAGGGTCCTATAGCTGACCGTCTGCACCTCCTAATTGTACTGCATTAATAATAGAATACCAAGAATCACTGGCTTCATATGCAACTTGCAGGGATTTGTTCCAGCCTTTAATAAATGTTCCATTGTAATCAGACACAAGGGATTAAAAAGGAAAGGACAATTCCCCCTTGCTTCTTGAATCCAAGGTTATGGGGGATAACCTTGTGATTCTAATATTTAGTGCAGAGCTGGGCAGTTGTGACCTTCCACATATCGCTGGAGTGCAGCTTCCTCCATCCCTCACCATTTGCTTAATAGATTAGGGCAGGTGACAGATGCAGTTCACACAACATCTAGAGGTTTGCCTGCTCCCCAGCCCTGCTTTTGTGAGTTTTAAATGCAGAAAGTGTGTACAGGGGGCAGTCCTTCCTTACAAATTAAACTGGTATGCATAGAGGAAAACAGATGCATCCACGCTGTGCTTAGGATCTCACTCTACAGTTACATCCTATGGTTGCAACATCTGTCTAGATCATTGATTCCCAATCTTGGGTAACCCAAGTGTTCTTGGACTGCAAATACCAGAAGCTTTCACCACCAGCCATGTTAACCAGGGTATCTGGGAGTTGGAGCTGTAGAACACTACAAGGCTGGGAACCACTGGTCTAGACTAGACTGATACCTTTGGGGGGAAAGGTCTTATAACAGTTCCTTCCACAGTTGAAATTCTCTTGTTAGGACTATCTGTCAACTGCTCTGCTACTAGAGCCACATAGGCACTGCAGGATTTCAGCCACTGAATTGGAAGGAATAGTTTGTTTCAGTCAATTTTTTGAGATATTAACCAAAATGTGCACATTGTATATGTGGAATGTGAACGAAAAGCCTCAAACTTTAAAATATTCAAATATGGGTAAAAGTAACCACAGACAAATTTCCCCACACCTAGTTGAGAAGATTTTCCTCATGATAATAGCTATCGGACTTGTCTGACTCACCTGTGGTGTTGGTAAGCTCGAAGGTTACAGACTTATCAGGAATACCACACACATTTCTGACAGACACCTGACATGTGTAACTGGCATAGTCTTGTGGTCGCAGATTTTTCAGCTTTAGGACTTTGGTTTCTCCCTGGATGATTTAAAAAGAAACAAGATGAATTAGCATAAAAGAACGTTGAGATGGACTCAAATACACACAGAGTGGTTAAGATCTTCCATGTGATCATATCTGCTTACCTCTTTCAGCTGCATAGAACTACAATAACAGGGGATTACAAAGAGAGCATCCTGTGATCACAGGAATCATTCCATCATTGTGTTCGGCTGTATGGATGTACTTTCAGGTCTTGTGTTATTGTTCCATACAATCATAAATGCAAAATACCTGCATGGGTCAAATTTTACTTCAAAAGTGAAAAATAGGAATGTGCAGAGCCCTAACAACAACTCCTCTCTTTGTGACCAAATAAGGGGAGCACAAATTGCCCTGTGTCCTTTGGTGACCTTCTGACCTGATCTTTGTCTAGATCCATAATGGTATTTGGGAGTTTTTGGTTTCCCAAAACATCTGGGAAGTCAAAGGTTCTCTGTCCCTGCCTTAGAAAGAGAAACAAATTGTATCTGCTTGCATTTTCAACAACAACGTTCTCATTTTAGGTGGTGGAGCAACAGTAGCAAATTGCATAAGGTAAAGGTCCCTTTGACAATTTGTCCAGTCGTGCCCAACTCTAGGGGGTGGTGCTCATCCCTGTCTCCAAGCTGTAGAGCCAGCATTTTGTCCATAGACAATTTCCATGGTCACGTGGCCCGACAAGGAACACCGTTATCTTCCCACCATGGAAACTATTTATCTACTTGCATTTTATATGCTTTCAAACTGCTAGGTTGGCAGGAGCTGGGACAAGCGACGGGAGCTCACTCTGTTGCATGGATTCGAACTGCTGATCTTTTGACCTTGCAGCCCAGAGGCTTTGCGGTTTAACCCACAACACCACCATATCCCCTATTTCTGAAAATAATTTACAGGCAAGTTCTGTTTTAAGTTCCTTTTTGTGCAATTAGACTTCTGAAAGAAAAAAGACTGACTATCATACATTGACATCACAAGTTGAACAGAGTGGCCATTACTTGTATCTCAAGAGGTGAAGCAACAGAATTTTTTACTGGAATATTTCAGAGCTGTTCTAACAAGCTAGGCATTCTTAATGAGATTTATCACCAAACTTGAAATACTGTCCGCTGCTCTGCCAGGACAGAAGATAGTGGCAAATTATCTTCACCCTTCCTCCCACCTAATTCTGCTTTTCCCTCTTGTACCCCACCCAATGTGGTAAATGTGGAAGAGAATGACTAGCACTGCAGCTCAAAGGGTGTGTGTGTGTGTGTGTGTGTGTGTGTGTGTGTGTGTGTGTGTGTGTGTCTGTGTGTATACACATGCCCACCAGACCAATATTCTCCCCCTCCCCTCAAACCATTTAGACACCTTGGGATGAAATAAAGTTTTTTGAATTACATTTGCCTACAAAATAAACTAGTACATCAGAGGTTGTTACCAATAACTAATTTCCTTAAAACAACAAGTTTGGTTTTTAATAGTTCTCTCCCAACCACCCCCTCTACCTACCATTGCTCACAGAATACTTTAAGATGTTTTACTATTTGCTCTGATATACTCTTGGGTATTGAAATCAAGATAACTTTCTGTTATTTCTGTGTAAAAGCATTTTAAAAATAAGAGGAGTTACTATTTACTCTTCCAGGAATAAACCAGCTTTGTGTACGCTTTCTAATTTGATAGTAATCCTGATACTGCCCTTCTAATTCCTTTGGACTCCTTATATGAATGTCATCAGGCCCCATTTGGGCTTCCTTTCATACGCTCTTAGGTTAGCACAACCTTTGATATTTTGAAAGACTGAATCTAAGTAGGAATTGACTTCAGCATTTTTTTAAAGAAAAAAAAATCCTGTCACATTTCCCTCCTATATTCTCAAGCAGAACACCCAACATGTCTTTTATCTTTTGTTTGTTAACAAGACGCTTGTAAAATCCCTAGTTTTTAATATCATTAAAAAGCCAACTTTGTTATCCTTACTCTTTTGATTGTCTCATAACATATTTATTCCAAAGTAATACGGTCCTTAGTAATCTGCATTTCAGACCATCTTTTGTAGGTTTTCATTCTGATTTTCAAATAACTAACAATGTCCCTTTGTGGCCCCATGGGTTTACGATGAGCCTTTCATCCTGCTTCTGCCCAAAGCGTGAGTTTTTTTTTTTTTCATACTGTAGCATTCTTCTTGACCTCCTTTTCCATTTAACAGCTTTTGCATAGGACTTTATCGAGTAACTTTCCAAGACTGTTGTGTCAAATGAAGCATTAGATATAACAATATTTTCATTCACGACTGGGAGCTCAGAGACATGTCCCACTGCTCATGTTAGCAGGTATTAGACTTTTGGATTTCAGATAATCTTTTTTATTTTTTGAGAACATCTTTCATGTGATTGCTCATGTGCAAAGCCATCCATGTCACAGATTCACTAGATCTGGTTACGCTGGTCAGAACAAGCCATTTGCACAACCGTTTGCAATGCAACATCCAGCATCTGAGCTGGATGAGCAAGATAAATACCTGGGAGACCAATACCCTTGAAAAAAATATCTCCCTGGGGAATAGTTGTTATGCTGCATGAACAATGGCACTGACAGCCTGCCTGTCAACTGGTGATGTATGTATAGTTTGTATGCCTCCGATTTATTGATCAGTAAATGTAGGGTAAACGTGTAGAAACCTACACTATAAATCAGTTTACAAAGCCTGAGCCATTAGGTCTACAGTTCACTTGTTAATGTAACTACCTGCTGCATTTTGAAGATTGGTCCATGTAACTGTAATACCACTAAGACATGGTAATTAGTGTGACATGGCAAATCCATTTTCTCTCTCTCTTGTCTTACTCATATGATACTATAATATAAAGAAGAGTGACTCCGCATGGAACATTTTTCTTGTGACCACTGTCCATGTTTCATGATTATTTGGGAAGACAAAATATGTTTTCTAATTTTCAGATGTTATCCCTTCTCAGGTCCCCAGTCTTGGCTTGACAATGAAATGTGATAATTATTACCCTGCCACCCATCTACTGTTATTTAAAGTGACTGTGTCACCTAAAGTTTGAAAAAGTAGAAGTAACCAGAAGATTATTCAGACAATTTTTAATAAGTAGGATAAGCCCAGCTTCTTCTAATTGTTCAAGTCCCACAACGTGCCTCAAGAAGAAAGCAGGGGAACCAAGTTTCATGCCATTGCCAGGAGAAGTCACACATTTTCCTTGCTTTCTGCGGAACAACTGTGAAATATAAAAATAAAAAACCCTGTGCTCCTCCTTTATACAGCGACACACAGGCCCTGCTTGCTTCTGAGGCTCTTGCCACAAAGTTATATATATGCCTTCCTTCTCTCAATACTATGCTGGAAGGGCAAAATTGTGAAAGCTGAATGGATTGTGCATCATTCTTATTGCTTTATCTTACAATTCAAAGTTGTCTAGTTTCTGTTTCATCTACCCACATTTCCTTTGCATGCAAGAAAAAAAAATAGTTTTAATAAGCCAAGTATTTGGCAATATTAACTAAGAAGCTGCCTAAGGCATACTGCAAAAATCAGATTCAGCCAGAAATCATACACAGCCCAGCCTGAGGTTGGCTCATAGATGAGGGTGAAGAAACTGTCCCCCAAAGAACTGCCCTTTCCCCCCCACTTGCTCCCTCCTTGAGTTCCTCCTGCTTCTGAAGTTGTCTTCCTGTGAGAAGCACTGAAATTAGATAAGGACGGGCACACAGGCATCATTTCCCAGACTGCTTTGGACAACACAGTCACAAGTTTGTAAAGTGTTCTAGGACAGTGGTTCTTAACCTTGGGTTACTCAGGTGTTTTTGGACTGCAACTCCCAGAAGCCTTCACCACCAGCTGTGCTGGCTGGGGTTTCTGGGAGTTGCAGTAAAAAAACACCTGAGTAACCCAAGGTTAAGAACCACTGTTCTAGGAATTCCAACAAAGAGAGACAATAAATTAAGGATTTCAGGAAAGAATGCACACAGGAAGTCTTGAAAATACTGACCCTTTCTTTATAGGATGGAGAGAGAAAAAAGCTCAACACATTCATATTGGGGTTTTTTTTCAATAGTACTTCATGACTGAATATTTAACATAAACACTTTCATCAGACAAACATTTTCAAAAACAGGTACTGTAGAAAGGGCTGTTGTTTTCTTAGTCCATAGAGAGGAATACAATGAGAGAGAAGAACAGATGGGGGAGAGAAAGTGAGGGGAGGGGGACAGTAAGGGCTCAAGAGGTTGGGATGAGAAGGAGAGTGAGGGAAAGAAAAAGAATGGGAGAAGTTGGTTCCCAAAGTGTAACTCAGTGAGAAAAAGTGTCCTCAGGCTGAAAGGTGATCCTCCATCCAGCACTATCTGCTGGATAACTCTGTGGTTGAAGTATCTGGCTGTGTAGCTAAAGATTGGGAGTCCTCAGTGACTAGACTATATGATCCTCCTTCCCAGCTCTGCAGGACGACCATGATTAAAGATATAGAAGGAAAGCCTTGTAACTACACTTATAGTTGGCATTTTAAAGGGATCGTGTATGAAAACTTAGAGAAAAATGTTGAATATGAGTTGACATCTCTTTGGTTCAATCACTCCGATTTATTCTGATTTATCTAAAACCCAGGGATGGCTAGCGAACCAGGGTTGGTGACCTCATCAGGGCCACATACCTCTGCTGTCTTGAAAATTCTACCATCACAAGATTAAGAGATGCCTTGCCATTTCCCAATAATATTGTATTCTATGTAGGTATCAGAACAGAAAGAACAATGGCTTAGTTAGGAAGAAAGTCAGCAAAGATGCTGCTTAGCTGATAGAAAACAGAAAGAAATACTTCCAGAGTTTGAAGAGATTCCTCATGAAGTTAATACAAAAATACTGAACTTCAAAGCAGGGGAAGTAATTATTATTTCTAGATCATAACCTGAAGCTTAAGCAATGCTGTCTAGATAAATTTCTTCTCCAGCTGTGAGAAGAGTGATAAATGGATATTTCTGTTCAGAGAAGGCAAGATGAAGAAGGAACATCTAGAATTGTTCTTCTGCTCTTCTTTTTTCTCCAGGACAGCAATTGTATACCCAAAGCTAAGGATAAAGTATTTGGTGAAAGACTTACTCCTTAAAATAATACTTAATTTGTAGATCATTAATTCTTAGGCTGTTTTTATTATCTGTTTCACTGTGTTTTTGCTGTTCTTTTTACACCACACAACAATTTGCTTGAATTTTTTTAAATGTATGAAATCATTCATAAGGAAACCTTGTCACTTGGGTTCTCCTGAAATTCATTATCAGTATCTTCATGGGAAATGCCACATTGCCTTATAATCCAAGCAACATATGGTTAGCCTCCATTACAGGGGTTTGAAGGCTTCTCCAAAATAAACAGACTACAACACTTGCATGGTGTCATACACAAACGGACTATACAGATACATATTGAAGTAGCCTTATAAGCATCTGCTTTCCTGGGGAGCCAAACAAAAAATGTAGCATAAGAGCAGGAGACAGACCATAACCCACAGACCATATATGGCCCTCTTAAGGATTTCTGTGTGCCTCTCTATGGCCTACCCGCCACTGCAGATCCCTTTTTCCAGAGCTGATTGTTTCTATGTCGTGAATAGCAGCAAAGACTCAAGGATGCCAATCAAGGCTGGAGGGGAGAGGAGGAGAGGAGGCTAGAGCACTACCATTAACCTGTCTCTACGCTATGATACTCACATGACCTTATGTCTGCCATTATCTCTCACCCAAACATACAGCACAGACTAAATTACTTTATATTCTTAACATGATGGAATGGTTGAGGGACAGGGAAGAACCTTAGACACCACCTTGAGCAACTTAGAAGAGGGTCAGGATTAAATAAATAAATTAAAAAGTGGCCAGGTAGAAGATAGAAATGAAAATTCCCCTCCAACCAGTGATATCTGCAAACATCTTGTTTGAGGAAATGGTGGGTTATGGGAGGAAAGTATATTCTTCTCTTCCACTGATGCTTAATCTCACCAAATCTATATCGTCCATCCAGGAAATGGTCTCCTTAAAGATTGCCATCCAGAATATCTCACCACCCTTTGGATGAAAGAGTAAAGTACAGCAAGGTCTTTCTGACCTCTGTGTCTGTAGAGGTCATCATTGGGAGATGAGAGAAAGGAGAGAGGCTTGTGTGTCCTAAATCACTCTGAAAGGTCAATTTCTAACAATTATTCCAACTCTGCTACTGTTTATCTAGATACTGAGTAGAATCTTACAGCCAGTCCAAACTACAATGAAAGCAAAATAAAGTCTTCAAGAATACATAAAACAAAGCTTGCTGGCTGGCAATGTCCCTCTCACCTGTGTGTATAATGGTTCATAGATATCAACTCCATTATCCTGGCTGTGGGACAGGGTCTCAGAACCCCGTCTCCAGATGAAGCGAGCTGGTGGGTTGGAGTTGACTGTGCACCGAAGGAAGACTGTCTTTTCCTGGTAGAAACTGCCACGTACATCACTGATGGTCTGGTGGACGGTGAGGACAGGCTCATCCAAATCTGCAAGGAAGGAATGAGCCCATGGCAGATGTTAGTGAGACTCAAAGCTATCTCCAAGACATTTTGCTGTGTACAGCAAAGGACAAGATCACAACACACACACATATACACACCCAGTTTACATACAAAAGCCAACTGGACTGGCAGCTAAATTTCACTCCACATAAAAAAGCCAACTGGACTGGTAACTCAAGGCTGGCAACATGACTTGAGTTCTTCATTACAGTTGAGCACAGAAGAGTAGTTTATGGGCTCCAGGACAGGCTGGGAAGGCTGCCACTGATGTCCCCTACCACTTGCTGTCTAACACAGTTGCTTTACTCTGCTTAACGGTAGTGGTGGCTCCAATGAGGCTCAGGGCTAGGACAGTCTGCTGGTCAGCCGGTGCTCCAGGACCAAAGACAGAGGAAGAGATGAAGGAGGGGAAAGATCAGCAGAAAGTCACCACCTCATCAGTCAGCCAATAAAAGCACCTAAGGGACAGACATTTTTAAGTGGGATTTTTTTTTAACATGAAAAATGTAGGAATGGACACTGGAGAAAGGACACGGCCAAATGATATCAAGGAAAGGAAAAGGGCTTGAGGGATGCAGCCCCTTCTTTCCCATACTGTCCTCCAGCCTGTTGGTTTTGACCAAAACAGTTACCTCTTCCTTCTCCGACATGCACTTGAAAAAGCTACAGAGTCGACCATGGACCAACTGCTTGATGCTGTTACATTGGGGGCAAAGGTTAATCCTAGAGACAACCCAATTTATTAGTGATAGAGATGCAGTTTGGTACAAATCTGCTTGCCTCACTCAGCCATGACATGCCATCCGCAAGATTCAAAATGCTGTCCTCCCTAAGGAGACACAGATATCTGCTAAGTAGCTGCACAGCAACTGATTTCCCCCTTAAAGTGACTAGCTCAGGAATGGATTAAACCTAAGAGAGTGCAGTGGGAGCACTGGAGCAACAGGCTGAGCTGCAGATTTGTTTTCTGAACAGAAAAGAAGAACATGATACAGTGCTGACCGTGCAAAAGAGGAGAAGCAAAACATGAGAAAGCACACCCTGCCTGTTTTCTGTTCCAATCTCTTATGCCTCATTAAATCTTTAATCTGTTCTATTGATTAAACATGCAGGGCCATTTTTAAACTTGTATTTTTGAAAAACCCACATAAAGAAATGTTCTGCAGTGGTTTTATTTTATTTGTAATATTGAACACTGGCTGAACCCATCATTCTATGGAACATCATTTTAGTTTTAACTACATCTTCTGACCCTATCCATCTGCGTTATTCCCTTAAGGGAAAGACAAAGGTTCCTGAGTTCCATGTTGCTTACATTTTCGCTCTTCTGCCATTCCATAAGGATGTCTCCATCCCCCCCCCCCCCGTTCATTCTGAACATCTGAGACTCTGACATTCAGTAGAACTCTCCACCTCTTCCCTAGACACCTCTCTCTTTCTCTCTCCTATCAGTATCTGGAAGATTGATCATTAAATGCTAACGGAGGGCTAAAGATGAATTACTTCCCTCTGCAAGGTTGAAATGACGGTTCTGTCCTAGTGTGGGTAAATGTGGCACGCCAATCCCTTGAAATCCTTGTGTGTGTTCTGCTGCCTCCTGGCAAGTCGGATAGTGAACGAAAATTGTGGATGCATTATTTTGAACTCAGTATCCTAGCCTTCTAAGCACCCTGCCTACCTTTTATGCCACTTGACAGAATTCAGATAGTGTTCTTTATCTCTGATCATGAGGAGGGAGGGAGGTCTTTAAAGGACCTTTAAAAGCTGTCCTTGAAGAATTACTCATGCTTTCTTATAATCCAAAGGTAGGGCCTTCCCATCCAGCAGATCACCTCCCTTCTACCTCATTGTACCCTCAGCCGTCAGCCTTTCAAATAACTTCTTCAGATGATGGTGCTGCTGTTGTTCCTTCACAACACGACTTCCTGGGTGAACACAAAGGATGTGTGTGTATGGATGGATCAATATGTGCATGCTGTGCATGTGTAAATGGGGGTTGGGTGGGAGCCTGTGGAAGGGAGTGTGGGACAGCTCTGCCCACTGCTAGCATGTAGGCCTTGGCACTTGGAAAGCAAGACAATCATGGCCCTGGAGCAAAAAAACACTTCCACCCCTCTGGCTCAGGCTGACAAGGGCATCCCCGTCCACTCCCACCCTGTTTTGAGATATACACATGCTTCTGCATGCACTAGTGTTGCCTTGCAGTTCCTTAGCTGCAACATACTTAAATCTCAATGACTGTTTCCCTGCACCAACTTTAGGTACTTGAGTATTCCTCTCCTCCCTGTCTCTGTGTATGTCTGTGGCTTCCCTTAATTGAAAATACTACTTTTATCTTCACTTCCATGCTTGTCTTTACCTTGCAGATGGCTGATATCATTCTCTTTTTTCCTAATAGGTTCCTAGTGGTTCAGTGTTTATGCTCCAGTGAGAGCTGGTCTACACTTAGCACAAAAACACAGTCTGTACGATCAACAAGTCTTATTCAGTTAAGATGGCATCTTACATTTCTTAGGTTTTTATATAGGGCAACACTCTTAGCTACATCCCTCATGACTACGAAATAAAACTGGGCAGGACAGTATCACTCACACCATCCATTAATGTTTCTGGCTCTATTTAACATTCTAATAAGAAGAGAGAAGGCTACATTAGATGTATGAAACTTGTCAATGTGTTTCATATGCCTCTGTATCCAGATTGTTGAGGGTAAGGTGGGGGATAGCCATTGAAATGGACTACAAATCCATACTTTCAGTGCCAAGGACCCAAACCAGCCCCTTGGTTTCAAAGCGAATGATCTAGAAGTCACATTTAGTGGACACTGCTTGCATCTGCTCATTTGCGGAGCACACAGAGGCCGACACCTGTCATTCTGACCCCTCTGATTCTCTTCCACCAAGAGAATCAGAAATTCAAGTAGAAATTCAAGTGCCACCAGAAATTGTCAGCTTCTTGCTGTTTAATGTGCAGAGTTCTCTGATTGAAGAAAAACACACACACTCTTCTTCTACAAAAAGACATGTGTATTAACAAATATATACAAATGTACAAAGTAGCAGACCTTCGGCGCGGCAGTAAAAATATAGACAAAATAGCATACAGGATAGTAGCACATAGGAAAGAAGGAGATACATTCATGTTCACAATGTTTCCTTATATACAGTTAAACTGATGCTTCTGTCCAGTCACTTCAAGGGTTGCATCATCTTCCTTTACAGGGGTGTTGCATCATCCCCAGATGTTTCTTCTTCTTCTTCTTAGTCACTGTGACTCAGCAGTTACACAGGTGTTCATTATGGCAGTTCATCAATCTGGACCTGTTCAGGCCTATAAAATTTACAATACTTTGACAGAAATTCAAGTATTGATTTCAATAATACACAAGGCTGGAAATCTGGTTTCAAGAAGAGAAATTACCTTCTGCTAAAAGCAGACTTTCCCTTGAGTCATGTGCCCCGTCCAGACTATCTACATATTTTAATGAGGCACATGTTTTGAAGAGACAGCGTTTGTAACAGAGGCTGAGATTCAGACTTGCCAACACATATGGACAGAGTTGTAAGCTGGGTGTTGACAGATAAGAAGGGAGAGGGAAAACAGATATACATAGACAGATTTAAGGCAGATTTAACACTTTGTCAGGAGGAGATGTTGCCGATATATGCTAATGCTCACTCCACCACTCCATTCAGTTTACCCCATACTCCTTTACAACACCACCTTTCTATATTCCTTCCAAGTGCCAGGACTTTTTCCTTATTCTATAAATCTTGTTTTGTGAAAACCTGCAACGACCTTAGATAGGAGTGGCAGACTCATTTGGAAGGATGATTAAATTCCCCTGAATTGTTACGGTTCAGAATGACACATTTGCTAGAATGTGCAGAGGGACACTCGTTTATATTAATGGGAGAATGAGACCTTTGCGTGGTAACTAAATTTTCAGTTATTTTTTTTTCAGTGCCTTGTGATCACATTCACTGTTTGAGGGAGAAAATATGCCTCCCATTGGGCTCATCACTATTTTTCTGTCAGAGCTGCCTCTTCATTTTTCTCATTGCTGTATTTCCTTCGTAGACGAGCTTCAGGCCTGTCCTTTGTCCTTACTGCATGAACTTTTTTTTTAAAATCAAATCAATGACTATGAAGCAGATGGAAGTGCATTACTAGGCTTTAGTGCTGACACGTAAACTGGGCTACAATAAAAATTACCTGATGTAAATCTTCTTAAACAGAGTCAGATTGTCACACTTATTTTTTTTTTTTTTTGCAAGATGAGGCAGCTACAACAAAACGATTTACCCACCAGTTTCTTCTCAGTGCTCTACCATGAGGAGAGCTCTTGTTTTGCCACATTCTGAAGAACCCTCACAGTTTGTCTGTCTGCCAGATGTGTTAATGACCATCTCTGACTATGCTCTTTTCGGAGTATCTGAACGAAAATCTCACTCAAAGCGAAAGTAAAAGCTCTTAGGGATTAACAGCATCAAAACTGGATGGGGCCTGAATCTCAAAGTTATCCAAATTCATGTCTTTGGGATACTGAGGGCTGATTTTCACCTAACTAGTGTTGCTGGGCTGAAGAAAGTAGGAGGTGCTAATCTAGTGCAGTGGTTCTTAACCTTTGTTACTCGGATGCTTTTGAACTGCAACTCCCAGAAACCCCAGTCAGGACAGCTGGTGGTGAAGGCTTCTGGGAGTTGCAGTCCAAAACTCCTGAGTAACCCAAGGTTAAGAACCAGTGATCTAGATCCTAGGTTCCCAACCTTTGTTACTCGGATGTTTTTGAACTGCAACTCCCAGAAACCCCAGCCAGCACAGTTGGTGGTGAAGGCTTCTGGGAGTTGCCGTCCACAACTCCTGAGTAACCCAAGGTTAAGAACCAGTGATCTAGTGGATCTACTGTATCAACATTACAATATGTCATCTAGAAAAGCAAAATGATAATAGCACTCTGTTCTGATCCAGTCATGATTCACCAGGAGTACTGTGCCCAGTTCTGCAAAAGGCAATTTAAGAAAGATACTTACCGACTGGAAAGTGTCCGGGGGATGTATGTGTCAAAGATGTTGATGGGCCTGGAAACCAAATCTTGTGAGAAACAATTAATGGAATTGGATGTGTTTCTCATGGAGATTCTATAACAGACATCCTCAAGTACTTGAATGGCTGTTATGTAGAAGATAGAGGAAACTTGTTTTTACTGGGAAGACCCAACCAATGAGTTCAAAATTCAAAAATTCAAAAAGAAACTATGACCAAACATTAGGCAGAGTTCTCGATGGTGAAATTTTTTTGACAGTGGGGAAAACTCCTTGAAGAATGGAAGAATCTTCTTTTATTTTCCAAGATGGCGGGTCACTAGCTGGTTGGGGTTTTCTCCCGCTGCTTTGACTTGGTTTTTTCTTTTTCTTTCTTCTTTCTCTCCTTTACTTCTTCTTCATTTAGTCCTCTGTTTTCTAATCCCTTCTCTCCCCCCCCCCACCCTCATTGTCCCGATCTCACCTGCTTGGGTCTCATGTGTGGGTCTCCATTTGGTTAGTCCCCGCTCGGTTTGGAGGCTGGAGACTGCTTTGGGGTGTGTTTGAGGAGGCTATGAGGGCTGGAGAGGTGACCGGAGCCTGCCTGCTGCCTTGCTGCGGAGTTTGGAGTCGGCTTCTGTCCTGGTGTTTCCTCAGGAGTCCCTGGGTTTTGTGAGCCGGGCGCTAGGTCTGCGGGCGACGTAGCCCAGCGCGGAGTGGTGAAGGAGCCCATTGAACTAAGGACTTGCCGAGTGAACGGGGGGGGGGGAGTCGGCGGAGGTGGCTGGAGGAAGAGACCATTGGCTGAGAACTCACAGGGGAAACCGGAGCTGACAAAGGTGTCGCGGGGGGGGGGGAGAAAACTCCAACTGAACCGGAGCAGACAAAGACGTCGCGGGGGGAAGAAAACCCCAACTGAAAACCTGAAGGAGTCAGGAATCCCCGCTTGGTTTGTGAGTGGTCTGGTGAGCCAGTTGAAGTGGGCTCATGGGAGACCTGTTGAGGGGCCCGCTGAAGTCATCTTGCTGGTTTTGCTCTGGGTTGCAGCCGGCCCTCACTGTTAGGGTTCCTTAGGACTGGGAGGCATCGCCAAAGAGACGGCTAGAATGCATTTGGAGAAGGAAACCGACGGATTATAATAAGATAGCTGTCAGGATCGCAACTAACCTTTACCTGTCTAAGGTAAAGGCTGCTTGTCGAACTTACTTCGCTAACCGCATAAGCGAAGCGTCCAACCAGCAGGTGGAGTTATTCCGTATAGTGCGCGACCTATCCGGAACTGGTCTGGATGATAGGCCTCCCCCTAGTTTTTCACCTGACCAGTTTGCAGCCTTTTTAAAATCTAAAGTGGAGGCCATCCGACGAGACCTCTCTCCTTTTTTGAACACAGTGAGTCGAGCAGAGATGTCCAGCGCTCTGTCTTGCCCGGTAACCCTTGACTCCTTTCAGCCTGTCACGCCTGATTCTGTGGCCAGAGTGCTTGACCGCTGTCGAGCCACCACCTCCTCATTGGACCCTTGCCTGGCCTGGCTAATCAAAGCAGCCAGGCCGGTAACAACTGAATGGGCCACTGCAATAATTAATGAGTCTCTCCAGGACGGCAAGGTCCCCCTTGCCCTCAAGGAGATTACTCATTAGGCCCATTAGGAAGAAACCAAATTTGGTGGCGGACGAAATTGGCAATTATAGGCCCGTCGCCAATGTTTCCTTCCTTAGCAAAGTGGTTGAGAGGGTGGTGGCAGATCAGCTTCAGGCACTCTTGGACGAAACCAATGCTCTGGACCCATTTCAGTCGGGCTTCAGGCCGCGGTACAGTACAGAGACGGCACTGGTCGCACTGTTGGATGACCTGTTGAGGGAGGCCGATGGGGGCAATATGTCCTTGTTGGTCCTCCCCAACTTCTCAGCCACCTTTGATACTGTCGACCACGGTATCCTCCTGGGGAGGCTCTCTGAGTTGGGAATCGGTGACCTGGCACTTGCCTGGCTCCGCTCCGTCCTGGAGGACCGCCCCCAGAGAGTACAGCTTGGGGAGAATGTCTCGGCCCCGTGGAGCCTCAATTGTGGGGTTCCACAGGGGCCGATCATCTCCCCAATGCTGTTTAACATCTATATGAGCCTGCTGGGCGGGGTCATCAGGGGGTGTGGGGCATCGTGTTATCAGTATGCTGATGACACACAGCTCTACATCTCCTTTACACCAACTTCAGTGGATGCCATCTGGTCCCTCCAGCGCTGCCTGGAGACTGTACTGGAATGGATGCAGTCAAAGGGATTGAGGCTGAACCCGGACAAGACGGAGGTCTTGAGGGTGGGTGGCCCTTCCGTCAGCAGCATAGGTGACTCCCTCTCCTTTGGAGGGACAACCCTTGCCGCAAAGAGTGAGGTCCACAGCTTGGGAATACATCTGGACCCGGCGCTTACCATGGAAACACAGGTGGCGTCCGTTGTCCGCTCCACCTATTTTCATCTATGGCGGATTGCCCAGCTGCGGCCGTATCTTGATGGGGGGGCTCACTACTCTAGTCCATGCGCTCGTAATCTCGAAATTAGACCATTGTAATGCACTCTACGTGGGGCTGCCTTTGAGGCTTATGCGGAAACTTCAGATGGTCCAGGATGCAGCAGCTTCTTAGTGGGGTGAGAAAATATCAGCACATCTCCCCCACCCTGGCTGCACTGCACTGGTTACCTATTCGTTTCCGCATCAACTTCAAAGTGTTAATGATTACATATAAAGCCCTAAACGGTTTGGGACCTCAATATTTGGAAGACAGCCTCCTCCCGCCCAGACCTACCCGAATCACCTGACATAGCCAGCGGGGACAGCTGAGGGGACTGACACCGAGGGAGGCCCGGAAGGAGAAAACTAGAAACCGGGCCTTCTCGCGGTCGCCCCTCAGCTGTGGAACACACTCCCTGCTGAAATTCGGCTGGCAAACTCTCTGGGTGTTTTCAAAAGCCAATTAAAAACTTGGTTATTTAAACAGGCCTTCCCCCCAGTCAATTAAGTGATTTTCTTTCTCCTTTTCTTTTTTTTTCTTTTGTGTATTGCCCTCTTGGAAATCTGTTGTTTATAATTAACCGTACAATTCTATTTTATATGCTATTTTAACATGTTTTAACTCATGTAAGCCGCCCCAAGTAGACGTTGTCTAGAGGGGCGGGGTAAAAATCGAATAAATAAATAAATAAATATTTGAAGGTTTGAAAAGAGGCTAGACCACATTTTGTCAGAAATATTTTAGCTGTAGATTTCCTGCACCAATAGAGGTTTGGGCTACAGAATCACAGAATCATTGAGTTGGAAAAAGCCTATAAGCCCATTAATTCCAACCCCCTGCTCAATTCAGAAATCCAAATCAAGGAGATCTGACTGGTAGTTGTCCAATTTTCTCTTGAATGCTTCCAGCGCTGGAACGCTCATAATCTCCTGACATAACTGTTTCCATTGTCTTTCTGCTCTAACAATTAGGAAGTTTTTCCTGATACTCGACTGAAATGTGGCTTCCTGTAACTTCAACCTATTGTTGCATGTCCTGCACTCTGGGATGACTGAGAGCAGATCCTGCCCCTCTTCTTTCAAGTATTTAAAAAATGTTATCATATCACCCTTCTTTTCTCAAGGCTAAACATGCCCAATTCTTTCAGTTTTTTCTCATTGGTCTTAGTTTCCAGTCCTCTAATCATCTCCGTTGCCCTCCTCTGGACTTGTTCCAGTTTGTTGGCTTTCTTCTTTAAGTGTGGTGTCCAGAATGGACACAGTACTCTAGATGAAGCCTAACCAGTGCTAAATAGAAGGGAAATATTACCTCATTGGATTTGGAGACTACACTTCTGTTAATGCATCCTAAAATTGCCTTTGCCTTTTTTGCAGCTACATTGTACTGTAGGTTCATATTCAGTTTGTGGTCTACACACTTCCAAGATTCTTCTCACTTTTAGTAATACTGAGCTAAGTATCCCCATCTTGGGGGATAAGCTCTATGTCTACAATTCCATAGAACAAGGCCATCTTCTTTCTTCAGTCCCATACTCTTGCTATCTCCAGCACACTCCAGCTGTCAAATTCCCCACCTTGCCTCCACAGGACACTCAAAATCAGTGTTTTGGGACCTTAACAGAATTCTCTGAACCAGAACAGTGCTCTTTCCAAAGTCACAGCTTGACTCAGAAAATGCCACCTCTTTTTCCTTTTCTCCAAGTGGTCTTTGGCAAGGCCCCAGGAGCCCCAGGGAGTTTCCATGTTTCCCCAGATATTGCACCCCAAATTATCTGTATGCTGTCCCCTCTCTTTAGCTAGGCCTCAGCCATGCCCTCTAAAAGCAGAATAATTCAGAGTCAAATCTCAGCACATGATGGCAAATATTTTATAGTGCTTCTGAGTGTTTAAAGTGCTTCATACCTACACTTTGTTAGATAGCTTTGGGCCTGCCATAACAAAAGTTTTAGCAAGGCTACATCACAAATTCGGCCCATGGTTGGTAACTTGCCAACTGATACAACCACATGGGTTATTTCAATATCAACATAACTTTTAAATGTCCCTTCCTTCCATCTGGCTTCCATTTCCCATCCTCCCAACATGGAAAGGCTCCAAGCAGCAGCTTTACTGATTAATGCTGATATCTGGGGATTTTGTGCTAGTGACAGCAGCTTCCCAGATCCCTGGCACACCTGCCTTGCTGGCACTAAAACATGGTAGCAGGCTGCCTGGCTGTATATTCAGAGATTTATGGGAAGCTTTGAAAACGGATCTGGGTGGTTAAATAGCCACACATGACCTGATGGTGTTCTGCAAACTTAGAACAGATGCAGAGTTTGGCCTACAAGCAACCTCAATTTTTCTTTCTTTTGAAGTGCCCTGACTTTGGGCTCAGGGTGGTTAGCAGCAAGATGTTGTGTATACTTGCATTTTGCTCACTTCAGGTGATTTGGTTTAAAATAACACAAACCCATACATCATCCCAATTCATACTGTGTCCTGACAGTGGGTTCAGTCATGTATGCTGCTCTTTACAATCCTTTTTCCAGTCAACTGTATTGAAATATGTTTACCTGTATGACTCGCACTATAGTATATGTTTTGGATGACACTACATATTGAACTCTGTGAGTCTATCCGGCTACAAGTCACAAAAAATGACGATCAGCAGTAAATGAAAGTGCATATTTACTTTGTTATATATCAAGGAAGGTGGAAGACATAATGGCAACCAGGAGAATGTACAGATAAGGCAGAATCAGCCCATGACAATTTGCTGCCTAAGGCAAAGACTGAAAGTGTTTGAACCATGTCCAGCACTACACTATAGTAGTACATATTCATATCTGTTCATGAATTTATTTCATAGCCATTCCTGATTTGCTTAGGAACTCAACAATTCACACTTTGAAGAAAGCAAGCATAGTAATAGCAATAACAATATTTGCCCCTTTGCCGCATGAGTACGACAATGATTCTAGGTTGATGCAGGATTTCTCTTTGAAAACACTATAAGTTGGATGTGACTTGATGGTACGTAACAACAACACAGCTTTAGAGACATGTGCCCAGTACAACAATAGGATGCTCCGAATGGCAACAAAAAGACTTACACTGGACATCTACTCGAATGGACCTGATGGCAGGGACTCCAACCCCGTTCTCTGCCTTACAATAATAGCGACCTCCTTGGAGCCTCTGGATCTTCTCGATTCGAAGGGTCTCGTTGAAGACGGATGTTTCTTGGAATTTATCCGAAGCGCTACCAGCAGTTTTGGTCCACCTCACCTGAAGGAAGGGAATGGAAAAGAGAGAGAGAGAGAGAAAGAGAAACAAACCACAGCTATAGGAATCAGACAAACTGAGAACTGGGGCATGGTCTGAGATAACAAATTGGTATCCAGGTATATCTCAGCTTCTTGCACAGTCTGAAATAGCCATGTGTGTTTGTTTGAAATAACTGAAATAAATTTATTTTGGGACCTTTGTCTGTCTAGAAACCCCAAGGATGTTTGACAAGATAACCCCTGGCTACAGTAGCTACTTTCACATTACCAAAAAAAAAAAAGAGTAAATGTATTGGGGGGGGGGGGGAGAACAAGGATTTGCATAATATTTGCCTGTTTAAAGTTATAAATATTCTTATTAAAAATAAATAGGTAATTAAAAAGTAGTAACATATACGGAGTACTACGAAAGAAAAATGTCACTGATGCAGAGAAGGAGGTGCAGAGTGAAGGGGTGGAAACAGATTACCAAATATTGAACAGATGTAGGGCAGAGGCCATAAAAACATAATTATTCTTTCTTTGGAACTGGTGGCAAAGTGGTTGGATAGCTGAGGACTGAAACAGCAGAGCAGAAATGGGATCAACCGTGTTGGGGGTACTGAGGAAAGCTAGTTGTTAGTACTAGTTACAATCACACATCAGAATATTCTTTTTAAATTCAGTTATTACTCATCAGCTAAAAATTAGTTGCTTAGTGTAGTAAGCTAACTTATATGCAGAATACATCATGTGAAAGGCTGGACTGGAGGAATCCCAAACTGGAATTAAGAATGCTGGAAGAAATATCAACAACCTCCGATATGCAGATGATACCACTCTGATGGCAGAAAGTGAGGAGGAATTAAGGAACCTCTTAATGAGGGGGAAAGAAAAGAGTGCAAAAAATGATCTGAAGCTCAAAAGGGAAGGGGCATTTAAAAAAACTAAGATCATGGCCACGGGTCCCATCACTTCCCGGGAAATAGAAGGGAGGCAGTGACAGATTTTACTTTCTTGGGCTCCATGATCACTGCAGATGGAGACAGCAGCCACAAAATTAAAAGACGCCTGCTTCTTGGGAGGAAAGCGATGACAAACCTTGATAGCATCTTAAAAAGCAGAGACATCACCTTGCTGACAAAGGTCTGCATAGTCAAAGCTATGGTTTTAACAGTAGTGATGTATGGAAGTGAGAGCTGGTCCATAAAGAAAGCTAACCGCCAAAGAATTGATGCCTTTGAATTGTGGTGTTGGAGGAGGCTCTTGAGAGTGCCCTGGACTGCAAGGAGAACAAACCTATCAACTCTAAAGGAAATCAAACCTGAGTGCTGACTGGAAGGATAGATCCTGAAGCTGAGGCTCCAATACTTTGGCCATCTCATGAGAAGAGAAGACTCCTTGGAAAAGACGTTGATGTTGGGAAAGTGTGAAGGCAAGAGGAGAAGGGGACGACAGAGGATGAGATGGTTGGACAATGTCATCGAAGCAACCAACATGAATTTGACACAACTACAGGAGGCAGTGGAAGACAGGAGGGCCTGGCATGCTCTGGTCCATGGGGTCACGAAGAGTCAGACATGACTAAACGACAACAAGTGCAGTAAGCCACATTAAAGTAGGCCCATTGAGTCAGTAGGGATTTGGTGAGTTAATTTCTCTAAATTTTAAATGGGCCTTGTTACATACAGCACTGATGTTACCTGTCTGTCATGGGTTTGGAGGGAAAGTTCCATCCTATGGGGAGTGGAAGGCGGGACATCAGGAGGAGGGGCTGTACTATATATATATGTGGAGCCTGTGTGGTGAAGTTAGAAGAAGCTGGAGGAGAAGCTGAGAGAAGAAGCTTGAGTGGGAGTCTGTGTGTCAGACAGGGTACTACTGTGTGTCAGTCAGTACCAACCTGATAGGTTCAGGTGTTTGTATGGTTAGCCAGAACTGATAGGTTCAGGGTCTGTGCTTCAAGTCAAGTGTTCTGTGTGAACCAAACTGTGTGTATGTATGATTGAGACTAAGCCACGTTACTGTATCTTATTCACTTGATCCTTTTATTTTTCCCTGTGTGTTGTTTAAATAAACCTTATTCCTTTATTTGTTAAAAATCCATCCCTGGTCTGTGTGACTTCTTATAGGGAATGGTTGGTGGCAGCTTAGTGAAACTGTGGCATATCCCAGTAGGTCTGGGTTTGTCACATTGATTGGTGTCCAGCGTGTGGGATACGACTGGTCCAGTTGTCCAGTGGTACAGCAAAGCCTTGGCAAGTGTGCCCAGAGCAAGGGGGGTCTAGTCAGGGACAATCTGAGAGCACGTAGGTAATCTTCTAGGTGTACCTCACGGGGGGGGGGGGGTGCGCTAGTAGAAGAACGTGTAACCTCAGATTGGGGACTAGGTTAGGGAGCTCTGAGGCAGCCTGTTTTGGCGGGAAAAAAGCTGAGGCAAAACTGTGTAGTAGCAGTGATCTAGCCTGCCTGCTGAGAGGCCTAGCAGAGGGGGGTAGACTCTGGCTCGCAACTGTTGCAAGTTAGTGCTGAAGAACAGCAGTAATCTATAGAAAGCTGGTTCTGAGGCAAAAGAAAAAAAAAAGTGGTCGCTTTATTTTGAGGCTTGACTTTTGAAAGCAGCCTGTTCTGAGGGGGGATTATGCCCTTGACTCGAAGCCAAATGGCAGAAATGGGTGAAGTGAAAGAACCGCAGGTTGACCAAGATTCTGAGGATGAATTTGGCTCAGTGCAGGGTGACAGCACGGGAGAACAGAACCCAGAGCTCAGAAAAATACTCCTAGCCCAACAGCATGAACTGAGGGTGAGGGAAATGGAGGAAAGATTAGAGAGAGAAAAAATGGAGGAAAGGGAAAGAGAGAAACAGAGACATTTCGAATTAGAGAGAGAGAGAATGGAAAAGGAGGAAAGATTAGAGAGAGAAAGAAGGCAATTTGAAATAGAGAGAATGGAAAGAGAAGAAAGATTGGAAAGAGAGAAAATGGCGTTTGAGTTGAGAAAATTGGAACTGATGAATCAGAACAATAATAACAATAGGGATTCTGAGGGAGGCCAATTGTCTAAAGCTGACCTGAAGAAATTCCCTGTGTACCACAAGGGAGATTGTCCTGAGGTGTTCTTTTCCCTAGTGGAAAGAGCGTTTGTGGACTTCTCAGTAAGGGAAACTGAGAAGATGACCATCATGCGATCTTTAATCAGTGGCAGCCTTGCAGAAGTCTATGCAGAGATGCCACAGGAACTGATGAAAGATTTTGCAGAGTTTAAAAAACTGGTGTTTGCCAGACATGGGATAAATGCGGAACAGCTGAGGCAAAGATTCAGGTCAATCACCAAGAAACCAGAGCAGACTTTTACCCAAGTGGGGGCCCAATTGGTGAGGCTGCTAGAGAAATGGCTATCTCAGGAGGGGACAGAGACCTTTCAGCAGCTCAAGGACTTGATAGCGCTGGAACAGTTCTATTCAGTCCTGCATGGGGAACTGAAATTCCAGGTGAGGGAAAGGAAACCGAAATCTGTGGCAGAAGCAGCCGAGATCGCAGATTTTATTTCCCAAATAAGAAAGCCCTTGGGTGAGGGGAAATCGATGGGGAAACCTAAAGAAACCTACAGCAAGTACTCTCAGGGACCAGGGAAAAGCCAGCAAGGGGGAGGGGCCCATGGTGAAGGGAAGCCCTCAGACATGAAACCAAGACCTCAGATTTTGGAGGGAAAACCAAAACAAGATGAGAAAGACTCAAAATATAGCAGAAAATGTTATTTCTGTCAGGGAAAGGGCCATCTAATCTCAGAGTGTGAGAAATTAAAGCAGCTAAAAGGAATTGTGCCTCAGGATTCGAGTGGAACCAAGCCAAAAGCTGTGTTCTGTGTCCAGAAAGAGCAAAGCCCCTTGTCACTGAGGGAGCCTGTTGCCATGGCTACTCAATCTGGAACAGTTACATCTGCTGATCAGGCTGAGGAAAATGGTCCTCTTGTGGAGGTCAGGCGCTGCTTGCTCGTGAGAACAGATTCTCAGTTGTTTGAAACAGCAGGGGTGGACGTAGGAATACTTGACCATCAGTATCGGGGGTTGAGGGACACTTGTTCCCAGGTGACCCTGTGCCATCCAGATATTATTCCTAGGGAATATATAATCCCAAATGAGAGCATGAAGGTGGCAGGGATTGAGGGGCAGGTGATCTCACTGCCAGTAGCTGAGGTACCTGTGAACTTTCAAGGCTGGAGGGGAGTTTGGCGGCTAGCGATTTCATCGACTCTGCCAGCAGCCGTGCTCGTGGGAAATGACCTGGCTGAACATGTGAAACGGGTGCTAGTGATTACACGTTCACAAGCCACCACGGGGACAGTTCAGGGGGGTACTGATGAGCCAGAGACGGAAGCAGAGGGGAGTTCAGAAGCTGTGGTGGAAACCTTAACCACAAACAGCAAATTTGGCCAAGAGCAAAAGGCAGACGCCACTCTCCAAAAGTGTTTTGAACAGGTGACAGACGCCCAGCTAACACCTGAAACCCCAGTGAGATTTCATGAGGAAAAGGGAATTTTGTATAGAGAGACCCTGAGGAATATCTCAAAAGGGGGAGATGGGATCAGAAGTCAGCTAGTAGTACCTGAAAAGTATCGCCCCATGATCTTACAAAGGGGGCACTCTGACATGTTTGCTGCGCACTTAGGGGTGAACAAAACACAGCAGAGAATCACACAGAATTTTTACTGGCCTGAAATAGGGAAGCAGATCAAGGAGTTCTGTAAGCAATGTGATGTGTGTCAGAGGCAGGGGAATAACCGTGACAGGACCAAAGCAAAGTTGTGCCCTTTGCCTGTGATTGACACTCCGTTCAAATGTATAGGGGTGGACATTGTGGGACCCTTGCCCAAGGCCACAAAGAGGGGGAACCGGTTCATTCTCACCATTGTGGACCATGCCACGAGGTACCCTGAAGCCATACCCTTGACTAACATTGAAACCAACACAGTGGCAGATGCCTTGGTGGGGTATATGTCCAGGATGGGATTCGCCTCAGAAATAATCACAGATTTGGGCGCATCGTTCACATCGAAGCTCATGAAACGGTTATGGCAAATCTGTGGAATTAAGCACAAGGAAACCACTGCCTATCACCCTGAAAGTAATGGGTTAACTGAGAAGTTCAATGGGACTTTAATGCGCATGATTAGGGCTTACTTGGCAGAGAATCCAAACAATTGGGACCAGAAGCTGCAATCCCTTTTGTTTGCTTATCGATCAGTGCCACAAGCCAGTACCGGGTTCAGTCCGTTTGAACTTTTATTTGGGAGAAGGGTGAAAGGGCCCCTTGATTTGATCAAACAAAATTGGGAGCAGATCACCCAGGATGACCCACAAGACGTTGTGACATACATAGACACCTTGATGAATGACCTAAAGAGAAACCTAGAGCTGGCAGCAGAAAACCTGCAAGCTCAGAAGGTCAGACAGAAAACATGGTATGACCACAAAGCTAGAGAGAGGCACTTTGACCCAGGGGAGGAAGTGCTTTGGCTTAGGCCCTGCAGAGAGAACAAACTGCAGCTCAAATGGGCAGGACCATATAGGGTCATTTCCAAGATGTCAGACCTGAACTACCTTATAGAGCAGGAGGAGAACCAAGCAAGGAGGGTGGTTCATGTGAATGCCCTAAAACCCTACTACAGAGGGGAACAGAGGGTTTTATTTGCGATAAAAGCAGCTGAGAGTGAGGAAGCTGAATTACCCTTCTGGGAGGGTAGAGGGGAAGTAAAATACAACCCAGAGGAGGTAAAGATCAGTCCTGCACTCACCCAAGACCAGCAGCAAGAACTAAAAATGCTGCTCATTAAATATCAACAGGTGTTTTCCAACAAGCCGGGGATAGTGAAGGGAGTGATGCATCGGATCCACACAGGGGATGCACCCCCGCAGGCAGTATCCCCATACCGAGTAACGGGACCCTATAGGGACAAGGTGCGGAAGGAGCTGGACGAGATGCTTAGGGAGAACATAATCGTCCCCTCTTCTAGTCCTTGGTCCTCTCCGATAGTCCTAGTGGACAAGCCTGATGGGAGCATTAGGTTCTGTGTAGATTACAGGAAATTAAACCGCGTAACCACTCCTGATGCCTACCCAATGCCCAGGCTAGACAACCTGATTGAAACCATAGGGGGTTGTCGGTTCATCTCATCACTGGACCTGGTGAAGGGATATTGGCAATTAAGAATTGATCCCAGGGATCAAGAAAAGACCGCCTTTTGCAGCCCTTTTGGTCTCTATGAGTTTTGAGTCCTGAGCTTTGGTCTCAGAAATGCACCAGCCACATTCCAAAGGCTGATGGACCAGACCTTGGCAGGGCTCAGTGACTTTACTGTGGCCTACATTGACGACATAGGGATCTTCAGTAATACCTGGGAAGATCACCTGAAACACCTGGAGTTAGTGCTGCAGAGGTTAAGTGCAGCAGGGCTAACAGTAAAGGCGAGCAAGTGTCAGCTGGGTAGCCCAGAAATAAAATACTTGGGTCACATGGTAGGGGGAGGAGTGATAAAACCCCTAGAGGCTAAGATAGAAGCAGTTCGTGATTGGCCCAGACCCAACACCAAGAAAAAAGTCAAATCATTTCTTGGGTTGGTGGGCTACTACAGAAAGTTCATCCCGAGGTTTAGCGAGATTGCGGCTCCGCTGACCGATCTGACGAGGAAGAAGGCTGATGACCGCATCCCGTGGACCAGCGACTGTGAGGAGGCGTTCCGGAGGTTGAAGGAGGCGCTCATCAACTATCCAGTGCTGCGTGCTCCAGACTTCGACCGGGAGTTCATCATCTACACCGAGGCGTCTAACAGCGGGGTAGGAGCAGTTCTTTGCCAGGAGGATGAGAATGGTGACCAGCATCCAGTGTCCTACCTGAGTAGGAAACTCCAGAAAGGTGAGAGACATTTGGCAACCGTGGAAAAGGAGTGCCTGGCCATAGTCTACGCGATCCAGAAGGCCAAGCCTTACATCTGGGGAAGACATTTTATTCTGTGCACTGACCATTCACCACTGCAATGGTTAAAGACAATGAAAACCCACAATAGTAAACTTATGAGGTGGGCTTTAAACCTGCAAGACTATGACTTTGAAGTGAAGGTGGTCAGAGGGTCAGTGAACTGTGTTGCTGACGCCTTGTCAAGAAGACCTGAAGAATGAAGACGGCGAAAGAAACATGGACTATGTATATATTTTGATGACAAAAAGTCGAATGTGTCTGTTTATTAAACATGTTGGTTTGTATGAATAAAGGTAACTTGATGTATTGTTAATGGTAAATGTGTAAATGCCTAATAGAGTGTAAGTATAAGTAAGTATGGTATTGTATGTTATTATATGACTGTTTTTGTTTGTTTTGGGTCCAGGTTGTTTTTTGGTGAAAAGCACCTTAGCTTTCCCCCTACAAAACAACTTATAAAGAGGGGAGGTGTTACATACAGCACTGATGTTACCTGTCTGTCATGGGTCTGGAGGGAAAGTTCCATCCTATGGGGAGTGGAAGGCGGGACATCAGGAGGAGGGGCTGTACTATATATATATGTGGAGCCTGTGTGGTGAAGTTAGAAGAAGCTGGAGGAGAAGCTGAGAGAAGAAGCTTGAGTGGGAGTCTGTGTGTCAGACAGGGTACTACTGTGTGTCAGTCAGTACCAACCTGATAGGTTCAGGTGTTTGTATGGTTAGCCAGAACTGATAGGTTCAGGGTCTGTGCTTCAAGTCAAGTGTTCTGTGTGAACCAAACTGTGTGTATGTATGATTGAGACTAAGCCACGTTACTGTATCTTATTCACTTGATCCTTTTATTTTTCCCTGTGTGTTGTTTAAATAAACCTTATTCCTTTATTTGTTAAAAATCCATCCCTGGTCTGTGTGACTTCTTATAGGGAATGGTTGGTGGCAGCTTAGTGAAACTGTGGCATATCCCAGTAGGTCTGGTCCATAAAGAGCTGGTCCATAAAGAAAGCTAACCGCCAAAGAATTGATGCCTTTGAATTGTGGTGTTGGAGGAGGCTCTTGAGAGTGCCCTGGACTGCAAGGAGAACAAACCTATCAACTCTAAAGGAAATCAAACCTGAGTGCTGACTGGAAGGATAGATCCTGAAGCTGAGGCTCCAATACTTTGGCCATCTCATGAGAAGAGAAGACTCCTTGGAAAAGACGTTGATGTTGGGAAAGTGTGAAGGCAAGAGGAGAAGGGGACGACAGAGGATGAGATGGTTGGACAATGTCATCGAAGCAACCAACATGAATTTGACACAACTACAGGAGGCAGTGGAAGACAGGAGGGCCTGGCATGCTCTGGTCCATGGGGTCACGAAGAGTCAGACATGACTAAACGACAACAAGTGCAGTAAGCCACATTAAAGTAGGCCCATTGAGTCAGTAGGGATTTGGTGAGTTAATTTCTCTAAATTTTAAATGGGCCTATCTTAAGTTTTGAATTATTTTAGCAACAGTAAGGATTAAAGCTGTACTTTTGCGAAGTGGTTTGGTGTGGTCTTGTGACGTGTGCCATGACGTCACCTGCCTGTCTTGGCTAAGGCTGGAGTTTCCTGGCCTATGGCAGGGCAGGAGGTGGGTCTTAAAGGGGTGGAGTTTGTGTATATAAGGGGGGTGTGCAAAGAGGGAAAAGGTTGTTGTTGGGGAATTAGAGAATGAGAGGGTTAGATATAGGTTAGGTAACTTAGTGTCAAGTAATAAAGAACTGTGCAGGGTTAAGGTCTGAGAAATATAGTCTGACAAGTGATTCATTTACCCAGTGATTTCCTTTTTATTTTTGTACTCAATAAATCATCCTTTTTATTTTAAATCCATACATAGTCTGAAGTGTCAGGTTTATGTGTGGTTGGTGGCAGCGAAGTACTGTGTGTGTGTGTGAAGGATCGTGACCTGTCATCTCTTGTGGTGACGTAGAAGGAGGTGGCAGTCGCGACAGGTCTATTTCCCAGTGATCACATGATGCATGGGGAAACTGTTCCAGCCCAATTCTGATTTGTGACCAAGCTGGAAATTTCTGTCCTGAGCTATGTGGCTTCTACTTTTGGGGGTCGGCCTAGAGTGAATCGCTGGTAGATGGAAGGATCACTTTATGGAAGATTGTTCCTGTAAAAGTGACCCTTTCCAGTGCGATGAAGAGCAAGCCTTTGCAGCCATCTGATCACCCCAAGATGCAACTGGAGTAAGCCCATTTAATTCTATACTACAATAAGCAAGAAAATTTTAGCCATTATTTACTCAAACTTAAACCTAACTTCTAGCCTAAGCTATACCCATTGAATCAACTGCTAAATAAGAAGTCAACACTTATCCAAACGCCACTGATTCAAGGGATCTACTGTAATGGGGACCACCAACTGGAATGAGGCCTAGTTACAGTGTATGTGTGTTTGTGTGTGTACGTGATACCAGTTTAAATACACACACAATATTTAAAGAGTAATCCTTTAGTAATGCATAATGTAGTGCTTTTTAATTTCTTTCTTATGCAAATCATAACAATAACCAAAACACTTTCAAAATGAATCCTCAAAGCAATGTTTTAGAAGTAACAAATATACCTTACTCATTGTGTTAAAAAGTTCTAACTCTAGTCATTACATTTTTAAAAAAATAAATAATAAAATAAAAGTGCTCTGTTATTCCAAAAGTGACAGGTTACACCCAAGCTATTCCTATAGGTGGAATTGCTACTCAAGAAGAGAACAGTCCACTGTGATGATATAATATCATTATTATCTATCTACCACAATCCAGACTAGTTTAGGAATCTATCTCTCTACCATAATCAGTGATTTAGGAATCTGGTTGTGGAGCCAGAGATTGTGAGTTTAATTCCCTACTTTGCCTCCTGTGAGTAAAGCCTGTCTGTGTAGCCTTGGACAAGCTGCACCGTTCCAGGATGTCCTAGAAGAAGGGAACGTAAAACCACTTTTGTATATTTTCTACCTGGATACCCCTGAAAAGTGTCACCATAAGTCAGAATTGACTTATTGGCATGTGATGATGACGGTGCTAAACTAGCACACCATGCCATATACACAAACTGAGAACTAAAAACCTATATCCACTCAATACCTCAAACACATGGCACGATCCATAGTACATACAAATGAAGTCCCAAAACAGACAGTGTGCATAGATGTCACACATTTTCAAGGAATTCAGCATTTATAAAATAGGCATATTTTTCAGAAGAAGGGTTTTAAAAGTTGATCATTCTACAAATGAAGACCACCAACTGAATGTAATTTTTGAAACATTTCCACCGTCTCCATTAATTTCACACACGTAAAAGTCAAATGTTGAGACCTCAAGGTACAATGTTAGCAAGGTAGGCTGGGGCTGCCCTTTAAAATATCTAGGCAAACCTGGGTGACCCAGCTACCTCCACAAATCTCACTCCTGAATGCCAGAATTCCACCTTGACTCACAAACCAATCTTTCTCTAGATAAGTGGTCCTATTATACAAGGCAAAACTGCCATGCAATCAGGCATCCATGAAAGAGAGAAGGCCTCCAACACAGTTATAACATCTGTTGTTAACCAGTTCAAATCCTTCAACCTAAAACTAAACAAAAATTGGTGGTGTACAATATCAGTATTTACTATGAGGCTGCAAACCTTTACATTTTCATTCGGGAGAAAGCTCCAGTGAACTCCAAAGGACTTTAATCAAAATAAGCATGTATAGGATCAGGCTGCTAATTTGCTTGATTTATTAAAGCAACTGTTTTATTTCAAAGCGCAGAACATTTGGCACTGTAGAACAAGGGAACAGCGGGGACAGGAATTATATTTAGTAATTTATCAGATACATAGAGGCAGCAACACTGGAGGATAGGGATCTGTTTGGAATACAACACTTGCCTGAGGCCTTTTGTTTATGTCCTTAAATATTTTTTTTCTACAGCTATAGCAAAATATGGGCTTATATTGGGATGATAGTTTTGAGATGTGTTACATTTCTCAGATGGTAGATGAACAGATGGGTGTCTAATCAGACTGTTGGTCCATTTAGCTTACTATTTTCTTTACCAGAGACTTAGAATGTATCTTCGTTCAGATGCTGCAGGACTACACTCCCAGCATCCCTTATCAATGGCTACTCTAGCTAGGATTGATGGAAACTATAGTCCAACTGACAGAGGGCCACACATTGCCTACCCAACAGACTAATTGGCAACAGGTCTCTAGAATTTTAAACAGGAATCTCTCTCAGAACCACCTGGGAATGAGATGAATTGAACCCGCCATCTTCAGAACGTAAAATATGTTACAGAATGACAGATTATCGCAGTGTTAAACAAATGTCCAACCGATTCTACAGAAAGTGCAGCCATGTTCAACTTTTCCAAGGGTACATCCAATCGCACATTTATTTATTTATTTATTTATTTATTTATTTATTTAATTATTTATTTATTTACTTACTTACTTATTTATTTATATTTATTTATTTATTGAACTTGTATCTCACACTGATTAGTGGTAAAAACTACTCTGGGTGGTTTACACCTAAAGTGAAGCAAACAGCATAAAATAAAATATATTTTAAATCATATACTAAATCCTCACACTACAGGTCAACAAATTCATTTATTTATTTGATTTATACACCGCCCCATTAGTGCAATGTACTATGCTGGGCGGTTTACAACATAATAAAATAAAGAGGCATATAACAAAAATGTATAAAGGATCAGTGAAAGGAGTTAAAACAGTCAATTTAAACAACAACAACAGCACCAAAAGCACATTATATCTACTGTATGAGAGAGGCCAAGAGACATGATATCAAGCAGGGTCATTTTGAAAGGCCTCCCTCAAAACAGCCCACAAGTAATATAGTATATTAGTATATTTAGATATAACAAATCAACCTTCTTGCCACTACTTTTACTTTTTAATGTATTATTTATTGTTTTATAACAATGTACAACAATAAACACTGGAAAACAGAGAAAAACAAATGGAGGACATTGAATCGCAGAGACGTTAGATTTCATTGACTGTAGATAAACTGGTCATAGCAAGATTTTACAAAGATATCTATACTTAGCTTAGCCCAGTACTTCCTGCCTCTTGGCACCACCTTCAGAACCTAACTGTAGCACAATAACTTTAAAGTCAACATACTGATTCTATTCTGTATTCGTGAAAGCTTTCACGGTCGAGATCTAATGGTTGTTGTGGGTTTTTCGGGATTCTTGCCCGTGTTCTGAAGGTGGTTTTTCCTAACGTTTCGCCAGTCTCTGTGGCCGGCATCTTCAGAGGACAGCAAACTGTGCCGGCCACAGAGACTGCCGAAACGTTAGGAAAAACCACCTTCAGAACACGGCCAAGAAGCCCAAAAAAACCACAACAACCATTGATTCTTTTTTCTTTGAAAATAAAAAGCACAGAATTGCATTTCTCCTCCTCACAAGCTCAGTTTCCATGATTCAGTGAAGCCACGAAGCCAAGAGGTGAGCTTCCGTGCCATCATTTCCAGTTCTTCTCCCACTGCTTCTTTTTCTACCTATGCTGCCTTTCTTCCCCTTTCACTAGATGTTCTCGGATGGCAAACCACTATCCTTCCCTTCAGTGTCCAATATGGATGCCTTCTTTCAGGAGCAGTACTATTCCCATCCTCTTCAGTTACAATTATTCTTTGAATGCCAATAGAACCTTCTTAGATAAAATAAAGAGTGCCAAGAGAGAGAACATATTTCAAACTGAAACATGCCTCTTTAAAAATATGCAGCATCTTATAATACTAAAACATACCATGTTTCTCACTGGCTATTGCTCTAAGTGAAAGGACTAACTAAAACCTGGTCATGTTGCTGTTTGAGAAGTCAAATATCACATGGGTGTCTAGTCACAATGATCTGTTCATATGGAGGACTATAGCTCCCAGATGGAAAGCTCTGCTTGAAGAAAGTTCCAGGTTGTACCCTTGGCATCTCCAAGCAGCACTGGAACAACCTCTGCCTGAAACCTTGGAGAGCCACTGTCAGTCAATACAGAGAATAGTAACCTAGACTGATCAATGATCTGATGCAGGATAGGGCACACATTCCATCCATGTGTTTCAGGCCAGCCATAGCCATGCCTACAGCAATGAACAGTAAGGTTCTTCTTCAGGCACAGTTATGGTCAATCATTCCTTAGACCAGTGGTTCTTAACCTTGGGTCCCCAGATGTCCTTGGACTAAAAACTCCCAGAAATCCTGCTCAACCAAGCTAGTGATGAAGGCTCCTGGGAGTTTTAGTTAAAGGACATCTGGGGACCCAAGGTTGGGAAGCACTGCTGCAGACAATTAACCACACAGTTGTGCATACCTATGCTTTGACCTCCTAGTGGTGGCCCCACATGACCCAGGTAGACATATGACATGTCAGAAAAAGGAATTTTCTTCTTAAGAAGTTGGGTAGGGATATTCAGATAGAAAACTTTTAATGGTGTTTAAAGAAAGCCAGCTTTCAGTTGAATATCAGGAAAACCATCCTAACTGTTAGAGCAGTACGGCAGTGGAACCAGTTACCTCGGGAGTTGGTAAGTGCTCCAACACTGGAGGCATTCGGGAAAAACTTGGAGAATCACATGGCAGATACAGTGTATCACAGAAGTGAGTACACCCCCTCACATTTCATAAATACTTTAGTACATCTTTTCATGTGACAACACTGAAGAAATGACACTTGGCTACAATGTAAAGCAGTGAGTATATAGTATGTATAACAGTGTAAATGTGTTGTCCCCTTAAAATAACGTAACACACAGCCATTAACGTCTAAACCCCTGGCAACAAAAGTGAGTACACCCCTAAGTGACAATGTCCAAATGGGGCACAAAGTGCCAATATTTTTTGTGGCCTGTCAAGATATTTGTAATGGATCAGGTCACTATATTGTAAATTAAAGTCTTGAACATATGTAATGTACTCATGTAAGTAAAATATGTAAGAAAGATCGTATGTAAAGTGCAAGCATACACCTGTTGCTGGTTAACAGGCAGAGTTTGAGGGTTGAGTAGCCTCAGGCAGATGTTGCTGATTACAGAGGCTTTTTCTCCGTATAAAGGTAGCTCTGTGAGAGCACTACTTTACTGCTCTGGTATAGGAACAGTTATATTGCTCTGGTAAAGGAGCAGTCGTGCTGTTGTATTATACTAGGCTGTGAGTAACCAGTCACTATATATGGATATGCTGTTATGTTATCATATTATGCTGTTATGTTAAGTTGTTATGTTGAAGATAAACTGTTTAAGTTCCATGCGTAAATACAAAGTGTTTTTTCTAAACTAAGTTTGGTCTGTTTTAAGTTTTGCATCCAGAGTTAAAGGAAGAGCACTGAATTCTGTTAAGTTTCCACCAGTTCTCTCCTGGGAGCCACACTGTTTCTTGAATAAGCTTAAAACGGTTTCTGCTAGTACATGTTTATGTACACACATTCAAAGTATAGCAGATACACTCTAAACACCACTATTTTCCAGCATGGTGTTAACCCTCTTGGGCACAGAGTTCACCAGAGCTTCACCAGAGCTTCACTGGAGTCCTCTTTCATTCCTCCATGGTGACATCACAGAGCTGGTGGATGTTAGAGACCTTGCGCACCTCCACTTTCCATTTCATGATGCCCCACAGATGTTCAAGTCAATAGGGCTTAGGACTGGAGACATGCTTGGCCAGTTCATCACCTTTACCCTCAGCTTCTTTAGCAAGGCAGTGGTCATTTGGGAGGTGTGTTTGGCGTAGTTATCAAATACTAATATAATATAATATAAATATTATATTATATTATAACTTATCATTTGTTGTAAGCCGCCTAGAGTGGTCGAAATGACTAGATAGGCGGGGTATAAAAATAAATAAATAAATAAATTATATAAATATTTATATAATATATTTATAAATATTTAAATAAATATATAAATAAATAATTATTTATATAATATTATTTATATTATATAAATATAAATTATATTATAAATATAATTATACTATATAAATATAAATAATTATAGTATTATTATCCATCTGTGGCCCAGTCTCCGAAGGGAGGGGATCATGCTCTGATTGAGTATATCACAGCAAATTTGGGCATTCGTGGTTCCCTCAATGAACTGTAGCTCCACGGTGCCGGCAGCATTCATGAAGCCGCAGACCATGACACTCCCACCACCAGGCTTGACTGTAGGCACGACACACTTGTCTTTGTACTCCTTACCTGGTTGCTGCCACACACACTTGACACATTCTGAACCAAATAAGTTTATCTTGGTCTCATCAGACCAGAGGAATCATGGTTCCAGAAATCCATGTCCTTAATTTGCTTGTCTGCTGCAAACCATATGCAGGCTTTCTTGTGCATCATCTTTAGAAGAGGCTTCCTTCTGGGACAACAGCTCTGGAGACCAATTTGATTCAGTGTGTGGTGTATGGTCTGAGCACTGACAGGCTGACCCCCACCCCCACCCCCACCCCTTCAACCTCTGCAGCAATGTTGGCAGCACACATACGTCTATTTTCCAAAGCCAACCTCTGGATATGACGCTGAGCACAGGCACTCAACTTCTTTGGTCGACCATGGCCAGGCCTGTTCTGAGTGGAACCTGTCCTGTTAAACAACTGTGTGGTCTTGGCCACTGTGCTGCAGCTCAGTTTCAGGGTTTTGGCAATCTTCTTATAGCCTAGGCCATCTTTATGTAGAGCAACAATTCATTTTTTTCTATGACTGAGTTCCAGAAAAACATTTTATCCCTAGTGTGTTGGGGGTTAATATGACTGTGACGTCTACCACGTGGCTCCTGAGAGACGTAGGGCAATGTTATCACATGAAAAGATATACTAAAATATTTATGTATTCATTAATTCATAAATATAAGCAGGGGGTTGGACTTGATGGCCTTGTAGGCCCCTTCCAACTTCGTTTTTCTATGACTGAGTTCCAGAAAAACATTTTATCATACGTGTGTTGGGGGTTAATACGACCTATTACTGTCATTTCAGATGTAGGTGAGAAATACATCTTAGACTGTAATTACTTATCATCTGTTGTTCCCTGTCTTGAGAGGCAGATCACAGTGACTTCTATTTTGCAGATTCAAGAACATTTGTATGAACCAGATAAGTCCTATGAAGCATATATGTTTCTCCAATATACTGCAATATATTCTGCTGCCATTATTTTTAAAAACCATATTCTGGTTTGTAGGCCTATATACTAGGTACCATTGACTGAAAACATGAAACTATAAGTCTCACAGCCCCCATCACTGCCTTCCTCCAGTGCTTCTCAGCTAATAGCTGCCCATGAGGGATTTAGTTAGCCTCTGTCCTCTCATTAGAGCCTGAAGCCTCTAAAAGTGCATTCTGCTTGCATGGCTGCTTCAGTCAGTACTTTAATCTTTCCTCTGCTTTTTTTTTTTTTTCATTTCAGCCTCATTTATTTAGTTTGACCATACTATGGAACCTTAATGACTAACTAAGAGGACAGAAGAGAAGTGAAGAGGCAATGCTTTGGTTTGGAAAAGCAGGGGATGGTGACGGAGACAGTGTATAAGAAGAATTGGATGGTTGCATAACTATTCTGGCCATTCATGCTTCTTCCCAATTCATCTCAATACCTGTAACTTTTAAAACTACTTAACAAGTACTGAGGAAGAAAGCTGATAGAAGATGAAACAGGGAAGTTCCAATGTTCCAGTGTCCATTTGGCATGCAACCCTTAAATTCAATGCGATCATGACTTACTGGGAACAGGTAATTGCTTACTCAAGTGCAAGGCATGAGCTGGCCACTGGAAAGCCACTTATTCCTCTACTTTCCATTCCATTCATCTCTCTCTCTCTCTCTCTCTCTCCTAGTCTAGTTCCTTTGTTGATTTTAAGTAGTACAAATCTCCTCCCCTCCCAATTTGGTTGTTGGGGAAGCAGTGCAGTGACCTTGTGGCATTTCCAGACTGAGCATCATGGCCTCTCCACATGCCACCTAGGCCTTCCCTTTGCTAGTAGGAAAACCTCTCCTCTTTCATCCTCCTGGCGCTTGCAGGTGCGCGTTGGCCCATTGCACCCTCCAGATGCATGTTCTTTTCATCTCCTTGCACTAGTAAATGGCCCAGGGAGTAGATGGGATTCAGCGGGCCCAACTGTTGCCAACTCACACATGGGCATAATTATGCTCCAGGCATCTGCACAAGTTCTTGTTCTGTATTTTGGGCATTTCTCATATCCCACATTCTGAATGTACCCAGAGCCCTTCTGAACTGTCCATTTCTCCATTCTTTTTCCTGTCACTTTTGCCTCTTGAAGTTTGTTGCTAGAAGGAACAGGATATTATCTGTTACAGTGCCCTCACTGTCCAAAGGCAGTAAAGTCCAGCAAGATCACATTATTTTGCTCTTTAGGAAGACAGACAAAGCCATTATTATTACTATTCTGTGAAGCTGCATCTTTCAACACTCACAAAAATACAGTTCGAAAACTTCTCTGGAAAAAATTATGACAGGCAAATCTCAGAATTACATGATGATGAGCATATGAAACGTGCCAGTTCACCAGAGCCTAGCCTCCTGTGTTGTGAGGTGAAGTGACTTGCTTCAGGCAACACTGCCAGGAGGATAGCTGAAAGCAAGAAACATTGCCTGAACTGTGGAGCAAAATTATTTGAAGGAGGTCCCAAAAAGTATGAGCAGAGGAAGAACAGGTCTCAGGCAGGCTCTGCTCTGCCCTCTTCCAAACAGGATTTGAAATGTGTGGGATACTACGAGAGATGGGAAACATCAGGTTTTTGGACAAAAGCTCTATAAATCTCACAGACAGCATAGCATTATAGTCCAAGAGACAAACACTTCCCATCTCAGGATATTAGATCTGCCAGCTTCTCCACTCTATTTTGGAAATGCCAGCTCTTGGACAGATCTCCCTCCCTACCGCGTTGAACAAAAGAAAAATAATTTCCTTTCCTTTATTTGTTTTCCGGACAATACAACAGCCAAAATCCTGTTGCTTATCATAAACTGCTCTAGAGTAGGCCACTGAATCATTGGGAATTGGTGAGTAAACATCTCCATATGTTCCTGTGATTCAACTAGGATTACTCTAACTTTAGGATAGTAACTCACAGTTAGAGTAGGCCCATTTGAATTAATGGAATCTATGGAACATCTAAAGGACGTGGTGGTGCTACGGGTTAAACCGAAGAAGCCTTTGTGCTGCAAGGTCAGAAGACCAGCAGTCGTAAGATCAAATCCACGCAACGGAGTGAGCTCCTGTTGCTTGTCCCAGCTCCTGCCAACTTAGCAGTTTGAAAGCATGTAAAAATGCAATAAATAGGTACCACCACAGTGGGAAGGTAACAGCGTTCCGTGTCTAGTCGCGCTGGCCACGTGACCACGGAAACTGTCTTCGGACAAACGCTGGCTCCATGGCTTGGAAACAGGGATGAGCACCACGCCCTACAGTTGGACACAACTGGACTAAATGTCAAGGGAAACCTTTACCTTTTTACCTATGGAACAGTTGATCCCATTAATTCAATAGGCCTTCTCTCATGTGATATATTACACTAAGCAACAGGACCGACTTGCAGCCAAACCCATATTTACTTGGAAGTAGTCTGCACAGATTTTAGTGAAATTACTTTCAATTATTTATGGCTCTTGTATTATGTGTTAGTATGATCTGAACATGACCAGTTTAAATGACCATATTAAAATACACACATTGGCCTTACTCATGAACTTAGTAGTGTATGATAAATTTGCTGCCTAGAGTGGTCTTATAGACCAGATGGGCGGGGTACAAACCAAATAAATAAATAAATAAATAAATAAATAAATAAATAAATAAATAAATAAATATGAGTGATTTCAAGGACTATGGGGAGAATTTACATCTACCTTCTTTCAAAATTCCTTTTAAATGTTCAAAATTTATCGAGATTGAAGTCTGAGGCTAAATAATTTGGGTGGTCTATAGCTATAGATGCAAACATCAAAAGGAGAATAGCTTTTTGAAACCTTTTCCTAAACAACAGTGTTCTGCCATGTTTCCATACTTTTATAATCCTGGCTATGAAGGAGAAATCACTCATTAATTGATCTTCCACATGCTCCCTTCAACACAATCGATACGAAATAGGTTACAGGGTAGCAAATTCACATTAGATATATCTTAGAATATGCCTACATGTGAGCAGAACATGTAGGGTGTTTTTCCCCCCAGAGTAACAAGAATTTAGATGTTGTCCATCTTGAAGGACAACATACCAGGTCAACCCAAGCCATTTTGCTGCACAAAACAAAGGACACCCCATGTACAGAAGCAATCAAACTTCAAAACTGGTGAACAAACTCAGTTTATTTGTTACTTGTGGGGCAGGTAGCAAAATGCTAAGGGAAGGAAATTAGTTTGATGCATCAGGGCATGCCATTTGTTATACTCAGCTCTGTCCCCTAAAAGATCACAAATGTTTCCCTATATTTGAGGCAGCCCCTCTACCCTGCTTAATGGTAGGGTTATACTGCGATAAGAGGGAGGGCATGTGTTTTTGCTAGGTGAACTGCTCTCCCACTTTGAATGTTTTAGGCTATGTTGCTCTTTTACATTTGTAGTGTCCTCTTTCCCCTCTGCAAACATTTTATTGCCAGTGAACCCATACAGAAGAATGGCTTGTCAGTCACAGTCCCTCTCCTTCTGTGACTACTAAGGCAATGAAAGAGAATATGAGCAGAAAAGGAGGGAAGTGCTTTCTTTTCTTCCTGTACCTGATGTACGGTATTCATTGGAGGCCCCTCTTCACATCATATCATGCTCTCCAATGTGCATTTAGCCACCTCTTGGCTTTTAGCTATGGTGTTCCTAAGTAGGGAGTTTGTCTGCATGCATCATTTGCTGTGTTAGGACTGTCTCTCACCCGTGCACCTTGGGATTCCAGGAAAGGTCAGTAGCACTTCAAAGTCAGCCTCCACTGGCAGCTGTGTGATGGCCACATTGGGAAATAAGATGATGAGACTTAGCTTGGTCAAGTATTTGCTTCAAAAAGCTCTGAATTCATATCTTTGGCACAACCAAAACAACAACAAAAAAGGGTTTCACTGTTGTATAGATGCAATGCTGTTCATAACAATGAAATCAGCAAAGCATTCTGATTAATCAGGACACTGGTTATTCTTGCAAGCTAGACACTCATCGACAGCAGATGCTCACAGAAACATCTTTACTGAAAGACAAGGGAACACCTTTATGCATTACAGTCGTGCCCCGCTTAACTATTATCCCATATAACGACGAATCCACTTCACAACGATGTTTTTGCAATCGCAATTGAGATCGCAAAATGATGTTTTAATGGGTTTTTTTCGCTTTACGACGATCAAAACAGCTGATCGTTGGGTTTTCAAAATGGCCACCGGCTGCTCGAAATGGCTCCCCGCTGTTTTTAGGAGGCATTTTTCGCTTAACAGGCACCTAAAAATGGCCGCCGTATGGAGGATATTCGCTGGACGAGCAGGTATTCAGCCCACTGGAACGCACTAAATGATTTTCAATGCATTTCAGTGGGCTTTTTTATTTCGCTTGACGACGTTTTCGCTCTACAGCGATTTCGCTGGAACAAATTAATATCGTCAAGCGAGGCGCCACTGTATTGGGCATTTGGCCCAATAATGCATAAAGAGTGAAAGGAGGGTAGATAGTAATAGAGGCAGAAAGGTTACCTGTGGTCGTGGGTGCCCTGTAACCACACACTGCAGAACAAGGGTGTCACCTTCCCGAATAGTGTATACTCGTTCACTGATGTTATCTTCCTTTACAACACATGCCTGCCCAGCATGGATGATCTGGGCCTGAGCAGGAGCTATGGAGAGGGAGAGAGAAAGAGAAGAATTATGGAACTGAAGTTGTATAGAATGCATTCCTTTTCCTTACGTCATGCTCTAGCTGTCCCACCTCCCTGGTTCTTATGAACAGGAGTTCCCACAGTCCCTTAATATGGATCCTGCTGCCTGTGATTCTGTGAGTTGATGTTCAAAATGTCTAGAGGGATAACATTTTTGACCCCATTAAAACAGTCTAGAAGCATTTGAAGTTTTGAGAGAACGCTACAGCTCTCAACAGCCAAATCAAGTACTGTATTTTTCCGTGTATAAAATGATACTTTTTCCTTAAATAATTTGAGGGGGGAAAAATGAGGGTCGTTTTATGCACAGAAGGCAGCTCTTTACCACTGCCTTTTACGAAGGCACGGGGCTTTAGCAAAAAGGAAGGGGAGGTGTTGCTGCCTTTTTGCTAGCCTCCGTGCCTTCTCAAAAGGCGAGGGCATGCTGGGTCTAGCAAAAAGGAAGGGGAGCCATCTCCAGCACACCCTCGATTTTTAAGAAGGCACGAAGGTTAGCAAAAAGGATGGGGAGCAAGGGTCACTTTGACAGCCGCTTTCCTTGCCTTTTGAGAAAGCACGGGGCTTAGCAAAAAGGGAGCCCTTTGATCCCAGCTTTTTCTAATTTTGGGTTAAAAAGGGGGGGGTTGTCTTATACTTTGGGTTGTCTTATACATGAAAAAATATGGTAGATGGAGTGATGGAGTGCTACTCCTGTCCTCTGAAGATGCTGGCCACAGAGACTGGTGAAACGTTAGGAAGAACAACCTTCAGAACACGGCCAAAGAGCCTGAAAAACCCACAACAACCAATAGTTCTTCAGGTTGACATGGGAGCAAGGGAAAAGCTCTTCAAACTGGAACAAAGCATGGCTTAAATCTAGGCTGAATTTCCCACTAAAAAGCATATTGGGATAATCCTTACTATTTCTGGATCAGTGCCAAGTGAGGTACACTTGTACAACAGGCAAGGAAGCCATCCAAGCAGTTGTATAAAAATTAGTAGGTAGGTTCTTCAGAAATGAAAGACTGCATTCATTGCTACAAACTCTAAATTACATCAGATGATACATGAAATAAGATCGGAATTGCATTTTAACAACTATTCAACTTGTTCTCATAGGTGGAAATGTATGTGTGAGTAACCATTCTTCATGAATCAACCCAATAATTATTACAAAGGATCTCCTCACTTGCCTCCTTTCTCTCTTTCCAGCTCACCAGTGATTTATTGGTAGGATTACTCCCCAAGTACTATTCAAACAATGGTGGATTAATAGATTCAACGCCCTTACAATAAACACACCAGAGCTCATCACAACCCCTCCTTCTCCAGCCTTCAACATCTGCAGAGACCTCCTGCTGTTCTGTTCGCATGAACCTCTGCTGTCATTAAAAAACAAGCATGCCCGAGACAAAGTGCAAAGCTCCGTTGACGGAGCTGAGCAGATGGAAGGCCTGCCCTTCCCAGGAGGACAAGGGATTAATGTTGACTAAGTACACAAATATTGGGCAGATGAAACATTTATATAAACCTAGAAAGGGAGATTTAGGGCTTGTGAGAATAAACAACAAAGCCAAAAAATGCATAAATAAAAAGAGACACAAGGACACTGTGAAAGGGAATGGTTCCACAACATCTCTGTCACAGCATCTTATGCTTCTCTTCCAGACTTAAATATTAAGCAACCTCTCTGTCAATATTTAAATAATTCCCTTTCATGGATTCCCCACCACCTTGCTGCCTAGCTCTTATGGACAATTTATGTGGAGGGCCATTTGTGTATGGCAGCTTACCATATGGATCTGCCACTTTTAAGTGGCCCATCACAAATCGGCTTTTTATTTAGTCATCTAGTGAAACATCTCCTAGCCTCTTCGATGAGTAATACCACAGGTACAGATAGTGGGTTAAAGGAGCCTCCAAACAGGGGTTATTCACGCAGAAATGGTCTCTTGATCTTTTTTTCTTTTTGCAGTGTGTGGCTAGATTCGCTTGCTTAAGCCATCTGGTTGTTTTTACAAACCCCATTAATTGGGCAGATGCTTAATTGCAAAATACACCTTCTTTCCTATTGCTCTTTTGAATGTAGCACACAATAAATGCAAAAAACATAGGTTAAAACGCAGGCAACTAATTATGTTCCTAGACCATCCCATGAACTCAGGACAGATGAGAGCCATTTTACCAAAGACATAGCTATGATTGCTCCCAAGCGGCTCATATTCTCAATTAATTAATTCAAGGTTTGGGAAAGTAACGAAGGACAAATAAGTAATTAAAAGGTACTTCCAGACACCTACTCCCAGCACCACCACCAATAAAAAAAGCATAACAGGAAGTTTCTTGAGGATAACATGCTTCCTACTACTGCAGATTAGAGGTACCATGACTTTGATCCTATGGCTAATCCATCTAGCCTGACATTTTGCCTAAAGCAAAAATTCAAGTTGAGGAATTCCTCCTCAGGAAAAACATCACTGAAATTGTGTTGGAAGTTCAGTAAATGGTATCTCTAGAGGGGTACGTGTGTATACCATTAATAAAATATTTAAACAGTACATAACAATTAAAAAATGAAGGACATAACTGGAAGCCATTATTAGAAAAGGCTTGGGGGGAAAGCAAAGCTGGGCCCAGATTGAAAAGTCTTCAGGCCATATATAGCAAGCCATTGCCCATACAGTACCTCTCCTAACTGGAGAGGATTTGGTGTGGGCACAGCTAATTCTAGAGTGCGATGAGCCACCCAAAAAGCACTCTTTGAGCAAGATGTCTTAATAACGTCCCTGCCCACTCTGCATACTTCCTAATGAGGGAAGACACAACATAAAGTTGCCTGACTGAGCTGGCTGGAAACATTGCAAATGGTGGGGGTGTGGCCTCAGTTTTTGACATCCGGTGCAGCGATAGCTCCTTACATCATCTAGGTTTTGGAAAGCCGCATGGCAGCATCTTTTCACCACAAAAAGGCTCCCCACCCTGGAGCTAGAAACCCCCTATGCCTACTTATTTTCTTGAGAAGATTTGGCCTACAAGTGAGAAATGAAGCAGAAGATTGACTCACAGCATTCTATGTAGCCAGCACTTTGTTCAACTGCAAATACGCACTTCAGACAACTGAATAGATAATTACATACACCGTTGCTAACCATATGGCAAGTGCAGAGATCAAAAAGATGATATTAACTGGAAACAAAAGATTTAAAAACCAATTTAGGTTAAGAATGTAAAGTGAAAACTGCGGTCAAAGCAACTGGATGAAATAAACTGCCAGCAATAGATGGGATACTAGTAAAACTATTAAGACTGTTGCATTAGTTTCTCATGTAAGCACAGTTATGCTCAATATTTTCTAATAAAGGCGTTTACTATACAGTATATGAAAGAAGAAATGACAGATGATGAAGCTGGATTCAGAAGACCAAGAGGCATTAAGAGATTTTATTGCAAATATACACAGAATTTCAGAATAAAATTAGTTTGTGCTTTATACATTACAGTAAAGCCTTTGAGTGTGTAGATCACGGAAAAACCATACCTCGTCTAAAATAAATGGGTGTTCCACGATTTTACAGTATTTGATTGTCTGGCACCGACCGACCAACCGACCAACCGACCAACCGACCAACCAACCAACCAATACTCTGGACAAGAAGCTACTGTTTGCACAGAGTATGGAGAAACTGAATGGTTTCCAGTAAGCAAACATATCAGACAATGCATTTTATGCCTCTATAGGCTCAATTTATGTATATGCAGAACAGATTATAGGGAAAGCTGGATTAGTTTCAGATGAAGGAGTGAGAAGTGGTAATGAATTGAAGCAACGACTGAGGAAGGTTAAAGAAGAACATGCTAAGGCTATTTTCTGACTATAGAAGGATTACATAAATTTAATGTTGACCATGAAGAAACTGAAATGGTTAAAGATTTGCTATACCTTGGTTCAAATCATCAATCAGAATGGCAACTGCAACCAAGAAATCAGAAGTAGACTAAGACTTGGAAGGTCAGATATAAAGGAACTGGAAAAGATATACAGATGGACACCAAAGCCAAAATAATTGATAGTATGGTATTCTCAATTGCTATATGCAGATGTGAAAGTTGGACAATAAAGAAAATTGACAGGAAAGAAATGAACCAGTTTACAATGGGATGTGGGAGAGGAGCTTTACTGATACCATGGAGTGCCAGAAAGATAAATAAATAGGTTTTAGGTTAGATGATGCCTGACCTCCTGACTAGAAGGTAAAATAACTTAAGTAAGGCTATTGTACTTAGGATGCACCATTAAAAAAAAGAAGACTCACTGGAAAAGAGAATAAAATTAGGAAAAGTTGAAGCAAAGGAAAGAAGAATGTGAGATGGATCAATTCAGTAAACGAACCATGGCTTTTAGTTTGCAAAATATAAGCAAAGCTGTTAATGCCAGTAGCTTTTGGAGGTTATTAGTTCATAGGCTACTATGTAGAACACCATATATCAGAAACAATTCAACATAACAGATTTGCACCAGTAGACTACAAAAAAGGAGGGGAGGTAAAGACCATAAATCAATAAATCAATAAGACAGATGTTAAAGATGGAAAAAGTTTATCTACCAGTTGCATGAGAAAATAAAACATTGTTTTGAAAATTATTTGGTATATTGGGCATTTTTAATGCCATGAATGGAAGAATTAATTATAATTATTCGTATGGAAAATTGTGTTTTTGAATCCCATTATGAAAGGTTTAAAGGTAGTTAATGTATGTTTTCTATTGTTATACGCACTTGGTATGTAAGAAGTTTATGGTGTGTGTGTTAGAATAGTTTTTAAGGTGTATATTTACAATATGAGGCAAAAATAGACTATTGTGAGAGGATTAGTTCCCTTTTGGAGAGCAAATTGTATGTGTTAATCTCCTCCTGTTGATTGTACAGAATTCCCCTTGTTTATATCCTGAATCTCAGCCCACGCTATTATATCAATGCACAGCCTTCATTTACCATACTTCTGTTATTCTTCAGCAAATGTACTCTACCTGAGATGTGAATTTCCTGAACAGAGTTTAACATAAAAATCCAAATTGCATGTTAAGAGGTATCTTGCCATAATACAATTTTAGTCTTCTCAGTCATTAGATTCCTGCCTTTAAAGACAGAAATAGCATTACACATAGACTGAAAGGCAAATCATACATTACAGATAACCTGTCATTAGAAAGGGGGTTGAAAATTGAACTTTTGAAAGCATCTGATTCAGTGGTGGCTGGTCACTCCAATTTTGGTAGTGCTGTCAATCTATTATAGGTCTCAATCTGCACTTTATAGAAGTTATCCAGGGTTCTAAACCTACTGGGTGGATAGGCCTCAGCACCTCGGAAAGCTCCTTTAGACTAAAACGTGGAATGGATTCACATCATGACTGGAATCACTAGCTGCCAACGGATCTGATGGTTGCTTTTCTCAGTGCTCACAATTTGCCAACTACCTTGGTTCAGGGTGGGATCATTTTCAGAAGATAAACACAGGAGTCATTTGCAAATCTGATTCCTCACACACAAATGTCTACCTGAACTGTATCTCTAGAGGTGATATCAGCTTCTAATGATGAATTATCTGTAATATTTATTTGACTCTAACACTTATTCATTAAACAGAGATGCATCTGGCTATTAAGAAACATGGACCTAAGTGAATTGACGAGATTCATCTTGCCTTATGAGGTCTGAGTAAGGGCTCCAATGGCTTCCAATGCATTCTCCAATGCATTCTTCTCTATCCCTCCCACAAGGCAAGGATTGTTAGCACTGAGGTCTTCTGAGTTTGCCCCCTAAAGAGACAGCACATAGGACCTGCCTTCCTCTGCCTTCCCAACCCAACCTCTTTAGATCTCCATAGTCTTGCAGTGGGTGTTAAATTCTTGCTAAACTGTGGGAATAAAATGAATGCCAACAGCTCTGTTTTCTGGAAACAGATGCTTGCTGGTGAAGTTTCCACCCACCCACCAGATAATCACCACCCTCTTTTTATTAAAGATGCAGCTTCTACTCAAATACTTGTTTCAGTTGTGTCCCTTCCATGTCTGCATTGTGTCTGTTTGCTGGTGGAGGTCTCTTTGATCCACTACTGGCTCCCACTGCTGTTTTCATTTATAAAACACCTGTTCAACCTTTGTATAGAAGCAAACAAAAAACACACTCTAGAGATTATGTGGGCATAGGGTTACAACAGGCAATGGAAAGATACTACCTGGGGTCACATGCAGTCCCTAAGACAGTTCTTGTTTCCCATGCCCCTAGACTGCCTTGCTCTCATCCCACAAGGGTCTTTCAGCCAAAAGCAGTGCATTGCTGCATTTCATGTTTTAAACAGATTGGCACCTTCTCCTTGCTGTTTAACACATAAACTCTCAAATTTTTTTTAATTCAGAAGCCACTTCCAAGTGTTGTCTTTTCCAATTTGGGGTTTCCACTTCCAGTCCATATGACCTTTCCCCAGACGATGCCAGAGCCACAAAACAGCCCCAGACACAACACAGTGGCCTACACTAATGATCACAGAAGCATAGTAGAAAGGAAAACAAAGAAGTGGAGATAGAAGAGGAAAGCAGGCAAAGAAGGCACTCATTGTATTCTCGAAGGCTTTCTCGGCCAGGGATCTGGTGGTGGCTGTAGGTTTTTCGGGCTGTTTGGCTGTGTTCTGGAGGAACACAGCCAAACAGCCCAAAAAACCTACAACAACCAAAGGCACTCATTGTGAAAATGATGCACGCTGACATATTATCCCATGGACTCGCAGTACTGAAGCCAAGAGCTGAAGTACAGTAGCAGAAACAATGATTAGTCTAATGACACAAATAATACGTCACTCCTGTGGGAATGCCAGCATTCCCACCAATACCACTCATGATGATCTGTCTTGATGATCCCCCACTTTACCCCTGATAAACAGGGATACAAAACACAAATAAATACTATCACAAAAAGTTTGGCCTAACTACATAAAGTTAATCATATTAATTATCTTCAAATAAAATAATAATCCATATGCAAATATAAGTTTTGCCCATAGCCATATATAGTAAAAGCAGGCTGAGATGGCTTGCTTCTATATTAACAATCAATCATCCATTCATTCTGTAGTATATGCCTGTGCTTTGCTACTCAAAGGCAAATAGCAGAAGAATCATTTTACACAACATGGAAAGACTGGTGGCATGTGAAGAGAAGAAGCTCATTGTTTCTCTCTTGGCTGGAGGCAAACAATCTCACGACGACTTCAAAATTCTGGAGTGAACATTCTCAGTGACTGAGAAAATCAATGAAAATAAGGAATTTAGTGAGTTTTCTTTCCAACCCTAGTAAAACTCCATAAAAACTATAAAGAAAACACCGCCCCCTCAAAAATGAAAAGAAACTAACCAAAATGAACAGATGATACATGGAGAGGTAATTGTATAAATAAACGCACAAAAAGCAAAATCACACAGCAAAGCTGAAATGATCTTAAATTGCCTAGAACAATCAAAATATTTTCACCTGCTGCCACACAAATGATAATGGAGATGAAAGATCAGCTTTTCCCAGAAAAGTATGTCACACTGGGGGAGGAGGAGGGCTGCTACCAGCAAAACAAGACCCTTCTCTCATAGTCACCTGCAATTCATCACCGGAGTGGCTCTACCATAAGAAGAGCTTCTGAAGGAGATTTCAAGATCTCAGTGCAAAAGAAGCAATCCTTTAGATCACTGGTTCTTAACCTTGGGTTACTCAGGAGTTTTGGACTGCAACTCCCAGAAGCCTTCACCACCAACTGCGCTGGCTGAGGTTTCTGGGAGTTGCAGTTCAAAAACATCCGAGTAACAAAGGTTAAGAACCACTGCTTTAGATAATCCAGTTAAAAATCCAGTTTGGACTTGGGCTTCAACTGAGTTTAGATATGGATCGGCTCCCATTGTGGATTGAAAATTACTGGCATAAAATGATGAGAATGGCCCGTGCTGATTCCATTCTCTTTTCAAAGGCAGTCGTGCACTGCAGTAGTCTAAATAGAAAGACACACAACAAGTAACACCGAAGCAATGCTTTTGTAAAACAAACCAATTCCAAAAATGCTCGAAGGAAAGTCATTGCTTACAAATACGTGCAGATAAAATTATAAGCAGCAATAAAGGCTTTACAGCCCAAATATCCTGCCGTGGCACCCTTGAATATGCCTGGCCGTCACATGTACTTGACCTCTATGGTGGGGTTTGGAACAAACCCTTCAATTGATGTATATATACATTAAAATGAAAAGAAATGGAAGAGTATAAAATCCCTTTATGCCCAAAGCAATGTACTGTACAATACTATTATTACCATAATATGTGAGGCTTATGGGACTTCAACTACTGAAAAAGATGGCCATGCTCATAAAAAGCAGCACTGGGAAAAGAAGCGGATTTCTGAAAATGGGGAAAGCAACATTTTAAGTCAAAATTGAAATATTTTAAGCCCATCTAATATCCAAAGCAAATGTTGTACTCTGAATGCAGCCATTTTCCTAAGTCATCTTCATGCACCAGGATGGGACAGAGCAATTTTGTTTCACATAGAACTAGACCTATAAGACAAAGACACTATGATCCTGAAGAGCTGAAAAGATTCAGGTACTGTCTGGATACAATTTATTTTTAAGAAACAGACGAAAATGGCTAAAACAAAAATTGTCCTAATAACACCATTATTTTTTCCACAGGGATGCTTTACTGTTCCAGCCAATATAATGTAGTGGAACAAAAAATACCCCATGCTGTTTTGCAGTGAATTACATGACAAAAATGTGAACGGATGCACTCGGGTTGCTGGTAGGTTGGCCCCATTTCAAAGGACAGGAAGGGGGTTGATAGATGTAATTCTCAGTAGGTCCAGGAAAAAGAAGAGCCATCTTCAGGCATTATTTAATACAGCACTATGAACACACTTAAACAGGAGCACATAGTTCCACCTCACATTCTTCATTGTTTCAGCACCAGCTTAGAACAGTCTGTGCATAGGTAGCCTTGATCTGAAGCCTGGACATTCTTGGCAGTCCTCTAAACACATTTATAGTGCTGAGCAAATCCTAAGTCCAACAGCAATCTAACCTGCTGCTAACCCTCAACACACTGCAATTCCAATGCAGTCAGAAAATACTCCTGAAATCACTCAGTGCATTCTGGTGTATGAGGGTTATGCTCCAGAGGAAAGAGGGGGGGACACACACAGTATTAATAATTTGGAAATGAACTTTCATGGGACACATTCCATCTGTCATCAAGGCCACAGTTCATGAGTACTGAGAATTGCCATCCTAAGCATCTGACCAGTACTGTATTTATTTATATATGTGCCATTTATATTCCACATCCCTTCCCCTGGGCCCCAAGGTGGCTCACAAACAAATAAACAAATAAAACTATACAGTAATCACAGTTACAAATACCATAAAAGTATACTAAAAACAACTGAACATCCATCAGTATTAAAACCTCAATTTAAAATATTTTTAAAAATATTTTAAGAAGCATTCAAAAATATCTAAATTCAATAAGCATCACTTTTGTGAGACCCCCGTTGGCTGCTTAAAAGCCTGCCTGAGAAGAAAAGTCTTTGCTGGATGGTGGAAGGACAAGAGGGAGATGACCAGTTTACCTTCATGAGGCAGCACATTCTACAGCCTGCGAGCAACCACTGAGAAGGCCCTCTTTCATGTCATCTCCAAATGAGCCTGCTCCAGTGGAGCAGAGAGGTTGTTGAGGGGAGAAGTGTATTTTTTAAAGATACCCAATGTGTTATAGTGGACAGAGTGACAGACTAGAACTCCTGAGGCCTTGGTTCGAATTCCTACTCAGCCAGGAATTTGCTGAAGGTATAAAACTGGTAAACCACTCCACAAATATCTCATTTACCTTGAAAGCCCTATTAGGGTCACTATAAGGTGTTTCTAACTGACAGCACATAGCAGTAGTTTAAAAAAAAAAGAATTTTGCCCTATTTTTCCTCAGGACAAAACAAATGTCTTGCAGGAAACTGAAATACATGCAATATTTATTTTCATATCAGACCTAAACGTACGTATTTCATTGCTTTGGCAACATAAAATGCTTTGTTTATAGTTCAGTTAGCATTAGCATACAAAATGGTACTACTGTATTTGGCATATTTATAAAACTGAAAAGCATGAAAGCCTTAGTTTGCGCAAGCAAAATTGCACCCATTACTAACAGGGACAGCTGTAAACTGGTTTCATGAAACCAAAATGAAACCTAAACCCAGAAATGTCATAATAAACAAAATAAAGTTTGCTATGTGGATGGAAACAGCCCTGTGTCCATTGTACCTGCTTCTACTAAACTAGAACAAGGGTCACCAGAAGGCAAACAGCAGTTCACAAGCCTCTCATGAGGATGGCACCACACACGCTAGCTGGAGAAACGCTCTTGAAGCTGAGCATTGTAGAGTTCTACGGTATATCCGGAAGTTAATATTCATTTAATTCTACAGAGTACCTTACATACAAATCTTCATACTACCTTCTTGCATTTTGAGTCAGTAAACCTTGTTTTAAAATGTATTTTACTTATGCAAAAATAAAAAATAAAAAATTAATCATCAGAGGTTGGTTTCCTTCCTCTCCCCTCATTTCTCAACGATCCTTTGAGAAGGAAGAAGATTCTTCCTTCCTTCTTCCATACGAGCCTGCCCACCCTCTAAGATCAGGCTAGGAGGCCCTTCTGAAGGTGCCATCCCTGAAAGAGGTGAGGGGGATGGCATGTCGAAATAGGGCCTTCTTGGCTGTTGCCCCCCTACTTTGGGACACCCTCCCGATAGAGATCCGCCTGGCTCCAACATTTTTGGCTTTTTGAAAGACCTTTCTGTTTAGCCAGCATTTTAATTAAACAGTATTCTTTAGCTGGTCATATGAGCAGCAGGAATTATTAATATTAATGTTTTAATGATTGTTTTTAATATAGGATATTATTATAATATTGCCTATTTTTAATGGTTTTAATGTTTTAAAAGTTTTAATATTGTGAGACCACTGGTAATGGTGCAGCTAAAAAAAAAAGAATCTTTTAAACAAATAAATAAATAAATTCACTGGAAAAATTGGGGGGAAATGTGGGTAGAGGAGAATTAAAACTCCAGTGTTGCTTCTCAAAATTCTCCCCCCAGCATCATTCATCACATCATTAAATGTGAATGAAGTTATTGATGAGAGGGATTTGGACCAGCAGAGCTAAGGAAAAGAGAATCTTTCTCCCACATTATGGTGCCTATTCAACTCATGCTGCTCCTGCATTTTCTACAAAGAAAATATATAAGCAGGGACAAACTATGTGACCAACTCTTATTCTATATGAACTTGTAAACCGACCAGAGAGTGCTTGAAGCTCTATGGGGCGGTATATAAGCAGCACGCTTTGCTTTCAGACTCGAGGCATGGATCAGCTTACTTCCAAATATTGCCAGCTGACCACTGACCACCCGACTGCAGAAAGATATAGTCAAATGTCATCCATTCAGCCGTGTCTGCACTTTTGAAGGGATCTTCTGAAAGTGGCTGTGGGATGAATGATTTGTTCTTTGATGTTCTTTAAGAGCGAGAGTTCTTCAGCCCTTACTCAAGAATGGAAACCTCTTCCCATATAACTCGCCTCCTTTTCACCCAATTAAGTCACTCAGCTTGGTTTCTCTAACAGACCATGTACTGAAATTTTAGACTTCTTAGGAAAAGAACATAAGGGTAATTCTGTTTATAAATCACCCAATAACTTAAATTCTCTTGGCGGTATATAAATTAAAAACATTACATAGAAAATACCAATGAAGTATGGGCAATAACACGAGAAGCATGTAGGCAAAATAAAACCAGCAACAGAATAAAATAATGCAAAGATCTAGAAGCACTCAAACAGTTCCTAAAACATTTTTGAGTCTTCATTTAGTGCTGAAATCTAATGTAAAGTGCAGACAAGCTTTTTTGGAAAGGCATAACAAAGATGGGATGTCACCACTGAAAAGGCCTCATTAAATGTATCTAATTGGCCAGAAGCCTGATCTGGAAGCTCCTTAGGGAGTGAACTCCTGTATTTTCACAAACACTTTTAGAGGGGCTGCATTTCGCTCATGCTTGATCTAATGTCTGTCTCCAAGCATTTAATTACACAATGAGAAACTATTTCAAGTAAGCTGACCCCAAGATGCTAACACTTTAAGCCTCAGAAAAATTCACAGAAGCATAGAATGAACCCAGACAATCATTTTAGTAACAAGTCACATATAAGAAAGGGACATCGGCTCCTTTTCCTTTGTAAATCCTCCTTAGGAAACGACACACAGCAACAGAGAAGGTTCAGGGAAACAAGAGTATAATCCTTCCTCCCCTGGCCATGGTTTTTCCCTCCAATCTAGCTGCATCTACCCTGTAACCTGTGCTGGCACTGATGTAGTCACCTGCAGACAACCTGATAGTCACTTCTGAAATGCAGAGCTTGTTTACATCGTGAGCTCCCTGTGGAACAGAGCTGAAGCAAAACTCAATGACTGTGCCAAAAACATCTGGTCATCAGATGTAGGCACTAACAGATGTTGCTTTTGCAACATTCAAGTTCTTCTGCTGCATGTAGACACAAATGTTTTAGTGTAAAAATGAAAATTCGAAACGAAAAATGTCTCGGTCCCATACACATCCACCGTAGTTGCCTCAATTTTGGTAAGCAGACTGACATTTTGTGTCTCCCCTACCCCAAACCCACATTACGTCTTTTGTAAATTAATGCCACAGTTGCTGTGGGAGAGGGGAGAAGGTGGTGGTTGCCCTCGTGTTTCTGCTTGTGAGCTTTCAAAGACATCTGGCAGATGTCTGCTGGAAACGACATGCTAGGCTAGACAGAGCAGGTATTTCCTATGCAAACTGCCAGGAGTCAGGATCTGACTCTATATGGAAATGATGCGGTGTTCCTGGAAGCTTTCGCACGAATGCCAAAGATGTTAGAACAGCAGGCTGTAGATATGGGATGATCAAGGAAATTTCCTGCACACCCACTTACGCAATCCTACTCTGGCCACTTGGCACCCTCTACTTCAGCTATTCTCTGGCAATTTTGAAGGCTGTCACATTGTGGGAAAAGTCGCTGTGCCTTTTTTTTCGACCACAAATCGCCTGCTAACAGAGAATTTCTGGAATTAATAGTCCAAAGATTATTCTTCTCCATGCTCCAGATTTACCAGATATGTCCAGGCTACCACCTTGCCTTTCATCCTACTGGCCTTGACAGGGTACCAGATGATACCCTATGAGAGACTCTGTTCTTCACTCAGTTAATGAAAATGCAGGCTGGGCGGGGGAGGAAAAGGACTGTCAGCTGTTCTGTGCAACTGCTCATTTTCTATAAGATTTTCCACATCTCTCCTCCATTAAAAAATGCCAATTAGGAACAACACAACAACTACATCCATAGAGCAAAAGGCACAATCTATTAAAAAAATACACAAGCAAAGTCACTTCCAACAGAGACAAAAAAGTAAGACATCACACAGAGCAAGCTTAGCAAGACTGCCTCTTTTTTCTCTCCAAGAGAAAGCCCAAGGCTGTGTACAAGACCAGATTCACGTTATAAACCTGGCAGTCAGTGAAAAAGAAGGGTTAGGAAACAAAGCCGATATCCAGCTTCACGAACCAGTGCCACACAAGTTCGAATGCCAGCAGGATCCTGCAGTAGAGGCTAGCCCACCGAGCTTGGAGAAGATGAAGGTGAATTTGCCATACCAGCTGCCTAGGAACCATCTGCTCAGGCCCTCAATATCTCATCTGCCAGCTCGCCAACTCCCCTGATCTGAAGTAAGAGGCAGCCAGGACACACAAGCTTTGCAGCTGGCACCATGAAAGAAGTAAATCCTAAAGCCTGGGGGTTTTGGCATTTAATTTTAAAATCCACTGGTCCCCACCCCCAAATTGCTATTTTAAGCTGCTTTCAGATGTCTTGTTTATCTCATGGCAAAGCAGTAACAAATCATCATCTGGCAGCATTCTATACAGATGTATGATTGCTTTACTCTGCTGGAAAAATTACAGCAGCACATGGGACTATTTCTCTTCTTAGACGAGATTCCTGAACCATGTTCCACAAAGCCTTTACTGCCTCAAAGTTTCTTCTATAAAAGTTTATCTGCTTCTTCAAATACAGTACACAGATGAATTTGCTATTGGCTGCTTCCTTGGATCAGACGTTGCCATAGAAAGATGGACATTTGGCATAGTTCATAAATCTGGGCTTTTTATCCCTTTGCTAGCTCTGCCCAAGTTTCCTGCTCTGAAAGAAAGCTCCCAGCTAGCACAGGAATATGAAGCTTGGGGTCGAGTCAGACCTAGCTAAGCGTCAAAGCCTTCCAATGTAGACCTTTCTCCCATGTGCATCCCATTTAGGTGTTAGTAACATGTCCGTCAGGTAGGCAGAAGTCACAGAATGGAGATTTATGGCATTTGTAGTCCAGAAAATCCAAACATCCCATCACTACCGGCCACCCTTGCTTCTTCTTGACCTCTTTTGCTCCCTAGCGGCACTTAGTCATTAGTACAAGTGTAGTCCCAACTTTCTCGGCTTCCAACAAGCAAAAATAGTGACCATCAGCACCTTTGAACGAGTTACAGGCACAACGTACCCTTTAATTTTCAGACCTGCTGGGCAGGTCTCCTCCTCTCTCTCTTGCAATTCTGCCCCCCCCAACGCTGGGTTTCTTCACAACTGGAACCTACTGCGATCGCTGCACGGAAGAGGAAGACAGCTGCGCGGACACATGTGTCCCCAACCTAGCAGGAACCTTGGTTACAGGAGGCATGTTTCTCCTCCGTCCCACTTGCCGTGAAGCCATTACTTTTGGTCCAATACAGAAATGACTGACATTAGCTCATCCCAGCATTATCTTTGCACAATAAGATGTAGTAATCTGCCAACTACCACAGAAGTTTTTCTTTTCATTGGCCAGATTCAATACTAGGTGAATGTGTGTATCACAATAAATGACAAAACTGATAGTCAAAAATTAACTTCTACCTCATATTTACTACTAGTAGTAATATCTACATGCACTCCATTTCTTTCCCTTTAGTGGGAGTGTCGGGGGAAGATTTCATTCATTTCAGATGAGCTTGGTCCCATGTGCATATGCTTCGGATCACAGATATTTTCAGTCTTGATTTCACATTAATTAACATAGTGACCTCAGACACCAAGGGTAATGGGCTGATAGAGTGAGGAAATACACAGCATGCAGCTTCCAGAGTGACTTTTCTGACTGCCTGAAGCAGTCATAGTTAATTTCTCTCCAGGAAAGGTTGATGACGGTACCTCTAAGGAGGTCTCTTTCATTATTCCACTGGTGACATTCATTACCCTACCAAGGATGAAGGCTGGAAGCAGCACCAAGACTTTTTAAACAAAAATAAACAATCAGGTTTATTCCCCTTCAGCCTGAAGAGCCAAGCACAATATTGATGGAGTATTTGCAATGGGAAATTCACTCCAGCTTGGGGCTGATTATGGAAATAATCATACACGATCAGTGTCCATTAACTCCATCATGAAGGGTGTGGATCGATAGCATATTAATGGCTGGAGAAAGACCATTCTGTGCACATCAATACAGTTAACATCACAACACAAATAGAGAGAAGGGAGGCAACCAGGCGGCATGTAAATGGCCTCAGCTGCTTATATTTTGGTACTGACAAATTCTACTGTTTGTCATCATTATGCAGAGTTTTCAGGATGAGTGCCGGTGTTTGTTACTTGTAGGGTTTGAGTTTCATCAGCTCAGGATATCTGTTGTTTTGCTGCTAGGCCATGACAGTAAGGCCGAGGCAGATGCTCTTAAGAATGGCAGCAATCTAGCACCAAACACTTAGAAAGGGAGGCACCTAATGTGCATGGAAGATCTCGGTGGTGTCACACTGAGGCAGCCAAATCCAGCCCCTTACCTCCTGTGTTGCCAGTGCATTCCTGAGACCACTGATGCTGTAGTATCAGCCACTCAGTTAAATGACACTAAGAACCAATCCCTTTCCACCAGGCAGAAAAGTTGGACCCTTGGAAAAGCTCCTATTCTGGACTACATCTCCCAGAATCCTCCAGCCAACCTACCTACTTTGTCACCAAGCTTCACAGAACTCCAACTTCAGCATATTGTTAATTCCATTGCTACCTCTAAAACTCAACATCCTGCACCACCCAGATATCTTTTGACCATGTGTGGCCCTTACAGCCTCTACCTGCTCCTTTTGGACCTTGAATTGCTAGAAGCCTATACTGGGATATATTCATACTACAGTGACAGCAGAATCCTGGGCTTTGTAGTTTAGTGAGGTACTTAGAATTTTCTGTTAGAAAACTGTGATAGCTGCCACTGCTGCCCAAGGTAGGGGTGGCTGGGCGGGTTTCTTCATCTATAGCCTCCCTGAACTCTATACTCTCATTGCTGATGCAACTTGCCTTTATTAGTACAGGGGAATGGGGTAAAATGCTCAGTTGGTCACCTTGCACCTTTTGTCCCATGTTGACATTCCACAGTGGGCTTCAGTTACCTTCACTAGCCCCCGATTCTATCCTCTGAGCCCCCAGAAAGTCCAGCCATGGCCGGCATCCCCTTTAGGGAGGGCCAGTAATGCTGCGACAGTGGAGGTCCCCGAGTCCCAACAGCTCATCACATTCCCAGAGGATCCGTCACAGCTGCTGGTTGTGCTGCTTCCTCTGCCAGCAACGCTTCTAGGTTGGGTGAACCCAGTGGGGTGCTTGCTGGCTTGAGTGTTTGAGTCATCCTTTTGGAGGCCTATTTGAGATGATGACCAGCACTCCTTCCCACGTCTTTTACTGGAGAAGTGGACCCACTCACCTGCCCATGGTTCCTGAAGCAGCAGTGGCTGGTCTTCCCCAAGGGTGCAGAAGATGAGAGCGGGCTCCTCAGATGTCTCAGTCTAGACCTCTGTCTCTGAGTACTTTAAGGATGACACATCCTCCACTTTCTCTTGCTCCTCCTTTAAGCCTGGCTCCCACCATCCTGCCCCAGCTCCGGTGCCACTCTCTCTGTGGCTCATCTATCTCCACACTCTCCATTTGGGACTCTACTCCTGCCTTCTTGCGCCCTCAAGATACCCTGCCATTGTGGTCTCTGGAAAATCCACTAGGGGGGGTCATGAGTCTGAGGTTGATAGCCCGCCCACCAGGGACAACCAGAGCATTCCACCTTACAGATACACCGGTGCTGTATTTCAGGGAAGTGCACTAACTGTATAACAGACCTCTAAATATTTCATTAAACTACAAATCCCAGGATTTTACAAGTTTGAGCCATGAAAATTAGAGGTACCAAAATACAGTACAAGTATTATGTACTGTATAAAGTACATGCTCCTGGACTGTGTTCCTGGTTTTTAACCCTTTTGACTTTCAGCTGCTGCTCACTCGATTTGTACTTTTTTTGGACTAAGCTACCTCTCCATGGCCTCCTCGCATTAACAGCCGGCACCTGATAGCTCAGGCCCTGATCCTCAAGAGATCTTGACAGTGCCTTAGTTGAACTCCTCTCTGCGGAATGGACATTTATTTCTAAAGAATATCCAGCTGTTATCGAATGAGGAATATATAAAGTTTGCCTATATGCATTTGTCAGGCTGCAGTTTGTTGTATTTTATGAACATGAGGTGCCTTGTTTCAACTGTGTTTTAACACATGTCATTTCCTTTTCAGTGTGTACCTTTCACATTCAAGATATTTCAATGTCAGGCCAGAGATGGTTTCTTGATTCAGATTGTCATGGTGATCTTCTGAACTCCAAATATTTGACAACCTCACATGGCACAGATTCCTGACAAGACTGACACCTTGTTAAATCGCTAGGAAGTTTTCAAAATTCCATTGGGAGGTTTATTTGAAACCGAGTTGCTGATAGGCATCTTCAAAATATCTCACAGCCCTGTATTCTGCGTAATACTCTCCATGAACTAGCAGGGCATAAAACCAAATCTACCGAAGCTGCACTGTACACTGTTACACTAGGGATCTCCATACATTCCATATCTGATGCAAAATCAATCTTTTACCAGCACGTATTCTTCTAAAAAACAACTGGTACTGAATGTAAAATAGCAGCAAAACAACACTAATAGATTGTGGGAATGCTAACGTCACGGAGTACATGGCACATTTGAATTTATGCCTATTTTCTCTCTGTTTCTCATCTGTTTTACAGTTTCTCATCTGTAACATCAGAGATAACCAGAAATAAAGTGTCACTTTTGTTTATTTATGTATGTTTCTATCCATGTCTTTCCTTATATTTTAGTGCTGGCTACCTGTGCTTGTTACTTTTTTTCCTTTTGAAGCATGAAGATCACTCTATGAATGTTATGAAGAGACAATAATGATCTAACTAAATTAAAATCCAAGAGATATCCTCCCACTCCTGGTATTAGCTCATCCTCAGGAACTGGGCACAGAGACTGCAAAGACAATGTATTACATGGTTATGAAGTATTAAGGGAACGGTAGTAGGGGAAGAAGGAGAATAATCAAAGACAGAAAAGATAGGCAAAACATAATCCTTCAATTGTTGGACTGTAACTTCCATAACCCCCCACCATTAACTTTGTTGGCTAAGGCTGATTCGAGCTACAGTCCATCAAAAGAGCCATCAGTTACCCAGTCCTGAAATATGGGAAAGTTTAGATTGCTGATGGCCATGTTAGTATTTGCTAATTCTTCACTCTGTCTTTATCTTATTTCAACTGTTCAATGGTGTTAAAGTGTTTTAGTATGTTTTAATTAAAACATTTTAATTCAAAATTTGACACTATTTAAATGCTATAAATTTACTGTAACGGGATATGATTGATTGTACCACTCCTAAAGATATATTAATAGAGGTTGTTTTAAAATTATTTTATATATAATTATAAATACCACTGGTTACATACTGGCACCGTTCATTAGTGGTTAGTAGCCTTTTGTGAGCAAAACATTTTTACTGCCTCCATTTCATACACTTTGTCACGATTTCTCCTGCCTTTATTAAAATCAGATAATTCTCAAGGTCACTGTCATCACCATTTGTTTTACTTTCCTTCTTTCTTTTACTATTTGTGGCTAATAAATGATGTCTCCCCACCCCCACCCCACAAGGGCATTTTGGTCTTATGGATCTAGAGGAACTTTGAATCTCAGCTACTCTTGCTACTGAACCATTCCATAGAAGACATGAAAGAAGAGCCCAGATCTCAGAACTTTAAAAGAGAAAGAAGGAAAAAAGTCAATTTCTTAATCATCTGTCAACTGGATTTGTTGCAAAGGTACACTTGTGCCCTCTGATCAATGAGGGAAAAAACCGAGGCCTTTCTCACATCAAAAGCTGTTGGACAACATTTATAGCTCCTTTGTTGGAAAGTGACACAAAAAGCAGAGTGAGGAGTGTCATACAGCTGTCCCTGGCAGACTAGCACGGCAAGCAAACATTCAGGACTTAAATACAAACAAACAAAAACCTTGCCACCAAAATTGAAAGGAAACTATTTATTTATTTGTTTGATTGATGGATGGATGGATTTCTATACTGCCCATCTGGCTACAAGACCACTCTGGACAGTTTACACTCAAAAAATAAGACACAAATATAAGACATCATCAAACTACAACAATCAGTAACAGATACAGAACTCAATTATGCAAAATCAGAAACAAAATAAAAAACCAGACTCAAAGTTAGAACATACACCGTAAATAAAAACAACACAGACATAAGCAGTTTATCACATCAGATCCTCAAAAATATGTCAGTACCAAATATTAATGCTGAAATCCTGTACACACTTGAAACTTAAATCAAATTCACTTTTGAGTAAAGACACATAGTTGTAAGAAAGCAGTTGAAGAGCTCAATGTGGATAATGAACCATCTCTTTCCCTCTGCTACAGAGATGTGCATACTACATAAAGCTATCTGAGCATACCCCTTAAAGGAATTTTGAGGATGTTCATAAAGAACAGGATAATGCTTTTAAATTAATTAATTAATTATTTCTTCAAGGCACTACATAAAACAGGAAAAATAAAAACAAAGCACTAAAAGCAATTGCAACTAACCATAAAGGCAGATGGTACAAAAAATAATATGGGAACCAAAGTGGACAGGAAAAAAAGGAATAGGTGATCAGCCAAAGTCAGTTTGGAAAACCTCCCTGTAAAACCAGGTCTTCCTAAATATTCTCAGGGAGGTAGCAAGGTAGAGCTCCTCCAGAAGGTGATTCTACAATGCTGGAGCCACTGTAAAGAAGGCCCTACCTCTTGTAGAAGACTTACAGGGCCCTTGGGATGATCTTGTAGGTCAGGTAGGTGACACTGAGGAAAAAGGCCCTGACAAGTAACGTGGAGAGGATTGTATGTGAGTATCAAAACCCTGAACATGATCCAGGATGCAGCAGATAACCAGTGAAGGCAAGCCAGAACTGGGGTGATGCGGTAACATTTGCTTGCACTCACAACCAGTCTGGCCCCCAAATTCTGGACCCACTGGAGTCTCCAGATCAGGCCCAAGGGAATCCCCATGTAGAGGGCATTGGAGTAGCCATTGGAGATGGCCATGGAATGCACCAAAGTGCTCAGGGAGCCCTCATCCAGATAGGGGTGGAAATGGTTAAAGGCTGATCTGGACATGATCTTTAATTAAGCTAGGGCCTTAGGAATAGACCTCAACAGATGGGAAACCCTGACATCTGAGCGTTCAGCCTGGAGGCAGGCACTGCATCATGGCCTCTCCCAATTTGAAGCGACCCTTGCCCAGCAGGCCGAGGCAAAGAGGAAATCACAAAAGCAGCAAAACCAGGGAGCTGGACAGGGGACAGATTGGATTTGTCTTCAGTGTGGAAGGGATTGTCACTCTCGAATTGGCCTCCTCAGCCACACTAGACGCTGTTCCAAGTCCTCCATACAGAGCACGCTACCATAGTCTTTCGAGACTGAAGGATGCCTAACCTAACTAGAGACTGGTCTGGACTGTTGCAATCTGGTACTCCCAAGATAGATCTGGGCCCAGAAGAACACCAAAATTTTGCACTTGGTCCCTAAAAAGTAGGGCAATGTCATCCAGCCTAAGGACAATCCCTCCCAACCTTTCAGAGCCTCCCCATCCCAAGGGTTCAGTTTGAGCCTGTTAGCCCTGGTTCGTTCCAGTACTGAAAACAGGCAGCACTAAAGTAGCTGGACAGCATCCGCTGCAAAGGTGGTAACTGAGAGACAGAATTGTGCGTCATCAGCTTACTAATGACACTGTACTCCAAATCTCCTGATTACCTCCCCCCAATGGCTTAGCATATGTTAAACAGCATCGGGGATAATGCGGACCCCTGAGGAACCCCATACCTTCGGGGTTGAGACCTCTTCCCCTAGCTGGACTATCTGGACACTGTCCTCAAGGAAGGATTAGAGGTAGCTCAATGCTAGCCCCCCGCCCCGATCCCACCTCTGAAAGCCCATCAAGGAGAACGCAACAGTTGACAGTATCAAAAGCCACTGAAAGGTCTAGGAGTACCAACAGGGTGCATCTGCCCCTGTCAGACTGCCTTAAAAGGTCATCCTGCAGTGCAGCCAGTGTTGACTCAGTACCTTGTCACAGCCTGAATCCAGACTGAAACAGTTCAAGGCCCTCCTGCTCCTCTAGATATATCTATACATACCTCTCAATCACCTTGCCCAGGAATGATACAACAGTGATTGGACAGAAGTTATTAAGACACAAAAGGTTCTTTTAATATCTCCCATGTTCTTGAACAGATCTCTGGTTATTTTCCTCTATATCTTTGTACTGTTCATTTAAGAAGGCCCTCTTGTCTCTCCTTGCTATTATTTGGAAGTCAGCATTCAATTTTCTGTAACATTCCCTATCTCCCTTGTTTCCCTTATCTTCTCTGCTATTTGTAAGGCCTCGTTGGACAGCCACTTTGCCTTCTTGCATTGCCTTTTCTTTGGGATGGTTTTTGTTGCTGCCTCTCAGACAATGTTTCAAGCGTCCATCCATAGTTCTTCAGGCACTCTGTCCACCAAATCTAGTTCCTTAAATCTGTTCTTCACTTCCACTGTGTATTCAGAAGGGATTTGGTTTAGATTATACCTGAGTGGCCCACTGGTTTTTCCTAATCTCTTCAGTTTAGGCTTGAGTTTTGCCATAAGAAGCTGATGATCAGAGACACAATCAGCTCCAGGTCTTGCTTTTGCTGACTGTATAGAGCTTCTCCGTCTTTGGGCAAAGAATATAATCAATTTGATTTTGGTATTGCCCATCTAGTGATTTCCATGTGTAGAGTCGCCTCTTGGGTTGTTGGAAAAGAGTGTTTGTGATAACCAGCTTGTTCTCTTGACAGAACTCTATTAGTCTTTGCCCTGCTTCGTTTTGAACTCCAAGGCCAAATTTACCTGTTGTTCCTTTTATCTCTAGACTCCCTACTTTAGTATTCCAGTCCCCTATAATGACAAGAATATCTTTCTTTGGTGTTAGTTCTAGAAGGTGTTGCAAGTCTTCATAGAATTAGTCAGTTTCAGCCTCTTCAGCGTCCATGGTTGGTGCATAAACTTGGATTACTGTGATGTTGAAAGGTCTGCCTTAGATTCATACTGAAATCATTCTATCATTTTTGATATTGTATCCCACTACAGCTTTTCCCACTCTTTTGTTGACTATGAGGGCTACAGTGGGGTCTCTACTTAAGAACTTAATCCGTATTGGAAGGTGGTTCTCAAGTTGAAAAGTTCTTATGTTGAATCTGCATTTCCCATAGGAATGCATTGAAAACCATTTAATCCGTATCTGCTCTTTTCCGTCCATAGAAACTACTGTACTCCATTTCTTCTACGGGCTTCTTGCCCACAATAGTAGATATGGTAATCGTCTGAATTAAATTCGCCTATTCCCTTCCATTTTAGTTCACTGACGCCCAGGATGTCAATGCATCAGATTTTCCTTTCCTTTCACTTCCAGTCACGTCCGCAGCTGAGCGTCCTTTCGGCTTTGGCCCAACCACTTCATTAGCTCTGGAGCTACTTGTCCTTGTCCTCCGCTCTTCCTCAGTAGCATGTTGGACGCCTTCCGACCTGAGAGGCTCATCTTCCAGCATCATATCTTTTAGCCTTTTTTTTCTGTCCGTGGAGTTTTCTTGGCAAAGATACTGGAGTGACTTGCCCGTTCCTGCTCCAGAACTCTCTACTATGACCTGACCGTCTTGGTTGTCCCTGCATGGCACAGCCCATAGCTTCTCTGAATTACTCAAGCCCCTTTGCCACGACAAGGCAGCAATCCATGAAGGGGATTGTACTAATCCATGCAGGTTGTACTACAGCTAATAGATTAGCCATCCCTGGGTTAAACAGATACGAATAGCCAATATCCTTTGCTCAGCTCTGCCATCATAATGGGAGTTACATTACTGGCACAAGTACATTGCCACTATTGAAATAATGGCTTTTCATTTTTGAGGTATGTATGACTCACAAAGAATGAGACTAAGTTATGTGCATTCTGAAATTTTTTTTAAAAAAGGAACTGCCTAATTGTCAACAATCTACCCCTGCCAGTCATGTCATTCACACTGCACCGGCAGAGTTCCACAAAAGGACACTGACCAATCAATCCTACACATTTGGAGGGGGGGGAATCATCCACATACAATCCAAAAAAGCAAGAAAGAGAAGAGTATTTTTGACAAAAGAGGGACAGTAAAAATGTTGGTCAAAGAAAAGCAGATAGTGTAAATACAGCCATTGATAGCTCCAAGAATCTATTGCAGGCTAAACAGAAATATAAAGATAGAAAGAACATGTAATTTCTATGCTTTGGGGATGAATGTTGCCCAAAATATCCTCCAAGTATAGCCTTTGTGAGGAAGTCAATGAACAGAGATGTTTTACTGTTCTTGTGCTATAAAATATTTTTGTAGCAAGTCATAGTGCAGGATGAAATGGTAATAATTGTTCCATGAATTTGTGTGTGCTCAAAGCAAAGTCATCTTCTGATAACAATCCACGTCTAGGATAGATTGTGTTTATGGTGGTGTTCACAAAGGAGGTTTTACTCTAACAAAGCCATTCGACCTCTTGACATCAGAATGATGCCAAGTCTTGCCAGGTTCATGCTGACACGGTAGGGAGGAAAGGAAAGGAGCATCTCCGCTCTCCCATTCTGTTTGGCAGGTCGAAATGATCTAATTTCCCTTCCATTAGCTGAAATTATAATCCAACTCCCAAATCCCAAAGAAATGCCCACATTTCTTACATTCCTGATGTTGGACCTCCAACACATGAGGGATTAGGAAAAGATTGATCAGGATCATTGGAAAAGTTTTCAACCCCCCTCACCTCTCTAACACACACGGATGTGGCCCCTTTCTAATATCATGGCAGTAGAGGATGCAGATGTTGCCATGGAAGCTTGAATAGGATTTCCCCTTCAGAGTGTAGTCTTCTTTCTCCTCCCTCAGTGCGGGAAATCCAGAAAGTACCACAGCCCCTACTTTAAAAGTTTTTTTTTTCTGTTGCATCAGGTGGTGCCATCAGAAGAGATCTCTGGGACAGAAATCCAAGGCCCTCTTAGGAAAAAGAAGCAGGGGATCCACCAAACGTAATGATGCTGGCCAACTGCATTTTGAAGGAAGTACAGTAATATAAGCTAGTATCTAAAGAAGAGGATCTCCATAGGATCACTAAGTCCCAGAACTAGGATATCTGACTGCATCACTGCCTGAAAGACATGAACTAGTAGATCCTGGCTCATCTCTTAAAGAGTATATCCCAAACATCCTAGCAACGTTCTGTTCTTTAGAGTGGCAAATTTTAGCAGATGAGTAACAGAGCTCTATTCTAATACAATACCCATTTCTATGATCCAGATTCTCCCCAAATTCCAGTACTGATAAGAGAGAGGCTGAGTTTACATATCTGTGTATCGTAACCTGGATTCCAGCAGTTCCATGACGTCAAAGAGACCTCTTTGCATAAGTAGTATATCTTCATATGGATAGGCTGGGCAAGTGACAGTCTGTAGCCACCAAACAGTTCAGGTTTCAACTCTTTGCACTCAAGTTCCTAATATAGACCAATACAGAATCCCAAGGATTCACTGTTCCCAGAGGAACAGAACATCCCAATGGGATCATGCACCACAGATCAGCATTATTTTGGAACATAGGATACAGAACAGACTGAAGGAGGAAGTGAGAGAGGAAATTTAATTACAGAGATGTAGACTGTAAAGCAATGCCCATCTTACTCTAAATGAAGTCTTGTTGGAAAGATATCCATGGGGATATGAAAATAGAGACTTTTACTCCTATTTGGAAGCAACATTATAAAACAGCAGATGGCAATAACAAGAAATATATTCGGTTTCTTTAACGGTAATTAAACATTGATAGTAAAGGTAAAGGTTCTCCTTGACAATTTGTCCAATCATGTCCGACTCTGGGGTGGTGCTCATCTCTGTTTCCAACCCATAGAGCTAGCGTTTGTATGAAGACAATCTTCTGTGGTCGCGTGGCCAGCGCAACTAGACATGGAAAGCTGTTACCTTCCCACCGTGGTGGTACCTATCTATCTACTTGCATTTTTGCATTTTGCATGCTTTTGAAACACTAGGTTGGCGGGAGCTGGGACAAGCGATGGGGGCTCACTCCGTCACATGGATTCAATCTTACAACTGCAGGTCTTCTGACCTTGCAGCACAGAGGCTTCTGCGGTTTAACCCGCAGCACCACCACATTGATAGAAATAAGCACGAGAGGAAATTCCCCACCCACACCCATACTCATATACAACAGTCTGGTGTAGATACCCACCTCTTTTTTGCTTAATCTGTGTGGAATTAAAAACACTGAACACAATCCAACCAAAATTAAAAAAAACACTTTACATCTCATTGATTTTAAGGGGAAACCTTCACTATACATCTTAAACACACAAGAGAAAATACTCTCATGTTACCAATAAAAACTTATCCAAATTCTTAACTTTCTAATCCTGGACATGCATGCACAGGTACTATCTTAATCAGCTCCAGGACTGTTTAATCTGGAGTTCATCTCATGCTTGTTAAATTGAGGGAAATGTGTCTGTGGATTTCTAGATTAGCAAACAAACAAAACACTGTTGCTAGATTTCTCCTGCTTTCTTCTTCAGTACTGTTGAACCCAAGGAGCCAGCAGCATCTGGCAGCTGGGGGAAACTGGCAAAGTGAAATACCGCAGCCGAGTCTCACCAGCCAAGATGTGTTCAAAAATCGGGGGGAAAAAGAGAAGGGAACAGAATTTCAGAGAGGCAAAGAATATTTTTATGCAGCATCTTTGAATAGAATGCCAAATAATTTTCATCTTCACAGCATCCCTTTAAAGACCCTACAAAGCCTTATGATGTGAACAGGTCCATACAGCTCCCACGCTTCTTTTTTCCTATGTGCCAATAATTAAACAACCCTAGCCAGACAGGAAGGCAAACTATTCCTTCTCCCACCAATAAAAGCAGCTGACATCACCCTCACCCTGGCCATTTTCATTGTTTTATTCTCTTTATGTTTATTGATCCTTTTATGCACGTAATGCAAATTGACATTTAATAATTCAGCCAAGTTAATGGTGCTTAAATATTAAAGGACTTTTCTGTTTTAATTAGCTGCAGCAAAACAGGCAACAAAGGAATGCTATGCAGCTATTTGCTCAAAAGGGATGTCTTTAGAATCCTGTTCCAGCTTTGGTCCAAGCCGGAGTACAGCTGAAGGGGAAAATGTGCCAATCTCAGCAGAGAGCCTTTCTAAAGACTTTACTCTCACTGGGCTGATATAGCTTTGCCCACTCTTTGCTTTCTTTTCTTCTAAATCAAAAGGAACGACGAGTAAGACGCTGACACAATTTGTTGCATAGGATTTTGTAACTAAATCTGCCTTTCAGCAGAACTGATAGAGTCAACTTATGATGATTTAATTGACTCTACAGTTCAATTTTGAATAGCAAATATCATACCATATCATAAAACAAAAACATTTTTGCACTCCTCTGAGCAGTGGGAGGGCTAGAAAAGATTCCTGCTTCTGTTTCAGTTTCAAAGGAGACTTCTAGTGTTTTGATGTTTGGGTTTTAAGAAATTCTTTTGTGGCTGAATCTCCTCCCCACCCCCACTTTTCTTTCTAGTTGCAAAAGACAAACAATAGAGCAAGAAACACAGCAACAGATCTACTGCTCAATTGTGGTGTATGCATAACATGCAGAAAGACTTTCAAAAGTTACTGGAACATCCATGTTGGCTTGTCTACAGGGTTTTCTTGCAATTAATAGGTTTTTGTCATAATCTGCCATGGAAAGAGGTTTGTCCTCTTACCTAAACTTACATCACTATGTCCTTTACCTTTGTAAATCTGATGGATCACTTTGGAAAAACCACTCTATTACACAATTTGGAGCTAACCTCTGTTTATGTTTCCAGGATGCAAATATATAGAGTCCAGGCAAAAGAAAGTCCAGGCGCTAGCACTGATAGTCCCCAGACTCCAATAAAATACTCAGCACACACAAGCTATCTTTCTGAACATTCGCTTCCAGCATCCAACACAACCAGTTGAAAAATAAACACGATTTCTGCAGTTTCCACCTGTTGCTCTGATTCTTATATGTTTCGCATATAAGGCCTTTTTCGTTTGGCCCTTGAAGCAGAAAATAATCACGAGATATAATTACTATGGAAAAGCCCAATTTGCTGTGTTCTTGGATCTTCCCCTGTTCTGAGCACTTAACCAAAGGCAGACAGATTCCTAAAACACTGCAGTTAATGGAAGACAATTCCAAGGCACCGATAACTTAACTCAGAAAATCCCCACCGGACTAAACTGTGTAGATACAGCAGTTCTTCATACAGCACTGATGTTACCTGTCTGTCATGGGTTTGGAGGGAAAGTTCCATCCTATGGGGAGTGGAAGGCGGGACATCAGGAGGAGGGGCTGTACTGTATATATATGTGGAGCGTGTGTGGAGACGCTGGGATGTGACGAAGCAGCAGCTGGGAAGAAGAAGCTGGTGTGGGAGTCTGTGTGTCAGACAGGGTACTACTGTGTGTCAGTACCAACCTGATAGGTTCAGGTGTCTGAATGGTTAGCCAGAACTGATAGGTTCAGGGTCTGTGCTTCAAGTTAAGGGTTCTGTGTGAACCAAACTGTATGCATGTATGAATGAGACTAAGCCACGTTACTTTATCTTATTCACCTGATCATTTTATTTTCCCTGTGTGTTGTTTTAAATAAACCTTATTCTTTTATTTATTGAAAATCCATCCCTGGTCTGTGTGACTTCTTATAGGGAATGGTTGGTGGCAGCTTAGTTAACGTGTGGCATATCCCAGTAGGTCTGGGTTTGTCACATTGATTGGTGTCCAGCGTGTGGGATACGACTGGTCCAGTTGTCCAGCGGTCCAGCAAAGCCTTGGCAAGTGTGCCCAGAGCAAGGGGGGTCTAGTCAGGGACAATCTGAGGCGCGTAGGTAATCTTCTAGGTGTACCTCACGGGGAGGTGCGCTAGTGGAAGAACGTGCCAACTGGGGAGACTAGATTAGGGTGCTCTGAGGCAGCCTGTTTTTGGCGGGAAAAAAGCTGAGGCAAAACTGTAAAGTAGAAGTGATTTAGCCTGCCTGCTGAGAGGCCCAGCAGAGGGGGGTAGACTCTAACTCGCTACAGTTGCAAGTAGTGCTGAAGGACAGCAGCAATCTATAGGGAAACCTGGTTCTGAGGCAAAAGAAAAAAAAAAGTGGTCGTTTTATTTTGAGGCTTGACTTTTTAAAGCAGCCTGTTCTGAGGGGGGATTATGCCCTTGACTCGAAGCCAGATGGCAGAAATGGGTGAAGTGAAAGACCCCCAGGTAGACCAAGGTTCTGAGGATGAATTTGGCTCAGTGCAGGGTGACAGCACAGGAGAGCAGAACCCAGAACTCAGAAAATTGCTCCTAGCCCAACAGCATGAACTGAGGATGAGGGAAATAGAAAGGGAAGAGAAACAAAGGCAATTGGAAAAAGAAGAAAGATTAGAGAGAGAGAGAATGGAAAGAGAAGAAAGATTGGAGAGAGAGAAAATGGCGTTTGAGTTGAGAAAATTGGAACTGATGAATCAGAACAATAATAACAATAGGGATTCTGAGGGAGGCCAATTGTCTAAAGCTGACCTGAAGAAATTCCCTGTGTACCACAAGGGAGATTGTCCTGACGTGTTCTTTTCCCTAGTGGAAAGAGCGTTTGTGGACTTCTCAGTGAGGGAAACTGAGAAGATGACCATCATGCGATCTTTAATCAGTGGTAGCCTGGCTGAGGTCTATGCCGAGATGCCTGAGGAACTGATGAAAGATTTTGCAGAGTTTAAAAAACTGGTGTTTGCAAGACATGGGATAAATGCGGAACAGCTGAGGCAAAGATTCAGGTCCCTCACAAAGAAACCAGAGCAGACTTTTACCCAAGTGGGGGCCCAATTGGTGAGGCTGCTAGAGAAATGGCTATCTCGGGAGGGGACAGAGACCTTTCAGCAGCTCAAAGATTTGATAGCGCTGGAACAGTTCTATTCAGTCCTGCATGGGGAACTGAAATTCCAGGTGAGGGAAAGGAAACCTAGATCTGTGGCCGAAGCCGCAGAGATCGCAGATTTTATTTACCAGATAAGAAAGCCCTTAGGTGAGGAGAAATCTGTAGGAAAACCCAAAGAAACCTACAGCAAGTACTCTCAGGGACCAGGGAAAAGCCAGCAAGGGGGAGGGGCCCATGGTGAAGGGAAGCCCTCAGACATGAAACCAAGACCTCAGATTTTGGAGGGAAAACCAAAACAAGATGAGAGAGACTCAAAATACACCAGAAAATGTTATTTCTGTCAGGGAAAGGGCCATCTAATCTCAGAGTGTGAGAAGTTAAAGCAGCTAAAAGGAATTGTGCCTCAGGATTCGAGTGGAACCAAGCCAAAAGCTGTGTTCTGTGTCCAGAAAGAGCAAGGCTCATTATCACTGAGGGAGCCTGTTGCCATGGCTACTCAATCTGAAACAGCTACATCTGCTGATCAGGCTGAGGAAAATGGTCCTCTTGTAGAAGTCAGGCGCTGCCTGCTGGTGAGAACAGATTCTCAGTTGTTTGAGACAGCAGGGGTGGACGTAGGAATACTTGACCGTCAGTATCGGGGGCTGCGGGACACTTGTTCTCAGGTGACCCTGTGCCATCCAGATATTATTCCTAGGGAATATGTAATCCCAAATGAGAGCATGAAGGTGGCAGGGATTGAGGGGCAGGTGATCTCCCTGCCAGTAGCGGAGGTACCTGTGAACTTTCAAGGCTGGAGGGGAGTTTGGCGGCTAGCAATTTCATCGACTCTGCCAGCAGCCGTGCTCGTGGGAAATGACCTGGCTGAACATGTGAAACGGGTGCTAGTGATTACACGCTCACAAGCCACCACGGGGACAGTTCAGGGGGGTAATGATGAGCCCGAGACGGAAGCAGAGGGGAGTTCAGAAGCTGTGGTGGAAACCTTAACCACAGACAGCAGATTTGGACAGGAGCAAAAGGCAGACGCCACTCTCCAAAAGTGTTTTGAACAGGTGACTGACGCCCAGCTAACACCTGAAACCCCAGTGAGATTTCTAGAGAAAAAGGGGATTTTGTATAGAGAGACCCTGAGGAATATCTCAAAAGGGGGAGATGGGATCAGAAGTCAGCTGGTGGTACCTGAAAAGTATCGCCCCATGATCTTACAAAGGGGGCACTCTGACATGTTTGCTGCACACTTAGGGGTGAACAAAACACAGCAGAGAATCACACAGAATTTCTACTGGCCTGACATAGGAAAACAGATCAGGGAGTTCTGTAAACAATGTGATGTGTGTCAAAGGCAGGGGAATAGCCGCGACAGGACCAAAGCAAAGTTGTGCCCTTTGCCTGTGATTGACACTCCGTTCAAATGCATAGGGGTGGATATTGTGGGACCTTTGCCCAAGGCCACAAAGAGGGGGAACAGGTTCATTCTCACCATTGTGGACCATGCCACGAGGTACCCTGAAGCCATACCCTTGACTAACATTGAAACTAACACAGTGGCAGATGCCTTGGTGGGGTATATGTCCAGGATGGGATTTGCCTCAGAAATAATCACAGATTTGGGCGCATCGTTCACATCAAAGCTCATGAAACGCTTATGGCAAATCTGTGGAATTAAGCACAAGGAAACTACTGCCTATCATCCTGAAAGTAATGGGTTAACTGAGAAGTTCAATGGGACTCTAATGCGCATGATTAGGGCTTACTTGGCAGAGAATCCAAACAATTGGGACCAGAAGCTGCAATCCCTTTTGTTTGCTTATCGATCAGTGCCACAAGCCAGTACCGGGTTCAGTCCATTTGAACTTTTATTTGGGAGAAGGGTGAAAGGGCCCCTTGATTTGATCAAACAAAATTGGGAGCAGATCACCCAGGATGACCCACAGGACGTTGTGACATACATAGACACCTTAAGGAATGACCTAAAGAGAAACCTAGAGCTGGCAGCAGAGACCCTGCAAGCTCAAAAGGTCAGAAAGAAAGCCTGGTGTGTCCAGAGAGCCGGGGAGAGGCGCTTTGACCCAGGGGAGGAAGTGCTTTGGCCTAGGCTCTGCAAAGAGAACAAACTGCAGCTGGGTAGCCCAGAAATAAAATACTTGGGTCACATGGTAGGGGGAGGAATGATAAAACCCCTGGAGGCCAAAATAGAAGCTGTTCGTGATTGGCCCAGACCCAACACCAAGAAAAAAGTCAAATCATTTCTTGGGTTGGTGGGCTACTACAGAAAGTTCATCCCGAAGTTTAGCGAGATTGCGGCTCCGCTGACCGATCTGACGAGGAAGAAGGCTGATGACCGCATCCCGTGGACCAGCGACTGTGAGGAGGCGTTCCAGAGGTTGAAGCAGGCGCTAATCAACTATCCAGTGCTGCGTGCTCCAGACTTCGACCGGGAGTTCATCATCTACACCGATGCGTCTAACAGCGGGGTAGGAGCAGTTCTGTGCCAGGAGGATGAGAATGGTGACCAGCATCCAGTGTCCTACCTGAGTAGGAAACTTCAAAAAGGTGAGAGACATTTGGCAACCGTGGAGAAGGAGTGTTTGGCCATAGTCTACGCGATCCAGAAGGCCAAGCCTTACATCTGGGGAAGACATTTTGTTCTGTGCACTGACCATTCACCACTGCAATGGTTAAAGACAATGAAAACCCACAATAGCAAACTTATGAGGTGGGCTTTAAACCTACAGGACTATGACTTTGAAGTGAAGGTGGTCAGAGGGTCAGTGAACTGTGTTGCTGACGCCTTGTCAAGAAGACCTGAAGAATGAAGACGGCGAAAGAAACATGGACTATGTATATATATTGATGACAAAAAGTTAAATGTACCTGTTTTTTGAACTTGGTTTGTATGAATAAAGGTAAATTGATGTAATGTATATGGTAAATGTTTAAATGCCTAATTGCTATGGTTAACTTAGAATGTAAGTATAAGTAAGTATGATATGGTATGTATAACTGTTGTTGTGTGTTTTATCCAGGTTGTTTTTTGGGAAAAAGCACCTTAGCTTTCCCCCTACAAAACAACTTATAAAGAGGGGAGGTGTTACATACAGCACTGATGTTACCTGTCTGTCATGGGTTTGGAGGGAAAGTTCCATCCTATGGGGAGTGGAAGGCGGGACATCAGGAGGAGGGGCTGTACTGTATATATATGTGGAGCGTGTGTGGAGACGCTGGGATGTGACGAAGCAGCAGCTGGGAAGAAGAAGCTGGTGTGGGAGTCTGTGTGTCAGACAGGGTACTACTGTGTGTCAGTACCAACCTGATAGGTTCAGGTGTCTGAATGGTTAGCCAGAACTGATAGGTTCAGGGTCTGTGCTTCAAGTTAAGGGTTCTGTGTGAACCAAACTGTATGCATGTATGAATGAGACTAAGCCACGTTACTTTATCTTATTCACCTGATCATTTTATTTTCCCTGTGTGTTGTTTTAAATAAACCTTATTCTTTTATTTATTGAAAATCCATCCCTGGTCTGTGTGACTTCTTATAGGGAATGGTTGGTGGCAGCTTAGTTAACGTGTGGCAGATCCCAGTAGTTCTGGGTTTGTCACACCGATAACTTAACTCAGAAAATCCCCACCGGACTAAACTGTGTAGATACAGCAGTTATGAGAACAAAGCAAAGCAACATGCCACTGCTTCTATACCACCCCACAGTACTTCAAGCACTCTCTGGGTATCAGTTACGCACGCTACACATTGCACTCCCAGCAAGTTGGGTACTCAGCTGGAAGGATGAAAGGCTGAGTCAACCTCGAGCCCAGGTTGAGCTCAGGTTAGGAGCAGAATCTCCACTGCAGCACTGCTGTTTAACCACTACACCACAAGAACAATGGTAATAGTAGTAGCAGCGGCAGCATATCAGCTGTGAGATGGGAACTGGGATATCCCCAGGTACATTTCACTCTAGCTATGAACTTCCCAGATGGGTTTAGGAAAGTCACTGTTTTTTCCAGATCAGAGCTCCAACCTGCAAGATGGGGAGAGCACTGACTTATCACAACAGGGTTCTGACACAGGGTTCTGTGTGGTATATCTTAAGCACCTGAAATACATTATATGAAAATGCTGTATTATCAAGGTTGGAAGCAAAGGAGGGGGTTGCTTGGTATTTCTGTAAACAAGTCCATTGTTATGAGTCGCTACCAATTCAGAAATGTTATTCACAGAGGGGATTCCATTATACATTTAAAGACGTATACAAACTGCATTCAAATATTTTGCATTTGAATTTCAATTTACTATTTGCTGGGGGATTAAAATTGTGGTGATTGCTTAGGTATGAAAGTTATTTACCTGAAAATTTGTAAATGAAGTCAGTATTCAATAACTTCCAATTACTCAACACCTGTACTGCATGATGACTATATAAGAACTGAAGGATGCCTAATCCTGCTTGCCATTTCATTTCATATTGCTCCCCTATGAGTCCAAACTTTAAATGAGAGCCATTATGGGACCTATGCAGGCCGTAATGTAGGAACTGGATTCAAAGCCTGACATTCTCACCTCCCTAGACCTCCCCCTTCCCAGATTTAACAATCTCCACCCCCCAAATTTATATCTTCACTGACTGAAGAGAATTTGTGGATATTTTCCAATGAGATACATTTTAGCTGTTTGCATTTTTTAAATGCATGCATAGATTTGAGCCTCTTTGATGTCTCCAGAATGTATCACAATCCTTGAAAATGCCTCAGTTGCCAAAGCAAATAACTGTACATTGACTCTTGCAACAAGTCACTCTAGCCTAAGATTGAGATACCAAATGGTGTTTTCTTTTCAAAATGGTTTTCACAATTTGTGCAGAATATGATTTGCACAAAACTCATCTTTCTTTACCAAACCAGAGTTTCTCTCTGGGAAGCAAAGGACACATACATATGAAGAGAGGAAAACGTACCAAGAGAGGCTCATGGATCACAACGACGTAGTGCTACAACTTCACTTGCTCCTGCAACTAACAAACTATTGTTACATTTTCCAAGAGAAGACACCGTTGAAAATAAAAATGCCTCCACAAACTGTATCTGAAACCAAAGTCCTCCCCTAAAATTCTACTGTCTTGCACTGAGGAGGGAAAAAAACCTGAAGGTTCCCCACTTACTGCACAAGGAGAAAAATTCATGACTAGCATCTCCACATGCAAGCCCATATATTACATTCATTCATTCATTCATTCATTCATTCATTCATTCATTCATTCATTCATTTGCCAACTTTCTCATAAAGGACACAAGGCAGTTCATAACAATTAAAATCATATGAAAAGCTAAAATTCTATACAAAACTAGATGTTAAAAAACAATTAAATGTTTGTCAAGATTAAAAACAATTGTAATTGTTTAAAAACAATTTTTAAAGACAATTTATAATACCTTAAAAAAACACAGAATGTTTCGTAAAAGCCTGAAAAAGAAGAACTTTGACTGACGAAGGAAGGACGGGGTGGGGGTGGGGGAATCTGGCTTCTCAGGATGGTTGAATTCCAAAGCCTGGGAACATGGTTAAAATAATCATTTAAAAATGGCACACTAAAAACATATAAAAATGAAATTCAGATTGCACCATAAAATTTCCTTATCCTTGTGGATATTGTTTTGTATCGCAGCACATCTGCTGCATGATCATGCAATGAAGTACTCCAAACACTGTAACAGTTTACAGTGTGCCCCATTAATAGATTTTCCATATGCTCATCCAGCTGTGCAGGACAGCTGGCCAAGCTGCAATCACTGTGCGGATGATAGTCATTCTTATATTCCTGCTTGTCAACATGCAGCCCCCAAAGAGAATGCAATGCCCTGGGGGTAAACAGCTCTTCCGTAGGATGTCAGAAGCAATGAGGCAGTGGCCAGTTTGCAGTATCTTAAAGATCTATTTATCTGAATTGGCCTTCTACAGTCATTACTTGTACCTAAGGCTAGTGTTCCATGCAACTAGAGCTGCTGTCTGAGTAACTCACCTATCAAAATACTGCGGTATCTGTTTTGTATGTGGAGATTGCTTCAGGCAATTGTCTAATGTATAAAACCTGCTCCAGACCAAATTTCCAGCTGTTGCTTTCTACAATTCACAAAACTCCACCACAAAAGAAACAGCAGGTAGAGTGGAATTAGTTACATCCTCTCCAACGAATAGCAATCAAAGAACCTTGAAAGGCTTCGGTGTCTGTGACAGAAATGACATATCATCTGAAAAGGAAACTTTTTTTAAAAAAAGCACTGTGTTATGGGGAATTTGTGAAAAAATATTGGCCTCGAACTAGCATTACTTGTTGATATAGACAAATCCTGCAGAACAAGGTGGGGGGCTTTCACTCCAAGGACCAAAATCAATTTCCAGTGCATTCCAAGCTGCACGGTCCCAGGATGCCCCCGGAAGAAAGGAATAGTAAACTACATCTGGGTATTGTCTACCTCAAAATCCCTGGAAAGGATCACTACAAGTCAGTATTTACTTGACAGCACAGAACGATAACGAGCTTTGGGAAAGGCATGGCAACCTTACCAAATAGAAAAATGAGATCTTTACAAAATCCAGGAAAACACCAAACAAGGGGAAGAGCTCATGGGTGTGAGCAGAAACTGAAGCTAGACTGGAACCCATGGCCTAAAGTTCTGTACTGATAACAGAAAAACTTAGGGAAACAAACTACAGTTGGCCAACTAAATCTCTGGTGACAGTTAAAGGTCTTGCATAAAGGCTGGAGTCTTTGACAGAAAACTGGGGAAATGTTGCATCAGGTACAGAGAATATGTGAACAGAGGACTGCAAACTCCACCATCCCTCATCGTTGGCTTTTGGCGTCCAACAACATCTGGAGGGCCACACATTCTGCACCCCTATTTCGCAACTTTTGAAAATAGAGGGGAAAAGCATAAATAGAAATTAATTTACTATACCAAGAAACCATCTAACAAGTGGTGTCAGAATTAACTTATTACACCAAGAAAAAGGAGGCTAATTAATTCTTTTCCCGAGGCAATTCACTTCTGCAAATATTATTACCTCAATTCAAGTCAAGGGACTCTAGCATGTAGCAGGCCTAGACCATGAAACTGCCTGGGTCTATTTGACAGGTGTGCAAAGCAAGCAAGATGATCACTGCAACCAAGGGAATGGAACTGCTACAGCCAGATGTGTTGATAGGTGCAAGTCTTTAAACAAAAACTTTTTATTTTATTTTTCCCTCCAGCTTATTATTTTAGTGAAAAAAACAGTGTTTTTTCCTTAGATGAACTGAAAGGGATAGCCCTTCTTCTATAATTTTCCGAGAAAGGAGAGGTCGCTCTTGATTTGTGCTGTGACATAATTATATAAAACCAGAGATATGTAAATCTGCTGCCCTGTTCCTAAAGATATTCCTATACTCTCACTAGACCACTTTTTGCTTCCCACAAAAGACCTCTGATGGTCCTGAAGGCATTTCGAACTCTACTCGGGCATTATGCTAGAAAGCATGATTGGCTCTAATTGTGAGTTGGAGATGGACATAAACTTTGCCCCCACCCCCCGTCCTACCCCATCTGCAAATAACTCACACATATATCTATTTAGCACGGAGGTCTGCAGAAAACCTCGTTACGTGTGTGTTGAGCTGAATGTGTTTTAACAGAACTCCCATATCTGGGTACCCTGTCTTGTCATGGTTCCCCATCATGGGATTTCTATAAGCATGTTCAGCTGCACATGGTTACAAGCCCCTCAGCAGACTTTCATACTGAATAAAGATATCAGTGACATAAGGAGGAAAGAAGGGGGGACAAGGCTTATGTACATTCCCCACCACCCATTTAATCCTCATGCTTTCTTCAGATGTAATTCCTAAACAGGGCTGCTGTCACAGCCAGAGTTTCCATCACTTCTGAGTCTTCAACTACAGTAAAAAAAAATCCAGAGGAAGGACCACTTCCCTGAAATTTGAGAGGTTAGAAGAGGAGGGCGCTTGGAACATAAGCTGCATTCGTGAAGGCTTTCATGGCGGGGATCTAATGGTTTTTGTGGGTTTTTTGGCCAAAGAGCCTGAAAAACCCACAACAACCAACATAAGCTGCCTTCAGACAGGTTATTCGTCCGTCAAGCCTGCTTTGACCAGCAGTGATGGGCTACTTCCAGTTCTAAGAACTTCATATATCCCTTAGAGAGCCGCATCCACTCCTGCAAAACTGCCCCCTAAGTTCTTATAGGGCACAAGAAGACATCCTAAAAATCTTTCTAAAAGACCATTTGGAGGGCTGTGTGGGCAAAGCATTTCAGCCCCAGGAGGGTGCATGTGGCTCTTAGGCTGAATCCTGTTCTACAGCAAGGGTAGTGATCCATGTCTCTTCAGATATTGCTGGCCTGCAACTCCCATCAGCACAGCCACTGCTCGGGGATGATTAGAATTAAACAATATACTTGCTCTACAGTTATTTATCACCCCCTGCTTGACCCTTCAGACTCAGTAGCAATGGGGGCACTGTGTATGGAAGCTTGCTTGCTTGCTTATTTATTTACAGTGGTGCCTCACTAGATGATGATAATCTGTTCCACTGAAATCGCTGTTTAGCGAAATCATCGTCTAGTGAAAAGCATTTCCCCATTGGAATGCATTGAAACCTGTTTAATGCATTCCAATGGGGAAGAATCGTCGTTGTCTAGCAAAGATTGGCCATAGGAAAGCCACTTTGCGAACCGCCGATCAGCTGTTTAAATTGATGTCTTGCGAAGCTTAGGTCCCGAAAACGCCCGTTTTGCGAGCATGGAGGGAGCTGTCAAAATCGTTGTCTAGTGAAAATCGGTTTGCGAAGCAGGGACCAAACATTGTCCAGCGAAATTCCCCCATAGGAATCACTGTTTTGCGAATCGATATAGCGATCGCAAAAAGTCAATGTCTAGCGAAAAAAACTTGTTTATTTATTTATTTATACCTACCCCACCCATTTAGTGAGCATGCCACTACTCTGGATGGCTTACAAAATATTATAAAACATACAGCTAAAAATATTAAAACCCTATAAAACATATTAAAAGAAAACCCTACACCCCTCCCTAAAATTACCAGTCTGGGACATAGGATGGCAGACAACAGGCGAGCATAATTTTACAAAAGGGTGGTGCTTGGGAAAGCCTGGGTAAAAAGCCAGGTTTTAATTTTTTCATGGAAGCTCAGGAGGGTGGGGGCTAGTCGCACCTCCACAGGAAGAGAGTTCCAGAGCAGCACGGGAACTACTGAAAAGACCTGGGTGTCCAGTTGATGCCTCCCGGCCCTCTTTTGGAGTGGCCAGACGCAACACTAAAGACTGGGAGGTGCGCGTGGGAGAGGAAGATAACCTGAGGGAGAGGCACTCTGACAGGTAGCAAGGTCCTAAACCATGAAGGGCTTTATAAGTTAGCATCAATACCTTGAATTTGGCCCAGAAGCATACTGGCATAGACTCTATCCATGAGCTGTGACACCCACACACACACACCATCCACAGGAAAGCTATATCTAATCTCCAAAGAACAACAGTATGCAAAGAGAATCAAAGTGAAACAGGGTCAAAGTACCAAAACAAAAACAAAACAGAAAACAACCTAGAGTTTTCATCCCTTAAATACTCATTAAAAGGTGACTGCAGATACTCTCTGAAAGAGTAAAATTATTGTGAGTTTAAACAGAAGAGTCCTTTTAACACAGACTGGAAGTGCCTAGGTTGAATTTGTGGAAATGCAAGCTCTGTGTGCTCATTATGAGCAAAGTGTGTATGCAGACAAGGTCTCCAAATTACTCTCCAAATAACTGCCCTTCAATCTGCTTGACTATGACTCCCACTATCCTCATGCAGTATAGCTGGGGTGATGGGATATGTATTCTGACATATCAAAGCAAATCAGGCTGGAGAAAAATTATTATGCTCTAAATTATTGTTTCATTGTTGTTCTGACTCATACACCACCCCAGAGAGTATTAAACCACTTTCTGAGCAGTTTACAACATAATTATGCAAGGAACACTTTGCCCTTCCCCAGGACGTTGGATACTCATTTAACTGACCATGAAAGGCTGAGTCAACCCCGAGACAGCTACCTCAATCCATCAGGATCAAACTCAGATCATGAGCAGAGGCTTGACTGCAATACTGTATTTTAACAACTGCGCCACAAGGCTCTGAGACACACAGATCAGCATTTTGCAAGGTTTGAGATTCCACATGCAGCGTATATATGTATACCACTTGGACCTGTGCTGGCTGTATTCACTACAGAATGGTGGATACTGGGCCCATGAAGGTGGCACACATTTCCAGGCTACCTGGAAAGAACCAATGAAATCAGTCATGTTAGAACTTAGGGGTTAACTGCAGATTTCTAGAGTTCAATTTCTGATTATTGTTGTCTTGATTTTAATCCTTGGGCCTAATATTTTACTTCTGTGATTTTCAGCTTCCCCAAGTGTGTAATGGGAAATAACAGGTTTACCCTATCTCATGTTATATTTAAAAGCTTATTGTTGGAACGGTTTTTGTTGAACATGCAAAGTGCTGTATAAATTGCTCAGTATCATTGCTGCTATTAACTTCCTCACAGGGGGATTATGCACCTTCATAATTAATGTTTGTAAAACAATCCCAGAACATCAAGTGGAAATGGCTAGAGAAGTGCAAAGTATTAAATTGCTCTGTAATCTGATGTGGGCTTCAATTCTCAGCGCAACACTTAACTGAAGAAGAAGAAGAAGAAATCTAAATTGGTCCCCCTACTCAAGAAGGGGAGAAAAGACGGATTGGTTATGCTGCCTATAAGGATAACATCAAATTTCTTAATTAAAGGAGAAATCATCCTTCTTCCTTAATGGAGTTTCCCCCAAACTAGTGAGCTCAGATCTGATGAACTACAACTTCCATCATTCCTGGCCTGCTCACCATGGCTATGGGATGACCACACTTATGGCCCAATACACTTGGACAGTATCAGGATTTGGATAAAGAGAGTGTACAGAATGCCTAGTTGTTTCATACAACGACTGTGCAGTAAAGTCATATGAGGCATGTAAAACAATCAAAACAATCTTCAAGGCTAGCCTCGGGAGAGATAAGCTAAATAGGCATCCAGGGATGAGAGGAGCATGAAACTGAACTGAGGAAGGAGGAATCATTCTGAGCTGATGGTGTGTCAAGCTAGTTCACTGTTTTGTTCAACACTGTCCGCAATGAGCTATTAAAACGTAGAAATGACCACAAAGCAAAACGTATTACAAGGAAAACCTGCAACATTTCTAATAATCCAACCTGCAATAATTGCACAATGTAGTTCCTTAGCTTAGAACACAGCTTTGGGGGTGATTATGGCTTGCACAAATTGTAATAGTGCAGCTAAGAAGTCAGCGTTTTGATCAATGTCATTCTGGGTGTGCAGCTGTGCTTTCAGAACCATGCACAGCACACATAGTGAGACTTCCTCTAAATCCTAGAACTGGATCAGCACAGCACTGGAAGCAGAGAAGCAAATAAGAGGTAGTTTGCTGTGGCCCCTTTTCACAGACAGGGAAAAAGCCTGGGAGTAGCAGAGACTGTTACACCAGTGTATTTACCATCCTGCACAAGCCACTGCAAATATGCAGGACCGCTCAGGGAAAGCAGAGGGGAGAATGGTGGTATCTGTCCCAAACTCTTGTGAAGCAAGGGACCCACCGTCACCTCTTCAGTTTCTGTTTTATACCATGGGCCCCTGTCTTGATCCTATGAGAATGCTGAACAGAATTACTGGCATTATGTTTATAAATTTATCAGAAAATTAAATGGTGATATTAATGTATAATGTAAGATGACTCTGAACTTCAAGGTGTAGTTGTGACATAACGGGATCTCTCCGTGATGAAATTAACAGTTTGCACTCAAGTGGGCGAAACAGAATAAAACAGAATATATGCTAATTTGAGCCTTACGTCACCATTCAAAGCACTGGTGAAATTTGGTCTAGAAAAGAAGAGGTTAAATACTTGTTTCTACTCTTAACTTTTCCTTGTTTAGACAAACTTAAGCTGGATGTAAAAAGTACTCTTGGGAGGCTGAAAGGACTTGCTTATTAGCCAGGTTGTCAGCCCAACTGGAAGGAAGCTGAAACCTGTCATAGTCAGTAAAAGTCTTTTAAAAAATGTTGGGGCAGCAACAGAGAGAAGATTGCTCAGACGGTCAAATTTGCTGGAAAGAGGGAAGAAATAGGGAAGGTTTTCAGGAAATATTTTGGTACCAGAATAGATGGCCTTTTCTTGTCATTCTTGACACAGTAGTTCAAGAAGTGAGTGACTCCTTATCTGAGTGAGTGAATACTGAAAAGTAACCACATATATATACTGTATTACTTTGTATTTCTGCTTGTATAATATCTCTCTCCCTTATACAATCAGAAATACAAAGTAATATATGTGGTTACTGTTCAGGCCAAACATTTTGCCAGAAACAAATCCTTCTGTGTGGACTGGCCAATAAGTGAAGCCATCCACTGTTTGACAGGATCTCACAGATGTGTAAACTGAAGACTAATCCTCCAATACATAAATGTTGCCATTGTTGGGTATGTCTGGATCTAGCTGGTTTCCAAACTGCTAAAATCTGTTTGCAGAGCTGTCTGTGCACGATGGACAGAAAGCAGTGATGTCACAGGAATTAATCTTGGCTGGGAAATTAGATAAAAGTCCAAAGGGAGGGGAACTTTTACAGTCTCTCATATTATGCATCATACCGCCCCTCCAAAACCTTAAACTCTTGTTTTATCTTATATAGGCTTCTCAGAATAGGTACTACTTACAAGAAAGAAAGAGTTAGACACTGTTGCTGTGAATCTTGAATTTCTACAGCTTCAAACTGTGGCAGGGAAATTATAATGTCCTTTTCAAATAACAAATTCTATGCCTGTTTTACTATGGCTCTTTGAACTGCTTACTCAGATGTATGTCCTTCTAAGCTAAATGGGCCTTTTGTGTGTGTGTTTTGTGCCAACAAGTCAGAACTGATTTATAGTTCCTCTAATAGAGCTTTCAAGTGGTTTAAACAGCTCCACTCCCCCAGTGAGTTTCCATGGCTGAGCGGGGATTCGAACCCTGGTCTCCAGAGTCTTAGTCTCTCACTCTATCCACTACACCGTACTGGAAATCTTACTCAACAGTAAATGTGCATCATAGGTTATCTGCACCTATTAAAAAGCAGAGACTGACAAAGCTACTTTCTTTCCTGCACTATGACTGAGGGATTCTGGATATTGTAGTTTACGGTTGCAAAGAGTACTCAGAACTTTTTAAAATCCTATTTGATTTTTAACATCTCACTCTGGCAGAGAATACCTCCCGGATCACCTTGGAAAATGAATGATAACCTGGAGCAGCAGTAAAGAAAAATGGTAAGTAAGCACTGTCCCATCCTCAGAAGAATTTTTTTCCATAATATTACATTTGACAGTCCTGTGCTGCTTGTGTATGAAGCGCTATCTTCTGCAGGATTTTCCTTTCCTTTCCTTTGTTTTTTTTGCTGCTCTTATCAATTTCAGTTTGGTAATCTGGGCAGTTTCAAATGGCTGGGATAGTCAGTGCAAGAGCCTGAAATTGACGGGAGAGATGCTCAGTTGTAAAATACCATCAATTTCTGCCCAGTGTCTAGGGTTTCAGAGAAAGAAACTAAGGGCATTTTGGTGACTGGGAAATCCTGAGAGGGAGAAGAGGGGTGGAAGTAATGAAATCCCTTTGAAAGCTGTGGGACCAAGCATCAAGATTCACAACTTTACTGTTGTCCAAAAATAAATTATCCAAGCTCCACTATGAATATCATTCCCTGCTACAATACATAGTCCATACCAGTGAATCAAAACAGATGAAAAGGCAAAGGATGGCAAAGAAGATGGAACTAGGATATTTTCCAGTTATAGTATCTCTGAAGGAAATCACAGTTTGCTTTCCTCTGACTTCTGTAATGTGTGACTCATGAATGATTCCTATTGTACTGTCATAGATACTATGACAGTAGAATAGGCTTCTGATTGTTTGTTTGTCTTTGCCATTGGTAAAATCAGCTGGTAAAGAAGCAACAGCTGTTTTATGAAAGTTTTCATCAGAAGCCCCAGTGTGTTGCAAAATGTCATTATTTCTTTATTTATATGCACAGGTAATGGACATTTCTGCTTTATGTATTTCCCTAATTGCCACTGTATACTGAATCAACCTGTACGGTAGGTTCAGCTGAGAAGTACTTCCTGGCTGAAAGAAAACCAAGTAAACTTTCTGATTAAACTGATCCCTGTTCTAAATCCAAAATGCTAAGCATTACCCCTAGGCATATAAATTATGCCAAAACTGAAATGTAATGGTAGAAAAACAATGCAACAATTATTGTGCTTAATTTGCATAATATGCATAGTATGCAAATTAGGCAACTGGGACCTGGAGAAATGGAATATAGTCATCGGAGTCTGAGAAGCAATGAGCTCTAGCTATCTCTAGCAAAGAGCTGGACTAGGGCTGCATCATAGCTGAACCATAGAACCTCTTGGGGGGTAGTAACAGTAAACCACTCCTTGAACCTCTTGCACACCCTGAACACCCTATTAGGTTGCTATTAATCCAAAGAGATCTGAAGGCACATAACAGCAACAACTTAATCCCAATTCCATTATCTTCATATACGAAAAAAATCAAGCACATCTATCATTCTGCTTGATCCCTGGGCAAAAAGGAGCCACAGGTAAAAATTCTCACATACAAAATGTAGATACAATAAAGTTCACATGTGGCCGGAGGTTTTCTATCCCCACACATGCGGCCTTGTAGGTCAGAGCAGCAGCAGATTCCACAACATCACACCTGCTTCAGGCCCCCCATAAACCCTCTGAATGATCCTGCAAATCTGAAGGCATTCCTAGATTAGAGAGCTGTTTATCCTAAGGCTAGAACTGCCAGTACTGGATCATGAGAACAGAACACACCTAATGTCAGCAGGTGCTCAGTACCCTTTTAAGAAGCTAATCACATTCTGCATAAGTGCATAAGTGTTTTAGCTCTCTAAAACTCTTTTGTCAAGCTAGATGGTGTGAAAAACCAGAGGATGGAGAAAGAAACAGAAAAGTGAAAAAGTTTAGCCAGAAGCAGTTGTAGCCATGATGGAAAAGGACTTCTTAACCACAATTTATAGTCAAATGTTTGGCTTTCCCTCCTTCTTCCTGACCCTCCTAAGTTTTTCTACCACCGGCCTAGTCTAATAAAGAGTGCTGAAGAAATCAAAAGCTGGTGCCCTTTTTGCGGAATGTATTGCCCTGCTTGTGGGCTGGTGATCCAATGAGGGAAGAGAATACTGGACGCAGTATGCTCTTATTTATCTTGATTGCCTGAAGAGTGGAACTAGAGACAATAAAAGTAGGATGTGTAGTTTGTATTGCAAAAAAGGCAAAAACACTTAGAGATTTTAGAAAAGTCTAACTTTTTAGCTAATGTTCAAAGCCCCAGTCTTGAAGTAGTGAACTATGAAAATGGAGCAGCATGAGGACTACTAAAAGAAAATAAGATCAGGTTTCTTGAATGATATTGACTCAACCTTCTCAGAACCCGACAGCTTTTTCCTTCTCTCTCCCCCTCTCCTTCATTTCACCATATATTTCCTTTTTTCATTTCTATACAAAGGCAATCTGTAAATGAAGACAGAAAGACTCAGAAAGACAAAAAGTTCTAGTTTCAGAGATTAACAGATTAGGCTGTGACAGGACAGTTTTTGATTCGCATGGCAAGGATCCAGATAATTGTTATGAAGAGAAGGAATCACTACACTTTCTTATACAACCTGCCTTTCCCTCAGCCAAGTAGTTCACAATGAACAAGTTCACATGACACAAGCCATGGTGTGAGTTGTTGAAATATGGCTTGCTGTGATGCATGAGCCTCCCTCTGCTAACACACTATGGTTTGTTAACCAATCATAAATCATAGTCTGAACACCAGCCTTTACTAGCTTATCAACTCTGGTTTATTTAAATCACAACTCATTGTGACAACAAAAACCATAACTGTGGCTTTTCCCAGGCTTCTCTCCTCAGCTGCCCATCCTGAAAAAGGAACCAAAAAAGTGGCAGAAATGAAAAAAAACCAGAAACTGTAATAACAATGATGATTGTTTGGTTATCTATCATGGAAGCCATGGCTTACAAAACAAAACATGTAGACACACAAGCATAGCTTAATGTAGATATGCCCGTGATATCAATGTACTTAGCATATATTGTGTAACCACCTTTCCACAGCAAATCTGACTACAAATGCAGCCCCCTCGTATTATTATCCATATCGGAGTGGTTTGCCCATGTAGTCTCTGAAAGTACTGCAAGTAGTTTTCCATTCTTTTAAAACTCAGCTATATTACTCCAAATTGGATGCCACTCTGAATTCTACCCACCACCCTTGCCTCTTTGTTTTTAAAACCAGCTGTTGTCCATCTGTATGGGCAGAGAATAGAGACGTTTGAGAAATTTCCATCCAGTTCATCAAGCAAAATGCAGGTTGAAAAACATCTGAATGATTGAATCATAGAGATTGGTTGTTGGGAGCCTACATATTCCTGCCCAACTAATAAGGTCATTTGTAGACCATCTTTTCTGGATGCCCTGCCCAAGAATGGGGCAAGAGTGGGTTTCCACAGAGAGAGTCTTTCCAGTTGTGCCCCATGCCATCTATGGAACAAACCCCCTAGAGAAGTTCTCTGATCATCCTCATTAGCAGCATTTTGTACCAGGCTAAGGTCTGGCTAATTACTCAGTTCTTGATGTGTATTTCATCTTTCTTTTGGTTGTTTATATTTGATTGCGGCCTTTTAACATATATTTTACATGATGGATAGCTCAATGGCATAGGCATCTGGCTGCGGAGCCAAAAGTTGGCAGTTTGATTCCCCACGGTGCCTCCTTGATAGTGCCTGCACTCAGTAACCCATAGGATCCCTTCCGGTACTGCAGTTCAAAGATGATGATGATTGTCTATATTTTAACAGTTTGTCTATTGGGTTGATTTGTTTTTGTTGTAAAACCTGAGTTTTTTATTGATTGCTTTTGTTTTTATATTTGCTAACCACCCCCAGAGCGTAGGTAGGTAGGTAGGTAGGTAGGTAGGTAGGTAGGTAGGTAGGTAGGTAGGTAGGTAGGTAGGTAGGAAGGAAGGAAGGAAGGAAGGAAGGAAGGAAGGAAGGAAGGAAGGAAGGAAGGAAGGAAGGAAGGAAGGAAGATTGGCCATCATCTGGGCACCAGGCAACTCACTTAGGGGAGAGCATTTCATAACCAGAATGCTCACAATGTCAAGGTCCTTTCCTTTGTAGCCACCTCTGTCATGACCTCTGGGGAACTCCTGGAGAACACATTTGAAGATGATCTTAGGATATGGGCAGGTACATACAAGACGAGAAGGGTAACTGTCTGCTCAGTTCAGGATTTGGAGGTAGCATCTGATGCTGCTAGGGAAGATACTATACTCAATGTAGGATTTAAGATAGGAAATTTACTCTTGGAGGTCAAGTGAAAATTGGGATGATATGGATTGAGTGGGGAATTAAAATCTGAGGGCTTTGCTAATTCCGCTCCCCTTGTGTCAAATATCAAACACTGCAATCTATTGACTTTCATATACTAAAGTTCTAATAAAAGTTACAGAATGTCATTCTCATGTAGTCACTAAGCAATGTAAGAAGAGAGATATAACAAGATGAAATACTATCACATTCTGATTGTTAAGTATCAACTAATAAGGAGTATCAACTATAGTCAAATATTGAAACAAAAATAACAAGATGTGAAATATTGATGTCAAATGGAGTATTTTCAGATTCCACATGTTGGAAACCAAATTTGCTGCTATGCAACTGTGAGGCTGCACACAGTTCCATAGTTCTAAGATATATTGCATGAAATCTGTCACTTCATTGTTGAAGTTAAAATGTTCAAAACCAGCCCAGGTTAATGAAGCATCTGAAGCTGCCAATTTTCCGGGAATCATTCAAGAACTCACACAGACTGTGAAGTGAGATGGATGTTTTTGCATGCAAACTCAACAGCTATAATCCCTCTTCCCAGGAACATAAGATAGGAAGGTGAAAAAGTAAATCAGGAACTCCTCTATAGATGATAAACATCATTGTTCTGGACCAGCTTTCAATAGCCTATTTGTTCATGTCTGCCTCTGTTAGATTCACCAGAAATAACTCTCCTTCTAAGCCAGACACACATACCACATGCCCCAACAATAAAGTCTTTTCTCCACAGCCACTGAAAGAAGGAGGGGGCTACTGTCACCTGAGATCCTCATCAGTGGAAGCCTTATGTTTTCTAAAGAGCAAAGAAGAGGTTTGGGGTTCCTTGAGAATGTAAAGACTCCACAGCAGATACACTGCATCAAACTGCAGGAATACTCAGCAAAATTCCAAGAATCCACCAGTCAACAAACTAGGACTGTGAAACTAAACAAATTGGAGAGATGGTCTGAAGAATGTCATAAGGTGAAAAGCTTCTGCCACCTGACTTTGGGACACTGGCTGCACATCTGCATTTAGCTGAAAAGGAGATGAAAAAAATTGTTACAGGTAAAATCCAACAGAGGAGGCAGGGATAAGAGAAAGGAAGTGGAAAAGATGGAGGCAGATATTATTCTCATCAGAGAAAGGAAATAACTGGCAATTCCATTAGATTCTTGAGTATCAGCTCCCTCCCCCATCCCCCAGCAGATGCTGCAAAGCTGAGCAACCTCATTGCATATAGTCAACAAGATAGCCCTATAAAATGGCAGGAATCATACAGTAACAGCCCCCTCCCTATACTTACTAGGGAAGGAGATACAGAACATGTTGAACCAAGTCTGCACCTCAAAAAGCCCTTGTAACAATTCCTGATTCTACAACCACACAGCATCTGATGCTGCTAGGGTGATCTGTCAATGTCTTAAGACCAAATTATGGCAGTGGAAAACTGAAGAAACCTCTTTAAACTAGGTAGATGAGCAACTGCTGCGAAGGGGGTGCCCCAGATACACACAAGAGGGAACACACACACACACACACAATGTTGTCTTTTTCACTACAGTCAATATCCTCCTTCCACCTCATTGCACAGAGCCTGAGAGTTACCCTATGTTGGGTCTATTCTGAGGGCAGGAAAAGGAAAGGTTATCCTTCCAATGATGGTGAAGTTATAAAGCCTATAGCAAACATGAGTTTGCTTCAAACATGAGTTTGCTTTGCTTTGCATTGCCTTTGCTTTGCTTGGGTCATAATTCGTTCTAGTGCCATCTCCCTTTGCCAAGCTGCCAAGAAGACAGATGTAAGATCACTCTCAGTTTTGTGCATAAAATGATTTAACCAGTTCAGCATGAAAAAGATAACTATTACATATTCAGAGTGGAGGAGGTTACCTTTTTCCATCTTTGCTAAATATGGTCCTCTCTTTCATGCATTCAGCAGCATATCTCTCTAGCAGAATCCATCCCTTCATCTGTCATAATAGTTGCAACCTGGTTATACCATGGAGAAGTAACAGTAAACCACATGCATACCTGTTATGTCAGTGGCGCAAGGAAGATTTATCATTCTTCCTGAATCCCAACAGAAATTTGGGCTGGCTGTTTGTCTGTCAGTGGCATATTGTTGCTGGATCTCCTGATTCTGTTTCCATTTGTTTCTCTGAAACATGCGCACCTTTTCTTTGGCAAAAGGGGGCAGATGCAGACACTGTCACTGTACCTCCCTCCACTATGGGCTTTCTGGATTGCTATCTGTTCCTCACATACATCTGCATGAAAATGAGAATGATGTCCACATTGGGCACTAACAAGCATCAAGCTGGTCACAGAGCAAACCACCTGCATTCTAAATGTGGTACAAACAAGATGGGGCAAACAAAGTCATGACAACCAATACCGATTCAACGCTCCAATGGCAGTTCATTTATGCAACTGTTGAAACTCTATGTAGTATCCTTGGGGATTACTGCTTAAGTGGGAGATATCTACAAACAGAACCAGCCCTAGCACTAGGCAGAGCGAGGCAGCTACCTCAGGCAATAGATTTGGGGTACCAAGAAAGGACAGTAAAGTATTAGTTATTTAGTGGTTGTAGTGGGTTTTTTGGGTTCTTTGGCCATGTTCTGAAAGTTGTTCTTCCTAATTTATAAATACTCAACTCCCAAGCAAACTACACCAGAGTGCTGTCCTCTGAAGATGCCGGCCACAGAGGCTGGCGAAATGTTCGGAAGAACAACCTTCAGAACACGGCCAAAGAGCCCGAAAAACCCACAACAACCATCAGATCCCGGCCGTGAAAGCCTTCACGAATATATATTAGTTATTTAATTCATTGTGGTACTTTTACTGCCAGTAATGGCAAAAGGCACTTGTAGGACTTTCTGTCTTGTATATTGAAGTAATTTTATGAATCTAGGAACTATGAGCCTTGCCTTGGAGGTCAGAGGTGAACACTGTTTGCTACTCTGTCTCTGTCTTGGGCCTCCATGGAAACCAGGAGGTAAAAATCTTTTCTCCTTCTAAAGCTTAGAAATACAGTTGCAATGAAACAATATTACCTAGTATGTGTCACACATAATTTACTGCTATTATTACTATTGTGTTGACTTCTCTCGGAGGAGTGTCAATTACTATTGTGCCTCAGACAGCAAATTGTGTCTCGTGAACCCTGCTTCCAAGCACTGCTTGCTGGGAAGAGGCAATGGGTAAGGAATGTTGTCCTGCTTGTAGGTCTCCTAAAGGTGTCTGATGTTGGCCATTGTGCTGCAAAATGGCACTGCACTTGATCACCATTTGGTTGAACCAACAAGATTCCTGCTTCAGGTCACAAGGGATCAGAGTCTAATGGGTATGTCAAAAAGAGTAACAAGGAGAAACAGGGCAATGATGTTGAGGTATCTTAAATGCACAGCTTGAAAAAGTTACTTTTTGGTACTCACTCTCATTATATTGTGGCAGTTGTAGTTTGCAAAAGTAATGTTTCTAAGCTCTGCTTAAATGTAAGGTGGAAAATGGCACGCAAAATCTCTCCAGGGGTTCTAACTGAATCAGCCACTCTATTTATTATAAGCAGAGGGCACCTGGACACAATGAAAAAAAGTAGTTTCTATGACAAGCCCGTCACTTACATCAGCCCTTATCTCTCATTGCTTTTGCATGGTGCCTGCAGGCATCTGAATAAGGTTCACATGGCATAAACTGCTGCCAGTAACATAGCTGCTCAATTAACAAACAGCCATTGCAAAGTGTAACTCATAATGTTCCATGGTCCAAAATGGAAAACAATGCAGCAGAGGGATTCAGCAATGCAAGCCTTGGCAGTAACCACATCACTTGCTCTGCATCTTCAGCATGACAGCATAGGAATCACAGCCACATCATAGTGGCTCTCATAGTGTTCCCATGAAAGTCAGAATGGGACAGCATCCAAAGAGAAGCCCAAAGGACAGGAACCCTAATTCATCCATCAACTCAGATGTGGTGCTGAATTTGCAATGGCCCATCCATACACTGAATATCGAATCCCTGAAGGCAAACCTATGAATTATAGTAACTAACCAATGAATTAAAACCAATGAATTAAACTTATGAATTAAAGCAACTAACCAATAAAGGCAACTCATCCCTAGTCCCTGCTTGAGTCTCTCTGGAGTTTTGCAAGATAGAAAAATCACCCACATCAGCAACAGTTGGAAAAACTGCTGAACTCCTTTCAGAGCTTAGGAAGCTGACTTGAATATAGGCGGGGGCTTGACAAAACCTGTTGCTTCAGTACTATCACCTGCTTAACTGGGGTGGCCTACAGTTTGGGGATGTGCCTCTCATGCAAATTTTGAACCATCTCTCTTTGTTAGGACGATGTGTCACCTATGGTTTGCATAGGCATCACATTTTTTTTTATTTTTTTATTTTTGCAAGGGAAAAAAAGGATACAGAAGCATTTCAAGGAGCCACTGCCTCCTTCCCTCCTCTAGCGGTAAAGAATGCCTGGCCCTCCAAATGTGTTAGACAAATCCCACAATCGCTTACCAGTGGCCATGCTGGCCAGGGCTTCTGGGAGATATCGGGAGAGCCAAAAATAATCTGGAGAGCCAAAAATTCCTCACCCCTCTTCTAGGCTGATGATATGCCAAGAAGGATAGGAAATCTAAAAGCAAGGCAGAAAAGGGTACTTTAGCCAGTGCAGTTTTCTCTGAAAAAAGCTTGATTTGCCGAAATTACTATCACTGCCCCACTGATATCCTGCCCTCCTCTGGACCCAGATAACCCCTACCCACTCCCATCTCTGGCAGCCATTCTCAGCACATTCTACCAGAAGCCCAGACGATGCATAATCCTCATAAGGCAGTAATGCAGCTTGAATGGCTGCTGAGAAATAAAACCAATGAATGAAGCCTCCTGAAATGATCCTGGTTTCTGCACCAGTGGGCCGCTTCAAGATTATTTAGTGTCACAGGCATTCAGAGCAGGACGCAATACTTTGGGCACCATCTCAGCCATTATTGTAGCATATTTGAGAATGGAATTTAAGTAAACGATAAAGCAAGGCATGGCTCTAGCGGATGTCAGCAAGGCTATTTGTCTGTTAAAAGAGACCCACGTGCTTAAGTACCTGGCGGTACAGAAGCCTGAAAGAGCATTTGGATTGAAAATCCCATCCTACCAGAAGGGATTATAAACAGAATAAAGGAGGGGCAGGGGAAAAAACCTTGACAATATTATTCAATACAGATTATTCATTGAGCTCTACTTGATAATAGCACTGCTGATATGAAATGTGGCTGAGGAGAAGCAATTGAAAGCTTGTTAATAAGACCCGAGGTATGCTCTCACTTGAGAATTCTATAAAAATGATCTGTGCCATAATGCAATCTTTTGCAACACAAAAGCAAAACAAAATACAGACTATTGGGGGGTATTTTGGAAAACCATGGGGAAGGTAGTTTAGAAAGAAGTCTGAGGAAGGGGAGGGGAAAGACTGCAGTGACAGCAGGCCCCTAAGTTTAAGCTTTGTTTCAAAACCTTGTAGGAGTTGTGCACGGCTCTCCCAGGGAACACATTACAAGATTATTTCCGTAGCTTTGTGTACAATGGAACAGAACAAATTCTCCTCCCATTCAAGAAGGGGGAACTCCTGTATTGATCTAGGAACAAAGGAGGGCTAATGAATATATGATTAGTAATCAGACTTTTGCTTCAGTTTGCCCCCACTAGTAGAGTCTCAGCACCACATTCAGCATCTGACCAGTACTCCTCATCATCCTTGCTTCCCTCCCTTAACCCCTCTGCCCTAATTTCATATGCTGTATACAAATGTTTCATGTATCTAAAACAGCCTTCCCCAGCATCACACCTGTTCTCTGTTTTGAACTACCATGTGTAACATCACCAGCCAGCGCAGACTGTAGAAACTGCAATCGAACATATCAGGAAAGCAGATGAATGGAAGTTTGGGAGAAAACTGACTTTACATGTTGCATTAATACAGCAATATTAATCCCTAATGATTCCTTTCTGCCCTCAGAAGCCAGCTTTGGAAGTCCTCATACTTTACTCCTTCCTGCTATAATCTCACCACACTACCTCTATTCATAATTTAGGGTGCAATCAAATGGGCATTTGTCCTGATGTTTGGTCCACTGCAGGGATGGGGTGGTTTGCTCATTTTTCCAGAAATCAAATGCTGCAATTGCTGAAGCAAACTAGCCTATCCCCAGATCACAACTACCCAAACTTTCCAGGGTCTCTATCAGGAGCTTCTATTTTTTTCATGTGGGGAGGATCACTCCATTTTCATTCATTTGGGTTGCTAGAAATGAACCAAAATTTGCCTGCAACTTTCAATCTGCCTATATTATGAAATGGTTTAAGAAGATAATTTAGCCATCTCACAATACTAAAGAATTAAATATTTTTTCTGCACTGTACTATGACAGTGTTATTGTGCTGCATCACTTTGAAAAACTTGAAAGGAAAAGATAAAGGAAAACTGAAAACTTCCTCCCAGAAACAAGAGGTAGCAAGGAGGGTTGTTGTATATTTGATACAGCAACATATGCAAATAACACATACTAAATACGGTACTTGAAAACTCCCTTCCTCTGCTCTTCCAGGGAGCAAAATGAGGAAGCAAAAAAGTTTTTTAAAACTAATTATGGTAGCACTGATGCACTGCATCACTTACATTTTAAAAAAATATGAAATCTTCCTCTCAGAAGAAGGAGGAAACAAGAAGTAGAAAGGATGGGGTTTGTTTGGGTTTTTTAAATTTTTCTTTTAGTCTTCATAAAGTAGCTGGACCAAATAGGGTTGCTTCAGGTGTGTATGCCTTTTGCTGCAAGGATTTTATCAAATGGCATGTCAGATCTCTACTTGATCCTACACAACCCTATTTAGCCTGTTCTAAATAAGCCCATATAGATAAGCCTTTATTTGTGCTATCTATACTATATTGTACCCAACTGAAAATGATCACTGAATTATAACAAACAGCAGAACACTTAAACTCAGGAGGTCTGGCAAAAAGTGCAGAAACTGGGAAGGAAAATATTTTAGACCAACTGTGTTACTTTACTTTATTTAGACTTATACCCGGCCCCTCTAGACAAGGTCTACTGACCTTTGAAGGTTACTTATTGAAACATAATTAGCAGTTGTAGCTCAAAAGCTCCCAAAGGTAGCAATTTTTAAAAAGTAACATTTTTCTTTCCCATTTCTCAGAACTAAAATAGTTAATTTTACAGGGACATGGTTATTAAGTTAATTTTATAGGAGGTTAAATAAACACCACGTGAACATTATAAGCCATTAGGCTGTGATACAAAAACTAACCTTCCCCTCACCACCTAATTTGGCTGTCGCACAGTTACACCCACAAACAGAGGATGAGGGAGCAGCATAAGGTGAAACTTGAACCATATTCCTTCTCCACCATTTAGAGAGGTCACATCCCTTTAATAAGGTAGCTAACAGAAAAATTACACTTATCCTGCAAAAGAGGTAAAGTTATCCCTCATTAAATTGTAACTGTAATGCAATGTTAATATCTTTATTATTGGAAAGGAATTAATTATCAGTACAATACTTATTCATTTTCTTTAATATGGTGTTCCTACAAATTTCTGAGAATCCAAAACAAAATCCTAAAACCACCTGGAATCCTCAGCCAATGGGTTACAAGCCACTTCCTGTCCCTTGAATTTTGGCTGCTGACAGCCAGAAGCCCATGTACTGCTGGGTCTTGTAACCTTCCTCAGTGCTTTGAGTGGCTACTGTTATCCCAGTCTTGACTGCTAAGTTTTCTCATCTTCGTGTTATCTTCCAAAGAAAAAGACCTGTATCTAGATGAATGAATACAAAATAAGAATAAGAAATTTAGCACCCACGTTCTGAGTGGGCCTGGGCCTGCCTCACTCCCAAAAATGTACTGTATTTGGTAAAACCTAAAGTGCCAGTATGCATTATGACACTTCACATGAATAGCAAACAGTCTGAAACCGGAATTTCTTCTCTCAGCACCTGAAAGAAACACTTTACCTTAAAGTCAGCACACCAGTTCCTGTAGTGTTCATCTCCACTGTGAATAGTGACATATGTAAACCTAATGGGTCTTAATGGGCTATTCAACACCAAGCCGCTTCAACATACTTTGCAGTACAATGGGGATACTCCATAATGATACACTATTACAGTACTAGCAATGTAAAGGAGGAACAAATTTGAGGGAAACAAGGAATTCTGAGGAAGGCATGACAATGAAAACAGTGTCACACTACACCTCTGCCCACTCCCTTTGAGGGTTCATCACATGTTCCCAAATCTATGCTAGTTGGGAGATTCTGGAGGTGAAATACAAAATGGAAGTTTCCTGAATTCTATATGCAGTCCTTCAGCTCCTTGGAGGAGCTGAAAAGGCAAGACACAAATGTAAATAAGTACACAGATTGCAGAATTGTAGGACTTGGCTATCCTATTCTATCTTATTCCACATGCACCCTTAATATAATAAAAATAGCACGATGGCATTTGTTTCCCAACAGTGGTAAGCCTATGCATTCCTTCTTCTTAATTTCCATCCTTGTAGCTCTCCCACCCCAAAGAGTACACCACTTTGTTATTACAGAACCTGCAGTTTACATATACTGTATAAGGTCTATGTGCACACATAGCTAATCATTTATTACCAGACACTTTCAGAACACATTCACAGAAACTTGTGATTTTACTGATTATGCTACACAGAAGCAGAAGCAAAAGAAAAGAGACAGGGGACAGTGCTCACTTTCAGCAAAGCATATTAAAAAAAACCCGAGTTATCAAGGACTGTGCTTGTAGTCAACATCTCCATCAAAGGAATCAAATACTTGAATATGGCTTACAAGTTTGGAAAGCACTATTTGTTTCAACAGATACTGCTCTCAGCAGGAGCCAAGCAAGGCAACAGGAGGCACAGCCATCTCAGTCATGGTGCTAAGCATCCCTTACCAGGACACATAAACCTCCAGGCAGGAAGCAACCCAGGAATTCTAAGGATGAATTAAGACCATTTGAGTGAGATTCTGCATATAACTCATGTCCCTCCTTACAGGGCTGAATCTCCATTCCTGTTCTCCCTAGAGAGTGCTGAGTGAATGTTATTGCATTCAATTCAGCGTCCCTCCTCTGCTGACTAACAGTAACTCAATATCACTGGGCCCTGTGGACCTGCGTGATGCATTGTTCGCACTGTGCAGAGATTACATTGTTTAGTGGACATGTTACCCAAACAGCATAATTTTATTAGCTGCCAGCACTGATGACGGCAGACCATCAGGAACAAACAAAAAAGAGAGAGAAAGGATGGGAGGGAAGAAGGAAAGATACAGAGAGAATTTTAAAAAGCCGGTCAATCTTTATTTCTGGAGGTGCCTCTTGCAGAATTACCCAGGGAAGAAATGCTTGCCTGATCTTGGCCTATACACGACTATGGGAGGAACCTATTACATCCATTCCAGTTGCACATGTATTGTTATTAATACATGTAATCCCGTCCCATCCACTGCAGTTCACTGAAAAATGGAAAGCCTCCATTGCTTTATCAGGTTTTAGTTACCTTTTGTTATTAGAGAAGGATAATGGCTATTGTGTCTGATGAGTAACTTAAACTGCATCAAGAAACTGGGATTATAAGCAATTTAGAGGATAAAAAAGGTAAAGGTTCCCCTTGACAATTTTTGTCCAGTCGTGTTCGACTCTAGGGGGTGGTGCTCATGCCCGTTTCCAAGCCATAGAGCCAGCGTTTTGTCCGAAGACAATCTTCCGTGGTCACATGGCCAGTGCGACTTAGACACGGAACGCTGTTACCTTCCCACTGAAGTGGTCCCTATTTATCTACTTGCATTTGCATGCTTTTGAACCGCTAGGTTGGCGGGAGCTGGGACAAGCGACGGGAGCTCACTCCGCCGCGTGGATTCGATCTTACGACTGCTTGGTTTTCTGACCCTGCAGCACAGGCTTCTGCGGTTTAGCCCGCAGCGCCACCACATCTAGAGCTCATGTTTTCTTTGAGTTCAAAATTCCCATCTGTTCTTCTTCACTGGATGAAATCTATTTCTTTCCTACCGAATGAGGGTTCTTTTGAAAGTTGACAGGATATTTGGTGAAATGTAAAGAGACCTGCTTTATGAGGCCCACATCTAGTCCCTTTCTAGTATGAAAAGAGAGAGAGAAAATGAGAATGGAGCTCTTTTACCATATGTTTAGGTTAGGAATTACAAGTGGCTAAAATGGAATGCCCACCTAAATCTGAAAAGTTGTTTTGGTTCACTCATTCATAAACCCAAATTTTTAAAACTGCAAATACCTTCATAGGTATAGCTATTCCCAGCATAGAAAGAGTAATGTTTTATCTACCTGCCACATAATTGTCAGAGAGATGCTTGTCAAAAGAAGAGCTGGCAATTGCATTTTAGTATCACAAACACAGCTAAATACAGAGAGCTCCACACCTTTAAGAGCTAAGAACTGAAAGTTCAGGACCTGGGTGGATGAATGTGTCTATGTTGGATTCGCTCATATCCACATATTTTTGTTTAATCTTGAGTTTCTGTCCTGAATATGAACAAATACTGCACACTTCGGTACATTCTTATCCTACGCAAACTAAAACAAAATTCTAATTCACCTGCTTAAAAAATGCACCTGCCTTACAACCCTGTTTTCAGTAAACACACCAGCTCAGCTTCTCAAACAACAAACTAATGTGCTTTCATACCAATAAATTGGTTTGATGTGGGCTTCAACAGTTCTTTTATCCTTCACTGCTGCTCTTTGCACAGATGTGCCTGAAATGCACAAACAGCTGCACAAAGAGAAACGAGGGACAAGTAAAATCATGCAGGACAAATCAGATTATAACAAAACAAAATGAAACTCCAACAGGGAGGTGACACTTAAGACCTACGCCAACAGCAGTAGCTTAGGAAAAGACTACAAGTGTCACCAGTGTCATCCACTTATCTTATCATGCACTTGTATATACTGGTTTGTCAAAAGTGCAAGCCCATTATATACCTTTAAAATAAATGAGTGAAATGGTACTTGTCACTTGTTGGAAACAATATGACTGAAGAGACAGGCAAACGGGGGGGGGGGGGGAGTATCATTAACAAAGAAGAAATCTCACTGGAGTCTCATGCAGAGCCCCCTCCATGGTGCCCTTGCTATAAGAAGGGGCTTTCACAATAAGCATTTGGCCTTTCAAGACAGAACCAGTGCCTTCTTAGACCACATAAGTGGTGGGTGACTTGATTTCAGAAGAACCTTCAAATACACTGACATTCACTGGCATCCACTGACATGCACTGACCCCAGCTGTGGGCCTTTTTCTTATAACCCATCTATCTGGATAGACATATTATCACCAGGGGATTCAACCACCTGCCAAGCACAGTCCTTCCCCTTCTAGCAACTATGCCCAAATGCAGCAGAATCAAGAGAGGAAGGAAAAATGGAACTGAGCAATGGAATTCCTCCTGCAGCTTTCGCACATCACTAGACATGCTTTTTAATGGAGAGGAGAACCAGAAGGCACAGCAGGATTCCATAAAGTGATTCGAGTGAGAATTCTGGCGTGGGGGTGTGATCTGCTTATTTGTGCCTTGAAGGGTTTATGGATGTCATTGCCTTGGAAGATTAAGCATGAGGAGTATGGTTGGCCGTATCTCTGCTTACAAATCCATACATGATGTGGAAAGTAAGAATCAGTCTGACAATGTAGGTGGAAAACATGTAAACTAACATGGCTCCTTGAAAGGAAGTGGGGTGGTTTGTGAAGAGAAAGCAACGACTGTCGTTTTTAGCTGCATAAGGGAATGCTTTTATAATTATGCATTTTATAGTGAGGTGGAGGAGGAGGAGAAGGAAGGGGAGGACGTTCAGAAGTGGAGAGAGCATGAAGTTCCTGTCAGTGCTGAGCCAGAGGGCCTATTCAGTAAGAATAAAGATTGAGCTGAAGGGCACTTTTTTCCCCTGTCTATAGTATCTGAATCTGCCTCAAGGTGTTTCTTTGGCTTACATTTATTAAAAATCAGTTTACCTTTCTAGCTAACTTCCAAAACCTCTAGATAACTCCAGCTGCAAACACAATAAAAACTGTGGTTCAGAGAACTGACAAACTTGTAAACTTCACTCTCCATCCTCTTGTGGTAAAGAAATGGCCCTGGGGCAAAGCACCAAATCAGCATTCATTAAGCGTTCTTTGCCTCCTTACCTAGCTGCAATACTTTGACTCTCTTTCTTTGGCCTTACAAACAAAGTTAAGATACTACATATTCATAAACTGCATAAGCATATATTTATTTTAGTAAAGACAAACAAGGTTTTGGGGGCAAACCAGGGGCAATGGCATCATTTTTTTCCAGCTGGCAGTTCTCTGGCATCGATTTCACTCTTAGTTTAACTCAAGAGTGGGAAAATGTTGGCCCTTCTATAAAATGCTCCATTTAACCTTCCACAAGCCCCAGCTAGCACAACTCATGGAAGAGATTTATGAGGGATGTGGTTATATAAAAAACAACTAGAATACCAAAGGTTCCCCAGTCTTGCTTGAACTGGAGGAGGGAGGAGTCAATGGCAAGTTTAAAAGGAGCAGAAAAAAAAATCCTGCTCATAACAAGCATGACTGCTTCATGTCTGTTTGAATGGCAACATAGGTGGAGTAGACTATGCCATCAGGAAGCATATATCAATATTAAACAAACAAAAATATTTGCTCCCCCTACACAATTTTCTGAGCCAACAGATTTGAGTACTTGAGTACATGCCTCCGACTTGGATCAGCCCTACTGTTAGGCTCAATGAACAGATCACCTCAGCATGCCAAGCTTGAGTGTCATACAAGGGCTATGAATTGTTAATTGGTTATTATAGTTGAATTTTTAATACCGGGAAGTGAGAGAGGTATCACCTCAGATCGTATATACCTTGACATTAATGGGATATATGTGTGCCATTTGTTGCTCTGTGTGTGTGTGTGTTTAGTCGTTTAGTCGTGACCGACTCTTCGTGACCCCATGGACCAGAGCACGCCAGGCCCTCCTGTCTTCCACTGCCTCCCGGAGCTGTGTCAGGTTCATGTTGGTTGCTTCGCAGACACTGTCCAGCCATCTCATCCTCGGTCGTCCCCTTCTCCTCTTGCCATCACACCTTCCTAACATCAAGGTTTTTTCCAAGGACTCTTTTCTTCTCATGAGATGGCCAAAGTACTGGAGCCTCAGCTTCAGGATCTGTCCTTCCAGTGAGCACTCAGGGTTGATTTCCTTTAGAACTGATAGGTTTGTTCTCCTTGCAGTCCAGGGGATTCTCAAGAGTCTCCTCCAGCACCACAATTCAAAGGCATCAATTCTTCGGCGGTCTGCTTTCTTTATGGTCCAGCTCTCACTTCCATACATCACGACAGGAAAAACCATAGCTTTGACTATTTGGACTTTTGTTGGCAAGGTGATGTCTCTGCTTCTCAAGATGCTGTCAAGATTTGTCATCGCTTTCCTCCCAAGAAGAAGGCGTCTTTTAATTTCAGGGCTGCTGTCTCCATCTGCAGTGATCATGGAGCCCAGGAAGATAAAATTTGACACTGCCTCCATATCTTCCCCTTCTATTTCCCAGGAGGTGATGGGACCAGTGGCCATGATCTTAGTTTTTTTGATGTTGAGTTTCAGACCGTTTTTTGCACTTTCCTCTTTCACTCTCATTACAAGGTTCTTTAATTCCTCCTCACTTTCTGCCATCAGAGTGGTATCATCTGCATATCGGAGGTTGTTGATATTTCTTCCCGCAATCTTAATTCCGGCTTGGGTTTCTTCCAGTCCAGCCTTCCGCATGATGTATTCTGCATATAAGTTAAATAAGCTGGGGGACAATATACAGCCTTGCCGTACTCCTTTCCCAATTTTGAACCAATCAGTTGTTCCATGACCAGTTCTAACTGTTGCTTCCTGTCCCACATATAGGTTTCTCAGGAGATGGATAAGGTGGTCAGGCACTCCCATTTCTTTAAGAACTTGCCATAGTTTGCTGTGGTCCACACAGTCAAAGGCTTTCGCATAGTCAATGAAGCAAAAGTAGATATTTTTCTGGAACTCTCTGGCTTTCTCCATAATCCAGCGCAAGTTAGCAATTTGGTCTCGAGTTCCTCTGCCTCTTCGGAATCCAGCTTGTACTTCTGGGAGTTCTCGGTCCACATACTGCTGAAGCCTACCTTGCAGGATTTTGAGCATAACCTTGCTAGCGTGTGAAATGAGTGCAATTGTGCGGTAGTTGGAGCATTCTTTGGCACTGCCTTTCTTTGGGATTGGGATGTAGACTGATCTTTTCCAATCCTCTGGCCACTGTTGAGTTTTCCAAACTTGCTGGCATATTGAATGTAGCACCTTAACAGCATCATCTTTCAAGATTTTAAATAGTTCAACTGGAATGCCATCACCTCCACTGGCCTTGTTGTTAGCCAGGCTTTCTAAGGCCCACTTGACTTCGCTCTCCAGGATGTCTGGCTCAAGGTCAGCAACTACATTGTCTGGGTTGTACGGGATATCCAAATCTTTCTGATATAATTCCTCTGTGTATTCTTGCCACCTCTTCTTGACGTCTTCTGCTTCTGTTAGGTCCCTCCCATTTTTGTCTTTTATCATGTTCATCTTTGCGCAAAATGTTCCTCTAATATCTCCAATTTTCCTGAACAGATCTCTGGTCTTTCCTTTTCTGTTATCTTCCTCTATTTCTTTGCATTGTTCATTTAAGAAGGCCCTCTTGTCTCTCCTTGCTATTCTTTGGAAGTCTGCATTCAATTTTCTGTAACTTTCTCTATCTCCCTTGCATTTTGCTTCCCTTCTCCTCTCTGCTATTTCTAAGGCCTCGTTGGACAGCCACTTTGCTTTCTTGCATTTCCTTTTCTTTGGGATGGTTTTCGTTGCTGCCTCCTGGACAATGTTACGAGCCTCTATCCAAAGTTCTTCAGGCACTCTGTCCACCAAATCTAGTTCCTTAAATCTGTTCTTTACTTCCACTGTGTATTCATAAGGGATTTGGTTTAGATTATACCTGAGTGGCCCGGTGGTTTTTCCTACTCTCTTCAGTCTAAGCTTGAATTTTGCTATGAGAAGCTGATGATCAGAGCCGCAGTCAGCTCCAGGTCTTGTTTTTGCTGACTGTATAGAGCTTCTCCATCTTTGGCTGCAGAGAATATAATCAATCTGATTTCGATATTGCCCATCTGGTGATTTCCATGTATAGAGTCGCCTCTTGTGTTGTTGGAAAAGAGTGTTTGTGATGACCAGCTTATTCTCTTGACAAAACTCTATTAGCCTTTGTCCTGCTTCGTTCTGAACTCCAAGGCCAAACTTCCCTGTTGTTCCTTTTATCTCTTGGCTCCCTACTTTAGCATTCCAGTCCCCTAGAATGAGAAGAACATCTTTCTTTGGTGTCAGTTCTAGAAGGTGTTGTAAATCTTCATAGAATTGTTCAATTTCAGTCTCCTCAGCAATGCTGGTTGGTGCATAAACTTGGATTATTGTGATGTTGAATGGTCTGCCTTGGATTCGTATTGACATCATTCTATCATTTTTGAGATTGTATCCCATTACAGCTTTTCCCACTCTTTTGTTGACTATGAGGGCTACTCCATTCCTTCTACGGGATTCTTGCCCACAGTAGTAGATATGATAATCATCTGAGCTGAATTCGCCCATTCCTGTCCATTTTAGTTCACTGATGCCCAGGATGTCGATGTTTATTCTTGCCATCTCCTGTTTGACCACCTCCAGCTTCCCAAGGTTCATAGATCTTACATTCCAGGTTCCTATGCAGTATTTTTCTTTACAGCATTGGACTTTCCTTTCACTTCCAGGCACGTCCACAGCTGAGCGTCCTTTCGGCTTTGGCCCAACCACTTCATTAGCTCTGGAGCTACTTGTACTTGTCCTCCACCCAAAATTCTTTGTTGCTCTGCCTCAGACTAAAAAAATCTCTTCAGTCAGGCTTGCCTCCATCAATATTAACTTCCAATAGCAATAAAAACCCTGTTTATTATTTCAGCACAGACCCAAAATTCTTTGTTCGGACATGCTCGCATGGAACAAAACACATCTGAAAACTCATTAAAATCCAGAAGTCATTACTCTTGATTCCTGCTCAGAGTTTGGAAAAGTAATTTTTTTGAGTTATAATACTGGTCACAAGAGAAGGGGAATCCTGGGAATTTTATTCTAAAAAGGAATTTATCTATACTGTGGAAACCCTGCCACAGATTCCAGTCCTAAGTTCTTAGGAAAAGCCCTTGTTTACGTAATTCTGCAGGCAGCAAGGACATTGCCTTGGATGTTGTTTTGTTTTTGTCAGCAAAAACAGGCATTTCCCAAACACAAAATTATTCCCAAGTCTCCTCTGGGTCTTGGTAACTTCACACTCCCTAAAACAACAGAATGTGAGTTCCACTGCACTTTGTCAAATGACAAGATAGCCTTCTCTTAAGCATTTGTTTATGTATTTTATTTATATTTATTTATTTATTAAATTTATACCCCGTCCATTTAGACACAAGTCTACTCTAAGCGGCTAACAATAAAAATGGAATAAAAACAGTATAATAAAATAAAAAGCAACAATAGTAATATGGTTCAACAGCATTAGCTGTTTGCTGGGATGGGGAGCTACAGTGTAGTGGTAAAGCATAACTTACATCAAATTCACAGTGCCACTTCTGTCATGCATGTTCTGAGTAACAATGAACCTTTCGTGTTTATGTGAATGAAAAAAAAGATGAAAGAGACTCTCATTTTTGTTTTCATTTTCTCTCGGTAATTGATGCAGACGCAACCCTTGGAAAGGTGAAGGTTATGGCATGTCTGCTGCACCCTTGTCCTTCCTATCTTATAGAAGCTGCCAGAAAGAAACTGGTTGGGTGGATAGGTGGAGCGAGGAATGCTTCATTGCAACAGGGTAGGATCCCAGCATGCTTAAAAGAAACAATAATAAGACCACTGCTGGAAAAAGCCTCCCTTAGATCCCACAGTACTGAATAATGACCATCATGTCTCTACAGTGGGGTCTTGACTTAAGAACGGCTTGAGTTAAGAACATTTTGACTTAAGAACCACTCTCATAGGAAAATATTGACCTGACTTACATACTTAGATTTGAGTTAAGAACTGAAAAAAACCCATGTGGGAGGCAGGGAAAGTGCAAAATGTGAACTTTCAGTTAACTGTTGGCCAGTGAAAAGGGTGCCTGTCTGCTTCCTCACTCCTCCCAGCGTTTAGAGAGTGGATTGGGAGACAGTCTTCGGACTGCCTGGTACTGGACTGCCTGGACTGTATTTTCCCTGCCTTCCCTGAACCTTTCTTGACCTAAGAAAAAAAGAAACAAAATATCCCCCTCTAGTGGTCGAAGGCAGAATAGCAGCTTCCCATTAGTTTCTATGGACGGAAAAGAGCAGATACGGATCAAATGGCTTTCAATGCATTCCTATGGGAAATGCAGATTTGACCTGAGAACTTTTTGACTTGAGAACCGCCTTCCAATACGGATTAAGTTCTCAAGTCAAGACCCCACTATAATGTCCCATTCTTGGGCAAGGCGCTACTATGGATCATGTCTTCTCAGCACCATGAGTTCCTGGATGAGACGGATTAGTAAACCCATTTCAATCTGGTTTCAGGTCTAGTTATGGGACAGAGACTGCTTTGGCCAACTTGGTGGATCATGTATGCTGGGAACTAAAGAGGGAATGTGACCCTGTTGGTTCTGCTGGACTTCTCAACAGCTACCAGTCACCATGGTATTCTCGTAGCCTGGGATAGGACTTGGAGGCATTGTTTTACAGTGGCTCCCGACCTTCCTAGAGAAGACTGCTCAGGTGTGTCTGAAGGACTCTGACACGCTGACCACTGTCCTGCAGGGTCCCCCTAAGGCAGTGGTGTCGAACTGTGGCCCTCCAGATGTTCTTGGCCTTCAACTCCCAGAAATCCTGGCCAGCAGAGGTGGTGGTGAAGGCTTCTGGGAGTTGAAGTCCAAGAACATCTGGAGGGCCACAGTTCGACACCACTGCCCTAAGGGTTCTATTTTGTCCCCTATGCCTATGCCATTTAACATCTACATGAAACCACTGGGGGAGGTTGACCAGAGTTTGGAGCTTCAGTGTTACCAATATGTAGATGACACCCAACTCTACCTCTCCTTCCTACATAAATCCGAGGAAGAGGTTTAAGCATTGGATCAGTGTTCAGTGTCAGTAATGGGCTGGATAAAGTTGAATGAACTGAAATTTAATCCTGACAAGACAGAGGTGCTTCTGGTCAGTCAAAGGCAGATCAAAGAATAGGGATGGAGCCTGTGATGAATGGGGCTACATTCTTCCTGAAAACATAGTTGTGCAGCCTAGGGGTACTCCTGGATTCAACTCTGAGCTTGGATGCCCAGGTTTCAGAGGTGGCAAGGAGTAGCTTTACACAATTAAAATTTGTGTGCCAGCTGTGCCCATTTCTGGGCTATCTTTGGAAAGTGTCGGGAAACAGGCTGTACACATGGATCACATAATCTCCCAGTAAAAACAACTCCACCCACTGCCAGTCAGTTTCTGGGCACAAATCAAAGTGCAGATTCTAACCTATAAAATCCTGAACAGCTTGGGTTCAAACCATCTCAAGGACCATGTTTCCCTCTATGAGCCTGATTGGGGGGTTAAGATCATCTTGAGAAGTCTTTCTCTCAGTCCCAACACCTTTGCAGATGCATTTGGTTGGGACATGGGAGAGGGCTGCTCTGTTGCTGCTCCCAGACTTTGGAACTCCTTCCCACAGGAAACCAAGCTGGCCCTATCTTTGCTATTTGTACACAAGCAGGTGAAGGCCTCTCTCTTTAGGCTCACTGACTGGCTGTCTGAGAGGGAGACCTTCAATGGATTGCCGTAACTACTGTTCTGAATGTGTTTTTGGTGTTGCTGTTGTTTATAGTTTTTAAGCGTGGTATTGCTTAATCCTTTGTAGTATTTGTATATGTACGGTTTTTAGCTTTAATATTGTCTTCTGTTGATGTAAGCCACCTTGGGTCCTTTTTAGGAGAAAGGTGGGGTAAAAATATAATTAACAAACAAACAAACAAATAATCAAAAGAGAACCTCATAAAACAAATGATTTGTATGAATGCCTTTTACTCTTTTTCATTTAACTTTCACTTCACACTTGTCTCTCAAATTGCCAGAGGATTTTTTTTTCAGCTAATAGTGTTGTGAAGCCTGCTATCAAGCAACCAACAAGAATATCCAGGGCGTGAGCTGGGGCAATAGGAATTCTGAATCTGTAAAAGTGCCTGCATTGGTTAGAACTCAAGTGACAAGCATTCTTTTTTTGCTTCAATCATTTGTGATGGATGGATGAGCTCCCGGTGCCCTCTGTCTTGGTTCGCACCTTCATCTCTGCTTCTAAGCCTCCACCTTGGTGCATTCCATTTTTGCCTTGATTTTTTGGAGCAGTTTCCTTCCCCTCCCCGCCCAATTTCTTTGGGTTATTTTTGCTACTGTCACCAGGCAGCATGCCTGTGCCAACATGTCTCCTTGGGATGATTATTTATTATAATAATCCCAAGGAGACATGGGATTATTATAAAACCCAACTCAATTCACTTGGAGATTTCCCCCCCCCCTTTGTTCCTTGGATTATTTTTGCTGCATTCCTGCTACTGCCTGCTAGACTTAAAGAAGAGAGGACATAATGTGCTAGAAGAAAAATATCCCCATATTCTTATTGTTTTGGCTTTTGGGGTGAGGCTTCATTTGCTTGCTTGCTTTTCTTGATTTTTGACAGAGAGGACAGTCTCTCTGTGTTTTTTTAAATGCTGCTCTTCTCTTGTGTGTGTGTGTGTGTATGAGAGAGAGAGAGAGAGAAAGAGAGAGAGAATGAGAGAGAGTTCTTCAGTTAAAAATGTATATTTTGGTAGGCTTGAGGGTTGCTGTTTTGTTTCCCTCTGTGGTGTGTGGGGGTGTATAATGGTTGATGTTCAAAGTTAACAAACATAAATATTCAAAAAGAGGAGATGGACTAGCTCAATGCAATAGGCATTTCTATCCACAGAAGATATACCAGACATATAATTAAAAGAATACAGAAAATACACACACACAAGTCCATAAATCAGTGTTCAGTATGGGGAGATTAGGTAATGAAGAAGACCTGTGGTTAAAGCAGGAGTGAGGAGACTGAGAAACTACACATGGGAGGTGGAAGGGTCAGAGTCTGAGAGTAGGGATGGGAATAGGCTAGTTGGGGTTCTAAGGCTTATGACTAAGTGTGGGAAGCAGAGGGGCAGAAAAATGAACAGATGCTGCAAAGGCTTGTCAAAGCCCAAACTAACAGCAGTTGCCTCCTGAAAAATAAGAGACTGTAGCATGAGAGACTGTGGAGCAGTAGAATAAAACCATCTCTCTTTAGAACACTAGAGCTAAAGAGCAAACACTATTATGCATACAGGGATATGAAAAACAATCTTCCAAAGATGATGTGGGGTTCAAAGATCCCCCTTTCTCAGATGGTTTGAGATCTTTCCTGAGGGCGATTCTATATACAGACTATAGATGCAGGACATGTATATATAAAAAGCTAGGACTGGTGCACCTTGAGAGAGCAGACTAGCAAGGCACTCCTTCGGCAGGAGCAGGTCAAACCTGGGTGCTGTGGAAGAGCATGCTACATAGCAGGACTATCATAGTCCCTGGTTCTATGGTATCATTGTTTTCGACTGCTTCTTGCAGGGATGGTAAGAGAAGGAGTGTTTGTTCAAGGACAAAGGCAGCAGAACAGCACAGCAGCAGCAGAAGCAGGAGATGAAGGAAGAGGCTGGAAGCAACCAACATCTAGGGAATGGATGGTCAAGAATTTACTAGCCTTAAGGTAAAAACAAAATATCTTGAGAGATGGGGGAAACACCTCTAAGATAGAAAGATCGGATCCTGCCATCGTGGCACACGGCAGAAGAAAAATGGCACAGGCAAAAACCAGGAGCATGAGGCCCACTGGCTGAAGAAGGAGAGGGTTCCCATTTTGGCCAATTTTCTGACACGCTCATACATTTCATTTTAAAAAGCCAGAGAATATCCTTTATCAAGCATTTACCCAAAAATGTACCAAGGGGAGGAAAAGAATCTCATAAGAGTCAAAACAGAATTATGAAGATGCTCATTCCTGACAGGAGTATATGTTGGAGGTACACAGGACATTTATATTCCCCTTCACACCGGATGCCTTCCCTCAGTCTGAAAAAGAACTCTGTCATCCTGTGGCGGCTAATTAGAGCTTTACTGCTGCAACTTACTCTAAGGCAGTTGGATGCTAGGACTCCCTGTTCACACACACATACACACACACAGGGTTGTTGCAAAGGCCTTTGTAGGTGCAGCAGCCAGTTGAGGGCTTTAAGCATACCTTGTTTGCTTCCTGCGCTCACCTTGTCTTGATTTTTAAAATAAAACTGCAGTTAAAAAAAATTTAATTGAAAGTCAAAACAGACACTTGGTAAGTCAAGTGTGCTACAGTGATTACAGCATGGCCTGGATCTAGAGAAATCCACATTCTAGACTCGTGAAATTTATTGACTGACCATGGTCTGTCTGTCTGTCTGTCTGTCTGTCTCTCAGCCTGGTTTTTACGAGGACAAAAGTAGGGATGATGAAAACCAGCTACAATATCAGCAGAGAAAAGGCAAGAGACAGAAATGATCTAAGAACATCACAAGGTTCTGCCTCAGAAGCAAAATGAGCCTGTAAAAAGTTGCCTTCTCCCCTTGAACATCCTAACCATTTAGGAAAGCACAGGGTGGTGAAATAATAGGTACCGTTCTACATTTAGATATCCTCACATCTTTAGACAGGAATCAGCCTATCAAGAAAACAAAAGACCTAATTCAGTCCCTCCTCCTGCATAGAAATAAAATGATATTAAATGATAGCAAAAACACAAAGCAAAGATGGCTTGATAGCTTTATTCTCTACTGCAGCGTATAAGTCATTCCACCTCCCATTAAAACTTTAGGGACTGGTCATTCTCGAAGCAAGATTCTAAGAGTTATTGGATCAATTATGTGGCAAGCTATGCATACACTCGCACTCCTGGTGGGATGTAATCAATGGCACTTACAAAAGCAAGTATCAGCTTAGAGTTTCATTGTTCCCTATTGCTTTGAGAGTATCAAGTCTACTTTGCAGCCAAGCTATATTCCTGAAACTCTAAGAGTGAGCAAAAAATGACAAGTAAATCTCCCTCCCTACTTTCCGGCCCCACAACATCCCTTCTTAGCTGAAGAGAGGGAAATCGGCTTCTCTCGTTAATCTATCCCCCCCTTTACCAGTAGCCCCCCACAACATGACTTCAGTGACCTATAAAAGCAGCAACAGCACAATCCCCAGTCCTGACACTATTAAATACTTCCCTTAAATATTAAAATGTCGGTTCTCCCACTACTCTCCACACATTGGCCCCTGTGGGGACCTTTGTTTGACTGCTTTAAAACCTCATAAACTCACATGTTCTTTCCTAGAGTCAGAGTTACAGCTCTCCCTGGAATTCAAACCGGTTTCCTGAAAGTTATGGCTAAGTCAAAAATATAAACTTGTGATTTAAAAGATTGAATGGACTTGAGACTCAAGGTTCCTATTTACTTCTCCTCACTTTCATCACTATCTTCTTTCTCTCACTGCAGGGCCATGTGTCCTGGAGCCCAGCTATAAATTGATGCCAAAGGGGAAAGAAATGTCCAGACCTGATTGTTGCTAAAATGGCTGGTGTCCATCTGTCTCTCCCCACCTTTGTTACCAAGGCTGTTTTTCCTCAACTTTTTCTTCTTGTTTTCCACATCAAAGGAGGTTACACACACAGGTATACTATCTCACTACAGCCCCAATCCCAGTCATTTTGTTGCCTGAGCTAACATGCCTCTCCAAATGCAACCACCACAACGAAGTATACAAACAATATATAATTTGTCCTTTCAAAATACCCACAGGACGCTTTGGCTTACAGTAGGGCCGGCCCTTCCTCTTTGGAATGCAGCCCGACACCCGAGTTTGAAGCAAAGCAGTGGCTGAGAGCATGATGTAAAGCAGTGGTTCTTAACCTTGGGTTACTCAGGAGTTTTGGACTGCAACTCCGAGAAGCCTTCACCACCAACTGTGCTGGCTGGGGTTTCTGGGAGTTGCAGTTCAAAAACATCCGAGTAACAAAGGTTAAGAACCACTGATGTAAAGGATGAAAGTGCCATACTTTCTTTAAAGTATTGTAGCACTTTAAAGACTAACAGTTTTATTTCAGTGTGAGCTTTTGTAGATAAAACTCTATTTCTGCAAAAACAGCACTGACTGGCACCAATATCTTTCTTATGAACAGCAGAACAGATTGTCCGGAAGGGCAAGTTCAACCCCCTGACCAGAAGTGCCTCCAGAAATAGCCTACAGTGCTTGTATTTGAATACAGTGGTGCCTCGCAAGACAAATGCCTCGCTGGACAAAAAACTCGCAAGACAAATGGTTTTGGCAATGGGGTTGATGTCTTGCAAGACAAATGTTCCTATGGCCATGTTTTGCAAGACGAATGTTTTCCGTTTTTTGTTCCTGCTTCATTTTTGCTGATTTTTAAATGTTTTTCTATGATGTTTAAAAAGTTCAAGTTTTTTGACTGAAATTTTTAAAATCATCTGCACAATACGTATGGCTTTAAAGAGCACTTAATAAATCCTTTGTAAACCACATTTTGCAAGATGCGTTTTGCAAGACGAATTTTTTGCAAGACATTAACCACAGAATGAATTAAATTCGTCTTGCAAGGCACCACAGTATATATTAAATATATATGAAAGAAAGCAAAGAAAAAATATATAAGGGGTCACAGTTATTGTTTGCTTTCTTTCATGTCAGTCTGTTACACACCCATGTTTTCTATAACCAGCCATTGCATTTGTAAGTACGGATGGAAGCAGATTCACTTCTCCTATAGTTAGAGTTTTAAAATCTCAAGTTATCTCCACCCTTAACCTAAAGATATTACAGAATTATGATAGCATCTTCAAAAGTGAATAAAAATGAAATTCTCCCACAACTGCACTGGCCAAATTTGACAAGTAAAGCTATTCTCTAACTGGAGAAAACCATGTTGCACTTGTCTGCCACACACATTTTTAGGACTTGAAGCTTATTACTAGGGCAGGGGTGGGAAGCAGCAATTTGATTTCACTGCTAATATACACAAGGACACTGCCCCAGATTTTAAAAAGTTAATGGCTCAAAATGTGGACGGAGCAATCTGTCAAAGGTTAGGTACCCTACCTAGTCATATCAGTTTGACATTCCTTTAATTCCATCCAAAGATTCCTTGGATTTGTCGTTTGTTGAGGTGCTTAAAGTTCTCTGCTGAAGCTCTAGTGAGTCTAGGGGAGTCCAACTCAAGTTCCCAAGCTGAAATAAATTTGTAGATTTCAATATATACATTTAAATAAGATTCTCAGCCATCCCCTCTCTGCAAAGCCAAGATGTGTCTTATAGTTCTACAGCATTTTCCCTGCAGGGCTGGATAAACATCAGCAGCCACAGCTGTAAAATAAAGTGACGCATGTCAATCTGGCAACATCTTTCAGCACCAAAAGACATGTACCATTCAAGCCACTACCAGTTGCTTTAAATAAATGTGTCCTCTGCTAGGGGTATCTCATTTGGCAACTCAAGACAGAGATATTGCTTGAGATTTCTCCATCTGCTGGGTGACACACCCTTTCAGTGGGAGATGGTGGGCAATGAAGAGAGATGAATGGAGGGCGCAAAGCTCTGAGGATTAACTGGGCTTTGTTCAGCCAGTTTACCTGGCTCAGACTTCACGAGCACCACCCGGCAAAAAAACCCATCAAGTGCCCCCGCTGTACATGGTGCAAATTGGAATACAAATCAGAGGAAAAAGCTTTCCTCTGTTTGAACAAATTGCTATAGATTCACCCCCGTCTCAGGTCAGAGCCCCCGATGGGAAATATTTTCACTGGCTGACTGCTAATAGACTCTGGAGCAGCCATTGGATCAATAGCTGAATAAGAAAATTAGCCAAAGCACACAATCTGATTTTGCCTCGCTCTGAATTACAGCAGCTCGGCAAGCCTATTTCATTCTCTCCTTTTCTTTCCAGCTCCTCTCCCTTCCTTGCTCCCTGTTCACCTGTCTTTCACATTGAGTCAGATTTGTGGGAGTATAATAAAATACACACAGGAAGATGTGTGTATTTTAAAAAATGTTTACATGCATTAATATTTCCTGGTGAAAGGGCACAGCTGCCATCTCCCAGAAGGGTGGAGGCGCTGTTGGATTTGCCCCTCACATAAACAATTCAATTCTTCTAGTTTATGAGTGTGGGATCTTGTGGTTCTGTATCCACAACTCAAAACTCCAGGAAATGGCCTGATATTGCTAAACAGTATCATGCTCACGCTGCCAGCAGGAAAAAAAAAGTTGCCAAGCTTTACACAGCAACCAGCAGCCTTAATGTCAACAACACCAATGGCAACAGTCAAGATGGTCTACAGAACACTCTCTTGTGCTCACTACAATTCACAAAGTGACACCTTGAACAAGGGAAAATCAGAAGCTGACTCCTTTTTTCATCAGTTAACCACTTCTTGCATAAACACAAAGCAAATGTCAGGGCTGTTTTTCAACAAGTGTCCTATGCACTGATAATATCTTTGAGAAGCTTAGACACAAACAGTCAGAGCAATTGGGAGGCATTTATTATTACATCAAAGGCAGGGATTTCTTCTTTATCAGAAAAGGTAAAGGGCTGATAAGAGAGGGAAACCTTTTGAGCAATACTAACAAAAAGCATATTTTGGTAGATGTTACCATGTTGCAAAAGGACTCAGAAGAAGAGGTAGAAGATGGCTGATAATGAATGGCACATGTAAAACACACACAGAGGGAGACACCAGAGCTGAGAGGTAAATCCATTTATTAATTCCAATGAAAACACACCAATTGAATCAACAGGAGTTAAAACATTGAATGGATCTACTCTAGACGAAACTAATGGCTGGATTTAGTACACAATGGATAAAAATGATTTTTAAAAATATCAGATATTTAAATTTAAATTGACATTTTAAATATCAGATTTTAGAAAAAATATTTTTGTCAAAGTGCTGTTGATTTGTTTCATTTAAAAGTTCCATGTAATTATAGTTTTATTTGATGATCATCTCAGAACTGCGGAGCTGGAAGGGACCCTGTGGATCATCAAGTCCAGCCCCTGTCAAGGACACACTGTGGGGAATCGAGCTCCCAACCTCTGGCTTTGCTGCCAGATACCTAAGCCACTGTGCTTAAGTCAGCAGTTATACTTCAAAGATGTCATAACGGAATAGGGATTATAAATGGTTGTTTTATATTCTCAGACAATACATTATTACAATCTTTCTAAAGAAAGTACTGTAAATAGGGTCTAATGGATTTGATTGGGACCTCAGTATGAGAAGCTCCATAGGCTTTTGGACAAATTATTCAAGTTAATTCTTCTACTTTCCATTGTTTCTCAGTCTATAAGATACGATCAGAAAGAGTTGTAGTTCTCAGATTAGGTTTATGTCTCCAGAGATACAGTGGTGCCTCGCTTAACGAGCGCCTTGCTGAGCGATGAAATCGCTTAACGAGGCGCTCTGGGCCATCGCTGGAGCATTCGCTCAGCGATGGCCCCTATGGCGATTTTTCGCTTAGCGAATATCGCATAACGAAGCGGGGGAGAACAGCTGATCGGCGGTTCCAAAATGGCCACCGGAAGGTCCGCCCTGCATTTTCGCGCCCTGCCCTCGCTTACCGAGGGCGCGAAAATGGCGGCGCTATGGAAGAACCTCGCACAGCGGTGAGTTTTCAAGCCATAGGAACGCATTGAACGAAGTTCAATGCGTTTCTATGGCTTTTTTATTTCGGCACAGCGACGAGGCACCACTGTACAGTACAGATATACTTCCAAGCAGAAATGCATGGAGATGAGGAACAACAGACCAGATCAGCTCTATTTTCCAACCCCAACTGAAGTTATTCCTGAAGGGCCTTTTCATAATTATCAATTTTTATAACAAAACTGGAAATTCTTGGAAACCTATTCAAATATTTAGGATTGCTTTCAACAGTTTTCTTCTCTGATGCTAATTACTTTTGAGTGGCATTTCCATCGATTGTCCCTCTTCAACTTCATGCAGACAAAGCCAAGCCCTTACATCTCCCTGTGAAAGTGTATTGTTTCAGGCAGTAAGAGTGTCAATAAATACAATATTATTGGAGGAGGAGGAATCAATCTGGGCAAGATTATGAAAAATATGTATTGTGGAAAAATATATTAAGGTTACAGAAAGCAAGAATGAATGAAGGGAATCAAATGATTAAGTGTAATCCTTTTGAGTAGTGATTTAATTTGCAATTTAAATCGAATCTACCCTGGTCTAGCCCTTAACCTCTAAACAGGTACATCAGCTTTTTCCACTCTGAAGCTCAAAATTTTATGGATGAACACAGTTAATTCTGCATTTGTAAACTTTATCTTTTTCCTATCTCCTTTATATAGTTTGTGTCTGACACATGTGTGGGGGGTGGGAGGGATTGTGTTTAAGAGGATGGAAACTACCCCCTTTCTTCCTAAATTTTCAAAAATAAATTTATGTTGCTGTTTTGACTTATACGGTGCCTCATAGTGCTAAAGCACTCCCTGGGTAGTTTACAATAGCCATTCTCAACATGAGCTATGGGGGGCCCTGGCAATATGAAGGGAGCCAGAGAGTGAAAATAATTATTCACATACTAACTTAGAAGGTTCATTATGCAATTTACACAATCCTAATTTGGCCTATATTTCTTTCATATTGTGTTTATAGTCATGGCCAAAAAAAAGCTTGAGAGTGGCTAGTTTACAACACAATTATGCAAACAATAATTTCCCCCCCCCCCCACGAGCTGGATACTCATTTTACCTATCTCAAAAGAATGGAACACTGAGGCAACCTCAAACTGGGTATCTAAAACCGTTGGGATCAAATACAGGTTGTGAGGAGAGGCTTGACTGCAATACTGCAGTTTAAACACTGAGCATTTTAAATCATACATACTGTATGAACAGAGCTCCCACACATACATTGAGTAAAGTATTTTTTAACAAATGTTTTGTTCACATTTTTCCATTCACATTTTTCAAATGTGCATATTTTCTTCCAGGTGAGTATGCAAACACCTGTGCACGTTTGATTATAGTTTGCAAACTAAACACAACCAGCACAGAACTGAGAAAGAGGTAAAGTCTGCAAAATTAGGATCCAGTACAGCAGATTCATTGCACGTCTGTGCTATAGCAGTTCAAGCTGTCGTATCTGGAGGGCACCAAGTTGAGGGGAGATAAGGTATACACACTAAGCTGAAACCTGCTTGGAAAATTGTCCTCTGACAAAGATGCCTCGTTTTTTAATTATGGCATAGAGCAGGCTTAAGCAGCCTATTAAAGTTAAACTTTCTGTCATCCTTTGCAATTTAATTTGGTCTGAATTGTGTACCGCTGTCATTTCAAAATCCTGTGCCAAAAATCCTGGCAGTCATACTGAACATTTTTCATGCTTTTGATGAATCTACTTATGAGTCACACTTTCATGGATGAATATTAAGCATCTGCATTCTCTTGGTATTTTCAGCTACGAATTTAACATCAGCTATAAATAAGACAAGTCTTTCTTAAAACATATAAAAGTAATCCTTATTCTCATGAACAAAATGTATCTGGATAAATTTATGCATCCTTAATATTACTAATTCAGTGACGTAGTACAACGATAAACAAAGCAGGTATGCCAGACCAGCTGTCTTACCAGGTGAAATGAGGCAACTGCCTCAGGTCAGGGATGCTTGTAGGAAGCAGTGGCCATTCATTCCCCTCTTTTATGATTAAAGCTGTGTGCTTCAGAGCCTATCCTACACCTGTTAAACTAGCTTGCTTCCCTCAGGTATAGCTGAAGTAGGGATGTAACCAACTTCCACAGATTTTCTCAGAGACCAGAAGAGAAATAATTGTGGAAGTATAATTGTCTCCTGCACAACTGCAAAAAAGACCAGGTTCTTTTCTTTTTGGTTACAGTAGCTTGCTTTGTTTTATACAAACTATAATAGAAGATCTTCCACAGAGAACATTTCTACAATTCCTCCCCCTCCCCCAAATCACCCCAAAGAGTGGTGCGGGAAAGCATGAAAATGCTCATAATCATTAATCACACTCTGCAAGGAGAACACTTTTGAAATATTTCATTCTCACTTGCAAGATGAAATATGCCTAGGGAGAGGACCCATTCCCATAGTACTGACGCTTTACCTGCTGACACTATCAGCTTTACTCCATGTAATGGAGGGAATTCCCTCTTGTCCATGCAAACTCTCTTGGGATGGGTCTGCATGTTTTTGAGGAACGATCCAGTGCTTTGATTTGTAGTAGCAAAGGAAGCAACCACCTGTAATCATTTGCATTTTCTTCCCCTCCTGAACCTATTAATCACTTTTCCTCAGTTTCTGTAATCCGCTAAAGGAACTAAAGCCAAAGGTTGTAACACTGTCTCAGTGTCTAGTCCTCATCAGACTATACTGTTTATGCCATAGACACAAGCAAGCATTAGAAGTGCTCTTGAACTTCTGATGCTACCATGTTTTCCCATGTATAAGACGCCCCATGTATAAGACTCCCCATGTATAAGACGCCCCCGTTTTCTAAGCCAACATTTCTTTTATTGCAAATAAGTGGAGGGGGAAGGCAGGGATCAAAGCACTTTGATTCCTGCTTTCCCCCTCCTCTTTCTTGCAAGGAAAGTGCTTTCCCCTTCCACTTTATTTGCAAAAAGTGTAGGGGGAAAGTAGCTTCTTGCAATGGAAGTGTATCAAGCTCCAATTTTAAAATAACCAAATAGAAATTGTTTATTGTCACAGATGTTGATAGAATAAGCAATGTTGTTAACTCGCAAACAAGCATTCTCCTTTATCCTTTTCAACCACCATTCTCCCACCCAAACTCCAAAACTTTCTCTGTCTCCAAAACCCTATCTATGTCTATCTAACCCCCCCCCCCGGTCCTCCTGAGTCTCTTATACCTTGTGACTCCGCCCCTCTGGCACTTCCACTGGTCTATGCAAATAGCATATGAATATTCATGACCTGGGCGAACACCACAGTAACCAATGGAATTTGCAGCAAAATGTTGTAGTATGGAATCCATGTGGGTTGCTTCTGACCAGTCTGCCAACTTGCCAGCCATGCCATGCTTCAGGGCCTTCATTTTTTTCCCTTCTCCCATGAGAGAAAGGCTGCATCCTTATCCCTTGGCCCTCACATAAGCAGGCTCACCATCTGCACAGGGGCTGCGTTCCCAGAATGTGGATCACATCCCTTGCTGGCATAAAAGAATCTATGGCAGGAGTGATATTCAGGCCCTCCAAGTAAGTTTGCTGGCTCTCAATGAGCCAGAAAGATTAATTCCCTTACAGATTTTCTACATGTCAATTTTATATCAATAGGTATTGTGACAGTTCCCAATCTGTCATGTTATCACAAAATGCATGTGGGCTGCATTCAGTATAACATGCTGAATGGATTCATGATACAGTATCAAAATAATGATCCATTCTAAGTTCACTGAAGAAATTATAAAAACTTAATACAGATCCTTTGGCCATATAATGTAACAAATACCAGGAAGGTGAATAGAGCCTCTCAGGAGGAATTAGGATGGGAAGCATTAGAGTAGACTGTGTCACAAGTGTGACAAACCCAGACCTACTGGGATCTATCACACAGTTACTAAGCTGCCACCAACCATTCCCTATAATAAGTCACACAGACCAGGGATGGATTTTTAAACAACAAAAGAATAAGGTTTATTTTAAATACAAACAGGGTAAATAAAACAATCAGGTGAATAAAATAAAGTAACGTGGCTTATTTTCACACACACCAGCATACAGTTTGGTTCACCTAGAACCTTTAACTTAAAGCACAGACCCTGAACCCATCAGTTCTGGCTAACCCACAGACACCTGAACTTATCAGGTTGGTACTCTGACACACAGTAGTACCCTGTCAGACACCCAGACTCCCACAACAGCTTCTTCTTCCCAGCTGCTGCTTCGTCACAACCCAGTGTCTCACAGTCTGTCTCAGCATCTCCTCTTCACCACACAGGCATCACATATTTATACAGTACAGCCCCTCCTCCTGATGTCCCGCCTTCCACTCCCCATAGGATGGAACTTTCCCTCCAAACCCATGACAGACAGGTAACATCAGTGCTGTTATGTAACACCTCCCCTCTTTATAAGTTGTTTTGTAGGGGGAAAGCTAAGGTGCTTTTCACCAAAAAAACAACCTGTATAAAACATACAACAACAGTTATACATACCCTATAATACTTACATATACTTATACTCCAAGTTAAACATAGCAAATAGGCATTTCAAACATTTACCATATGCATTACATCAATTTTACCTTTATTAATACAAACCAATTCAAAACCAGGTACATTTAACCTTTTCATCATTATATACACATAGTCCATGTTCTTTCGCCGTCTTCAATCTTCAGGTCTTCTTGATAAGGCGTCAGCAACACAGTTCACTGACCCTCTGACCACCTTCACTTCAAAGTCATAGTCCTGTAAGTTCAAAGCCCACCTCATAAGTTTGCTATTGTGGGTTTTCATTGTCTTTAACCATTGCAATGGTGAATGGTCAGTACACAGAATAAAACGTCTTCCCCAGATGTAAGGCTTGGCCTTCTGGATCGCGTAGACTCTGGCCAAACACTCCTTCTCCACGGTTGCCAAATGTCTCTCACCTTTTTGAAGTTTCCTACTCAGGTAGGACACTGGATGCTGGTCACCATTCTCATCCTCCTGGCACAGAACTGCTCCTACCCCGGTGTTAGACGCATCGGTGTAGATGATGAACTCCCGGTCGAAGTCTGGAGCACGCAGGACAGGATAGTTGATTAACGCCTCCTTCAACCTCTGGAACGCCGCCTCACAGTCGCTGGTCCACGGGATGCGGTCATCAGTCTTCTTCCTCGTCAGATCGGTCAGCGGAGCCGCAATCTCGCTAAACCTCGGGATGAACTTTCTGTAGTAGCCCACCAACCCAAGAAATGATTTGACTTTTTTCTTGGTGTTGGGTCTAGGCCAATCACGAACAGCTTCTATTTTGGCCTCCAGGGGTTTTATCACTCCTCCCCCTACCATGTGACCCAAGTATTTTATTTCTGGGCTACCCAGCTGACACTTGCTGGCCTTTACCGTTAGCCCTGCTGCACTTAACCTCTGCAGCACTAACTCCAGGTGTATCAGGTGATCTTTCCAGGTATTACTGAAGATCCCTATGTCGTCAATGTAGGCCACTGTAAAGTCACTGAGCCCTGCCAAGGTCTGGTCCATCAGCCTTTGGAATGTGGCTGGTGCATTTCTGAGACCAAAGCTCAGGACTCGAAACTCATAGAGACCAAAAGGGCTGCAAAAGGCAGTCTTTTCTTGATCCCTGGGATCAATTCTTAATTGCCAATATCCCTTTACCAGGTCCAACGATGAGATGAACCGACAACCCCCTATGGTTTCAATCAGGTTGTCTAGCCTGGGCATTGGGTAGGCATCAGGAGTGGTTACACGGTTTAATTTCCTGTAATCAACACAAAACCTAATGCTCCCATCAGGCTTGTCCACAAGGACTAACGGAGAGGACCAAGGACTAGAAGAGGGGACGATTATGTTCTCCCTCAGCATCTCGTCCAGCTCCTTCCGCACCTTGTCCCTATAGGGTCCCGTTACTCGGTATGGGGATACTGCCTGCGGGGGTGCATCCCCTGTGTGGATCCGATGCATCACTCCCTTCACTATCCCCGGCTTGTTGGAAAACACCTGTTGATATTTGCTAAGCAGCATTTTTAGTTCTTGCTGCTGGTCTTGGGTGAGTGCAGGACTGATCTTTACCTCCTCTGGGTTGTATTTTACTTCCCCTCTACCCTCCCAGAAGGGTAATTCAGCTTCCTCACTCTCAGCTGCTTTTATCGCGAATAAAACCCTCTGTTCCCCTCTGTAGTAGGGTTTTAGGGCATTCACATGAACCACCCTCCTTGCTTGGTTCTCCTCCTGCTCTATTAGGTAGTTCAGGTCTGACATCTTGGAAATGACCCTATATGGTCCTGCCCATTTGAGCTGCAGTTTGTTCTCTCTGCAGGGCCTAAGCCAAAGCACTTCCTCCCCTGGGTCAAAGTGCTTCTCTCTAGCTTTGTGGTCATACCATGTTTTCTGTCTGACCTTCTGAGCTTGCAGGTTTTCTGCTGCCAGCTCTAGATTTCTCCTTAGGTCATTCATCAAGGTGTCTATGTATGTTACAACGTCTTGTGGGTCATCCTGGGTGACCTGCTCCCAAATTTGTTTGATCAAATCAAGGGGCCCTTTCACCCCTAAGTGTGCAGCAACCATGTCAGAGTGACCCCTTTGTAAGATCATGGGGCGATACTTTTCAGGTACCACCAGCTGACTTCTGATCCCATCTCCCCCTTTTGAGATATTCCTCAGGGTCTCTCTATATAAAATCCCCTTTTTCTCCAGAAATCTCACTGGGGTTTCAGGTGTTAGCTGGGCGTCAGTCACCTGTTCAAAACACTTTTGGAGAGTGGCGTCTGCCTTCTGCTCCTGTCCAAATTTGCTGTCTGTGGTTAAGGTTTCCACCACAGCTTCTGAACTCCCCTCTGCTTCCGTCTCTGGCTCATCATTACCCCCCTGAACTGTCCCTGTGGTGGCTTGTGAGCGTGTAATCACTAGCACCCGTTTCACATGTTCAGCCAGGTCATTTCCCACGAGCACGGCTGCTGGCAGAGTCGATGAAATCGCTATCCGCCAATCTCCCCTCCAGCCTTGAAAGTTGACAGGTACCTCTGCTATTGGCAGAGAGATTACCTGCCCCTCAATCCCTGCTACCTTTATGCTCTCATTTGGGATTATAAACTCCCTAGGGATGATATCTGGATGGCATAGGGTTACTTGGGAACAAGTGTCCCGCAGCCCCCTATACTGACGGTCAAGTATTCCTACGTCCACCCCTGCTGTCTCAAACAACTGAGAATCTGTTTTTACCAGCAAGCAGCGCTTTACCTCCCCAAGAGGACCATTTTCCTCAGCCTGATCAGCAGAGGTAGCTGTTCCAGACTGAGTAGTCATGGCAACAGGCTCCCTCTGTGACAATGAGCTTTGCTCTTTCTGGACACAGAACACAGCTTTTGGCTTGGTCCCACTAGAATTCTGAGGCACCATTCCTTTTAGCTGCTTTAATTTCTCACACTCTGAGATTAGATGACCCTTTCCCTGACAGAAATAGCATTTTCTGGTATATTTTGATTCTCTCTCATCTTGTTTTGGTTTTCCCTCCAAAATCTGAGGTCTTGGTTTCATGTCTGAGGGCTTCCCTTCACCATGGGCCCCTCCCCCTTGCTGGCTTTTCCCTGGTCCCTGAGAGTACTTGCTGTAGGTTTCTTTGGGTTTACCTACAGATTTCCCCTCACCCAAGGGCTTTCTTATTTGGGAGATAAAATCTGCGATCTCTGCGGCTGCTGCCACAGATTTCGGTTTCCTTTCCCTCACCTGGAATTTCAATTCCCCCTGCAGGACTGAATAGAACTGTTCCAGGGCTATCAAGTCTTTAAGCTGCTCATAGGTCTCTGTTCCCTCCTGCGACAGCCATTTCTCAAGCAGCCTCACCAATTGGGCCCCCACTTGGGTAAAAGTCTGTTCTGGCTTCTTGGTGAGGGACCTGAACCTTTGTCTCAGCTGCTCTGCATTTATCCCATGTCTTGCAAACACCAGTTTTTTAAACTCTGCGAAATCTTTCATCCGTTCCTCAGGCATCTCGGCATAAACCTCAGCCAGGCTACCACTGATTAAAGACCGCATGATGGTCATCTTCTCAGTTTCCCTCACTGAGAAGTCCACAAACGCTCTTTCCACTAAGGAAAAGAACACCTCGGGACAATCTCCCTTGTGGTACACAGGGAATTTCTTCAGGTCAGCCTTAGACAGTTGGCCCCCCTCAGAATCCCTATTATTATTATTGTTCTGGTTCATCAGTTCCAATCTCTTTAATTCAAACGCCATTCTCTCTCTCTCTAATTCAAATTGCCGCTGTTTCTCTCTTTCCCTTTCCTCCATTTCCCTCACCCTCAGTTCATGCTGTTGGGCTATGATTATTTTTCTGAGTTCTGGGTCTTGCTCTCCTGTGCTGTCACCTTGCACTGAGCCAAATTCATCCTCAGAACCTTGGTCAATCTGGGGGTCTTTCACTTCACTCATGTCTGCTATCTTGCTTCGAGTCAAGGGCATAATCCCCCCTCAGAACAGGCGGCTTTAAAAAGTCAAGCCTCAAAATAAAATGACCACTTTTTTCCTTCTTGCCTCAGAACCAGCTCTCCCTAGAGATTGCTGCTGTTCTTCAGCACTACTTGCAACAGTATCGAGTCAGAGCCTACCCCCCTCTGCTGGGCCTCTCAGCTGGCAAGCTAGCTCGCTGTTGCTACGCAGTTTTGCCTCAGCGTTTTCCCGCCAAAATCAGGCTGCCTCAGAGCACCTTAATCTAAGTCTCCCCAGTTGGCACGTTCTTCTACTAGCGCACCTCCCCGTGAGGTACACCTAGAAGATTACCTACGCGCCTCAGACTGTCCCTGACTAGACCCCCCTTGCTCTGGGCACACTTGCCAAGGCTTTGCTGGACCACTGGACAACTGGACCAGTCGTATCCCACACGCTGGACACCAATCAATGTGACAAACCCAGACCTACTGGGATCTATCACACAGTTACTAAGCTGCCACCAACCATTCCCTATAATAAGTCACACAGACCAGGGATGGATTTTTAAACAACAAAAGAATAAGGTTTATTTTAAATACAAACAGGGTAAATAAAACAATCAGGTGAATAAAATAAAGTAACGTGGCTTATTTTCACACACACCAGCATACAGTTTGGTTCACCTAGAACCTTTAACTTAAAGCACAGACCCTGAACCCATCAGTTCTGGCTAACCCACAGACACCTGAACTTATCAGGTTGGTACTCTGACACACAGTAGTACCCTGTCAGACACCCAGACTCCCACAACAGCTTCTTCTTCCCAGCTGCTGCTTCGTCACAACCCAGTGTCTCACAGTCTGTCTCAGCATCTCCTCTTCACCACACAGGCATCACATATTTATACAGTACAGCCCCTCCTCCTGATGTCCCGCCTTCCACTCCCCATAGGATGGAACTTTCCCTCCAAACCCATGACAGACAGGTAACATCAGTGCTGTTATGTAACAACAAGATGCAAGGCTGGTCCAAGACATTTTGCTGTCTGAAGCACAGCAGAAATGTCGCCTGCCTCACAGTCCAGGTCAAGATACATCAAATCCAAAAACAGTCACAATATTGTAGCAACTGGGGTAGAAAAACCTACAAGTCTATTTTCCTTCCCTGGTAATAAAATACACAATGAACAAACTGATACAGTGGTGCCTCGACTTACGAATGTCCCGACTGTTGTACATGAAAAAAAGAAAATAAAATATCCCCTGAAAATAAGCACTAATGGATTTTTGAAGCAAAAAATAATATAAGACCTTGTCTTATTTTTGGGGAAACACGATATCTGTCTGTCTGTCTGTCTGTCTGTCTGTCCATCCATCCATCCGTCCGTCCGTCCGTCCGTCCGTCCCTCCGTCCGTCCCTCCCTCCATCCATCTATCTATCTATCTATCATGTTTGCTACCTATAAGCTACCTATATCTATCTATAAGCTACCTTATACCCCAGCCCATCTAGTGGCAAGCCATTACTCTGAGCAGCTACAAAAGGAATAAACAAAGGTAAACAATGGACAAAATTAAAATAATAGATTTTTTTAAAAAACACCCAAACATACAATTACTGTATCTATAAAAATTACATAATTCCCAGGACGGCAGAAATAGGAGCAACTATTAACGATGAACAATATAAAATACACATATGGCTATCATATAATAGTTCTCCTTTTTAAGGGGAAAGGCAGGGTAAAAATATTTTAACTAAATCATTAATTAAATTAAAGAGGAGTAAAGCTTCCAAAAGGCCTTTGTGAAAAGCCAAGTTCTGATTTGCTTCCTAAAGCCCAGGAGGGTGGGGGCCAGATGTAACTCCACCGGAAGGGAATTCCACAGCAAAGCAGCCACTACTGAGAAGGGCCAGTTCCTAGCTGAGGATTTCTACCCCTCGCTTGGTGTGGCTACCTGCAGCATCAAGGACTGGGAGGTGCAAGTTGGAGCAGGAGGTTGATCTGAGGGAGAGATGTTCTGTCAGGTAGCAAGGTCCTAAATTATTCAGGGCTTTATAAGCCTACATTAATACATTGAACTTGGTCAGAGGCCTACCTGCAGCCAGTGCAAACAGACCAGGAGAGGCAAGATACGATCAAATTTCTATGTACCTGAGACCAGCCTGGCAGCTGTGTTTTACACTGCATTTTATACACCGTCCTTCTGGTGTGCCCTGATGTTGGATGGAGTAACCTGGGGGGCAAACCTGAGAGCTACCCCTCCCTCAGCTCCCACCTAGGTCTCTGTTATTCATGTCAGGTCAGTCCTTTTGTCCACAATCACATTGGCAATCAGTTAGGGCTTATTCCGGACTGACCTGGCATTCAACAACAAGAGGGTGAAAGCAGGAGGCAATGGACTGAGCTGGCTACCTTGCACCTGGCCAAACAGGGGAATGATACACTGAGCCTGAACTCTCCTATAATAGCCCTCAGCACCTTATCTCCCTCTAGCTGTCACCACCAAAATGATGTCGTGCCCCAGGATAGTTTCCCCTACTAGCTAAACTAGAACCAGGCCTTGTCCTCCTCCCAAAAAGGGGAAAAAAACTACACCCCCTAAGTCTCAAAACTAAAGGTCCCTGAGATAAAATACATAAAATTAAATTACACAATACTGTATGACTTAAGATCCTTAACAGAATAAACTACCAGACATGAAACTCTTTCATTGAGGGAAGGGGTGTTTTACTGTGGGTGCTTCTTTGACATAATAAAAAGAGGCAATTAAAATATGCACACACATTATTTATGCTTAACGTTGTTGATCCCTGTGTCACTCATGCTTCAGAGTTACCGTGCTACATTTCCAAAGTGCTGCAGGCCTTAACTTGTTAACTCAGGCTATCCTCCAGTAAAGTTCAACCTATTTGAACATATAGCTAACCCACTTCTTTCTCAATCTGCTTCAAATGTCAGGGGAATTTGCCACTGCTTTCAAAAGCTCACGTCTAATGAGTTACTTATTCTCCAAGGTGTCAGAAAATTCCTTTTCTCTCTCTTGCAAGTGGAACCAGCACAGCTGCACTTCCGCACGCTGTCCACGCAATTTTTTTCCCAAAGAACAATTATCTGCAAACAATCCAGCCAAGCTTCTGATCTCGATACCTAAGCATTCTCCTTACCCCTGCCAGTCATTCCCGTCACACAGTCAGCATGAAGGCGTCACTTTTGAGGATGATGGCCAATCCAGTCCACTGCCCAACAAACCTGTCAACTGCTCTTTTCATTCCTGCAAGGCTAATGAGAATTCTTTTTGGTTTAAAAAAAAAAAAAAAAAAAAGAACGTGGTTTTGTCAGTTAAAGTGAGCAGGTGCAACTCTGAAGACTTGCAAGTACCAAGCCATTATATCTTGGGAAAGCCAATAAGTCAAATATGCCTTGCAAACTAATTAGAGTAGCCTTAATTGGATCAGAACAAAAGCAAGGAGAGGGAGACAAGTTAACACAGTAAGTGGGTTGCAATCTATAGACAGCGCGCTCATTCGCTTAGTCCCTGAGCGAAGCTGCTTTCCTCAGCTTCCTCCACGAGCTGCGATTTTAATTTGCAAGTTTGGAAAAATCAGCTAGAAACAATAATACAACTCCTTAAAAACGTATCAGTGTGGCATTCAGCTTTCACACTTCTCACATGCCACACACCTTTCATGTCATTTTTAAAGCAAAATATCTGTGTGGAGGCCTGGAATAGTTCTGCCAAGATATTCCTGCCAAGGAGGATACTCACTGCTCCATTTCTTAATTTTCAAATTCATTTCCCACCGTAACAGTGTCATGGATATAACCACTCAGCTCGTAAAAAGGATAAACACCCTCTCTCTATGGTCATCAATTCCTTCTTTAGTTTTCCAGACCACTGCCTAATGGCAACAACTAGATGGTATTCCATCATCATCTTGCAGTTTACCTCTCAAGTTGTGCCAGTGGCCCAAATGCTTGTCTTGCAGCCATTTCTCCTAGAAGATTCTTCCCCAGAAACATCCCATTTGAGTCTGTATTTTTTTTTTTAAAAAAGGGATACAATATGTATAATGTAATACCTTTTTGTTTTCCTTTGTTTTCTATTCATTGTGCTAAGTGTGGTCCAAATATATCATTTTCTTGAAGTGAAATTTTCAGCTGGAAACTTTGGACCCCCACAGCCACTAGCAGAAATCAACCAATTTAGTTGGGCAACCCAAATGGACGGTCTAGTCTACTACACCTCTGAAAGAGAACTCAGGGACAGGGGACATGTACACTCCACAGTGCAAAGATCAGAACTGGACAAGTTAGAAACCAAAGCCCCAAACCAATCCTCCAGCATTTCTGATTTCATAATTTAAAAAAAACTGTGTACTCAGGGACACCATTAAGAGTATATGCTAAACCTTTCTCCTGCAACCCTTCTGATTCTCTCACAAGAAGGAAGAAACTGTTGTCATTTCCCACTGCCTGTGTTACTGGCTACAACTCATGCCAATGAACTCGGCAGTGACAATCTAATGGATTTTTTTTCCTATTAAAAGTCTCCTTCCCTGTCATGAGGCTCCCAAAAGCTTACCCCCATAAACATGGATGGCACCAGAGTAATAATAAGGCTGCATAAGACAAAAATAATAACAAAGATACAAAGACCAGTAGCTGGACGGAGGTGTAAGATCAACTCAACTCAACTAAGGTTGGACTGAAAAGCCTCCCTGAAGAGCCATGTCTTCAATTGCCTTTTAAACACCGACAGGGTGGAAGCCAGGCTAAGCTCCCCTGGGAGCTTGTTCCACAAGGATGGAGCCACTGTGAAGAAGGCCCTACCGCTCACAGATTTATGGGCCTCCCTTGGAGTGGCTACCTGGAGGAGCCTCATCTGCGATGACCTGGTGGATTGGGCTGCTGAAATTGGGGAGAGATGCTCTGACAAGTAATATGGGTTCAAACTGTGGAGGGTTTTATACGTGGGAGTCAAAACTTTGAACCTGATCTGAGACTCAAGGGGTCACCAGAGGAGGTGGCCTAGAACTGGGGTGATTTGTTCGAATCTGCTCTCACCAACCACCAGTCTGGCTGCTGCATTCTGGACCTGCTGAAGTCTCCAGATTAGCTTCAAGGGAAGCCCCACATAGACAGCATTGCAGTAGTTGATCCAGGAAATGACTAACACCCTGCACCAGGGTCCTGAGGGAGGCGTTGTCTAGGTACGGACAGGACCTGGGCAATAAGCATAAGCTCAAGCGATTGGCAATTAAATATGTATTGTTTCAAGGCCCCTGGAGTAAGCACTGCTGAACGTCAGCACAGATCCTTAGACTTCACTGAAGAATTGGCTTATTGTCATGGACCATGCTGAACAGGAGGGTGATGCCACATTTCAATATTTATTTTATTTAATTCATTCCAAATATTTATATGCTGCCTGATTTAGTGCCAAGACTATTCTTCCTTACAATCTAAGAATAGGATCCACCCCACAAACCAAAGATTAAACTGAAAATAAATACCATCACATTCATTGATTCACTGGTCTGTGTTCTGTCACAACAAAATTCTGGCCATCAAAAATAGTCTAAATGCTAAGCTTATAAGTGCTCTTCTGACTTGGCAATGGTCCTCTAGTTCAGCTAACATTTTGCATGTAAAACTTCCTGCTTCATTTTGTATCTTGGCATTGAGGTATAAACAATTATATTTGACTGGCACATCCACATTTTTTGCATAACAGGGAGAGGACGCTGGTGGGGAAAGGGCCCACTTCAAGTTTTTGAAAGAAAGGGTGAGAGGCACTGTGATGAGAAATGAAAAAGTGCTCTTAAAATCCCATCCACTAAAATCCCGACCTTTCTGGGTGATCAAAGTGTGGCCTCTGGATGTTGTGCCTCCCCGGGGCCTGGATGCAGCCCTTCCAGCATTCTTTCCCCTCTTTTTATTTTATTTTTTAAGTTATTTTCAAAAGCGTTTTCGTTTTGTGTCTTGTTGAGGGCAATTTTGGGGCCCTCAGCAGCCCTGGTTTCTCACATCAATTTATTTTATTTTATTATCAGTGTTTTTGCTATTAGAGGGTACAAGGGAGCATTTAGCAAAACTAAAATAAGAAAAAAATGTTTGCTGGCAGTATTCAGATAGATAGATAGACAGACAGATTATACATATGTATGTCAATTACTACGGTGCTATGAACAGCTCTAGTAGTGTTCAGAGTTATTAAAGTAGACATGTTCAAAATAAACCTTCTGTTAGTGAAGCCTAGCCAAAAAATGATCTGCATTCACATACTCTATGATGTGTGAGGCAAAGCTTTTAAAGGTATCTCTTATTCTTATCTTTATGAATTAGACTGCAAAAAGATGCTTTACAGAGTAGCATAAGTGAAAGAAAAACCCATATCCCTGAGAGAACATAGGTAATATAATAGTTTTTGGTGTTGGAGTAGAGCTTTGTGGATACCCTGAGCTGCCAGAAAGATGAACATGTGGATCAAATCAAGCCTCAACTATCTCTGGAGACAAAAACAATGAAGCTGAGGCTGTCCTACTTTGGGCACATCATGAGAAGGCAGGATTCTCTGGAAAAGACAATAATGCTGGGAAAGGTGGAAGCCAACAGGAGAAAAGGAAGACCAAATGTGAGACGATCTGACTCCCTAAAGAAAGCCACAGATTTGAGTCTTCAGGACCTGGGCACGGCTTTTGACGACAGGACATTTTGACGATCGCTCAGTCATAGGTTAGCACATAACAACAACTCAGATGGAGACACCCATCACTCTGCATAAGCTCTCCTGCCATCACCTGTTTTGGAATAGAAGTTTCCTTTTTGAGAATCTTAGCTCAGCACTGATTATCCCACTTCACTGCTGCGTTAAACCTCATCCACTCATTCATAGGATCACCATACATCGGAGATGACTTGATGACATGTAACAACAATAGGTTTTACATTTTACAAAGTGTATGATTTCTAGTAATCCACCCACCCTCCAAAAAAAGTAAAAGAAAAAAGAAAAAATAAACCTTCCTAGTTAGTAGCATGTAAAAAGCAGTCATCAAGAACTGAAGTAAACGTTATTTGGTCAAATGCCAGCACAGTATTTCAAGCAAGAGTTCAAAATTGGGTCTGGCACAAACCCTCACCTAACTATCACAGTCAGACTTTTTGTGCATACCCTTCATTAAAGTCTCTGCAGAAAATGTGACTGTTTCATCTTTCTAGTTCTCTACCTTTTCTTCTCCTTCCACTTCCCACAGACTTCAAGAGCAGTGCGGGGGGGGGGCACAAGATGTATTTTAAGAAAGCACAGCCTGCCATTTTAAGTACAAGTCTGTCTTGCTGCTGACCGAATGCATGGCCACACTGGAAACAGATCTGCATTTTACTTTTCAAAAAAATAATATCCAATACTACCTCCAGATATATCACATTAAGTCAATTTCTGCCAATTAGTGAAGAACCAGTTTCTCCTAAAACAATGGATAGTGACAGCAAACGACTACCTTCTGCCTTTATCTGCAAATATCCTAGAATCTATCACACTATTGGCCGTATACAAGTTTAAATAAATAAACCTTTATTTTCTTGAGTATAATTTTCAATATTACACCCGTTTCTTTTAATCAGCAACTTTCCTTATCTGAAATGACCAAAACCACGGTGTCTTCTGGGAAAACTTCCATTTCTGTGGATAAAATCAACATATACAGCTTTCTAATTTAACCATTTTGGTGCATCAGCTTTCTTTATGCCAAGATAATGTTGTAATGCAGCCTACTGGGGTACACACAACACACGGTATGGTGATCGCAGGTTGTGGATTACACAAGCATTCAGTGTCCTGACACAAGTACTGGCACACTTCAGTCTGAAAAATATGTACTCCAGTGTTTTTATTGGGATGAGCTACACCAGCCCCCCCAGGTCATTTTTGCAGTTCCCACTATCTACATCTACTGCTGCCAGATACAAACTATGCTGCCAAAAACTGGCACTGCAGTCCCCACAAAAAAGTAAAACATCACCTCTTTCTTTCTCTTCAAGAAGGGAAACAGCCACAGGACGTCGGCACTGCTCTCTGATACAGAAGGGCACCATCCCCCTATATAGCCTACATAGCTGTCATCATTCCCACCAAACTTTGGAAGGGGGGGAGAATTAGCCACCACTAAATCCTAACATTTGTATTTACATTGCTAGGAATACTGGCCTACCAGTTTCATTAGGGATAGGAAGCAGAAGATCCAGAAAGGGAAAGAAATATACTTCATTTAAAACAGGGGGAAACAAAGTGCAACCTGCAACACATGTGTTGGTCACTTTGTGTACCCCCAGTTTCAACCAAAACTTTTTTCAGAGGCCCAAGGATGAGTGATTTTTTTTTTTCATTTGAGAGGCAAAAGTTTATTTTTTAAAAAAATTAAATTCCTTTCGAATAAATAAGCATCCTTCGTTGGGTGCACTTCTTTTATTCCTCACACCCCATCACACACTTTCCAAGCCCTGCATTTGAGGCAAGGAAACCAATGGAATATGGCTTCTTCTCACACTGTGAAGGTGATTTCCAGAATAAAATAGCTGTGGTAAGTCTATCTCAGCAGGTTAGCTGAGGATGAAAAGAAGAGGATGAAAAGAATGCTTTTTTTAAAAAAGGCAAAATATTGTAGCACTTTACAGACTTACAGATTTATTTCAGTGTGAGCTTTTTTGGGGTGAAAATCTACTTTTGAAGAAATAAGGGTGCAAATGCATGACCTCCTGTATTTATTCTATAACAGATTCACACCCAAGTGAAAACAATAGACGAAGTGGCAGAAGCCTAAGGCCACAGGCATGCCTATCAACATCAGGAGGACAAAACCCCATCAATCTGCACAAAATATCTTTTGCATCTTTTCTCTATGTGACACTAAGCACAAACACACATCAAGCACAAAAGAAACCATGGAAAAGGGTATAAATTATGTTGTTTCAAGTTTCCCAAAGTTGTGCAATGCATACATGTGAAAAACTGGTCCCAGGAAACGACAATTTCCCTCCAAGATTTACCAAAGTAGACTGATCACTACAAGGGGAAAAACCGAAATTTCTCATTTCGTACACAAGGTTGAACCAGATGGTTATATGAATTGCTACCCACAACAAAGAGGGGGCACGTAATTTTCATCTCTAAAGATTAACCTTCCCTCTTTGCTTGGCTCTTACTAGAACTTGAAAGCATTCTGTCTTTTTTGGTTACAGCCCTAAATTGCGACCTATGGCCATGCTGGCTGAGGATGCTGGGAGTTGTAGTTTTTAAAAAGTTATGTTTCTAATGCAGCCACCTACAGTAACTCTACCTATATTTCCAAACAGAGGGCTCCTAGCATTACAAACAAAAAGGCATCAAGCAGCTATTTCATTTTCTTTTTTTTCACAGCTAGTCTATCTCTTTTTTGATGTGGAAAAAGGCAGAAAAAACAGTGGGAAAGCACAGATGGACTACATACAATTTGAAGGCAGGAACATCTGGACTCACCATGAAATCCTGTGAACGTAGCTGTACGATTAATGCACACACATCTACTGTACTGTTTCCCCAAAGCATGGCATTGGGACTCCCTTGACTGTCTTTCTCTGGAGTGCATGGAAAAGACAGAAACTAAGAGCTGGGCGTGGGGGAGAGTCCTAATAGATTATTATAGGAGAAATTGAGGTTTATTTAACACAGGTTTTAATGAAAAGTTATTGGCTTGAGCAGGTTTTCTTTTTCAATGGTAATAGCATATGTTAAGTATGTGTAATAAAGAATGATTTGAAAATTGGAATAGCTTTAAAATATCAGTCCCTATTCACGGTCAAATTGTATAGTCTAGCAGCATGTTCCAGTGATTAAAGTAATGTTGAGAACATTAGCATGCTAGCAAACAACATTTTAAAGTCAAAATAAGATGCTGCTCTCTTTCAGAACAATAAACCCCGCCATAACATGGATGTAAGCACCCAAGATCTGCTTTTAAATCTAGATGGTCACCATCATCTGCTTCTAGATGTTCACCCTACTTGTCCACTAGCAGTGGATGAAGACGGTCAAAAAATATTAAGGAACCGTGTCACAATTCAAAACAATTACAAATCAATAAATATTGTTGTGTACAATTTTTAAAAAAACCGACATAAACCAGTGATTGAAAATAACAGGAAAGAGATGAAAGCCTGGATGCCCGGGTTTCAGCAATGACCAAGAGTGCATTTATACAATTAAAACTAGTCCACCAGAGTTTTTGAATGGTGTATGGTTTTTTTTTTTTTATGGACAGGTCAAATCTGGCCACAGTGACATATGCCTTGGTTACATCATGTTTATATTACTGTGAACATGGGGCTGACTCTGGAAATTGTTCAGAATCTTCAGCAGGTCCAGAACACCACAGCTAGATTGTTAACTGGAGCTGGTTATAACTCCTCTGTTATAACAGCTCCACTGGCTGCCAATCCATTTCTTGGCACAATTTAAAGTGCTGGTTTGGGTCCAAGCTATCTAAAACAGGGGTCCCCAACCCCCAGTCCGCGACCTGGCACCAGTCCGTGGCCTAGGCAGGAGCGGGCCATGGACTCACATCTTCTACCCCCCCTGAGTGCCCCACAAGTGCACATCCCGCATATGCTCACAAGCTCACCACGCTCCCGTGCAAGCATACCACGCCCCTTCGTGCATGCATACAAGCACACTACGTCCCCCGTGAGCATGCCACGCCCCCGCATGCACTGACCCTGCCCCCTCCAACCAGTCCACAGTTGTGAAAAGGTTGGGGACCACTGATCTAAAAGACTGTATCTCCCTTTATAACCCTGTCTGGGTGTTAAGATCATGTCTTGGTCCCACCATCCTCACAGGTTATCTGGACGTTGAGTCATGGCAACTGGACTTCTTTCTTATTAGGTTGAAACATTATGCTACTCATCCAATTAGCTTCTTCAGTCTGAGGAAAGTTGGCAGGAGACCCATGTTGGGTTCACTTCCCCTGGTCTGAATAGGCTTGTTAGACAGACAAATGATGGAGGGGGGTGAGTGAAAATCCCACCTCTGCAGTCCTTCTTTATTATGTTAGACTGCACAGGGAAGCCATTGAAATCCACAAACACCAGCAGAGCTTCAACAAAAAAGAAGAAAGTTTAAAACTCAACAAAGACTGGCTCCCAGCACTGAAAAACACAACCTGCTAAAGGTCAACAAACTCTACCCAGCCACAAGAACCAGTGATCCCTGCACACAAAAGCTAACGACACCCATCAATCACAGTGACAGATAATCTCTCCCCCTTATCACAACAATACACCCACATCAAAAACACACTGATCACCATAATCACTCAATCACCTGAAAAGGACAAAAGCTGTTCCCACAGCTATAAATACACAACTATCCAACAAACTGCAACAGAGCACAGACAGAGTTCTGATTCCTGTCCTCTGAAGATGCCATCCACAGAGACTGGTGAAATGTTAGAAAGAAACAACATGGCCAAACAGCCCAGAAAACCCACAACAACCATTGGATCCTGGCCGTGAAAGCCTTTGAGAATACAAAGAGAACATAAGTCTACACATGCTGGTAGGCAGTATTCTTTTCTCTTGTTGAAGCCTTCCTCATAGCTCTCACCGAGTCTCCTGAGTCCCTTCCCCACCTCTCACTTAGGGAGATAAAGAGTATGAGACGGTGAGACGAGGAAAGTTACTTTTTGGAACTACAATTCCCAATCACTGCAGCAAACATAAGCCAACTTCTAGATGGCAGTACATTTCCCATCTCTGTAGTTAGGGATATGAATCATACCCTGCTTTCTCCTTGAGCACCAAACAGAAAATTGAGGATTTTTTTCTCCTTCCTGCAAGAGGGAAAGATTTAAAAAAACAAAAAGTCTCAGAGAGAATTTGTTCATTAGCAAGACTTTTTGTCCACTCTGCCCCACAACTGCACGAAATATAGAACCATATTAACCTGCTACCTTGTTGTTGCATGGCTCCTGTTTAACTGGAGAAGCCAGGGACGAAGCCTGGGAGCATCTGCATGCAAAGCATGTACTGTACCCCAGAGCTATGACTTTTCTATAGATATAAAGCATGTGCTGCGCCACCGAGCTCTAATCCCTCTCTATGCAGAATATGCAAGAACTTTATGGGGACCCCAAAGCCATTTTTCTTCCCCATTTTTTAAGCCACCAGGCCCTTTTCTTCTAGGAACATTTATTAAGAATTAAAACATAGTGAAAGAAGCAATGTTTGCTTCCAAGCAATAGGTTTAAGATTAGAGTGCCAAAAGCTTATAGCTTTAGGTCATTATCAGTTATTTATTCTGGGCTGAAGTCTGCAAATATTATTCTAGGTAGCTGCCTTCTGATTAAACTGATCCCTACCAAACTTATTCACATCCAGAATTTTACGGAGTTACTTTTCTGGATGGCAACTCCCCAAATCCCGCAACCAGGGATTCTTGGAGTTCATTGGGAAACTCTGGGATTTGCTCTCCAAACATGCCACTTTTTAAAAATCAAATCTCTTCTGTAAGACCTGTTCTTTCCCGTTTTCCTGCACCCAAAATTCTGATACTGCCATTATTTTCTTTGAAAATATTTCTTAGCCCAGGTTGTGACAACACAGCAGGGGATATACCGTTTGACCCACTGTGATCTGCACCCATTGAAATCAAGTTTCCCCAGGCAAGATCGCTGTAGCTGTCCTGACAACAATTAGCAGGAGTCAACGGGGCAGAGGCAGAAAGCTCCCTTTGCATGGAACACCAAGGCAGAAGCTGTCTTAAGGTAATTAAAAAGTGCTAATTGGCAATTTCCACCCCTTCTTTTTTTAAAATTGTTCTTTTAAATATCCTAGCAAAACTCTGTTCTAGTGCTGAACTTTAAAAAAAAAAAAAGAAATGGTTTAGAAACTAGGTGTGCTCAATTGGGCAGAACTGACACACCTACAGCAGACCTGTGCATGAGCTCAGGTGATCTCAGTGGCAGAAAGTGGACAAAAGCAATGTCAAACCAACTGAAACAAATTTATCCCCCCCCCAGTTGGCTCAAGAAAGAGGGTCCCACAATGCACTTTCCAATATTGACGTTTACATGGTGTAGTAATTGAGTTTCAATTCAAATTCGCCTTTCAATCCTACCTAAATTGCAGAGTGAATGGCCAGTCTCCCTGCCCCAGAGAGGGGGAAAGCAGAACGAATTATTTACAGAGAGGTTTCCATTTTCTCTCCAAAGTGGAAGTGTGTTTCTGTCTCTCTTACGCTATGTGGTCCAGAAGCACCACTGAATTCCTCTGCTTCAATATAGTCCTGTTAAAATTATAGATTCATGTGTACTTGTCAAGAAACCTATATTTGAACATTTAATGTACATGAATAAAAATAAAGATTGAAAAGAATGAAACAAGCGACACCAATAATAAACTGGTACGCCTGATTGTTAGAAGATGTGGTTTTAGGGAGTCAGTGCTCTGCAACCTCCAGTCATTTAACAAAAGGACTCACTGAAGAATAATGTGGACAAGCACTCCCCCTACTGGATAGAGTAGGGGCTAAAAACCTACTCTAGGTCCACATGGACCAACCTACTAGTAGACATAAAAACACCTGAACACCTACCATTGGATTCAATTAGCCAGCTCTCAAAGTGGATACTCAAAAATACTATGGAGGCAAACTATAGAACAGATGCTCTGACACAAGGGTACAACACTGTATAGTTTTGTGCTTATCCATATTACACATAGGGTGTGTATGTGTGTTGGGAGAGTTAAGTTGCAGCAGGATACAGTACAAACAGAGCCTCTGTGTGTGGAGTGTAGAGACTGTAGGGTATAGAGCGTCGGACGAGGACTCAAAACATCTGGGTTCAAATCCAAGCTCAGTCATAGAGGACTCACTGGGAAATGGCAATGGAAAACCACTCCTTGAACATCTCACACACTTCAAAAACCAGATTCGGGTGGCCACAAGTCAGAACAACTGGACAGCACACGGCAACAACAAACAGCATGTGACAACCCCAGACCTACTGGGACCTGCCACACGTTAACTAAGCTGCCACCAACCATTCCCTGTAAGAAGTCACACAGACCAGGGATGGATTTTTAACCAATAAAAGAATAAGGTTTATTTAAAACAACACACAGGGAAAATAAAAGGATTATGTGAATAAGATATAGTAACGTGGCTTAGTTTCACTCATACATACACACAGTTTGGTTCACACAGAACACTTAACTTGAAGCACAGACCCTGAACCTATCAGTTCTGGCTAACCATACAGACACCTGAACCTATCAGGTTGGTACTGACACACAGTAGTACCCTGTCTGACACACAGACTCCCACACCAGCTTCTTCTTCCCAGCTGCTGCTTCTTCACATCCCAGCGTCTAAACTTCTCCACACACGCATCACATATATATACAGTACAGCCCCTCCTCCTGATGTCCCGCCTTCCACTCCCCATAGGATGGAACTTTCCCTCCAAACCCATGACAGACAGGTAACATCAGTGCTGTATGTAACACAGCACACAACCCATTTACAATGCAAAGTCTAGTAGCATTTGAACCTGCTTTGCTACAAGCCCAGAGATTATGATGTGATTTTTATATAGCTTCATGTCCAGAATATTTAACTCAGTGGTGACCACCTGTTTGGATACAGACAGCTTCAGTCCCAGCCTTTCCAGGTAGGGTTAAGATCAATATTCTTTCTAATTCTCTGGAGCCAACTGGCCAAAACACTAGGCAGATGTGTGCACCGATGTGGCTTAGAAGGAATGTTAGTTAAGATGGAATCTTGCCTAAAACTTTGCTTTTGATCAATGTTGATGATACTGGGTGAGATGGACCAATGATCAATCTCAGAATAAGACTGTCTCCTCTACTCCTGAGATATGAATGAATAATGCAGCCCACATAAGCTAAGTAAACCTCTGTCTAGACTGTTCCACTTCAAGATGTAACCATTCAATTGTGCACTCAAATACTCCTCCTCATACACATTATCTCCACTTAGCGGACTACTAAATCAGAGAGAAAGCTGTGCTCCAACCCTTCTCTCTGGCCTACTCATTTTCTATGTGCAAGGGGCTGTTACGGCTATCTATTGAAGTCATAAATAAGCATGTGAACCCCCCTCACTTGTAGTCCAAAGTGGTACAGCCCGGAACACTAAACCTAAGCCCTATGAAGCTACCAATCTATGACCCCCTTTGGTAGATTTCCTTCCACAGCTTAAACTGTTATTAAACTAGCACTGACTTCTGCCCTAAGTTCCTCCTTCAACTGCTCCAGCTATTGATTCCCTTCATAACTCATTTTAGTTTTGACATCATCTCAACAGAACAATATATACCACAATTAGAATGGAATCTTCACTACCCTAATTTTCTGTCTGAAAGAATGAGAAAGTCTTCTGTAAAAAGGATGAAAGTAGGGTTTTTTTTAAAAAAAGACATTAAGCAAGTGCTCTTGATCAGTACTTAATAGTTCACTCTAATTAAACTCTGTTAAATCTCTCTGTGTCTTTTCAGATCTACATGTGTGAATGTGTCTTTGTAAATTTAAACATTTGCCTTGAACCCTCAAGGACTTTGTTAGGCATGCCGCCTGACAGAGGACACAAGCCATTCCGTCCACTTCTAGCATGACCAAAAGTGTCCAAAAAAGGAGGACCATTTCATTTCTGCAAGTCAACACTTGAGCACATTGTGGGGAGATTTTCTGCAGCCCTCAAACATAGCAGTTTCACAGCCCCCCTCAGTTGTTATGCTGCACACTACAAAATCATGTAAACAAGTGTTAAATGCAGACATGCACTCGAGACAGACAGATCTGTATGCCTGTGTTTTTAATAACAAACAATATTTCTGTGACACTTTGCATCTAGATAGAAGAGTGTTTCAGAAACAGTGCTATCACTAGAGCCACCTACATAATGGGAGTAGGGAGGAGAGGCAGCGTAGGAAAGAGACAAAGGAGGTAAGAATGTTAATAGCCTAATACAGTGGGGTCTTGACTTAAGAACGGCTTGAGTTAAGAACATTTTGACTTAAGAACCACTCTCATAGGAAAATATTGACTTGACTTAAGTACTTAGATTTGAGTTAAGAACTGAAAAAACCCACGTGGGAGGCAGGGAAAGTACAAAATGTGAATTTTCAGTTAAGTGTTGGCCAGTGAAAAGGGTGCCTGTCTGCTTCCTCACTCCTCCCAGCGTTTAGAGAGTGGATTGGGAGACAGTCTTCAGACTGCCTGGTACTGTAACTGCCTGGACTGTATTTTCCCTGCCTTCCCTGAACCTTTCTTGAGCTGAGAAAAAAAGAAACAAAATATCCTCCTCTAGTGGTCGAAGGCGGAATAGCAGCTTCCCATTAGTTTCTATGGACGGAAAAGAGCAGATACGGATCAAATGGTTTTCAATGCATTCCTATGGGAAATGCAGATTTGACTTGAGAACTTTTTGACTTGAGAACCGCCTTCCAATACGGATTAAGTTCTCAAGTCAAGACCCCACTGTATTAGTTTTTCATGACCTTCCAGGACCTACTGTAAGCTATGCTCTTTGGTCATACAGCATGGGCAAAGCCCTTCTTTCTCTTGACCCTGATGAAGAAGACACTTGAAGCTTAGTTAATAGGTGACTAGTAAGAAAAACTACAGTGGTGCCTCGCTTAACGATTACCTCATTAAACGACGAATCTGCCTGACGATTAGGTTTTTGTGATCACTTTTGCAAGTGCAAAATGATGTTCTAATGGGAAAAAAAACGCTTTACGGTGATTGGTTCCCTGCTTCAGAACCGATTTTTTGCTTTACGATGATCAAAACAGCTGATTGTCGGGTTTCCAAAGTGGCCACCCGCTGTGCAAAACGGCTCCCCGCTGTTTTTAGGAAGGATTTTTCGCTATACGGGGAGCAGAAAATGGCCGCCCTACGGAGGATCTTCGCTGGACGAGCAAGTATTTCGCCCATTGGAATGCATTGAATGGTTTTCAACGCATTTCAATTGGCTTTTTTATTTCACTTGACGACTATTTCGCTCTACAGCGATTTCGCTGGAACAGATTAACGTCATCACCACTGTACTCCCCTTTTTTTCTGAATCTGCTTGAGCACAGCAAGCTTATTTTGTTCAGGGAGTGTAGGTATGAAAATGACTGCGCTTGGCAGGATGCAGCGGCTGTACAGGTGTTGAGGAATCAGTTCTGAAACTGGTGTGACAGGAGCTGCTTTTATTTGTAGAGTCCCAACTACTTTTACCTAAGGACCCATAATCTGTCTCCCACTTCCAAGCTGTGAGATCTGTTCTATGACAGACACACACACACACACACACACCACACACACACCACACACACACACACACACACCACACACACACACACACAGAGAGAGAGAGAGAGAGAGAGAGAGAGAGAGAGAGAGAGAGAGGAGAGAATTTACACATATACTGCAACTCTTAGAACCTCCCAGCCAGCATGACTGGGATATTGCAGGAGTTGTAGTCCAAAAACAAACCAAGTCAGTATATTATGTTATACCAACCAAATCAGAGAAGCAATATCATGAGATTCCCTTTCAGTATCCACATATGCTCTGCACACAAGCAAAAAGTTCAATGAAGTGTATCTAATCATGCAAAAACATACACTGTAATGTTCCAAACTGCCTCAAGTCAGAAATGCAAACATCCAGTCTGTTAGTCACCCTTAACACTGAACAGTCCTATCTGTGGAAAGATAATACTCACATAGCATTCCCTCTCTTTCGTCTCCCAGGCCCCTCAGAGTAGTCTATTAACAGGCAAAAGATATTGCAAGGCGTGGGATCTCAGAAGGAATATGCTGAACAAGTGGACAGTTGAATGTTAATTTAAGTGACCAAAACTGGTAACCAAGCCCTTTGTGAGCTGAAGGAGATAGACCAGGTACTCACTCTGGAGGAGGTCAAGACACTAATCCCCTAAAAAAAAAAATCTGTGTTGACGGGAGGAGGATTACCTCTTGTTACATCAGGAAAGAAAAGTATTTATCTAGCATTTCAAGGCTTGTGAAATGTTTAGTAGATGGTGACTCCATCTAGTTCTTCCATGCTAAAACAACAACAACAAAACAACAACAGTGTTAATCTATTTCATAGCTACAAGAAACATCACATTTTAACATTATGACAAACTATGGTTTATTAGGGTAGAAACAGGCATGCTAGGTTGGCATATTCCCTTCTTCCCCCTTCCATACAGTTAGATGGTCATTAGCCAGTTTGTTGTTACATTTGAAGCCCTGTGGTCAATCTGTAAACTGTTGAAATTCAACTTATTTCAAGTAACTATAGTTGAGATTAGCCACAGTTTTTCTGGTCCAGTCAACATGACAAGTTAAAATTAATCAAAACCAAATGAAAGGATGCTAAGAAATTGGAACAAGTTCAGAGGAAGGGAACAAAGATGATCAGGGCACTAGAAACCAAGCCTTATGAGGAAAAACTTTAAGAATTGGGCATGTTTAGCCTCCAGAAAAGAAGACTGAGAGGTGATATGATAGCACTTTTCAAATATTTGAAAGACTGTCATACAGAGGAGGGACAAGATCTGTTCTCGATCATCCCGGGTGCAGGACACACAACAATGGGCTCAAGTTAAAGGAAGCCAGATTTCAGTTGAATATCAGGAAAAACTTCCTGTTAGAGCAGTATGACAGTGGAACCAGTTACT